>NC_082681.1:141500105-142130375 GCF_025265405.1 Mesoplodon densirostris | reverse complement strand
TAGCTGTTAGGCATTTGGACGGGCACATGTCACTCTAATTTCCCGGCAGGAAGAAGAATTAACCAAAGTCTCAGCCACCCACCGGGAACCAGTATAGGACATGATCCAAAATTTTGGACTTGCGTTCAGCTCACAAAAAACGAGTTGAGAAATGGAGCTCAGGGGCACAGCAATTCACAAACTGGCAGAGTGATAAAGGACAACTATCGTCCAAAAATCTGTTGAGGGAAGTCAACGAGGCGGACTTGAAAGCGAGGCAAAATAGCAGGAAACAGATTTCAAGAGGTACCTTGGAATCGCCTGTAAAGCACAGGAAGAGGGGCACAACTTGGACAATGGTGCACTTGGCCAAAAAGGGCGTATGCGTTTTCTCCTGAATATATTCAGGAGAAAACGCATACGCCCTTTTTGGCCAAGCAAGCAAGCGGGCAATGCAAATCTGCACTACAAAGAAGTATCACTTCCCACCGGTCAAAAGGGACATCCACAAAATGTGGTAAAAACCAGAAAGGCAAGACAGGCCCTGGAGAACTGGGAGCCTTGTTATGCTGATGGGCGGGATGTAAATTGCCAACTGCCTCACTGGAGGAGTGCATTGTGTTCCCTAAAACAAGTAAACAACAGAGCTACAGAGCCAAGGCCATTTCCAGTCTAGGGAATATACCTGGGGAAAACTGAAAATCAATAAGAAAGAGCCACCTCCAAATTTAGGGCTGCACTGACTACAAGAACCTCAACTTGGGTACACCTTAAATATCCCAGGAAATATAAAAATGGTTCAAAACATTGTGGTACTTACGTACGATGGAATATCCCTCAGCCATGAAATCAATGTCATAAGACCAGTAGCAGCAAAGTGAGTGGATTCAGGTACGATGATTCTAAGTGAAATAAGTCACACAGAAAAAGAAACTTATCATAAGATATCACTTATGAAGATCCTGTAAACATGGCTACACGTGAACTGAGTTAGGAAAGAGAACAGAGTCTCACATTTAGAAAACACTCTTATGCCTGCATAAAGGGGAAGGAGAGGTGGGGTGATGCATAAAACCAGAGTTTGATATAAGCACAGGGACCGTTTCAAAAACCAACTTTGGAATAGACAAGACCTACACCTTCCTCAGTGAAAGAGACTCAAAACCCCATATTTCCCACAGAGGAATATATCTGACTAGTAAGAATCTTAAAACCTATGTATTGATATGTCTCCATAAGGGAATCAAGTGTGTCTAGAGTGGCATAAACATGGCAGCGAGAATCAGCTCAAACCCACTATAAAAAGGAATTTCAAAAGCAAAACCAAAAAACAGGGAAATTCTTTACAATTCCTTCAGGGTGTCTGAGGAAACATGGAAAGACCCTATCTACAATGACAGCTGGATGTGGCATAAGGCTGGACACTTGGGACTGAGAGGATTGGTGAGATTGGGTGAGCAAATGCAGACCCTTTCAAGCAATAATGCATGGCCCCCATTCCATGGGTCCCAACTCTCCAGGTTCAAGGGAATATTACTACAGCTATAACATGTACAGGAAACTTAGAGAATGGACACACTGTGAATACGAAAGGTTTCTAAAACTCAACGAATAATCCCTCTCCTGGTGCTCCAGTTTGACTTTCCAACTGCCTTACTATCAATCTCCCAACTTGGAGAGACAGGCCCTTTAACCTCCTGGTTTGCACAGGTTCCCAATTTGGCAGAGGATGGAAGGGACGAGGGAGAACCCATGAGAGAGTAGCTGTTAGGCATTTGGACGGGCACATGTCACTCTAATTTCCAGCAGGAAGAAGAATTAACCAAAGTCTCAGCCACCCACCGGGAACCAGTATAGGACATGATCCAAAATTTTGGACTTGCGTTCAGCTCACAAAAAACGAGTTGAGAAATGGAGCTCAGGGGCACAGCAATTCACAAACTGCAGAGTGATAAAGGACAACTATCGTCCAAAAATCTGTTGAGGGAAGTCAACGAGGCGGACTTGAAAGCGAGGCAAAATAGCAGGAAACAGATTTCAAGAGGTACCTTGGAATCGCCTGTAAAGCACAGGAAGAGGGGCACAACTTGGACAATGGTGCACTTGGCCAAAAAGGGCGTATGCGTTTTCTCCTGAATATATTCAGGAGAAAACGCATACGCCCTTTTTGGCCAAGCAAGCAAGCGGGCAATGCAAATCTGCACTACAAAGAAGTATCACTTCCCACCGGTCAAAAGGGACATCACAAAATGTGTAAAAACCAGAAAGGCAAGACAGGCCCTGGAGAACTGGGAGCCTTGTTATGCTGATGGGCGGGATGTAAATTGCCAACTGCCTCACTGGAGGAGTGCATTGTGTTCCCTAAAACAAGTAAACAACAGAGCTACAGAGCCAAGGCCACGTCCAGTCTAGGGAATATACCTTGGGAAAACTGAAAATCAATAAGAAAGAGCCACCTCCAAATTTAGGGCTGCACTGACTACAAGAACCTCAACTTGGGTACACCTTAAATATCCCAGGAAATATAAAAATGGTTCAAACATTGTGGTACTTACGTACGATGGAATATCCCTCAGCCATGAAATCAATGTCATAAGACCAGTAGCAGCAAAGTGAGTGGATTCAGGTACGATGATTCTAAGTGAAATAAGTCACACAGAAAAAGAAACTTATCATAAGATATCACTTATGAAGATCCTGTAAACATGGCTACACGTGAACTGAGTTAGGAAAGAGAACAGAGTCTCACATTTAGAAAACACTCTTATGCCTGCATAAAGGGGAAGGAGAGGTGGGGTGATGCATAAAACCAGAGTTTGATATAAGCACAGGGACCGTTTCAAAAACCAACTTTGGAATTGACAAGACCTACACCTTCCTCATTGAAAGAGACTCAAAACCCCATATTTCCCACAGAGGAATATATCTGACTAGTAAGAATCTTAAAACCTATGTATTGATATGTCTCCATAAGGGAATCAAGTGTGTCTAGAGTGGCATAAACATGGCAGCGAGAATCAGCTCAAACCCACTATAAAAAGGAATTTCAAAAGCAAAACCAAAAAACAGGGAAATTCTTTACAATTCCTTCAGGGTGTCTGAGGAAACCTGGAAAGACCCTATCTACAATGACAGCTGGATGTGGCATAAGGCTGGACACTTGGGACTGAGAGGATTGGTGAGATTGGGTGAGCGAATGCAGACCCTTTCAAGCAATAATGCATGGCCCCCATTCCATGGGTCCCAACTCTCCATGTTCAAGGGAATATTACTACAGCTATAACATGTACAGGAAACCTAGAGAATGGACACACTGTGAATACGAAAGGTTTCTAAAACTCAACGAATAGTCCCTCTCCTGATGCTCCAGTTTGACTTTCCAACTGCCTTACTATCAATCTCCCAACTTGGAGAGACAGGCCCTTTAACCTCCTGGTTTGCACAGGTTCCCAATTTGGCAGAGGATGGAAGGGACGAGGGAGAACCCATGAGAGAGTAGCTGTTAGGCATTTGGACGGGCACATGTCACTCTAATTTCCCGGCAGGAAGAAGAATTAACCAAAGTCTCAGCCACCCACCGGGAACCAGTATAGGACATGATCCAAAATTTTGGACTTGCGTTCAGCTCACAAAAAACGAGTTGAGAAATGGAGCTCAGGGGCACAGCAATTCACAAACTGGCAGAGTGATAAAGGACAACTATCGTCCAAAAATCTGTTGAGGGAAGTCAACGAGGCGGACTTGAAAGCGAGGCAAAATAGCAGGAAACAGATTTCAAGAGGTACCTTGGAATCGCCTGTAAAGCACAGGAAGAGGGGCACAACTTGGACAATGGTGCACTTGGCCAAAAAGGGCGTATGTGTTTTCTCCTGAATATATTCAGGAGAAAACGCATACGCCCTTTTTGGCCAAGCAAGCAAGCGGGCAATGCAAATCTGCACTACAAAGAAGTATCACTTCCCACCGGTCAAAAGGGACATCCACAAAATGTGTAAAAACCAGAAAGGCAAGACAGGCCCTGGAGAACTGGGAGCCTTGTTATGCTGATGGGCGGGATGTAAATTGCCAACAGCCTCACTGGAGGAGTGCATTGTGTTCCCTAAAACAAGTAAACAACAGAGCTACAGAGCCAAGGCCACTTCCAGTCTAGGGAATATACCTTGGGAAAACTGAAAATCAATAAGAAAGAGCCACCTCCAAATTTAGGGCTGCACTGACTACAAGAACCTCAACTTGGGTACACCTTAAATATCCCAGGAAATATAAAAATGGTTCAAAACATTGTGGTACTTACGTACGATGGAATATCCCTCAGCCATGAAATCAATGTCATAAGACCAGTAGCAGCAAAGTGAGTGGATTCAGGTACGATGATTCTAAGTGAAATAAGTCACACAGAAAAAGAAACTTATCATAAGATATCACTTATGAAGATCCTGTAAACATGGCTACACGTGAACTGAGTTAGGAAAGAGAACAGAGTCTCACATTTAGAAAACACTCTTATGCCTGCATAAAGGGGAAGGAGAGGTGGGGTGATGCATAAAACCAGAGTTTGATATAAGCACAGGGACCGTTTCAAAAACCAACTTTGGAATAGACAAGACCTACACCTTCCTCAGTGAAAGAGACTCAAAACCCCATATTTCCCACAGAGGAATATATCTGACTAGTAAGAATCTTAAAACCTATGTATTGATATGTCTCCATAAGGGAATCAAGTGTGTCTAGAGTGGCATAAACATGGCAGCGAGAATCAGCTCAAACCCACTATAAAAAGGAATTTCAAAAGCAAAACCAAAAAACAGGGAAATTCTTTACAATTCCTTCAGGGTGTCTGAGGAAACCTGGAAAGACCCTATCTACAATGACAGCTGGATGTGGCATAAGGCTGGACACTTGGGACTGAGAGGATTGGTGAGATTGGGTGAGCAAATGCAGACCCTTTCAAGCAATAATGCATGGCCCCCATTCCATGGGTCCCAACCCTCCAGGTTCAAGGGAATATTACTACAGCTATAACATGTACAGGAAACCTAGAGAATGGACACACTGTGAATACGAAAGGTTTCTAAAACTCAACGAATAGTCCCTCTCCTGGTGCTCCAGTTTGACTTTCCAACTGCCTTACTATCAATCTCCCAACTTGGAGAGACAGGCCCTTTAACCTCCTGGTTTGCACAGGTTCCCAATTTGGCAGAGGATGGAAGGGACGAGGGAGAACCCATGAGAGAGTAGCTGTTAGGCATTTGGACGGGCACATGTCACTCTAATTTCCCGGCAGGAAGAAGAATTAACCAAAGTCTCAGCCACCCACCGGGAACCAGTATAGGACATGATCCAAAATTTTGGACTTGCGTTCAGCTCACAAAAAACGAGTTGAGAAATGGAGCTCAGGGGCACAGCAATTCACAAACTGGCAGAGTGATAAAGGACAACTATCGTCCAAAAATCTGTTGAGGGAAGTCAACGAGGCGGACTTGAAAGCGAGGCAAAATAGCAGGAAACAGATTTCAAGAGGTACCTTGGAATCGCCTGTAAAGCACAGGAAGAGGGGCACAACTTGGACAATGGTGCACTTGGCCAAAAAGGGCGTATGCGTTTTCTCCTGAATATATTCAGGAGAAAACGCATACGCCCTTTTTGGCCAAGCAAGCAAGCGGGCAATGCAAATCTGCACTACAAAGAAGTATCACTTCCCACCGGTCAAAAGGGACATCCACAAAATGTGTAAAAACCAGAAAGGCAAGACAGGCCCTGGAGAACTGGGAGCCTTGTTATGCTGATGGGCGGGATGTAAATTGCCAACTGCCTCACTGGAGGAGTGCATTGTGTTCCCTAAAACAAGTAAACAACAGAGCTACAGAGCCAAGGCCATTTCCAGTCTAGGGAATATACCTTGGGAAAACTGAAAATCAATAAGAAAGAGCCACCTCCAAATTTAGGGCTGCACTGACTACAAGAACCTCAACTTGGGTACACCTTAAATATCCCAGGAAATATAAAAATGGTTCAAAACATTGTGGTACTTACGTACGATGGAATATCCCTCAGCCATGAAATCAATGTCATAAGACCAGTAGCAGCAAAGTGAGTGGATTCAGGTACGATGATTCTAAGTGAAATAAGTCACACAGAAAAAGAAACTTATCATAAGATATCACTTATGAAGATCCTGTAAACATGGCTACACGGAACTGAGTTAGGAAAGAGAACAGAGTCTCACATTTAGAAAACACTCTTATGCCTGCATAAAGGGGAAGGAGAGGTGGGGTGATGCATAAAACCAGAGTTTGATATAAGCACAGGGACCGTTTCAAAAACCAACTTTGGAATAGACAAGACCTACACCTTCCTCAGTGAAAGAGACTCAAAACCCCATATTTCCCACAGAGGAATATATCTGACTAGTAAGAATCTTAAAACCTATGTATTGATATGTCTCCATAAGGGAATCAAGTGTGTCTAGAGTGGCATAAACATGGCAGCGAGAATCAGCTCAAACCCACTATAAAAAGGAATTTCAAAAGCAAAACCAAAAAACAGGGAAATTCTTTACAATTCCTTCAGGGTGTCTGAGGAAACATGGAAAGACCCTATCTACAATGACAGCTGGATGTGGCATAAGGCTGGACACTTGGGACTGAGAGGATTGGTGAGATTGGGTGAGCAAATGCAGACCCTTTCAAGCAATAATGCATGGCCCCCATTCCATGGGTCCCAACTCTCCAGGTTCAAGGGAATATTACTACAGCTATAACATGTACAGGAAACTTAGAGAATGGACACACTGTGAATACGAAAGGTTTCTAAAACTCAACGAATAATCCCTCTCCTGGTGCTCCAGTTTGACTTTCCAACTGCCTTACTATCAATCTCCCAACTTGGAGAGACAGGCCCTTTAACCTCCTGGTTTGCACAGGTTCCCAATTTGGCAGAGGATGGAAGGGACGAGGGAGAACCCATGAGAGAGTAGCTGTTAGGCATTTGGACGGGCACATGTCACTCTAATTTCCCGGCAGGAAGAAGAATTAACCAAAGTCTCAGCCACCCACCGGGAACCAGTATAGGACATGATCCAAAATTTTGGACTTGCGTTCAGCTCACAAAAAACGAGTTGAGAAATGGAGCTCAGGGGCACAGCAATTCACAAACTGGCAGAGTGATAAAGGACAACTATCGTCCAAAAATCTGTTGAGGGAAGTCAACGAGGCGGACTTGAAAGCGAGGCAAAATAGCAGGAAACAGATTTCAAGAGGTACCTTGGAATCGCCTGTAAAGCACAGGAAGAGGGGCACAACTTGGACAATGGTGCACTTGGCCAAAAAGGGCGTATGCGTTTTCTCCTGAATATATTCAGGAGAAAACGCATACGCCCTTTTTGGCCAAGCAAGCAAGCGGGCAATGCAAATCTGCACTACAAAGAAGTATCACTTCCCACCGGTCAAAAGGGACATCCACAAAATGTGTAAAAACCAGAAAGGCAAGACAGGCCCTGGAGAACTGGGAGCCTTGTTATGCTGATGGGCGGGATGTAAATTGCCAACTGCCTCACTGGAGGAGTGCATTGTGTTCCCTAAAACAAGTAAACAACAGAGCTACAGAGCCAAGGCCACGTCCAGTCTAGGGAATATACCTTGGGAAAACTGAAAATCAATAAGAAAGAGCCACCTCCAAATTTAGGGCTGCACTGACTACAAGAACCTCAACTTGGGTACACCTTAAATATCCCAGGAAATATAAAAATGGTTCAAAACATTGTGGTACTTACGTACGATGGAATATCCCTCAGCCATGAAATCAATGTCATAAGACCAGTAGCAGCAAAGTGAGTGGATTCAGGTACGATGATTCTAAGTGAAATAAGTCACACAGAAAAAGAAACTTATCATAAGATATCACTTATGAAGATCCTGTAAACATGGCTACACGTGAACTGAGTTAGGAAAGAGAACAGAGTCTCACATTTAGAAAACACTCTTATGCCTGCATAAAGGGGAAGGAGAGGTGGGGTGATGCATAAAACCAGAGTTTGATATAAGCACAGGGACCGTTTCAAAAACCAACTTTGGAATAGACAAGACCTACACCTTCCTCAGTGAAAGAGACTCAAAACCCCATATTTCCCACAGAGGAATATATCTGACTAGTAAGAATCTTAAAACCTATGTATTGATATGTCTCCATAAGGGAATCAAGTGTGTCTAGAGTGGCATAAACATGGCAGCGAGAATCAGCTCAAACCCACTATAAAAAGGAATTTCAAAAGCAAAACCAAAAAACAGGGAAATTCTTTACAATTCCTTCAGGGTGTCTGAGGAAACATGGAAAGACCCTATCTACAATGACAGCTGGATGTGGCATAAGGCTGGACACTTGGGACTGAGAGGATTGGTGAGATTGGGTGAGCAAATGCAGACCCTTTCAAGCAATAATGCATGGCCCCCATTCCATGGGTCCCAACTCTCCAGGTTCAAGGGAATATTACTACAGCTATAACATGTACAGGAAACTTAGAGAATGGACACACTGTGAATACGAAAGGTTTCTAAAACTCAACGAATAATCCCTCTCCTGGTGCTCCAGTTTGACTTTCCAACTGCCTTACTATCAATCTCCCAACTTGGAGAGACAGGCCCTTTAACCTCCTGGTTTGCACAGGTTCCCAATTTGGCAGAGGATGGAAGGGACGAGGGAGAACCCATGAGAGAGTAGCTGTTAGGCATTTGGACGGGCACATGTCACTCTAATTTCCCGGCAGGAAGAAGAATTAACCAAAGTCTCAGCCACCCACCGGGAACCAGTATAGGACATGATCCAAAATTTTGGACTTGCGTTCAGCTCACAAAAAACGAGTTGAGAAATGGAGCTCAGGGGCACAGCAATTCACAAACTGGCAGAGTGATAAAGGACAACTATCGTCCAAAAATCTGTTGAGGGAAGTCAACGAGGCGGACTTGAAAGCGAGGCAAAATAGCAGGAAACAGATTTCAAGAGGTACCTTGGAATCGCCTGTAAAGCACAGGAAGAGGGGCACAACTTGGACAATGGTGCACTTGGCCAAAAAGGGCGTATGCGTTTTCTCCTGAATATATTCAGGAGAAAACGCATACGCCCTTTTTGGCCAAGCAAGCAAGCGGGCAATGCAAATCTGCACTACAAAGAAGTATCACTTCCCACCGGTCAAAAGGGACATCCACAAAATGTGTAAAAACCAGAAAGGCAAGACAGGCCCTGGAGAACTGGGAGCCTTGTTATGCTGATGGGCGGGATGTAAATTGCCAACTGCCTCACTGGAGGAGTGCATTGTGTTCCCTAAAACAAGTAAACAACAGAGCTACAGAGCCAAGGCCACGTCCAGTCTAGGGAATATACCTTGGGAAAACTGAAAATCAATAAGAAAGAGCCACCTCCAAATTTAGGGCTGCACTGACTACAAGAACCTCAACTTGGGTACACCTTAAATATCCCAGGAAATATAAAAATGGTTCAAAACATTGTGGTACTTACGTACGATGGAATATCCCTCAGCCATGAAATCAATGTCATAAGACCAGTAGCAGCAAAGTGAGTGGATTCAGGTACGATGATTCTAAGTGAAATAAGTCACACAGAAAAAGAAACTTATCATAAGATATCACTTATGAAGATCCTGTAAACATGGCTACACGTGAACTGAGTTAGGAAAGAGAACAGAGTCTCACATTTAGAAAACACTCTTATGCCTGCATAAAGGGGAAGGAGAGGTGGGGTGATGCATAAAACCAGAGTTTGATATAAGCACAGGGACCGTTTCAAAAACCAACTTTGGAATTGACAAGACCTACACCTTCCTCATTGAAAGAGACTCAAAACCCCATATTTCCCACAGAGGAATATATCTGACTAGTAAGAATCTTAAAACCTATGTATTGATATGTCTCCATAAGGGAATCAAGTGTGTCTAGAGTGGCATAAACATGGCAGCGAGAATCAGCTCAAACCCACTATAAAAAGGAATTTCAAAAGCAAAACCAAAAAACAGGGAAATTCTTTACAATTCCTTCAGGGTGTCTGAGGAAACCTGGAAAGACCCTATCTACAATGACAGCTGGATGTGGCATAAGGCTGGACACTTGGGACTGAGAGGATTGGTGAGATTGGGTGAGCGAATGCAGACCCTTTCAAGCAATAATGCATGGCCCCCATTCCATGGGTCCCAACTCTCCATGTTCAAGGGAATATTACTACAGCTATAACATGTACAGGAAACCTAGAGAATGGACACACTGTGAATACGAAAGGTTTCTAAAACTCAACGAATAGTCCCTCTCCTGATGCTCCAGTTTGACTTTCCAACTGCCTTACTATCAATCTCCCAACTTGGAGAGACAGGCCCTTTAACCTCCTGGTTTGCACAGGTTCCCAATTTGGCAGAGGATGGAAGGGACGAGGGAGAACCCATGAGAGAGTAGCTGTTAGGCATTTGGACGGGCACATGTCACTCTAATTTCCCGGCAGGAAGAAGAATTAACCAAAGTCTCAGCCACCCACCGGGAACCAGTATAGGACATGATCCAAAATTTTGGACTTGCGTTCAGCTCACAAAAAACGAGTTGAGAAATGGAGCTCAGGGGCACAGCAATTCACAAACTGGCAGAGTGATAAAGGACAACTATCGTCCAAAAATCTGTTGAGGGAAGTCAACGAGGCGGACTTGAAAGCGAGGCAAAATAGCAGGAAACAGATTTCAAGAGGTACCTTGGAATCGCCTGTAAAGCACAGGAAGAGGGGCACAACTTGGACAATGGTGCACTTGGCCAAAAAGGGCGTATGCGTTTTCTCCTGAATATATTCAGGAGAAAACGCATACGCCCTTTTTGGCCAAGCAAGCAAGCGGGCAATGCAAATCTGCACTACAAAGAAGTATCACTTCCCACCGGTCAAAAGGGACATCCACAAAATGTGTAAAAACCAGAAAGGCAAGACAGGCCCTGGAGAACTGGGAGCCTTGTTATGCTGATGGGCGGGATGTAAATTGCCAACTGCCTCACTGGAGGAGTGCATTGTGTTCCCTAAAACAAGTAAACAACAGAGCTACAGAGCCAAGGCCACGTCCAGTCTAGGGAATATACCTTGGGAAAACTGAAAATCAATAAGAAAGAGCCACCTCCAAATTTAGGGCTGCACTGACTACAAGAACCTCAACTTGGGTACACCTTAAATATCCCAGGAAATATAAAAATGGTTCAAAACATTGTGGTACTTACGTACGATGGAATATCCCTCAGCCATGAAATCAATGTCATAAGACCAGTAGCAGCAAAGTGAGTGGATTCAGGTACGATGATTCTAAGTGAAATAAGTCACACAGAAAAAGAAACTTATCATAAGATATCACTTATGAAGATCCTGTAAACATGGCTACACGTGAACTGAGTTAGGAAAGAGAACAGAGTCTCACATTTAGAAAACACTCTTATGCCTGCATAAAGGGGAAGGAGAGGTGGGGTGATGCATAAAACCAGAGTTTGATATAAGCACAGGGACCGTTTCAAAAACCAACTTTGGAATTGACAAGACCTACACCTTCCTCAGTGAAAGAGACTCAAAACCCCATATTTCCCACAGAGGAATATATCTGACTAGTAAGAATCTTAAAACCTATGTATTGATATGTCTCCATAAGGGAATCAAGTGTGTCTAGAGTGGCATAAACATGGCAGCGAGAATCAGCTCAAACCCACTATAAAAAGGAATTTCAAAAGCAAAACCAAAAAACAGGGAAATTCTTTACAATTCCTTCAGGGTGTCTGAGGAAACATGGAAAGACCCTATCTACAATGACAGCTGGATGTGGCATAAGGCTGGACACTTGGGACTGAGAGGATTGGTGAGATTGGGTGAGCAAATGCAGACCCTTTCAAGCAATAATGCATGGCCCCCATTCCATGGGTCCCAACTCTCCAGGTTCAAGGGAATATTACTACAGCTATAACATGTACAGGAAACTTAGAGAATGGACACACTGTGAATACGAAAGGTTTCTAAAACTCAACGAATAATCCCTCTCCTGGTGCTCCAGTTTGACTTTCCAACTGCCTTACTATCAATCTCCCAACTTGGAGAGACAGGCCCTTTAACCTCCTGGTTTGCACAGGTTCCCAATTTGGCAGAGGATGGAAGGGACGAGGGAGAACCCATGAGAGAGTAGCTGTTAGGCATTTGGACGGGCACATGTCACTCTAATTTCCCGGCAGGAAGAAGAATTAACCAAAGTCTCAGCCACCCACCGGGAACCAGTATAGGACATGATCCAAAATTTTGGACTTGCGTTCAGCTCACAAAAAACGAGTTGAGAAATGGAGCTCAGGGGCACAGCAATTCACAAACTGGCAGAGTGATAAAGGACAACTATCGTCCAAAAATCTGTTGAGGGAAGTCAACGAGGCGGACTTGAAAGCGAGGCAAAATAGCAGGAAACAGATTTCAAGAGGTACCTTGGAATCGCCTGTAAAGCACAGGAAGAGGGGCACAACTTGGACAATGGTGCACTTGGCCAAAAAGGGCGTATGCGTTTTCTCCTGAATATATTCAGGAGAAAACGCATACGCCCTTTTTGGCCAAGCAAGCAAGCGGGCAATGCAAATCTGCACTACAAAGAAGTATCACTTCCCACCGGTCAAAAGGGACATCCACAAAATGTGTAAAAACCAGAAAGGCAAGACAGGCCCTGGAGAACTGGGAGCCTTGTTATGCTGATGGGCGGGATGTAAATTGCCAACTGCCTCACTGGAGGAGTGCATTGTGTTCCCTAAAACAAGTAAACAACAGAGCTACAGAGCCAAGGCCACGTCCAGTCTAGGGAATATACCTTGGGAAAACTGAAAATCAATAAGAAAGAGCCACCTCCAAATTTAGGGCTGCACTGACTACAAGAACCTCAACTTGGGTACACCTTAAATATCCCAGGAAATATAAAAATGGTTCAAAACATTGTGGTACTTACGTACGATGGAATATCCCTCAGCCATGAAATCAATGTCATAAGACCAGTAGCAGCAAAGTGAGTGGATTCAGGTACGATGATTCTAAGTGAAATAAGTCACACAGAAAAAGAAACTTATCATAAGATATCACTTATGAAGATCCTGTAAACATGGCTACACGTGAACTGAGTTAGGAAAGAGAACAGAGTCTCACATTTAGAAAACACTCTTATGCCTGCATAAAGGGGAAGGAGAGGTGGGGTGATGCATAAAACCAGAGTTTGATATAAGCACAGGGACCGTTTCAAAAACCAACTTTGGAATTGACAAGACCTACACCTTCCTCATTGAAAGAGACTCAAAACCCCATATTTCCCACAGAGGAATATATCTGACTAGTAAGAATCTTAAAACCTATGTATTGATATGTCTCCATAAGGGAATCAAGTGTGTCTAGAGTGGCATAAACATGGCAGCGAGAATCAGCTCAAACCCACTATAAAAAGGAATTTCAAAAGCAAAACCAAAAAACAGGGAAATTCTTTACAATTCCTTCAGGGTGTCTGAGGAAACCTGGAAAGACCCTATCTACAATGACAGCTGGATGTGGCATAAGGCTGGACACTTGGGACTGAGAGGATTGGTGAGATTGGGTGAGCGAATGCAGACCCTTTCAAGCAATAATGCATGGCCCCCATTCCATGGGTCCCAACTCTCCATGTTCAAGGGAATATTACTACAGCTATAACATGTACAGGAAACCTAGAGAATGGACACACTGTGAATACGAAAGGTTTCTAAAACTCAACGAATAGTCCCTCTCCTGATGCTCCAGTTTGACTTTGCAACTGCCTTACTATCAATCTCCCAACTTGGAGAGACAGGCCCTTTAACCTCCTGGTTTGCACAGGTTCCCAATTTGGCAGAGGATGGAAGGGACGAGGGAGAACCCATGAGAGAGTAGCTGTTAGGCATTTGGACGGGCACATGTCACTCTAATTTCCCGGCAGGAAGAAGAATTAACCAAAGTCTCAGCCACCCACCGGGAACCAGTATAGGACATGATCCAAAATTTTGGACTTGCGTTCAGCTCACAAAAAACGAGTTGAGAAATGGAGCTCAGGGGCACAGCAATTCACAAACTGGCAGAGTGATAAAGGACAACTATCGTCCAAAAATCTGTTGAGGGAAGTCAACGAGGCGGACTTGAAAGCGAGGCAAAATAGCAGGAAACAGATTTCAAGAGGTACCTTGGAATCGCCTGTAAAGCACAGGAAGAGGGGCACAACTTGGACAATGGTGCACTTGGCCAAAAAGGGCGTATGTGTTTTCTCCTGAATATATTCAGGAGAAAACGCATACGCCCTTTTTGGCCAAGCAAGCAAGCGGGCAATGCAAATCTGCACTACAAAGAAGTATCACTTCCCACCGGTCAAAAGGGACATCCACAAAATGTGTAAAAACCAGAAAGGCAAGACAGGCCCTGGAGAACTGGGAGCCTTGTTATGCTGATGGGCGGGATGTAAATTGCCAACTGCCTCACTGGAGGAGTGCATTGTGTTCCCTAAAACAAGTAAACAACAGAGCTACAGAGCCAAGGCCATTTCCAGTCTAGGGAATATACCTTGGGAAAACTGAAAATCAATAAGAAAGAGCCACCTCCAAATTTAGGGCTGCACTGACTACAAGAACCTCAACTTGGGTACACCTTAAATATCCCAGGAAATATAAAAATGGTTCAAAACATTGTGGTACTTACGTACGATGGAATATCCCTCAGCCATGAAATCAATGTCATAAGACCAGTAGCAGCAAAGTGAGTGGATTCAGGTACGATGATTCTAAGTGAAATAAGTCACACAGAAAAAGAAACTTATCATAAGATATCACTATGAAGATCCTGTAAACATGGCTACACGTGAACTGAGTTAGGAAAGAGAACAGAGTCTCACATTTAGAAAACACTCTTATGCCTGCATAAAGGGGAAGGAGAGGTGGGGTGATGCATAAAACCAGAGTTTGATATAAGCACAGGGACCGTTTCAAAAACCAACTTTGGAATAGACAAGACCTACACCTTCCTCAGTGAAAGAGACTCAAAACCCCATATTTCCCACAGAGGAATATATCTGACTAGTAAGAATCTTAAAACCTATGTATTGATATGTCTCCATAAGGGAATCAAGTGTGTCTAGAGTGGCATAAACATGGCAGCGAGAATCAGCTCAAACCCACTATAAAAAGGAATTTCAAAAGCAAAACCAAAAAACAGGGAAATTCTTTACAATTCCTTCAGGGTGTCTGAGGAAACCTGGAAAGACCCTATCTACAATGACAGCTGGATGTGGCATAAGGCTGGACACTTGGGACTGAGAGGATTGGTGAGATTGGGTGAGCAAATGCAGACCCTTTCAAGCAATAATGCATGGCCCCCATTCCATGGGTCCCAACTCTCCAGGTTCAAGGGAATATTACTACAGCTATAACATGTACAGGAAACCTAGAGAATGGACACACTGTGAATACGAAAGGTTTCTAAAACTCAACGAATAGTCCCTCTCCTGGTGCTCCAGTTTGACTTTCCAACTGCCTTACTATCAATCTCCCAACTTGGAGAGACAGGCCCTTTAACCTCCTGGTTTGCACAGGTTCCCAATTTGGCAGAGGATGGAAGGGACGAGGGAGAACCCATGAGAGAGTAGCTGTTAGGCATTTGGACGGGCACATGTCACTCTAATTTCCCGGCAGGAAGAAGAATTAACCAAAGTCTCAGCCACCCACCGGGAACCAGTATAGGACATGATCCAAAATTTTGGACTTGCGTTCAGCTCACAAAAAACGAGTTGAGAAATGGAGCTCAGGGGCACAGCAATTCACAAACTGGCAGAGTGATAAAGGACAACTATCGTCCAAAAATCTGTTGAGGGAAGTCAACGAGGCGGACTTGAATGTGAGGCAAAATAGCAGGAAACAGATTTCAAGAGGTACGTTGGAATCGCCTGTAAAGCACAGGAAGAGGGGCACAACTTGGACAATGGTGCACTTGGCCAAAAAGGGCGTATGCGTTTTCTCCTGAATATATTCAGGAGAAAACGCATACGCCCTTTTTGGCCAAGCAAGCAAGCGGGCAATGCAAATCTGCACTACAAAGAAGTATCACTTCCCACCGGTCAAAAGGGACATCCACAAAATGTGTAAAAACCAGAAAGGCAAGACAGGCCCTGGAGAACTGGGAGCCTTGTTATGCTGATGGGCGGGATGTAAACTGCCAACTGCCTCACTGGAGGAGTGCATTGTGTTCCCTAAAACAAGTAAACAACAGAGCTACAGAGCCAAGGCCACTTCCAGTCTAGGGAATATACCTTGGGAAAACTGAAAATCAATAAGAAAGAGCCACCTCCAAATTTAGGGCTGCACTGACTACAAGAACCTCAACTTGGGTACACCTTAAATATCCCAGGAAATATAAAAATGGTTCAAAACATTGTGGTACTTACGTATGATGGAATATCCCTCAGCGATGAAATCAATGTCATAAGACCAGTAGCAGCAAAGTGAGTGGATTCAGGTATGATGATTCTAAGTGAAATAAGTCACACAGAAAAAGAAACTTATCATAAGATATCACTTATGAAGATCCTGTAAACATGGCTACACGTGAACTGAGTTAGGAAAGAGAACAGAGTCTCACATTTAGAAAACACTCTTATGCCTGCATAAAGGGGAAGGAGAGGTGGGGTGATGCATAAAACCAGAGTTTGAAATAAGCACAGGGACCGTTCCAAAAACCAACTTTGGAATAGACAAGACCTACACCTTCCTCAGTGAAAGAGACTCAAAACCCCATATTTCCCACAGAGGAATATATCTGACTAGTAAGAATCTTAAATCCTATGTATTGATATGTCTCCATAAGGGAATCAAGTGTGTCTAGAGTGGCATAAACATGGCCGCGAGAATCAGCTCAAACCCACTATAAAAAGGAATTTCAAAAGCAAAACCAAAAAACAGGGAAATTCTTTACAATTCCTTCAGGGTGTCTGAGGAAACCTGGAAAGACCCTATCTACAATGACAGCTGGATGTGGCATAAGGCTGGACACTTGGGACTGAGAGGAATGGTGAGATTGGGTGAGCAAATGCAGACCCTTTCAAGCAATAATGCATGGCCCCCATTCCATGGGTCCCAACTCTCCAGGTTCAAGGGAATATTACTACAGCTATAACATGTACAGGAAACCTAGAGAATGGACACACTGTGAATACGAAAGGTTTCTAAAACTCAACGAATAGTCCCTCTCCTGGTGCTCCAGTTTGACTTTCCAACAGCCTTACTATCAATCTCCCAACTTGGAGAGACAGGCCCTTTAACCTCCTGGTTTGCACAGGTTCCCAATTTGCCAGAGGATGGAAGGGACGAGGGAGAACCCATGAGAGAGTAGCTGTTAGGCATTTGGACGGGCACATGTCACTCTAATTTCCCGGCAGGAAGAAGAATTAACCAAAGTCTCAGCCACCCACCGGGAACCAGTATAGGACATGATCCAAAATTTTGGACTTGTGTTCAGCTCACAAAAAACGAGTTGAGAAATGGAGCTCAGGGGCACAGCAATTCACAAACTGGCAGAGTGATAAAGGACAACTATCGTCCAAAAATCTGTTGAGGGAAGTCAACGAGGCGGACTTGAAAGCGAGGCAAAATAGCAGGAAACAGATTTCAAGAGGTACCTTGGAATCGCCTGTAAAGCACAGGAAGAGGGGCACAACTTGGACAATGGTGCACTTGGCCAAAAAGGGCGTATGCGTTTTCTCCTGAATATATTCAGGAGAAAACGCATACGCCCTTTTTGGCCAAGCAAGCAAGCGGGCAATGCAAATCTGCACTACAAAGAAGTATCACTTCCCACCGGTCAAAAGGGACATCCACAAAATGTGTAAAAACCAGAAAGGCAAGACAGGCCCTGGAGAACTGGGAGCCTTGTTATGCTGATGGGCGGGATGTAAATTGCCAACTGCCTCACTGGAGGAGTGCATTGTGTTCCCTAAAACAAGTAAACAACAGAGCTACAGAGCCAAGGCCACTTCCAGTCTAGGGAATATACCTTGGGAAAACTGAAAATCAATAAGAAAGAGCCACCTCCAAATTTAGGGCTGCACTGACTACAAGAACCTCAACTTGGGTACACCTTAAATATCCCAGGAAATATAAAAATGGTTCAAAACATTGTGGTACTTACGTACGATGGAATATCCCTCAGCCATGAAATCAATGTCATAAGACCAGTAGCAGCAAAGTGAGTGGATTCAGGTACGATGATTCTAAGTGAAATAAGTCACACAGAAAAAGAAACTTATCATAAGATATCACTTATGAAGATCCTGTAAACATGGCTACACGTGAATTGAGTTAGGAAAGGGAACAGAGTCTCACATTTAGAAAACACTCTTATGCCTGCATAAAGGGGAAGGAGAGGTGGGGTGATGCATAAAACCAGAGTTTGATATAAGCACAGGGACCGTTTCAAAAACCAACTTTGGAATTGACAAGACCGACACCTTCCTCAGTGAAAGAGACTCAAAACCCCATATTTCCCACAGAGGAATATATCTGACTAGTAAGAATCTTAAAACCTATGTATTGATATGTCTCCATAAGGGAATCAAGTGTGTCTAGAGTGGCATAAACATGGCAGCGAGAATCAGCTCAAACCCAGTATAAAAAGGAATTTCAAAAGCAAAACCAAAAAACAGGGAAATTCTTTACAATTCCTTCAGGGTGTCTGAGGAAACCTGGAAAGACCCTATCTACAATGACAGCTGGATGTGGCATAAGGCTGGACACTTGGGACTGAGAGGATTGGAGAGATTGGGTGAGCAAATGCAGACCCTTTCAAGCAATAATGCATGGCCCCCATTCCATGGGTCCCAACTCTCCAGGTTCAAGGGAATATTACTACAGCTATAACATGTACAGGAAACCTAGAGAATGGACACACTGTGAATACGAAAGGTTTCTAAAACTCAACGAATAGTCCCTCTCCTGGTGCTCCAGTTTGACTTTCCAACTGCCTTACTATCAATCTCCCAACTTGGAGAGACAGGCCCTTTAACCTCCTGGTTTGCACAGGTTCCCAATTTGGCAGAGGATGGAAGGGACGAGGGAGAACCCATGAGAGAGTAGCTGTTAGGCATTTGGACGGTCACATGTCACTCTAATTTCCCGGCAGGAAGAAGAATTAACCAAAGTCTCAGCCACCCACCGGGAACCAGTATAGGACATGATCCAAAATTTTGGACTTGCGTTCAGCTCACAAAAAACGAGTTGAGAAATGGAGCTCAGGGGCACAGCAATTCACAAACTGGCAGAGTGATAAAGGACAACTATCGTCCAAAAATCTGTTGAGGGAAGTCAACGAGGCGGACTTGAAAGTGAGGCAAAATAGCAGGAAACAGATTTCAAGAGGTACGTTGGAATCGCCTGTAAAGCACAGGAAGAGGGGCACAACTTGGACAATGGTGCACTTGGCCAAAAAGGGCGTATGCGTTTTCTCCTGAATATATTCAGGAGAAAACGCATACGCCCTTTTTGGCCAAGCAAGCAAGCGGGCAATGCAAATCTGCACTACAAAGAAGTATCATTTCCCACCGGTCAAAAGGGACATCCACAAAATGTGTAAAAACCAGAAAGGCAAGACAGGCCCTGAGGAACTGGGAGCCTTGTTATGCTGATGGGTGGGATGTAAATTGCCAACTGCCTCACTGGAGAAGTGCATTGTGTTCCCTAAAACAAGTAAACAACAGAGCTACAGAGCCAAGGCCACTTCCAGTCTAGGGAATATACCTTGGGAAAACTGAAAATCAATAAGAAAGAGCCACCTCCAAATTTAGGGCTGCACTGACTACAAGAACCTCAACTTGGGTACACCTTAAATATCCCAGGAAATATAAAAATGGTTCAAAACATTGTGGTACTTACGTACGATGGAATATCCCTCAGCCATGAAATCAATGTCATAAGACCAGTAGCAACAAAGTGAGTGGATTCAGGTACGATGATTCTAAGTGAAATAAGTCACACAGAAAAAGAAACTTATCATAAGATATCACTTATGAAGATCCTGTAAACATGGCTACACGTGAACTGAGTTAGGAAAGAGAACAGAGTCTCACATTTAGAAAACACTCTTATGCCTGCATAAAGGGGAAGGAGAGGTGGGGTGATGCATAAAACCAGAGTTTGATATAAGCACAGGGACCGTTCCAAAAACCAACTTTGGAATAGACAAGACCTACACCTTCCTCAGTGAAAGAGACTCAAAACCCCATATTTCCCGCAGAGGAATATATCTGACTAGTAAGAATCTTAAATCCTATGTATTGATATGTCTCCATAAGGGAATCAAGTGTGTCTAGAGTGGCATAAACATGGCAGCGAGAATCAGCTCAAACCCACTATAAAAAGGAATTTCAAAAGCAAAACCAAAAAACAGGGAAATTCTTTACAATTCCTTCAGGGTGTCTGAGGAAACCTGGAAAGACCCTATCTACAATGACAGCTGGATGTGGCATAAGGCTGGACACTTGGGACTGAGAGGATTGGTGAGATTGGGTGAGCAAATGCAGACCCTTTCAAGCAATAATGCATGGCCCCCATTCCATGGGTCCCAACCCTCCAGGTTCAAGGGAATATTACTACAGCTATAACATGTACAGGAAACCTAGAGAATGGACACACTGTGAATACGAAAGGTTTCTAAAACTCAACGAATAGTCCCTCTCCTGGTGCTCCAGTTTGACTTTCCAACTGCCTTACTATCAATCTCCCAACTTGGAGAGACATGCCCTTTAACCTCCTGGTTTGCACAGGTTCCCAATTTGGCAGAGGATGGAAGGGACGAGGGAGAACCCATGAGAGAGTAGCTGTTAGGCATTTGGACGGGCACATGTCACTCTAATTTCCCGGCAGGAAGAAGAATTAACCAAAGTCTCAGCCACCCACCGGGAACCAGTATAGGACATGATCCAAAATTTTGGACTTGCGTTCAGCTCACAAAAAACGAGTTGAGAAATGGAGCTCAGGGGCACAGCAATTCACAAACTGGCAGAGTGATAAAGGACAACTATCGTCCAAAAATCTGTTGAGGGAAGTCAACGAGGCGGACTTGAAAGCGAGGCAAAATAGCAGGAAACAGATTTCAAGAGGTACGTTGGAATCGCCTGTAAAGCACAGGAAGAGGGGCACAACTTGGACAATGGTGCACTTGGCCAAAAAGGGCGTATGCGTTTTCTCCTGAATATATTCAGGAGAAAACGCATACGCCCTTTTTGGCCAAGCAAGCAAGCGGGCAATGCAAATCTGCACTACAAAGAAGTATCACTTCCCACCGGTCAAAAGGGACATCCACAAAATGTGTAAAAACCAGAAAGGCAAGACAGGCCCTGGAGAACTGGGAGCCTTGTTATGCTGATGGGCGGGATGTAAACTGCCAACTGCCTCACTGGAGGAGTGCATTGTGTTCCCTAAAACAAGTAAACAACAGAGCTACAGAGCCAAGGCCACTTCCAGTCTAGGGAATATACCTTGGGAAAACTGAAAATCAATAAGAAAGAGCCACCTCCAAATTTAGGGCTGCACTGACTACAAGAACCTCAACTTGGGTACACCTTAAATATCCCAGGAAATATAAAAATGGTTCAAAACATTGTGGTACTTACGTATGATGGAATATCCCTCAGCGATGAAATCAATGTCATAAGACCAGTAGCAGCAAAGTGAGTGGATTCAGGTATGATGATTCTAAGTGAAATAAGTCACACAGAAAAAGAAACTTATCATAAGATATCACTTATGAAGATCCTGTAAACATGGCTACACGTGAACTGAGTTAGGAAAGAGAACAGAGTCTCACATTTAGAAAACACTCTTATGCCTGCATAAAGGGGAAGGAGAGGTGGGGTGATGCATAAAACCAGAGTTTGATATAAGCACAGGGACCGTTTCAAAAACCAACTTTGGAATAGACAAGACCTACACCTTCCTCAGTGAAAGAGACTCAAAACCCCATATTTCCCACAGAGGAATATATCTGACTAGTAAGAATCTTAAAACCTATGTATTGATATGTCTCCATAAGGGAATCAAGTGTGTCTAGAGTGGCATAAACATGGCAGCGAGAATCAGCTCAAACCCACTATAAAAAGGAATTTCAAAAGCAAAACCAAAAAACAGGGAAATTCTTTACAATTCCTTCAGGGTGTCTGAGGAAACCTGGAAAGACCCTATCTACAATGACAGCTGGATGTGGCATAAGGCTGGACACTTGGGACTGAGAGGATTGGTGAGATTGGGTGAGCAAATGCAGACCCTTTCAAGCAATAATGCATGGCCCCCATTCCATGGGTCCCAACTCTCCAGGTTCAAGGGAATATTACTACAGCTATAACATGTACAGGAAACCTAGAGAATGGACACACTGTGAATACGAAAGGTTTCTAAAACTCAACGAATAGTCCCTCTCCTTGTGCTCCAGTTTGACTTTCCAACTGCCTTACTATCAATCTCCCAACTTGGAGAGACAGGCCCTTTAACCTCCTGGTTTGCACAGGTTCCCAATTTGGCAGAGGATGGAAGGGACGAGGGAGAACCCATGAGAGAGTAGCTGTTAGGCATTTGGACGGGCACATGTCACTCTAATTTCCCGGCAGGAAGAAGAATTAACCAAAGTCTCAGCCACCCACCGGGAACCAGTATAGGACATGATCCAAAATTTTGGACTTGCGTTCAGCTCACAAAAAACGAGTTGAGAAATGGAGCTCAGGGGCACAGCAATTCACAAACTGGCAGAGTGATAAAGGACAACTATCGTCCAAAAATCTGTTGAGGGAAGTCAACGAGGCGGACTTGAAAGTGAGGCAAAATAGCAGGAAACAGATTTCAAGAGGTACGTTGGAATCGCCTGTAAAGCACAGGAAGAGGGGCACAACTTGGACAATGGTGCACTTGGCCAAAAAGGGCGTATGCGTTTTCTCCTGAATATATTCAGGAGAAAACGCATACGCCCTTTTTGGCCAAGCAAGCAAGCGGGCAATGCAAATCTGCACTACAAAGAAGTATCACTTCCCACCGGTCAAAAGGGACATCCACAAAATGTGTAAAAACCAGAAAGGCAAGACAGGCCCTGGAGAACTGGGAGCCTTGTTATGCTGATGGGCGGGATGTAAACTGCCAACTGCCTCACTGGAGGAGTGCATTGTGTTCCCTAAAACAAGTAAACAACAGAGCTACAGAGCCAAGGCCACTTCCAGTCTAGGGAATATACCTTGGGAAAACTGAAAATCAATAAGAAAGAGCCACCTCCAAATTTAGGGCTGCACTGACTACAAGAACCTCAACTTGGGTACACCTTAAATATCCCAGGAAATATAAAAATGGTTCAAAACATTGTGGTACTTACGTATGATGGAATATCCCTCAGCGATGAAATCAATGTCATAAGACCAGTAGCAGCAAAGTGAGTGGATTCAGGTACGATGATTCTAAGTGAAATAAGTCACACAGAAAAAGAAACTTATCATAAGATATCACTTATGAAGATCCTGTAAACATGGCTACACGTGAATTGAGTTAGGAAAGGGAACAGAGTCTCACATTTAGAAAACACTCTTATGCCTGCATAAAGGGGAAGGAGAGGTGGGGTGATGCATAAAACCAGAGTTTGATATAAGCACAGGGACCGTTTCAAAAACCAACTTTGGAATTGACAAGACCGACACCTTCCTCAGTGAAAGAGACTCAAAACCCCATATTTCCCACAGAGGAATATATCTGACTAGTAAGAATCTTAAAACCTATGTATTGATATGTCTCCATAAGGGAATCAAGTGTGTCTAGAGTGGCATAAACATGGCAGCGAGAATCAGCTCAAACCCAGTATAAAAAGGAATTTCAAAAGCAAAACCAAAAAACAGGGAAATTCTTTACAATTCCTTCAGGGTGTCTGAGGAAACCTGGAAAGACCCTATCTACAATGACAGCTGGATGTGGCATAAGGCTGGACACTTGGGACTGAGAGGATTGGAGAGATTGGGTGAGCAAATGCAGACCCTTTCAAGCAATAATGCATGGCCCCCATTCCATGGGTCCCAACTCTCCAGGTTCAAGGGAATATTACTACAGCTATAACATGTACAGGAAACCTAGAGAATGGACACACTGTGAATACGAAAGGTTTCTAAAACTCAACGAATAGTCCCTCTCCTGGTGCTCCAGTTTGACTTTCCAACTGCCTTACTATCAATCTCCCAACTTGGAGAGACAGGCCCTTTAACCTCCTGGTTTGCACAGGTTCCCAATTTGGCAGAGGATGGAAGGGACGAGGGAGAACCCATGAGAGAGTAGCTGTTAGGCATTTGGACGGGCACATGTCACTCTAATTTCCCGGCAGGAAGAAGAATTAACCAAAGTCTCAGCCACCCACCGGGAACCAGTATAGGACAGGATCCAAAATTTTGGACTTGCGTTCAGCTCACAAAAAACGAGTTGAGAAATGGAGCTCAGGGGCACAGCAATTCACAAACTGGCAGAGTGATAAAGGACAACTATCGTCCAAAAATCTGTTGAGGGAAGTCAACGAGGCGGACTTGAAAGTGAGGCAAAATAGCAGGAAACAGATTTCAAGAGGTACGTTGGAATCGCCTGTAAAGCACAGGAAGAGGGGCACAACTTGGACAATGGTGCACTTGGCCAAAAAGGGCGTATGCGTTTTCTCCTGAATATATTCAGGAGAAAACGCATACGCCCTTTTTGGCCAAGCAAGCAAGCGGGCAATGCAAATCTGCACTACAAAGAAGTATCATTTCCCACCGTTCAAAAGGGACATCCACAAAATGTGTAAAAACCAGAAAGGCAAGACAGGCCCTGAGGAACTGGGAGCCTTGTTATGCTGATGGGTGGGATGTAAATTGCCAACTGCCTCACTGGAGAAGTGCATTGTGTTCCCTAAAACAAGTAAACAACAGAGCTACAGAGCCAAGGCCACTTCCAGTCTAGGGAATATACCTTGGGAAAACTGAAAATCAATAAGAAAGAGCCACCTCCAAATTTAGGGCTGCACTGACTACAAGAACCTCAACTTGGGTACACCTTAAATATCCCAGGAAATATAAAAATGGTTCAAAACATTGTGGTACTTACGTACGATGGAATATCCCTCAGCCATGAAATCAATGTCATAAGACCAGTAGCAACAAAGTGAGTGGATTCAGGTACGATGATTCTAAGTGAAATAAGTCACACAGAAAAAGAGACTTATCATAAGATATCACTTATGAAGATCCTGTAAACATGGCTACACGTGAACTGAGTTAGGAAAGAGAACAGAGTCTCACATTTAGAAAACACTCTTATGCCTGCATAAAGGGGAAGGAGAGGTGGGGTGATGCATAAAACCAGAGTTTGATATAAGCACAGGGACCGTTTCAAAAACCAACTTTGGAATTGACAAGACCGACACCTTCCTTAGTGAAAGAGACTCAAAACCCCATATTTCCCACAGAGGAATATATCTGACTAGTAAGAATCTTAAAACCTATATATTGATATGTCTCCATAAGGGAATCAAGTGTGTCTAGAGTGGCATAAACATGGCAGCGAGAATCAGCTCAAACCCACTATAAAAAGGAATTTCAAAAGCAAAACCAAAAAACAGGGAAATTCTTTACAATTCCTTCAGGGTGTCTGAGGAAACCTGGAAAGACCCTATCTACAATGACAGCTGGATGTGGCATAAGGCTGGACACTTGGGACTGAGAGGATTGGTGAGATTGGGTGAGCGAATGCAGACCCTTTCAAGCAATAATGCATGGCCCCCATTCCATGGGTCCCAACTCTCCATGTTCAAGGGAATATTACTACAGCTATAACATGTACAGGAAACCTAGAGAATGGACACACTGTGAATACGAAAGGTTTCTAAAACTCAACGAATAGTCCCTCTCCTGATGCTCCAGTTTGACTTTCCAACTGCCTTACTATCAATCTCCCAACTTGGAGAGACAGGCCCTTTAACCTCCTGGTTTGCACAGGTTCCCAATTTGGCAGAGGATGGAAGGGACGAGGGAGAACCCATGAGAGAGTAGCTGTTAGGCATTTGGACGGGCACATGTCACTCTAATTTCCCGGCAGGAAGAAGAATTAACCAAAGTCTCAGCCACCCACCGGGATCCAGTATAGGACATGATCCAAAATTTTGGACTTGCGTTCAGCTCACAAAAAACGAGTTGAGAAATGGAGCTCAGGGGCACAGCAATTCACAAACTGGCAGAGTGATAAAGGACAACTATCGTCCAAAAATCTGTTGAGGGAAGTCAACGAGGCGGACTTGAAAGCGAGGCAAAATAGCAGGAAACAGATTTCAAGAGGTACCTTGGAATCGCCTGTAAAGCACAGGAAGAGGGGCACAACTTGGACAATGGTGCACTTGGCCAAAAAGGGCGTATGCGTTTTCTCCTGAATATATTCAGGAGAAAACGCATATGCCCTTTTTGGCCAAGCAAGCAAGCGGGCAATGCAAATCTGCACTACAAAGAAGTATCACTTCCCACCGGTCAAAAGGGACATCCACAAAATGTGTAAAAACCAGAAAGGCAAGACAGGCCCTGGAGAACTGGGAGCCTTGTTATGCTGATGGGCGGGATGTAAATTGCCAACTGCCTCACTGGCGGAGTGCATTGTGTTCCCTAAAACAAGTAAACAACAGAGCTACAGAGCCAAGGCCACTTCCAGTCTAGGGAATATACCTTGGGAAAACTGAAAATCAATAAGAAAGAGCCACCTCCAAATTTAGGGCTGCACTGACTACAAGAACCTCAACTTGGGTACACCTTAAATATCCCAGGAAATATAAAAATGGTTCAAAACATTGTGGTACTTACGTACGATGGAATATCCCTCAGCCATGAAATCAATGTCATAAGACCAGTAGCAGCAAAGTGAGTGGATTCAGGTATGATGATTCTAAGTGAAATAAGTCACACAGAAAAAGAAACTTATCATAAGATATCACTTATGAAGATCCTGTAAACATGGCTACACGTGAACTGAGTTAGGAAAGAGAACAGAGTCTCACATTTAGAAAACACTCTTATGCCTGCATAAAGGGGAAGGAGAGGTGGGGTGATGCATAAAACCAGAGTTTGATATAAGCACAGGGACCGTTCCAAAAACCAACTTTGGAATAGACAAGACCTACACCTTCCTCAGTGAAAGAGACTCAAAACCCCATATTTCCCGCAGAGGAATATATCTGACTAGTAAGAATCTTAAATCCTATGTATTGATATGTCTCCTTAAGGGAATCAAGTGTGTCTAGAGTGGCATAAACATGGCAGCGAGAATCAGCTCAAACCCACTATAAAAAGGAATTTCAAAAGCAAAACCAAAAAACAGGGAAATTCTTTACAATTCCTTCAGGGTGTCTGAGGAAACCTGGAAAGACCCTATCTACAATGACAGCTGGATGTGGCATAAGGCTGGACACTTGGGACTGAGAGGATTGGTGAGATTGGGTGAGCAAATGCAGACCCTTTCAAGCAATAATGCATGGCCCCCATTCCATGGGTCCCAACTCTCCAGGTTCAAGGGAATATTACTACAGCTATAACATGTACAGGAAACCTAGAGAATGGACACACTGTGAATACGAAAGGTTTCTAAAACTCAACGAATAGTCCCTCTCCTGGTGCTCCAGTTTGACATTCCAACTGCCTTACTATCAATCTCCCAACTTGGAGAGACAGGCCCTTTAACCTCCTGGTTTGCACAGGTTCCCAATTTGCCAGAGGATGGAAGGGACGAGGGAGAACCCATGAGAGAGTAGCTGTTAGGCATTTGGACGGGCACATGTCACTCTAATTTCCCGGCAGGAAGAAGAATTAACCAAAGTCTCAGCCACCCACCGGGAACCAGTATAGGACATGATCCAAAATTTTGGACTTGCGTTCAGCTCACAAAAAACGAGTTGAGAAATGGAGCTCAGGGGCACAGCAATTCACAAACTGGCAGAGTGATAAAGGACAACTATCGTCCAAAAATCTGTTGAGGGAAGTCAACGAGGCGGACTTGAAAGCGAGGCAAAATAGCAGGAAACAGATTTCAAGAGGTACCTTGGAATCGCCTGTAAAGCACAGGAAGAGGGGCACAACTTGGACAATGGTGCACTTGGCCAAAAAGGGCGTATGCGTTTTCTCCTGAATATATTCAGGAGAAAACGCATACGCCCTTTTTGGCCAAGCAAGCAAGCGGGCAATGCAAATCTGCACTACAAAGAAGTATCACTTCCCACCGGTCAAAAGGGACATCCACAAAATGTGTAAAAACCAGAAAGGCAAGACAGGCCCTGGAGAACTGGGAGCCTTGTTATGCTGATGGGCGGGATGTAAATTGCCAACTGCCTCACTGGAGGAGTGCATTGTGTTCCCTAAAACAAGTAAACAACAGAGCTACAGAGCCAAGGCCACTTCCAGTCTAGGGAATATACCTTGGGAAAACTGAAAATCAATAAGAAAGAGCCACCTCCAAATTTAGGGCTGCACTGACTACAAGAACCTCAACTTGGGTACACCTTAAATATCCCAAGAAATATAAAAATGGTTCAAAACATTGTGGTACTTACGTACGATGGAATATCCCTCAGCCATGAAATCAATGTCATAAGACCAGTAGCAGCAAAGTGAGTGGATTCAGGTACGATGATTCTAAGTGAAATAAGTCACACAGAAAAAGAAACTTATCATAAGATATCACGTATGAAGATCCTGTAAACATGGCTACACGTGAACTGAGTTAGGAAAGAGAACAGAGTCTCACATTTAGAAAACACTCTTATGCCTGCATAAAGGGGAAGGAGAGGTGGGGTGATGCATAAAACCAGAGTTTGATATAAGCACAGGGACCGTTTCAAAAACCAACTTTGGAATAGACAAGACCTACACCTTCCTCAGTGAAAGAGACTCAAAACCCCATATTTCCCACAGAGGAATATATCTGACTAGTAAGAATCTTAAATCCTATGTATTGATATGTCTCCTTAAGGGAATCAAGTGTGTCTAGAGTGGCATAAACATGGCAGCGAGAATCAGCTCAAACCCACTATAAAAAGGAATTTCAAAAGCAAAACCAAAAAACAGGGAAATTCTTTACAATTCCTTCAGGGTGTCTGAGGAAACCTGGAAAGACCCTATCTACAATGACAGCTGGATGTGGCATAAGGCTGGACACTTGGGACTGAGAGGATTGGTGAGATTGGGTGAGCAAATGCAGACCCTTTCAAGCAATAATGCATGGCCCCCATTCCATGGGTCCCAACTCTCCAGGTTCAAGGGAATATTACTACAGCTATAACATGTACAGGAAACCTAGAGAATGGACACACTGTGAATACGAAAGGTTTCTAAAACTCAACGAATAGTCCCTCTCCTGGTGCTCCAGTTTGACATTCCAACTGCCTTACTATCAATCTCCCAACTTGGAGAGACAGGCCCTTTAACCTCCTGGTTTGCACAGGTTCCCAATTTGCCAGAGGATGGAAGGGACGAGGGAGAACCCATGAGAGAGTAGCTGTTAGGCATTTGGACGGGCACATGTCACTCTAATTTCCCGGCAGGAAGAAGAATTAACCAAAGTCTCAGCCACCCACCGGGAACCAGTATAGGACATGATCCAAAATTTTGGACTTGCGTTCAGCTCACAAAAAACGAGTTGAGAAATGGAGCTCAGGGGCACAGCAATTCACAAACTGGCAGAGTGATAAAGGACAACTATCGTCCAAAAATCTGTTGAGGGAAGTCAACGAGGCGGACTTGAAAGCGAGGCAAAATAGCAGGAAACAGATTTCAAGAGGTACCTTGGAATCGCCTGTAAAGCACAGGAAGAGGGGCACAACTTGGACAATGGTGCACTTGGCCAAAAAGGGCGTATGCGTTTTCTCCTGAATATATTCAGGAGAAAACGCATACGCCCTTTTTGGCCAAGCAAGCAAGCGGGCAATGCAAATCTGCACTACAAAGAAGTATCACTTCCCACCGGTCAAAAGGGACATCCACAAAATGTGTAAAAACCAGAAAGGCAAGACAGGCCCTGGAGAACTGGGAGCCTTGTTATGCTGATGGGCGGGATGTAAATTGCCAACTGCCTCACTGGAGGAGTGCATTGTGTTCCCTAAAACAAGTAAACAACAGAGCTACAGAGCCAAGGCCACTTCCAGTCTAGGGAATATACCTTGGGAAAACTGAAAATCAATAAGAAAGAGCCACCTCCAAATTTAGGGCTGCACTGACTACAAGAACCTCAACTTGGGTACACCTTAAATATCCCAAGAAATATAAAAATGGTTCAAAACATTGTGGTACTTACGTACGATGGAATATCCCTCAGCCATGAAATCAATGTCATAAGACCAGTAGCAGCAAAGTGAGTGGATTCAGGTACGATGATTCTAAGTGAAATAAGTCACACAGAAAAAGAAACTTATCATAAGATATCACGTATGAAGATCCTGTAAACATGGCTACACGTGAACTGAGTTAGGAAAGAGAACAGAGTCTCACATTTAGAAAACACTCTTATGCCTGCATAAAGGGGAAGGAGAGGTGGGGTGATGCATAAAACCAGAGTTTGATATAAGCACAGGGACCGTTTCAAAAACCAACTTTGGAATAGACAAGACCTACACCTTCCTCAGTGAAAGAGACTCAAAACCCCATATTTCCCACAGAGGAATATATCTGACTAGTAAGAATCTTAAAACCTATGTATTGATATGTCTCCATAAGGGAATCAAGTGTGTCTAGAGTGGCATAAACATGGCAGCGAGAATCAGCTCAAACCCACTATAAAAAGGAATTTCAAAAGCAAAACCAAAAAACAGGGAAATTCTTTACAATTCCTTCAGGGTGTCTGAGGAAACCTGGAAAGACCCTATCTACAATGACAGCTGGATGTGGCATAAGGCTGGACACTTGGGACTGAGAGGATTGGTGAGATTGGGTGAGCAAATGCAGACCCTTTCAAGCAATAATGCATGGCCCCCATTCCATGGGTCCCAACTCTCCAGGTTCAAGGGAATATTACTACAGCTATAACATGTACAGGAAACCTAGAGAATGGACACACTGTGAATACGAAAGGTTTCTAAAACTCAACGAATAGTCCCTCTCCTGGTGCTCCAGTTTGACTTTCCAACTGCCTTACTATCAATCTCCCAACTTGGAGAGACAGGCCCTTTAACCTCCTGGTTTGCACAGGTTCCCAATTTGGCAGAGGATGGAAGGGACGAGGGAGAACCCATGAGAGAGTAGCTGTTAGGCATTTGGACGGGCACATGTCACTCTAATTTCCCGGCAGGAAGAAGAATTAACCAAGGTCTCAGCCACCCACCGGGAACCAGTATAGGACATGATCCAAAATTTTGGACTTGCGTTCAGCTCACAAAAAACGAGTTGAGAAATGGAGCTCAGGGGCACAGCAATTCACAAACTGGCAGAGTGATAAAGGACAACTATCGTCCAAAAATCTGTTGAGGGAAGTCAACGAGGCGGACTTGAAAGCGAGGCAAAATAGCAGGAAACAGATTTCAAGAGGTACCTTGGAATCGCCTGTAAAGCACAGGAAGAGGGGCACAACTTGGACAATGGTGCACTTGGCCAAAAAGGGTGTATGCGTTTTCTCCTGAATATATTCAGGAGAAAACGCATACGCCCTTTTTGGCCAAGCAAGCAAGCGGGCAATGCAAATCTGCACTACAAAGAAGTATCACTTCCCACCGGTCAAAAGGGACATCCACAAAATGTGTAAAAACCAGAAAGGCAAGACAGGCCCTGGAGAACTGGGAGCCTTGTTATGCTGATGGGCGGGATGTAAATTGCCAACTGCCTCACTGGAGGAGTGCATTGTGTTCCCTAAAACAAGTAAACAACAGAGCTACAGAGCCAAGGCCACGTCCAGTCTAGGGAATATACCTTGGGAAAACTGAAAATCAATAAGAAAGAGCCACCTCCAAATTTAGGGCTGCACTGACTACAAGAACCTCAACTTGGGTACACCTTAAATATCCCAGGAAATATAAAAATGGTTCAAAACATTGTGGTACTTACGTACGATGGAATATCCCTCAGCCATGAAATCAATGTCATAAGACCAGTAGCAGCAAAGTGAGTGGATTCAGGTACGATGATTCTAAGTGAAATAAGTCACACAGAAAAAGAAACTTATCATAAGATATCACTTATGAAGATCCTGTAAACATGGCTACACGTGAACTGAGTTAGGAAAGAGAACAGAGTCTCACATTTAGAAAACACTCTTATGCCTGCATAAAGGGGAAGGAGAGGTGGGGTGATGCATAAAACCAGAGTTTGATATAAGCACAGGGACCGTTTCAAAAACCAACTTTGGAATAGACAAGACCTACACCTTCCTCAGTGAAAGAGACTCAAAACCCCATATTTCCCACAGAGGAATATATCTGACTACTAAGAATCTTAAAACCTATGTATTGATATGTCTCCATCAGGGAATCAAGTGTGTCTAGAGTGGCATAAACATGGCAGTGAGAATCAGCTCAAACCCACTATAAAAAGGAATTTCAAAAGCAAAACCAAAAAACAGGGAAATTCTTTACAATTCCTTCAGGGTGTCTGAGGAAACCTGGAAAGACCCTATCTACAATGACAGCTGGATGTGGCATAAGGCTGGACACTTGGGACTGAGAGGATTGGTGAGATAGGGTGAGCAAATGCAGACCCTTTCAAGCAATAATGCATGGCCCCCATTCCATGGGTCCCAACTCTCCAGGTTCAAGGGAATATTACTACAGCTATAACATGTACAGGAAACCTAGAGAATGGACACACTGTGAATACGAAAGGTTTCTAAAACTCAACGAATAGTCCCTCTCCTGGTGCTCCAGTTTGACTTTCCAACTGCCTTACTATCAATCTCCCAACTTGGAGAGACAGGCCCTTTAACCTCCTGGTTTGCACAGGTTCCCAATTTGGCAGAGGATGGAAGGGACGAGGGAGAACCCATGAGAGAGTAGCTGTTAGGCATTTGGACGGGCACATGTCACTCTAATTTCCCGGCAGGAAGAAGAATTAACCAAAGTCTCAGCCACCCACCGGGAACCAGTATAGGACATGATCCAAAATTTTGGACTTGCGTTCAGCTCACAAAAAACGAATTGAGAAATGGAGCTCAGGGGCACAGCAATTCAAAAACTGGCAGAGTGATAAAGGACAACTATCGTCCAAAAATCTGTTGAGGGAAGTCAACGAGGCGGACTTGAATGCGAGGCAAAATAGCAGGAAATAGATTTCAAGAGGTACGTTGGAATCGCCTGTAAAGCACAGGAAGAGGGGCACAACTTGGACAATGGTGCACTTGGCCAAAAAGGGCGTATGCGTTTTCTCCTGAATATATTCAGGAGAAAACGCATACGCCCTTTTTGGCCAAGCAAGCAAGCGGGCAATGCAAATCTGCACTACAAAGAAGTATCACTTCCCACCGGTCAAAAGGGACATCCACAAAATGTGTAAAAACCAGAAAGGGAAGACAGGCCCTGGAGAACTGGGAGCCTTGTTATGCTGATGGGCGGGATGTAAATTGCCAACTGCCTCACTGGAGGAGTGCATTGTGTTCCCTAAAACAAGTAAACAACAGAGCTACAGAGCCAAGGCCACTTCCAGTCTAGGGAATATACCTTGGGAAAACTGAAAATCAATAAGAAAGAGCCACCTCCAAATTTAGGGCTGCACTGACTACAAGAACCTCAACTTGGGTACACCTTAAATATCCCAGGAAATATAAAAATGGTTCAAAACATTGTGTTTCTTACGCACGATGGAATATCCCTCAGCCATGAAATCAATGTCATAAGACCAGTAGCAGCAAAGTGAGTGGATTCAGGTACGATGATTCTAAGTGAAATAAGTCACACAGAAAAAGAAACTTATCATAAGATATCACTTATGAAGATCCTGTAAACATGGCTACACGTGAACTGAGTTAGGAAAGAGAACAGAGTCTCACAGTTAGAAAACACTCTTATGCCTGCATAAAGGGGAAGGAGAGGTGGGGTGATGCATAAAACCAGAGTTTGATATAAGCACAGGGACCGTTCCAAAAACCAACTTTGGAATAGACAAGACCTACACCTTCCTCAGTGAAAGAGACTCAAAACCCCATATTTCCCGCAGAGGAATATATCTGACTAGTAAGAATCTTCAATCCTATGTATTGATATGTCTCCATAAGGGAATCAAGTGTGTCTAGAGTGGCATAAACATGGCAGCGAGAATCAGCTCAAACCCACTATAAAAAGGAATTTCAAAAGCAAAACCAAAAAACAGGGAAATTCTTTACAATTCCTTCAGGTTGTCTGAGGAAACCTGGAAAGACCCTATATACAATGACAGCTGGATGTGGCATAAGGCTGGACACTTGGGACTGAGAGGATTGGTGAGATTGGGTGAGCAAATGCAGACCCTTTCAAGCAATAATGCATGGCCCCCATTCCATGGGTCCCAACTCTCCAGGTTCAAGGGAATATTACTACAGCTATAACATGTACAGGAAACCTAGAGAATGGACACACTGTGAATACGAAAGGTTTCTAAAACTCAACGAATAGTCCCTCTCCTGGTGCTCCAGTTTGACTTTCCAACTGCCTTACTATAAATCTCCCAACTTGGAGAGACAGGCCCTTTAACCTCCTGGTTTGCACAGGTTCCCAATTTGCCAGAGGATGGAAGGGACGAGGGAGAACCCATGAGAGAGTAGCTGTTAGGCATTTGGACGGGCACATGTCACTCTAATTTCCCGGCAGGAAGAAGAATTAACCAAAGTCTCAGCCACCCAACGGGAACCAGTATAGGACATGATCCAAAATTTTGGACTTGCGTTCAGCTCACAAAAAACGAGTTGAGAAATGGAGCTCAGGGGCACAGCAATTCACAAACTGGCAGAGTGATAAAGGACAACTATCGTCCAAAAATCTGTTGAGGGAAGTCAACGAGGCGGACTTGAAAGCGAGGCAAAATAGCAGGAAACAGATTTCAAGAGGTACCTTGGAATCGCCTGTAAAGCACAGGAAGAGGGGCACAACTTGGACAATGGTGCACTTGGCCAAAAAGGGCGTATGCGTTTTCTCCTGAATATATTCAGGAGAAAACACATACGCCCTTTTTGGCCAAGCAAGCAAGCGGGCAATGCAAATCTGCACTACAAAGAAGTATCACTTCCCACCGGTCAAAAGGGACATCCACAAAATGTGTAAAAACCAGAAAGGCAAGACAGGCCCTGGAGAACTGGGAGCCTTGTTATGCTGATGGGCGGGATGTAAATTGCCAACTGCCTCACTGGAGGAGTGCATTGTGTTCCCTAAAACAAGTAAACAACAGAGCTACAGAGCCAAGGCCACTTCCAGTCTAGGGAATATACCTTGGGAAAACTGAAAATCAATAAGAAAGAGCCACCTCCAAATTTAGGGCTGCACTGACTACAAGAACCTCAACTTGGGTACACCTTAAATATCCCAGGAAATATAAAAATGGTTCAAAACATTGTGGTACTTACGTACGATGGAATATCCCTCAGCCATGAAATCAATGTCATAAGACCAGTAGCAGCAAAGTGAGTGGATTCAGGTACGATGATTCTAAGTGAAATAAGTCACACAGAAAAAGAAACTTATCATAAGATATCACTTATGAAGATCCTGTAAACATGGCTACACGTGAACTGAGTTAGGAAAGAGAACAGAGTCTCACATTTAGAAAACACTCTTATGCCTGCATAAAGGGGAAGGAGAGGTGGGGTGATGCATAAAACCAGAGTTTGATATAAGCACAGGGACCGTTTCAAAAACCAACTTTGGAATAGACAAGACCTACACCTTCCTCAGTGAAAGAGACTCAAAACCCCATATTTCCCACAGAGGAATATATCTGACTAGTAAGAATCTTAAAACCTATGTATTGATATGTCTCCATAAGGGAATCAAGTGTGTCTAGAGTGGCATAAACATGGCAGCGAGAATCAGCTCAAACCCACTATAAAAAGGAATTTCAAAAGCAAAACCAAAAAACAGGGAAATTCTTTACAATTCCTTCAGGGTGTCTGAGGAAACCTGGAAAGACCCTATCTACAATGACAGCTGGATGTGGCATAAGGCTGGACACTTGGGACTGAGAGGATTGGTGAGATTGGGTGAGCAAATGCAGACCCTTTCAAGCAATAATGCATGGCCCCCATTCCATGGGTCCCAACTCTCCAGGTTCAAGGGAATATTACTACAGCTATAACATGTACAGGAAACCTAGAGAATGGACACACTGTGAATACGAAAGGTTTCTAAAACTCAACGAATAGTCCCTCTCCTGGTGCTCCAGTTTGACTTTCCAACTGCCTTACTATCAATCTCCCAACTTGGAGAGACAGGCCCTTTAACCTCCTGGTTTGCACAGGTTCCCAATTTGGCAGAGGATGGAAGGGACGAGGGAGAACCCATGAGAGAGTAGCTGTTAGGCATTTGGACGGGCACATGTCACTCTAATTTCCCGGCAGGAAGAAGAATTAACCAAAGTCTCAGCCACCCACCGGGAACCAGTATAGGACATGATCCAAAATTTTGGACTTGCGTTCAGCTCACAAAAAACGAGTTGAGAAATGGAGCTCAGGGGCACAGCAATTCACAAACTGGCAGAGTGATAAAGGACAACTATCGTCCAAAAATCTGTTGAGGGAAGTCAACGAGGCGGACTTGAAAGTGAGGCAAAATAGCAGGAAACAGATTTCAAGAGGTACGTTGGAATCGCCTGTAAAGCACAGGAAGAGGGGCACAACTTGGACAATGGTGCACTTGGCCAAAAAGGGCGTATGCGTTTTCTCCTGAATATATTCAGGAGAAAACGCATACGCCCTTTTTGGCCAAGCAAGCAAGCGGGCAATGCAAATCTGCACTACAAAGAAGTATCACTTCCCACCGGTCAAAAGGGACATCCACAAAATGTGTAAAAACCAGAAAGGCAAGACAGGCCCTGGAGAACTGGGAGCCTTGTTATGCTGATGGGCGGGATGTAAATTGCCAACTGCCTCACTGGAGGAGTGCATTGTGTTCCCTAAAACAAGTAAACAACAGAGCTACAGAGCCAAGGCCACTTCCAGTCTAGGGAATATACCTTGGGAAAACTGAAAATCAATAAGAAAGAGCCACCTCCAAATTTAGGGCTGCACTGACTAAAAGAACCTCAACTTGGGTACACCTTAAATATCCCAGGAAATATAAAAATGGTTCAAAACATTGTGGTACTTACGTATGATGGAATATCCCTCAGCGATGAAATCAATGTCATAAGACCAGTAGCAGCAAAGTGACTGGATTCAGGTATGATGATTCTAAGTGAAATAAGTCACACAGAAAAAGAAACTTATCATAAGATATCACTTATGAAGATCCTGTAAACATGGCTACACGTGAACTGAGTTAGGAAAGAGAACAGAGTCTCACATTTAGAAAACACTCTTATGCCTGCATAAAGGGGAAGGAGAGGTGGGGTGATGCATAAAACCAGAGTTTGATATAAGCACAGGGACCGTTCCAAAAACCAACTTTGGAATAGACAAGACCTACACCTTCCTCAGTGAAAGAGACTCAAAATCCCATATTTCCCACAGAGGAATATATCTGACTAGTAAGAATCTTAAATCCTATGTATTGATATGTCTCCATAAGGGAATCAAGTGTGTCTAGAGTGGCATAAACATGGCAGCGAGAATCAGCTCAAACCCACTATAAAAAGGAATTTCAAAAGCAAAACCAAAAAACAGGGAAATTCTTTACAATTCCTTCAGGGTGTCTGAGGAAACCTGGAAAGACCCTATCTACAATGACAGCTGGATGTGGCATAAGGCTGGACACTTGGGACTGAGAGGATTGGTGAGATTGGGTGAGCAAATGCAGACCCTTTCAAGCAATAATGCATGGCCCCCATTCCATGGGTCGCAACTCTCCAGCTTCAAGGGAATATTACTACAGCTATAACATGTACAGGAAACCTAGAGAATGGACACACTGTGAATACGAAAGGTTTCTAAAACTCAACGAATAGTCCCTCTCCTGGTGCTCCAGTTTGACTTTCCAACTGCCTTACTATCAATCTCCCAACTTGGAGAGACAGGCCCTTTAACCTCCTGGTTTGCACAGGTTCCCAATTTGCCAGAGGATGGAAGGGACGAGGGAGAACCCATGAGAGAGTAGCTGTTAGGCATTTGGACGGGCACATGTCACTCTAATTTCCCGGCAGGAAGAAGAATTAACCAAAGTCTCAGCCACCCACCGGGAACCAGTATAGGACATGATCCAAAATTTTGGACTTGTGTTCAGCTCACAAAAAACGAGTTGAGAAATGGAGCTCAGGGGCACAGCAATTCACAAACTGGCAGAGTGAGAAAGGACAACTATCGTCCAAAAATCTGTTGAGGGAAGTCAACGAGGCGGACTTGAAAGCGAGGCAAAATAGCAGGAAACAGATTTCAAGAGGTACCTTGGAATCGCCTGTAAAGCACAGGAAGAGGGGCACAACTTGGACAATGGTGCACTTGGCCAAAAAGGGCGTATGCGTTTTCTCCTGAATATATTCAGGAGAAAACGCATACGCCCTTTTTGGCCAAGCAAGCAAGCGGGCAATGCAAATCTGCACTACAAAGAAGTATCACTTCCCACCGGTCAAAAGGGACATCCACAAAATGTGTAAAAACCAGAAAGGCAAGACAGGCCCTGGAGAACTGGGAGCCTTGTTATGCTGATGGGCGGGATGTAAATTGCCAACTGTCTCACTGGAGGAGTGCATTGTGTTCCCTAAAACAAGTAAACAACAGAGCTACAGAGCCAAGGCCACTTCCAGTCTAGGGAATATACCTTGGGAAAACTGAAAATCAATAAGAAAGAGCCACCTCCAAATTTAGGGCTGCACTGACTACAAGAACCTCAACTTGGGTACACCTTAAATATCCCAGGAAATATAAAAATGGTTCAAAACATTGTGGTACTTACGTACGATGGAATATCCCTCAGCCATGAAATCAATGTCATAAGACCAGTAGCAGCAAAGTGAGTGGATTCAGGTACGATGATTTTAAGTGAAATAAGTCACACAGAAAAAGAAACTTATCATAAGATATCACTTATGAAGATCCTGTAAATATGGCTACACGTGAATTGAGTTAGGAAAGGGAACAGAGTCTCACATTTAGAAAACACTCTTATGCCTGCATAAAGGGGAAGGAGAGGTGGGGTGATGCATAAAACCAGAGTTTGATATAAGCACAGGGACCGTTTCAAAAACCAACTTTGGAATTGACAAGACCGACACCTTCCTCAGTGAAAGAGACTCAAAACCCCATATTTCCCACAGAGGAATATATCTGACTAGTAAGAATCTTAAAACCTATGTATTGATATGTCTCCATAAGGGAATCAAGTGTGTCTAGAGTGGCATAAACATGGCAGCGAGAATCAGCTCAAACCCAGTATAAAAAGGAATTTCAAAAGCAAAACCAAAAAACAGGGAAATTCTTTACAATTCCTTCAGGGTGTCTGAGGAAACCTGGAAAGACCCTATCTACAATGACAGCTGGATGTGGCATAAGGCTGGACACTTGGGACTGAGAGGATTGGAGAGATTGGGTGAGCAAATGCAGACCCTTTCAAGCAATAATGCATGGCCCCCATTCCATGGGTCCCAACTCTCCAGGTTCAAGGGAATATTACTACAGCTATAACATGTACAGGAAACCTAGAGAATGGACACACTGTGAATACGAAAGGTTTCTAAAACTCAACGAATAGTCCCTCTCCTGGTGCTCCAGTTTGACTTTCCAACTGCCTTACTATCAATCTCCCAACTTGGAGAGACAGGCCCTTTAACCTCCTGGTTTGCACAGGTTCCCAATTTGGCAGAGGATGGAAGGGACGAGGGAGAACCCATGAGAGAGTAGCTGTTAGGCATTTGGACGGGCACATGTCACTCTAATTTCCCGGGAGGAAGAAGAATTAACCAAAGTCTCAGCCACCCACCGGGAACCAGTATAGGACATGATCCAAAATTTTGGACTTGCGTTCAGCTCACAAAAAACGAGTTGAGAAATGGAGCTCATGGGCACAGCAATTCACAAACTGGCAGAGTGATAAAGGACAACTATCGTCCAAAAATCTGTTGAGGGAAGTCAACGAGGCGGACTTGAAAGTGAGGCAAAATAGCAGGAAACAGATTTCAAGAGGTACGTTGGAATCGCCTGTAAAGCACAGGAAGAGGGGCACAACTTGGACAATGGTGCACTTGGCCAAAAAGGGCGTATGCGTTTTCTCCTGAATATATTCAGGAGAAAACGCATACGCCCTTTTTGGCCAAGCAAGCAAGCGGGCAATGCAAAGCTGCACTACAAAGAAGTATCATTTCCCACCGGTCAAAAGGGACATCCACAAAATATGTAAAAACCAGAAAGGCAAGACAGGCCCTGGAGAACTGGGAGCCTTGTTATGCTGATGGGCGGGATGTAAATTGCCAACTGCCTCACTGGAGGAGTGCATTGTGTTCCCTAAAACAAGTAAACAACAGAGCTACAGAGCCAAGGCCACTTCCAGTCTAGGGAATATACCTTGGGAAAACTGAAAATCAATAAGAAAGAGCCACCTCCAAATTTAGGGCTGCACTGACTACAAGAACCTCAACTTGGGTACACCTTAAATATCCCAGGAAATATAAAAATGGTTCAAAACATTGTGGTACTTACGTACGATGGAATATCCCTCAGCCATGAAATCAATGTCATAAGACCAGTAGCAGCAAAGTGAGTGGATTCAGGTACGATGATTTTAAGTGAAATAAGTCACACAGAAAAAGAAACTTATCATAAGATATCACTTATGAAGATCCTGTAAATATGGCTACACGTGAATTGAGTTAGGAAAGGGAACAGAGTCTCACATTTAGAAAACACTCTTATGCCTGCATAAAGGGGAAGGAGAGGTGGGGTGATGCATAAAACCAGAGTTTGATATAAGCACAGGGACCGTTTCAAAAACCAACTTTGGAATTGACAAGACCGACACCTTCCTCAGTGAAAGAGACTCAAAACCCCATATTTCCCACAGAGGAATATATCTGACTAGTAAGAATCTTAAAACCTATGTATTGATATGTCTCCATAAGGGAATCAAGTGTGTCTAGAGTGGCATAAACATGGCAGCGAGAATCAGCTCAAACCCAGTATAAAAAGGAATTTCAAAAGCAAAACCAAAAAACAGGGAAATTCTTTACAATTCCTTCAGGGTGTCTGAGGAAACCTGGAAAGACCCTATCTACAATGACAGCTGGATGTGGCATAAGGCTGGACACTTGGGACTGAGAGGATTGGAGAGATTGGGTGAGCAAATGCAGACCCTTTCAAGCAATAATGCATGGCCCCCATTCCATGGGTCCCAACTCTCCAGGTTCAAGGGAATATTACTACAGCTATAACATGTACAGGAAACCTAGAGAATGGACACACTGTGAATACGAAAGGTTTCTAAAACTCAACGAATAGTCCCTCTCCTGGTGCTCCAGTTTGACTTTCCAACTGCCTTACTATCAATCTCCCAACTTGGAGAGACAGGCCCTTTAACCTCCTGGTTTGCACAGGTTCCCAATTTGGCAGAGGATGGAAGGGACGAGGGAGAACCCATGAGAGAGTAGCTGTTAGGCATTTGGACGGGCACATGTCACTCTAATTTCCCGGCAGGAAGAAGAATTAACCAAAGTCTCAGCCACCCACCGGGAACCAGTATAGGACATGATCCAAAATTTTGGACTTGCGTTCAGCTCACAAAAAACGAGTTGAGAAATGGAGCTCAGGGGCACAGCAATTCACAAACTGGCAGAGTGATAAAGGACAACTATCGTCCAAAAATCTGTTGAGGGAAGTCAACGAGGCGGACTTGAAAGTGAGGCAAAATAGCAGGAAACAGATTTCAAGAGGTACGTTGGAATCGCCTGTAAAGCACAGGAAGAGGGGCACAACTTGGACAATGGTGCACTTGGCCAAAAAGGGCGTATGCGTTTTCTCCTGAATATATTCAGGAGAAAACGCATACGCCCTTTTTGGCCAAGCAAGCAAGCGGGCAATGCAAAGCTGCACTACAAAGAAGTATCATTTCCCACCGGTCAAAAGGGACATCCACAAAATATGTAAAAACCAGAAAGGCAAGACAGGCCCTGAGGAACTGGGAGCCTTGTTATGCTGATGGGTGGGATGTAAATTGCCAACTGCCTCACTGGAGGAGTGCATTGTGTTCCCTAAAACAAGTAAACAACAGAGCTACAGAGCCAAGGCCACTTCCAGTCTAGGGAATATACCTTGGGAAAACTGAAAATCAATAAGAAAGAGCCACCTCCAAATTTAGGGCTGCACTGACTACAAGAACCTCAACTTGGGTACACCTTAAATATCCCAGGAAATATAAAAATGGTTCAAAACATTGTGGTACTTACGTACGATGGAATATCCCTCAGCCATGAAATCAATGTCATAAGACCAGTAGCAACAAAGTGAGTGGATTCAGGTACGATGATTCTAAGTGAAATAAGTCACACAGAAAAAGAAACTTATCATAAGATATCACTTATGAAGATCCTGTAAACATGGCTACACGTGAACTGAGTTAGGAAAGAGAACAGAGTCTCACATTTAGAAAACACTCTTATGCCTGCATAAAGGGGAAGGAGAGGTGGGGTGATGCATAAAACCAGAGTTTGATATAAGCACAGGGACCGTTTCAAAAACCAACTTTGGAATTGACAAGACCGACACCTTCCTTAGTGAAAGAGACTCAAAACCCCATATTTCCCACAGAGGAATATATCTGACTAGTAAGAATCTTAAAACCTATGTATTGATATGTCTCCATAAGGGAATCAAGTGTGTCTAGAGTGGCATAAACATGGCAGCGAGAATCAGCTCAAACCCACTATAAAAAGGAATTTCAAAAGCAAAACCAAAAAACAGGGAAATTCTTTACAATTCCTTCAGGGTGTCTGAGGAAACCTGGAAAGACCCTATCTACAATGACAGCTGGATGTGGCATAAGGCTGGACACTTGGGACTGAGAGGATTGGTGAGATTGGGTGAGCGAATGCAGACCCTTTCAAGCAATAATGCATGGCCCCCATTCCATGGGTCCCAACTCTCCATGTTCAAGGGAATATTACTACAGCTATAACATGTACAGGAAACCTAGAGAATGGACACACTGTGAATACGAAAGGTTTCTAAAACTCAACGAATAGTCCCTCTCCTGATGCTCCAGTTTGACTTCCAACTGCCTTACTATCAATCTCCCAACTTGGAGAGACAGGCCCTTTAACCTCCTGGTTTGCACAGGTTCCCAATTTGCCAGAGGATGGAAGGGACGAGGGAGAACCCATGAGAGAGTAGCTGTTAGGCATTTGGACGGGCACATGTCACTCTAATTTCCCGGCAGGAAGAAGAATTAACCAAAGTCTCAGCCACCCACCGGGAACCAGTATAGGACATGATCCAAAATTTTGGACTTGCGTTCAGCTCACAAAAAACGAGTTGAGAAATGGAGCTCAGGGGCACAGCAATTCACAAACTGGCAGAGTGATAAAGGACAACTATCGTCCAAAAATCTGTTGAGGGAAGTCAACGAGGCGGACTTGAAAGCGAGGCAAAATATCAGGAAACAGATTTCAAGAGGTACCTTGGAATCGCCTGTAAAGCACAGGAAGAGGGGCACAACTTGGACAATGGTGCACTTGGCCAAAAAGGGCGTATGCGTTTTCTCCTGAATATATTCAGGAGAAAACGCATACGCCCTTTTTGGCCAAGCAAGCAAGCGGGCAATGCAAATCTGCACTACAAAGAAGTATCACTTCCCACCGGTCAAAAGGGACATCCACAAAATGTGTAAAAACCAGAAAGGCAAGACAGGCCCTGGAGAACTGGGAGCCTTGTTATGCTGATGGGCGGGATGTAAATTGCCAACTGCCTCACTGGAGGAGTGCATTGTGTTCCCTAAAACAAGTAAACAACAGAGCTACAGAGCCAAGGCCACTTCCAGTCTAGGGAATATACCTTGGGAAAGCTGAAAATCAATAAGAAAGAGCCACCTCCAAATTTAGGGCTGCACTGACTACAAGAACCTCAACTTGGGTACACCTTAAATATCCCAGGAAATATAAAAATGGTTCAAAACATTGTGCTACTTACGTACGATGGAATATCCCTCAGCCATGAAATCAATGTCATAAGACCAGTAGCAGCAAAGTGAGTGGATTCAGGTACGATGATTCTAAGTGAAATAAGTCACACAGAAAAAGAAACTTATCATAAGATATCACTTATGAAGATCCTGTAAACATGGCTACACGTGAACTGAGTTAGGAAAGAGAACAGAGTCTCACATTTAGAAAACACTCTTATGCCTGCATAAAGGGGAAGGAGAGGTGGGGTGATGCATAAAACCAGAGTTTGATATAAGCACAGGGACCGTTTCAAAAACCAACTTTGGAATAGACAAGACCTACACCTTCCTCAGTGAAAGAGACTCAAAACCCCATATTTCCCACAGAGGAATATATCTGACTAGTAAGAATCTTAAAACCTATGTATTGATATGTCTCCATAAGGGAATCAAGTGTGTCTAGAGTGGCATAAACATGGCAGCGAGAATCAGCTCAAACCCAGTATAAAAAGGAATTTCAAAAGCAAAACCAAAAAACAGGGAAATTCTTTACAATTCCTTCAGGGTGTCTGAGGAAACCTGGAAAGACCCTATCTACAATGACAGCTGGATGTGGCATAAGGCTGGACACTTGGGACTGAGAGGATTGGAGAGATTGGGTGAGCAAATGCAGACCCTTTTAAGCAATAATGCATGGCCCCCATTCCATGGGTCCCAACTCTCCAGGTTCAAGGGAATATTACTACAGCTATAACATGTACAGGAAACCTAGAGAATGGACACACTGTGAATACGAAAGGTTTCTAAAACTCAACGAATAGTCCCTCTCCTGGTGCTCCAGTTTGACTTTCCAACTGCCTTACTATCAATCTCCCAACTTGGAGAGACAGGCCCTTTAACCTCCTGGTTTGCACAGGTTCCCAATTTGGCAGAGGATGGAAGGGACGAGGGAGAACCCATGAGAGAGTAGCTGTTAGGCATTTGGACGGGCACATGTCACTCTAATTTCCCGGCAGGAAGAAGAATTAACCAAAGTCTCAGCCACCCACCGGGAACCAGTATAGGACATGATCCAAAATTTTGGACTTGCGTTCAGCTCACAAAAAACGAGTTGAGAAATGGAGCTCAGGGGCACAGCAATTCACAAACTGGCAGAGTGATAAAGGACAACTATCGTCCAAAAATCTGTTGAGGGAAGTCAACGAGGCGGACTTGAAAGTGAGGCAAAATAGCAGGAAACAGATTTCAAGAGGTACGTTGGAATCGCCTGTAAAGCACAGGAAGAGGGGCACAACTTGGACAATGGTGCACTTGGCCAAAAAGGGCGTATGCGTTTTCTCCTGAATATATTCAGGAGAAAACGCATACGCCCTTTTTGGCCAAGCAAGCAAGCGGGCAATGCAAATCTGCACTACAAAGAAGTATCATTTCCCACCGGTCAAAAGGGACATCCACAAAATGTGTAAAAACCAGAAAGGCAAGACAGGCCCTGAGGAACTGGGAGCCTTGTTATGCTGATGGGTGGGATGTAAATTGCCAACTGCCTCACTGGAGGAGTGCATTGTGTTCCCTAAAACAAGTAAACAACAGAGCTACAGAGCCAAGGCCACTTCCAGTCTAGGGAATATACCTTGGGAAAACTGAAAATCAATAAGAAAGAGCCACCTCCAAATTTAGGGCTGCACTGACTACAAGAACCTCAACTTGGGTACACCTTAAATATCCCAGGAAATATAAAAATGGTTCAAAACATTGTGGTACTTACGTACGATGGAATATCCCTCAGCGATGAAATCAATGTCATAAGACCAGTAGCAACAAAGTGAGTGGATTCAGGTACGATGATTCTAAGTGAAATAAGTCACACAGAAAAAGAAACTTATCATAAGATATCACTTATGAAGATCCTGTAAACATGGCTACACGTGAACTGAGTTAGGAAAGAGAACAGAGTCTCACATTTAGAAAACACTCTTATGCCTGCATAAAGGGGAAGGAGAGGTGGGGTGATGCATAAAACCAGAGTTTGATATAAGCACAGGGACCGTTTCAAAAACCAACTTTGGAATTGACAAGACCGACACCTTCCTTAGTGAAAGAGACTCAAAACCCCATATTTCCCACAGAGGAATATATCTGACTAGTAAGAATCTTAAAACCTATGTATTGATATGTCTCCATAAGGGAATCAAGTGTGTCTAGAGTGGCATAAACATGGCAGCGAGAATCAGCTCAAACCCACTATAAAAAGGAATTTCAAAAGCAAAACCAAAAAACAGGGAAATTCTTTACAATTCCTTCAGGGTGTCTGAGGAAACCTGGAAAGACCCTATCTACAATGACAGCTGGATGTGGCATAAGGCTGGACACTTGGGACTGAGAGGATTGGTGAGATTGGGTGAGCAAATGCAGACCCTTTCAAGCAATAATGCATGGCCCCCATTCCATGGGTCCCAACTCTCCAGCTTCAAGGGAATATTACTACAGCTATAACATGTACAGGAAACCTAGAGAATGGACACACTGTGAATACGAAAGGTTTCTAAAACTCAACGAATAGTCCCTCTCCTGATGCTCCAGTTTGACTTTCCAACTGCCTTACTATCAATCTCCCAACTTGGAGAGACAGGCCCTTTAACCTCCTGGTTTGCACAGGTTCCCAATTTGGCAGAGGATGGAAGGGACGAGGGAGAACCCATGAGAGAGTAGCTGTTAGGCATTTGGACGGGCACATGTCACTCTAATTTCCCGGCAGGAAGAAGAATTAACCAAAGTCTCAGCCACCCACCGGGAACCAGTATAGGACATGATCCAAAATTTTCGACTTGCGTTCAGCTCACAAAAAACGAGTTGAGAAATGGAGCTCAGGGGCACAGCAATTCACAAACTGGCAGAGTGATAAAGGACAACTATCGTCCAAAAATCTGTTGAGGGAAGTCAACGAGGCGGACTTGAAAGCGAGGCAAAATAGCAGGAAACAGATTTCAAGAGGTACCTTGGAATCGCCTGTAAAGCACAGGAAGAGGGGCACAACTTGGACAATGGTGCACTTGGCCAAAAAGGGCGTATGCGTTTTCTCCTGAATATATTCAGGAGAAAACGCATACGCCCTTTTTGGCCAAGCAAGCAAGCGGGCAATGCAAATCTGCACTACAAAGAAGTATCACTTCCCACCGGTCAAAAGGGACATCCACAAAATGTGTAAAAACCAGAAAGGCAAGACAGGCCCTGGAGAACTGGGAGCCTTGTTATGCTGATGGGCGGGATGTAAATTGCCAACTGCCTCACTGGAGGAGTGCATTGTGTTCCCTAAAACAAGTAAACAACAGAGCTACAGAGCCAAGGCCACTTCCAGTCTAGGGAATATACCTTGGGAAAACTGAAAATCAATAAGAAAGAGCCACCTCCAAATTTAGGGCTGCACTGACTACAAGAACCTCAACTTGGGTACACCTTAAATATCCCAGGAAATATAAAAATGGTTCAAAACATTGTGGTACTTACGTACGATGGAATATCCCTCAGCCATGAAATCAATGTCATAAGACCAGTAGCAGCAAAGTGAGTGGATTCAGGTACGATGATTCTAAGTGAAATAAGTCACACAGAAAAAGAAACTTATCATAAGATATCACTTATGAAGATCCTGTAAACATGGCTACACGTGAACTGAGTTAGGAAAGAGAACAGAGTCTCACATTTAGAAAACACTCTTATGCCTGCATAAAGGGGAAGGAGAGGTGGGGTGATGCATAAAACCAGAGTTTGATATAAGCACAGGGACCGTTTCAAAAACCAACTTTGGAATAGACAAGACCTACACCTTCCTCAGTGAAAGAGACTCAAAACCCCATATTTCCCACAGAGGAATATATCTGACTAGTAAGAATCTTAAAACCTATGTATTGATATGTCTCCATAAGGGAATCAAGTGTGTCTAGAGTGGCATAAACATGGCAGCGAGAATCAGCTCAAACCCACTATAAAAAGGAATTTCAAAAGCAAAACCAAAAAACAGGGAAATTCTTTACAATTCCTTCAGGGTGTTTGAGGAAACCTGGAAAGACCCTATCTACAATGACAGCTGGATGTGGCATAAGGCTGGACACTTGGGACTGAGAGGATTGGTGAGATTGGGTGAGCAAATGCAGACCCTTTCAAGCAATAATGCATGGCCCCCATTCCATGGGTCCCAACTCTCCAGGTTCAAGGGAATATTACTACAGCTATAACATGTACAGGAAACCTAGAGAATGGACACACTGTGAATACGAAAGGTTTCTAAAACTCAACGAATAGTCCCTCTCCTGGTGCTCCAGTTTGACTTTCCAACTGCCTTACTATCAATCTCCCAACTTGGAGAGACAGGCCCTTTAACCTCCTGGTTTGCACAGGTTCCCAATTTGGCAGAGGATGGAAGGGACGAGGGAGAACCCATGAGAGAGTAGCTGTTAGGCATTTGGACGGGCACATGTCACTCTAATTTCCCGGCAGGAAGAAGAATTAACCAAAGTCTCAGCCACCCACCGGGAACCAGTATAGGACATGATCCAAAATTTTGGACTTGCGTTCAGCTCACAAAAAACGAGTTGAGAAATGGAGCTCAGGGGCACAGTAATTCACAAACTGGCAGAGTGATAAAGGACAACTATCGTCCAAAAATCTGTTGAGGGAAGTCAACGAGGCGGACTTGAAAGTGAGGCAAAATAGCAGGAAACAGATTTCAAGAGGTACGTTGGAATCGCCTGTAAAGCACAGGAAGAGGGGCACAACTTGGACAATGGTGCACTTGGCCAAAAAGGGCGTATGCGTTTTCTCCTGAATATATACAGGAGAAAACGCATACGCCCTTTTTGGCCAAGCAAGCAAGCGGGCAATGCAAATCTGCACTACAAAGAAGTATCACTTCCCACCGGTCAAAAGGGACATCCACAAAATGTGTAAAAACCAGAAAGGCAAGACAGGCCCTGGAGAACTGGGAGCCTTGTTATGCTGATGGGCGGGATGTAAACTGCCAACTGCCTCACTGGAGGAGTGCATTGTGTTCCCTAAAACAAGTAAACAACAGAGCTACAGAGCCAAGGCCACTTCCAGTCTAGGGAATATACCTTGGGAAAAGTGAAAATCAATAAGAAAGAGCCACCTCCAAATTTAGGGCTGCACTGACTACAAGAACCTCAACTTGGGTACACCTTAAATATCCCAGGAAATATAAAAATGGTTCAAAACATTGTGGTACTTACGTACGATGGAATATCCCTCAGCCATGAAATCAATGTCATAAGACCAGTAGCAGCAAAGTGAGTGGATTCAGGTATGATGATTCTAAGTGAAATAAGTCACAGAGAAAAAGAAACTTATCATAAGATATCACTTATGAAGATCCTGTAAACATGGCTACACGTGAACTGAGTTAGGAAAGAGAACAGAGTCTCACATTTAGAAAACACTCTTATGCCTGCATAAAGGGGAAGGAGAGGTGGGGTGATGCATAAAACCAGAGTTTGATATAAGCACAGGGACCGTTCCAAAAACCAACTTTGGAATAGACAAGACCTACACCTTCCTCAGTGAAAGAGACTCAAAACCCCATATTTCCCGCAGAGGAATATATCTGACTAGTAAGAATCTTAAATCCTATGTATTGATATGTCTCCTTAAGGGAATCAAGTGTGTCTAGAGTGGCATAAACATGGCAGCGAGAATCAGCTCAAACCCACTATAAAAAGGAATTTCAAAAGCAAAACCAAAAAACAGGGAAATTCTTTACAATTCCTTCAGGGTGTCTGAGGAAACCTGGAAAGACCCTATCTACAATGACAGCTGGATGTGGCATAAGGCTGGACACTTGGGACTGAGAGGATTGGTGAGATTGGGTGAGCAAATGCAGACCCTTTCAAGCAATAATGCATGGCCCCCATTCCATGGGTCCCAACTCTCCAGGTTCAAGGGAATATTACTACAGCTATAACATGTACAGGAAACCTAGAGAATGGACACACTGTGAATACGAAAGGTTTCTAAAACTCAACGAATAGTCCCTCTCCTGGTGCTCCAGTTTGACTTTCCAACTGCCTTACTATCAATCTCCCAACTTGGAGAGACAGGCCCTTTAACCTCCTTGTTTGCACAGGTTCCCAATTTGCCAGAGGATGGAAGGGACGAGGGAGAACCCATGAGAGAGTAGCTGTTAGGCATTTGGACGGGCACATGTCACTCTAATTTCCCGGCAGGAAGAAGAATTAACCAAAGTCTCAGCCACCCACCGGGAACCAGTATAGGACATGATCCAAAATTTTGGACTTGCGTTCAGCTCACAAAAAACGAGTTGAGAAATGGAGCTCAGGGGCACAGCAATTCACAAACTGGCAGAGTGATAAAGGACAACTATCGTCCAAAAATCTGTTGCGGGAAGTCAACGAGGCGGACTTGAAAGCGAGGCAAAATAGCAGGAAACAGATTTCAAGAGGTACCTTGGAATCGCCTGTAAAGCACAGGAAGAGGGGCACAACTTGGACAATGGTGCACTTGGCCAAAAAGGGCGTATGCGTTTTCTCCTGAATATATTCAGGAGAAAACGCATACGCCCTTTTTGGCCAAGCAAGCAAGCGGGCAATGCAAATCTGCACTACAAAGAAGTATCACTTCCCACCGGTCAAAAGGGACATCCACAAAATGTGTAAAAACCAGAAAGGCAAGACAGGCCCTGGAGAACTGGGAGCCTTGTTATGCTGATGGGCGGGATGTAAATTGCCAACTGCCTCACTGGAGGAGTGCATTGTGTTCCCTAAAACAAGTAAACAACAGAGCTACAGAGCCAAGGCCACTTCCAGTCTAGGGAATATACCTTGGGAAAACTGAAAATCAATAAGAAAGAGCCACCTCCAAATTTAGGGCTGCACTGACTACAAGAACCTCAACTTGGGTACACCTTAAATATCCCAGGAAATATAAAAATGGTTCAAAACATTGTGGTACTTACGTACGATGGAATATCCCTCAGCCATGAAATCAATGTCATAAGACCAGTAGCAGCAAAGTGAGTGGATTCAGGTACGATGATTCTAAGTGAAATAAGTCACACAGAAAAAGAAACTTATCATAAGATATCACTTATGAAGATCCTGTAAACATGGCTACACGTGAACTGAGTTAGGAAAGAGAACAGAGTCTCACATTTAGAAAACACTCTTATGCCTGCATAAAGGGGAAGGAGAGGTGGGGTGATGCATAAAACCAGAGTTTGATATAAGCACAGGGACCGTTTCAAAAACCAACTTTGGAATAGACAAGACCTACACCTTCCTCAGTGAAAGAGACTCAAAACCCCATATTTCCCACAGAGGAATATATCTGACTAGTAAGAATCTTAAAACCTATGTATTGATATGTCTCCATAAGGGAATCAAGTGTGTCTAGAGTGGCATAAACATGGCAGCGAGAATCAGCTCAAACCCACTATAAAAAGGAATTTCAAAAGCAAAACCAAAAAACAGGGAAATTCTTTACAATTCCTTCAGGGTGTCTGAGGAAACCTGGAAAGACCCTATCTACAATGACAGCTGGATGTGGCATAAGGCTGGACACTTGGGACTGAGAGGATTGGTGAGATTGGGTGAGCAAATGCAGACCCTTTCAAGCAATAATGCATGGCCCCCATTCCATGGGTCCCAACTCTCCAGGTTCAAGGGAATATTACTACAGCTATAACATGTACAGGAAACCTAGAGAATGGACACACTGTGAATACGAAAGGTTTCTAAAACTCAACGAATAGTCCCTCTCCTGGTGCTCCAGTTTGACTTTCCAACTGCCTTACTATCAATCTCCCAACTTGGAGAGACAGGCCCTTTAACCTCCTGGTTTGCACAGGTTCCCAATTTGGCAGAGGATGGAAGGGACGAGGGAGAACCCATGAGAGAGTAGCTGTTAGGCATTTGGACGGGCACATGTCACTCTAATTTCCCGGCAGGAAGAAGAATTAACCAAAGTCTCAGCCACCCACCGGGAACCAGTATAGGACAGGATCCAAAATTTTGGACTTGCGTTCAGCTCACAAAAAACGAGTTGAGAAATGGAGCTCAGGGGCACAGCAATTCACAAACTGGCAGAGTGATAAAGGACAACTATCGTCCAAAAATCTGTTGAGGGAAGTCAACGAGGCGGACTTGAAAGTGAGGCAAAATAGCAGGAAACAGATTTCAAGAGGTACGTTGGAATCGCCTGTAAAGCACAGGAAGAGGGGCACAACTTGGACAATGGTGCACTTGGCCAAAAAGGGTGTATGCGTTTTCTCCTGAATATATTCAGGAGAAAACGCATACGCCCTTTTTGGCCAAGCAAGCAAGCGGGCAATGCAAATCTGCACTACAAAGAAGTATCACTTCCCACCGGTCAAAAGGGACATCCACAAAATGTGTAAAAACCAGAAAGGCAAGACAGGCCCTGGAGAACTGGGAGCCTTGTTATGCTGATGGGCGGGATGTAAACTGCCAACTGCCTCACTGGAGGAGTGCATTGTGTTCCCTAAAACAAGTAAACAACAGAGCTACAGAGCCAAGGCCACTTCCAGTCTAGGGAATATACCTTGGGAAAACTGAAAATCAATAAGAAAGAGCCACCTCCAAATTTAGGGCTGCACTGACTACAAGAACCTCAACTTGGGTACACCTTAAATATCCCAGGAAATATAAAAATGGTTCAAAACATTGTGGTACTTACGTACGATGGAATATCCCTCAGCGATGAAATCAATGTCATAAGACCAGTAGCAGCAAAGTGAGTGGATTCAGTTATGATGATTCTAAGTGAAATAAGTCACACAGAAAAAGAAACTTATCATAAGATATCACTTATGAAGATCCTGTAAACATGGCTACACGTGAACTGAGTTAGGAAAGAGAACAGAGTCTCACATTTAGAAAACACTCTTATGCCTGCATAAAGGGGAAGGAGAGGTGGGGTGATGCATAAAACCAGAGTTTGATATAAGCACAGGGACCGTTCCAAAAACCAACTTTGGAATAGACAAGACCTACACCTTCCTCAGTGAAAGAGACTCAAAACCCCATATTTCCTGCAGAGGAATATATCTGACTAGTAAGAATCTTAAATCCTATGTATTGATATGTCTCCATAAGGGAATCAAGTGTGTCTAGAGTGGCATAAACATGGCAGCGAGAATCAGCTCAAACCCACTATAAAAAGGAATTTCAAAAGCAAAACCAAAAAACAGGGAAATTCTTTACAATTCCTTCAGGGTGTCTGAGGAAACCTGGAAAGACCCTATCTACAATGACAGATGGATGTGGCATAAGGCTGGACACTTGGGACTGAGAGGATTGGTGAGATTGGGTGAGCAAATGCAGACCCTTTCAAGCAATAATGAATGGCCCCCATTCCATGGGTCCCAACTCTCCAGGTTCAAGGGAATATTACTACAGCTATAACATGTACAGGAAACCTAGAGAATGGACACACTGTGAATACGAAAGGTTTCTAAAACTCAACGAATAGTCCCTCTCCTGGTGCTCCAGTTTGACTTTCCAACTGCCTTACTATCAATCTCCCAACTTGGAGAGACAGGCCCTTTAACCTCCTGGTTTGCACAGGTTCCCAATTTGCCAGAGGATGGAAGGGACGAGGGAGAACCCATGAGAGAGTAGCTGTTAGGCATTTGGACGGGCACATGTCACTCTAATTTCCCGGCAGGAAGAAGAATTAACCAAAGTCTCAGCCACCCACCGGGAACCAGTATAGGACATGATCCAAAATTTTGGACTTGCGTTCAGCTCACAAAAAACGAGTTGAGAAATGGAGCTCAGGGCCACAGCAATTCACAAACTGGCAGAGTGATAAAGGACAACTATCGTCCAAAAATCTGTTGAGGGAAGTCAACGAGGCGGACTTGAAAGCGAGGCAAAATAGCAGGAAACAGATTTCAAGAGGTACCTTGGAATCGCCTGTAAAGCACAGGAAGAGGGGCACTACTTGGACAATGGTGCACTTGGCCAAAAAGGGCGTATGCGTTTTCTCCTGAATATATTCAGGAGAAAACGCATACGCCCTTTTTGGCCAAGCAAGCAAGCGGGCAATGCAAATCTGCACTACAAAGAAGTATCACTTCCCACCGGTCAAAAGGGACATCCACAAAATGTGTAAAAACCAGAAAGGCAAGACAGGCCCTGGAGAACTGGGAGCCTTGTTATGCTGATGGGCGGGATGTAAATTGCCAACTGCCTCACTGGAGGAGTGCATTGTGTTCCCTAAAACAAGTAAACAACAGAGCTACAGAGCCAAGGCCACTTCCAGTCTAGGGAATATACCTTGGGAAAACTGAAAATCAATAAGAAAGAGCCACCTCCAAATTTAGGGCTGCACTGACTACAAGAACCTCAACTTGGGTACACCTTAAATATCCCAGGAAATATAAAAATGGTTCAAAACATTGTGGTACTTACGTACGATGGAATATCCCTCAGCCATGAAATCAATGTCATAAGACCAGTAGCAGCAAAGTGAGTGGATTCAGGTACGATGATTCTAAGTGAAATAAGTCACACAGAAAAAGAAACTTATCATAAGATATCACTTATGAAGATCCTGTAAACATGGCTACACGTGAACTGAGTTAGGAAAGAGAACAGAGTCTCACATTTAGAAAACACTCTTATGCCTGCATAAAGGGGAAGGAGAGGTGGGGTGATGCATAAAACCAGAGTTTGATATAAGCACAGGGACCGTTCCAAAAACCAACTTTGGAATAGACAAGACCTACACCTTCCTCAGTGAAAGAGACTCAAAACCCCATATTTTCCGCAGAGGAATATATCTGACCAGTAAGAATCTTCAATCCTATGTATTGATATGTCTCCATAAGGGAATCAAGTGTGTCTAGAGTGGCATAAACATGGCAGCGAGAATCAGCTCAAACCCACTATAAAAAGGAATTTCAAAAGCAAAACCAAAAAACAGGGAAATTCTTTACAATTCCTTCAGGGTGTCTGAGGAAACCTGGAAAGACCCTATCTACAATGACAGCTGGATGTGGCATAAGGCTGGACACTTGGGACTGAGAGGATTGGTGAGATTGGGTGAGCAAATGCAGACCCTTTCAAGCAATAATGCATGGCCCCCATTCCATGGGTCCCAACTCTCCAGGTTCAAGGGAATATTACTACAGCTATAACATGTACAGGAAACCTAGAGAATGGACACACTGTGAATACGAAAGGTTTCTAAAACTCAACGAATAGTCCCTCTCCTGGTGCTCCAGTTTGACTTTCCAACTGCCTTACTATCAATCTCCCAACTTGGAGAGACAGGCCCTTTAACCTCCTGGTTTGCACAGGTTCCCAATTTGGCAGAGGATGGAAGGGACGAGGGAGAACCCATGAGAGAGTAGCTGTTAGGCATTTGGACGGGCACATGTCACTCTAATTTCCCGGCAGGAAGAAGAATTAACCAAAGTCTCAGCCACCCACCGGGAACCAGTATAGGACATGATCCAAAATTTTGGACTTGCGTTCAGCTCACAAAAAACGAGTTGAGAAATGGAGCTCAGGGGCACAGCAATTCACAAACTGGCAGAGTGATAAAGGACAACTATCGTCCAAAAATCTGTTGAGGGAAGTCAACGAGGCGGACTTGAAAGTGAGGCAAAATAGCAGGAAACAGATTTCAAGAGGTACGTTGGAATCGCCTGTAAAGCACAGGAAGAGGGGCACAACTTGGACAATGGTGCACTTGGCCAAAAAGGGCGTATGCGTTTTCTCCTGAATATATTCAGGAGAAAACGCATACGCCCTTTTTGGCCAAGCAAGCAAGCGGGCAATGCAAATCTGCACTACAAAGAAGTATCACTTCCCACCGGTCAAAAGGGACATCCACAAAATGTGTAAAAACCAGAAAGGCAAGACAGGCCCTGGAGAACTGGGAGCCTTGTTATGCTGATGGGCGGGATGTAAATTGCCAACTGCCTCACTGGAGGAGTGCATTGTGTTCCCTAAAACAAGTAAACAACAGAGCTACAGAGCCAAGGCCACTTCCAGTCTAGGGAATATACCTTGGGAAAACTGAAAATCAATAAGAAAGAGCCACCTCCAAATTTAGGGCTGCACTGACTACAAGAACCTCAACTTGGGTACACCTTAAATATCCCAGGAAATATAAAAATGGTTCAAAACATTGTGGTACTTACGTACGATGGAATATCCCTCAGCCATGAAATCAATGTCATAAGACCAGTAGCAGCAAAGTGAGTGGATTCAGGTACGATGATTCTAAGTGAAATAAGTCACACAGAAAAAGAAACTTATCATAAGATATCACTTATGAAGATCCTGTAAACATGGCTACACGTGAACTGAGTTAGGAAAGAGAACAGAGTCTCACATTTAGAAAACACTCTTATGCCTGCATAAAGGGGAAGGAGAGGTGGGGTGATGCATAAAACCAGAGTTTGATATAAGCACAGGGACCGTTCCAAAAACCAACTTTGGAATAGACAAGACCTACACCTTCCTCAGTGAAAGAGACTCAAAACCCCATATTTCCCGCAGAGGAATATATCTGACCAGTAAGAATCTTCAATCCTATGTATTGATATGTCTCCATAAGGGAATCAAGTGTGTCTAGAGTGGCATAAACATGGCAGCGAGAATCAGCTCAAACCCACTATAAAAAGGAATTTCAAAAGCAAAACCAAAAAACAGGGAAATTCTTTACAATTCCTTCAGGGTGTCTGAGGAAACCTGGAAAGACCCTATCTACAATGACAGCTGGATGTGGCATAAGGCTGGACACTTGGGACTGAGAGGATTGGTGAGATTGGGTGAGCAAATGCAGACCCTTTCAAGCAATAATGCATGGCCCCCATTCCATGGGTCCCAACTCTCCAGGTTCAAGGGAATATTACTACAGCTATAACATGTACAGGAAACCTAGAGAATGGACACACTGTGAATACGAAAGGTTTCTAAAACTCAACGAATAGTCCCTCTCCTGGTGCTCCAGTTTGACTTTCCAACTGCCTTACTATCAATCTCCCAACTTGGAGAGACAGGCCCTTTAACCTCCTGGTTTGCACAGGTTCCCAATTTGGCAGAGGATGGAAGGGACGAGGGAGAACCCATGAGAGAGTAGCTGTTAGGCATTTGGACGGGCACATGTCACTCTAATTTCCCGGCAGGAAGAAGAATTAACCAAAGTCTCAGCCACCCACCGGGAACCAGTATAGGACATGATCCAAAATTTTGGACTTGCGTTCAGCTCACAAAAAACGAGTTGAGAAATGGAGCTCAGGGGCACAGCAATTCACAAACTGGCAGAGTGATAAAGGACAACTATCGTCCAAAAATCTGTTGAGGGAAGTCAACGAGGCGGACTTGAAAGTGAGGCAAAATAGCAGGAAACAGATTTCAAGAGGTACGTTGGAATCGCCTGTAAAGCACAGGAAGAGGGGCACAACTTGGACAATGGTGCACTTGGCCAAAAAGGGCGTATGCGTTTTCTCCTGAATATATTCAGGAGAAAACGCATACGCCCTTTTTGGCCAAGCAAGCAAGCGGGCAATGCAAATCTGCACTACAAAGAAGTATCACTTCCCACCGGTCAAAAGGGACATCCACAAAATGTGTAAAAACCAGAAAGGCAAGACAGGCCCTGGAGAACTGGGAGCCTTGTTATGCTGATGGGCGGGATGTCAATTGCCAACTGCCTCACTGGAGGAGTGCATTGTGTTCCCTAAAACAAGTAAACAACAGAGCTACAGAGCCAAGGCCACTTCCAGTCTAGGGAATATACCTTGGGAAAACTGAAAATCAATAAGAAAGAGCCACCTCCAAATTTAGGGCTGCACTGACTACAAGAACCTCAACTTGGGTACACCTTAAATATCCCAGGAAATATAAAAATGGTTCAAAACATTGTGGTACTTACGTACGATGGAATATCCCTCAGCCATGAAATCAATGTCATAAGACCAGTAGCAGCAAAGTGAGTGGATTCAGGTATGATGATTCTAAGTGAAATAAGTCACACAGAAAAAGAAACTTATCATAAGATATCACTTATGAAGATCCTGTAAACATGGCTACACGTGAACTGAGTTAGGAAAGAGAACAGAGTCTCACATTTAGAAAACACTCTTATGCCTGCATAAAGGGGAAGGAGAGGTGGGGTGATGCATAAAACCAGAGTTTGATATAAGCACAGGGACCGTTCCAAAAACCAACTTTGGAATAGACAAGACCTACACCTTCCTCAGTGAAAGAGACTCAAAACCCCATATTTCCCGCAGAGGAATATATCTGACTAGTAAGAATCTTAAATCCTATGTATTGATATGTCTCCATAAGGGAATCAAGTGTGTCTAGAGTGGCATAAACATGGCAGCGAGAATCAGCTCAAACCCACTATAAAAAGGAATTTCAAAAGCAAAACCAAAAAACAGGGAAATTCTTTACAATTCCTTCAGGGTGTCTGAGGAAACCTGGAAAGACCCTATCTACAATGACAGCTGGATGTGGCATAACGCTGGACACTTGGGACTGAGAGGATTGGTGAGATTGGGTGAGCAAATGCAGACCCTTTCAAGCAATAATGCATGGCCCCCATTCCATGGGTCCCAACTCTCCAGGTTCAAGGGAATATTACTACAGCTATAACATGTACAGGAAACCTAGAGAATGGACACACTGTGAATACGAAAGGTTTCTAAAACTCAACGAATAGTCCCTCTCCTGGTGCTCCAGTTTGACTTTCCAACTGCCTTACTATCAATCTCCCAACTTGGAGAGACAGGCCCTTTAACCTCCTGGTTTGCACAGGTTCCCAATTTGCCAGAGGATGGAAGGGACGAGGGAGAACCCATGAGAGAGTAGCTGTTAGGCATTTGGACGGGCACATGTCACTCTAATTTCCCGGCAGGAAGAAGAATTAACCAAAGTCTCAGCCACCCAACGGGAACCAGTATAGGACATGATCCAAAATTTTGGACTTGCGTTCAGCTCACAAAAAACGAGTTGAGAAATGGAGCTCAGGGGCACAGCAATTCACAAACTGGCAGAGTGATAAAGGACAACTATCGTCCAAAAATCTGTTGAGGGAAGTCAACGAGGCGGACTTGAAAGTGAGGCAAAATAGCAGGAAACAGATTTCAAGAGGTACGTTGGAATCGCCTGTAAAGCACAGGAAGAGGGGCACAACTTGGACAATGGTGCACTTGGCCAAAAAGGGCGTATGCGTTTTCTCCTGAATATATTCAGGAGAAAACGCATACGCCCTTTTTGGCCAAGCAAGCAAGCGGGCAATGCAAATCTGCACTACAAAGAAGTATCACTTCCCACCGGTCAAAAGGGACATCCACAAAATGTGTAAAAACCAGAAAGGCAAGACAGGCCCTGGAGAACTGGGAGCCTTGTTATGCTGATGGGCGGGATGTAAATTGCCAACTGCCTCACTGGAGGAGTGCATTGTGTTCCCTAAAACAAGTAAACAACAGAGCTACAGAGCCAAGGCCACTTCCAGTCTAGGGAATATACCTTGGGAAAACTGAAAATCAATAAGAAAGAGCCACCTCCAAATTTAGGGCTGCACTGACTACAAGAACCTCAACTTGGGTACACCTTAAATATCCCAGGAAATATAAAAATGGTTCAAAACATTGTGGTACTTACGTACGATGGAATATCCCTCAGCCATGAAATCAATGTCATAAGACCAGTAGCAGCAAAGTGAGTGGATTCAGGTACGATGATTCAAAGTGAAATAAGTCACACAGAAAAAGAAACTTATCATAAGATATCACTTATGAAGATCCTGTAAACATGGCTACACGTGAACTGAGTTAGGAAAGAGAACAGAGTCTCACATTTAGAAAACACTCTTATGCCTGCATAAAGGGGAAGGAGAGGTGGGGTGATGCATAAAACCAGAGTTTGATATAAGCACAGGGACCGTTCCAAAAACCAACTTTGGAATAGACAAGACCTACACCTTCCTCAGTGAAAGAGACTCAAAACCCCATATTTCCCGCAGAGGAATATATCTGACCAGTAAGAATCTTCAATCCTATGTATTGATATGTCTCCATAAGGGAATCAAGTGTGTCTAGAGTGGCATAAACATGGCAGCGAGAATCAGCTCAAACCCACTATAAAAAGGAATTTCAAAAGCAAAACCAAAAAACAGGGAAATTCTTTACAATTCCTTCAGGGTGTCTGAGGAAACCTGGAAAGACCCTATCTACAATGACAGCTGGATGTGGCATAAGGCTGGACACTTGGGACTGAGAGGATTGGTGAGATTGGGTGAGCAAATGCAGACCCTTTCAAGCAATAATGCATGGCCCCCATTCCATGGGTCCCAACTCTCCAGGTTCAAGGGAATATTACTACAGCTATAACATGTACAGGAAACCTAGAGAATGGACACACTGTGAATACGAAAGGTTTCTAAAACTCAACGAATAGTCCCTCTCCTGGTGCTCCAGTTTGACTTTCCAACTGCCTTACTATCAATCTCCCAACTTGGAGAGACAGGCCCTTTAACCTCCTGGTTTGCACAGGTTCCCAATTTGGCAGAGGATGGAAGGGACGAGGGAGAACCCATGAGAGAGTAGCTGTTAGGCATTTGGACGGGCACATGTCACTCTAATTTCCCGGCAGGAAGAAGAATTAACCAAAGTCTCAGCCACCCACCGGGAACCAGTATAGGACATGATCCAAAATTTTGGACTTGCGTTCAGCTCACAAAAAACGAGTTGAGAAATGGAGCTCAGGGGCACAGCAATTCACAAACTGGCAGAGTGATAAAGGACAACTATCGTCCAAAAATCTGTTGAGGGAAGTCAACGAGGCGGACTTGAAAGCGAGGCAAAATAGCAGGAAACAGATTTCAAGAGGTACGTTGGAATCGCCTGTAAAGCACAGGAAGAGGGGCACAACTTGGACAATGGTGCACTTGGCCAAAAAGGGCGTATGCGTTTTCTCCTGAATATATTCAGGAGAAAACGCATACGCCCTTTTTGGCCAAGCAAGCAAGCGGGCAATGCAAATCTGCACTACAAAGAAGTATCACTTCCCACCGGTCAAAAGGGACATCCACAAAATGTGTAAAAACCAGAAAGGCAAGACAGGCCCTGGAGAACTGGGAGCCTTGTTATGCTGATGGGCGGGATGTCAATTGCCAACTGCCTCACTGGAGGAGTGCATTGTGTTCCCTAAAACAAGTAAACAACAGAGCTACAGAGCCAAGGCCACTTCCAGTCTAGGGAATATACCTTGGGAAAACTGAAAATCAATAAGAAAGAGCCACCTCCAAATTTAGGGCTGCACTGACTACAAGAACCTCAACTTGGGTACACCTTAAATATCCCAGGAAATATAAAAATGGTTCAAAACATTGTGGTACTTACGTACGATGGAATATCCCTCAGCCATGAAATCAATGTCATAAGACCAGTAGCAGCAAAGTGAGTGGATTCAGGTATGATGATTCTAAGTGAAATAAGTCACACAGAAAAAGAAACTTATCATAAGATATCACTTATGAAGATCCTGTAAACATGGCTACACGTGAACTGAGTTAGGAAAGAGAACAGAGTCTCACATTTATAAAACACTCTTATGCCTGCATAAAGGGGAAGGAGAGGTGGGGTGATGCATAAAACCAGAGTTTGATATAAGCACAGGGACCGTTCCAAAAACCAACTTTGGAATAGACAAGACCTACACCTTCCTCAGTGAAAGAGACTCAAAACCCCATATTTCCCGCAGAGGAATATATCTGACTAGTAAGAATCTTAAATCCTATGTATTGATATGTCTCCATAAGGGAATCAAGTGTGTCTAGAGTGGCATAAACATGGCAGCGAGAATCAGCTCAAACCCACTATAAAAAGGAATTTCAAAAGCAAAACCAAAAAACAGGGAAATTCTTTACAATTCCTTCAGGGTGTCTGAGGAAACCTGGAAAGACCCTATCTACAATGACAGCTGGATGTGGCATAACGCTGGACACTTGGGACTGAGAGGATTGGTGAGATTGGGTGAGCAAATGCAGACCCTTTCAAGCAATAATGCATGGCCCCCATTCCATGGGTCCCAACTCTCCAGGTTCAAGGGAATATTACTACAGCTATAACATGTACAGGAAACCTAGAGAATGGACACACTGTGAATACGAAAGGTTTCTAAAACTCAACGAATAGTCCCTCTCCTGGTGCTCCAGTTTGACTTTCCAACTGCCTTACTATCAATCTCCCAACTTGGAGAGACAGGCCCTTTAACCTCCTGGTTTGCACAGGTTCCCAATTTGCCAGAGGATGGAAGGGACGAGGGAGAACCCATGAGAGAGTAGCTGTTAGGCATTTGGACGGGCACATGTCACTCTAATTTCCCGGCAGGAAGAAGAATTAACCAAAGTCTCAGCCACCCAACGGGAACCAGTATAGGACATGATCCAAAATTTTGGACTTGCGTTCAGCTCACAAAAAACGAGTTGAGAAATGGAGCTCAGGGGCACAGCAATTCACAAACTGGCAGAGTGATAAAGGACAACTATCGTCCAAAAATCTGTTGAGGGAAGTCAACGAGGCGGACTTGAAAGTGAGGCAAAATAGCAGGAAACAGATTTCAAGAGGTACGTTGGAATCGCCTGTAAAGCACAGGAAGAGGGGCACAACTTGGACAATGGTGCACTTGGCCAAAAAGGGCGTATGCGTTTTCTCCTGAATATATTCAGGAGAAAACGCATACGCCCTTTTTGGCCAAGCAAGCAAGCGGGCAATGCAAATCTGCACTACAAAGAAGTATCACTTCCCACCGGTCAAAAGGGACATCCACAAAATGTGTAAAAACCAGAAAGGCAAGACAGGCCCTGGAGAACTGGGAGCCTTGTTATGCTGATGGGCGGGATGTAAATTGCCAACTGCCTCACTGGAGGAGTGCATTGTGTTCCCTAAAACAAGTAAACAACAGAGCTACAGAGCCAAGGCCACTTCCAGTCTAGGGAATATACCTTGGGAAAACTGAAAATCAATAAGAAAGAGCCACCTCCAAATTTAGGGCTGCACTGACTACAAGAACCTCAACTTGGGTACACCTTAAATATCCCAGGAAATATAAAAATGGTTCAAAACATTGTGGTACTTACGTACGATGGAATGTCCCTCAGCGATGAAATCAATGTCATAAAACCAGTAGCAGCAAAGTGAGTGGATTCAGGTACGATGATTCTAAGTGAAATAAGTCACACAGAAAAAGAAACTTATCATAAGATATCACTTATGAAGATCCTGTAAACATGGTTACACGTGAACTGAGTTAGGAAAGAGAACAGAGTCTCACATTTAGAAAACACTCTTATGCCTGCATAAAGGGGAAGGAGAGGTGGGGTGATGCATAAAACCAGAGTTTGATATAAGCACAGGGACCGTTTCAAAAACCAACTTTGGAATTGACAAGACCGACACCTTCCTTAGTGAAAGAGACTCAAAACCCCATATTTCCCACAGAGGAATATATCTGACTAGTAAGAATCTTAAAACCTATGTATTGATATGTCTCCATAAGGGAATCAAGTGTGTCTAGAGTGGCATAAACATGGCAGCGAGAATCAGCTCAAACCCAGTATAAAAAGGAATTTCAAAAGCAAAACCAAAAAACAGGGAAATTCTTTACAATTCCTTCAGGGTGTCTGAGGAAACCTGGAAAGACCCTATCTACAATGACAGCTGGATGTGGCATAAGGCTGGACACTTGGGACTGAGAGGATTGGTGAGATTGGGTGAGCGAATGCAGATCCTTTCAAGCAATAATGCATGGCCCCCATTCCATGGGTCCCAACTCTCCATGTTCAAGGGAATATTACTACAGCTATAACATGTACAGGAAACCTAGAGAATGGACACACTGTGAATACGAAAGGTTTCTAAAACTCAACGAATAGTCCCTCTCCTGATGCTCCAGTTTGACTTTCCAACTGCCTTACTATCAATCTCCCAACTTGGAGAGACAGGCCCTTTAACCCCCTGGTTTGCACAGGTTCCCAATTTGGCAGAGGATGGAAGGGACGAGGGAGAACCCATGAGAGAGTAGCTGTTAGGCATTTGGACGGGCACATGTCACTCTAATTTCCCGGCAGGAAGAAGAATTAACCAAAGTCTCAGCCACCCACCGGGAACCAGTATAGGACATGATCCAAAATTTTGGACTTGCGTTCAGCTCACAAAAAACGAGTTGAGAAATGGAGCTCAGGGGCACAGCAATTCACAAACTGGCAGAGTGATAAAGGACAACTATCGTCCAAAAATCTGTTGAGGGAAGTCAACGAGGCGGACTTGAAAGCGAGGCAAAATAGCAGGAAACAGATTTCAAGAGGTACCTTGGAATCGCCTGTAAAGCACAGGAAGAGGGGCACAACTTGGACAATGGTGCACTTGGCCAAAAAGGGCGTATGCGTTTTCTCCTGAATATATTCAGGAGAAAACGCATACGCCCTTTTTGGCCAAGCAAGCAAGCGGGCAATGCAAATCTGCACTACAAAGAAGTATCACTTCCCACCGGTCAAAAGGGACATCCACAAAATGTGTAAAAACCAGAAAGGCAAGACAGGCCCTGGAGAACTGGGAGCCTTGTTATGCTGATGGGCGGGATGTAAATTGCCAACTGCCTCACTGGAGGAGTGCATTGTGTTCCCTAAAACAAGTAAACAACAGAGCTACAGAGCCAAGGCCACTTCCAGTCTAGGGAATATACCTTGGGAAAACTGAAAATCAATAAGAAAGAGCCACCTCCAAATTTAGGGCTGCACTGACTACAAGAACCTCAACTTGGGTACACCTTAAATATCCCAGGAAATATAAAAATGGTTCAAAACATTGTGGTACTTACGTACGATGGAATATCCCTCAGCCATGAAATCAATGTCATAAGACCAGTAGCAGCAAAGTGAGTGGATTCAGGTACGATGATTCTAAGTGAAATAAGTCACACAGAAAAAGAAACTTATCATAAGATATCACTTATGAAGATCCTGTAAACATGGCTACACGTGAACTGAGTTAGGAAAGAGAACAGAGTCTCACATTTAGAAAACACTCTTATGCCTGCATAAAGGGGAAGGAGAGGTGGGGTGATGCATAAAACCAGAGTTTGATATAAGCACAGGGACCGTTTCAAAAACCAACTTTGGAATAGACAAGACCTACACCTTCCTCAGTGAAAGAGACTCAAAACCCCATATTTCCCACAGAGGAATATATCTGACTAGTAAGAATCTTAAAACCTATGTATTGATATGTCTCCATAAGGGAATCAAGTGTGTCTAGAGTGGCATAAACATGGCAGCGAGAATCAGCTCAAACCCACTATAAAAAGGAATTTCAAAAGCAAAACCAAAAAACAGGGAAATTCTTTACAATTCCTTCAGGGTGTCTGAGGAAACCTGGAAAGACCCTATCTACAATGACAGCTGGATGTGGCATAAGGCTGGACACTTGGGACTGAGAGGATTGGTGAGATTGGGTGAGCAAATGCAGACCCTTTCAAGCAATAATGCATGGCCCCCATTCCATGGGTCCCAACTCTCCAGGTTCAAGGGAATATTACTACAGCTATAACATGTACAGGAAACCTAGAGAATGGACACACTGTGAATACGAAAGGTTTCTAAAACTCAACGAATAGTCCCTCTCCTGGTGCTCCAGTTTGACTTTCCAACTGCCTTACTATCAATCTCCCAACTTGGAGAGACAGGCCCTTTAACCTCCTGGTTTGCACAGGTTCCCAATTTGGCAGAGGATGGAAGGGACGAGGGAGAACCCATGAGAGAGTAGCTGTTAGGCATTTGGACGGGCACATGTCACTCTAATTTCCCGGCAGGAAGAAGAATTAACCAAAGTCTCAGCCACCCACCGGGAACCAGTATAGGACATGATCCAAAATTTTGGACTTGCGTTCAGCTCACAAAAAACGAGTTGAGAAATGGAGCTCAGGGGCACAGCAATTCACAAACTGGCAGAGTGATAAAGGACAACTATCGTCCAAAAATCTGTTGAGGGAAGTCAACGAGGCGGACTTGAAAGTGAGGCAAAATAGCAGGAAACAGATTTCAAGAGGTACGTTGGAATCGCCTGTAAAGCACAGGAAGAGGGGCACAACTTGGACAATGGTGCACTTGGCCAAAAAGGGCGTATGCGTTTTCTCCTGAATATATTCAGGAGAAAACGCATACGCCCTTTTTGGCCAAGCAAGCAAGCGGGCAATGCAAATCTGCACTACAAAGAAGTATCACTTCCCACCGGTCAAAAGGGACATCCACAAAATGTGTAAAAACCAGAAAGGCAAGACAGGCCCTGGAGAACTGGGAGCCTTGTTATGCTGATGGGCGGGATGTAAACTGCCAACTGCCTCACTGGAGGAGTGCATTGTGTTCCCTAAAACAAGTAAACAACAGAGCTACAGAGCCCAGGCCACTTCCAGTCTAGGGAATATACCTTGGGAAAACTGAAAATCAATAAGAAAGAGCCACCTCCAAATTTAGGGCTGCACTGACTACAAGAACCTCAACTTGGGTACACCTTAAATATCCCAGGAAATATAAAAATGGTTCAAAACATTGTGGTACTTCCGTACGATGGAATATCCCTCAGCGATGAAATCAATGTCATAAGACCAGTAGCAGCAAAGTGAGTGGATTCAGGTATGATGATTCTAAGTGAAATAAGTCACACAGAAAAAGAAACTTATCATAAGATATCACTTATGAAGATCCTGTAAACATGGCTACACGTGAACTGAGTTAGGAAAGAGAACAGAGTCTCACATTTAGAAAACACTCTTATGCCTGCATAAAGGGGAAGGAGAGGTGGGGTGATGCATAAAACCAGAGTTTGATATAAGCACAGGGACCGTTCCAAAAACCAACTTTGGAATAGACAAGACCTACACCTTCCTCAGTGAAAGAGACTCAAAACCCCATATTTCCCGCAGAGGAATATATCTGACTAGTAAGAATCTTAAATCCTATGTATTGATATGTCTCCATAAGGGAATCAAGTGTGTCTAGAGTGGCATAAACATGGCAGCGAGAATCAGCTCAAACCCAGTATAAAAAGGAATTTCAAAAGCAAAACCAAAAAACAGGGAAATTCTTTACAATTCCTTCAGGGTGTCTGAGGAAACCTGGAAAGACCCTATCTACAATGACAGCTGGATGTGGCATAAGGCTGGACACTTGGGACTGAGAGGATTGGTGAGATTGGGTGAGCAAATGCAGACCCTTTCAAGCAATAATGCATGGCCCCCATTCCATGGGTCCCAACTCTCCAGGTACAAGGGAATATTACTACAGCTATAACATGTACAGGAAACCTAGAGAATGGACACACTGTGAATACGAAAGGTTTCTAAAACTCAACGAATAGTCCCTCTCCTGGTGCTCCAGTTTGACTTTCCAACTGCCTTACTATCAATCTCCCAACTTGGAGAGACAGGCCCTTTAACCTCCTGGTTTGCACAGGTTCCCAATTTGGCAGAGGATGGAAGGGACGAGGGAGAACCCATGAGAGAGTAGCTGTTAGGCATTTGGACGGGCACATGTCACTCTAATTTTCCGGCAGGAAGAAGAATTAACCAAAGTCTCAGCCACCCACCGGGAACCAGTATAGGACATGATCCAAAATTTTGGACTTGCGTTCAGCTCACAAAAAACGAGTTGAGAAATGGAGCTCAGGGGCACAGCAATTCACAAACTGGCAGAGTGAGAAAGGACAACTATCGTCCAAAAATCTGTTGAGGGAAGTCAACGAGGCGGACTTGAAAGCGAGGCAAAATAGCAGGAAACAGATTTCAAGAGGTACCTTGGAATCGCCTGTAAAGCACAGGAAGAGGGGCACAACTTGGACAATGGTGCACTTGGCCAAAAAGGGCGTATGCGTTTTCTCCTGAATATATTCAGGAGAAAACGCATACGCCCTTTTTGGCCAAGCAAGCAAGAGGGCAATGCAAATCTGCACTACAAAGAAGTATCACTTCCCACCGGTCAAAAGGGACATCCACAAAATGTGTAAAAACCAGAAAGGCAAGACAGGCCCTGGAGAACTGGGAGCCTTGTTATGCTGATGGGCGGGATGTAAATTGCCAACTGCCTCACTGGAGGAGTGCATTGTGTTCCCTAAAACAAGTAAACAACAGAGCTACAGAGCCAAGTCCACTTCCAGTCTAGGGAATATACCTTGGGAAAACTGAAAATCAATAAGAAAGAGCCACCTCCAAATTTAGGGCTGCACTGACTACAAGAACCTCAACTTGGGTACACCTTAAATATCCCAGGAAATATAAAAATGGTTCAAAACATTGTGGTACTTACGTACGATGGAATATCCCTCAGCCATGAAATCAATGTCATAAGACCAGTAGCAGCAAAGTGAGTGGATTCAGGTACGATGATTCTAAGTGAAATAAGTCACACAGAAAAAGAAACTTATCATATGATATCACTTATGAAGATCCTGTAAACATGGCTACACGTGAATTGAGTTAGGAAAGGGAACAGAGTCTCACATTTAGAAAACACTCTTATGCCTGCATAAAGGGGAAGGAGAGGTGGGGTGATGCATAAAACCAGAGTTTGATATAAGCACAGGGACCGTTTCAAAAACCAACTTTGGAATTGACAAGACCGACACCTTCCTCAGTGAAAGAGACTCAAAACCCCATATTTCCCACAGAGGAATATATCTGACTAGTAAGAATCTTAAAACCTATGTATTGATATGTCTCCATAAGGGAATCAAGTGTGTCTAGAGTGGCATAAACATGGCAGCGAGAATCAGCTCAAACCCAGTATAAAAAGGAATTTCAAAAGCAAAACCAAAAAACAGGGAAATTCTTTACAATTCCTTCAGGGTGTCTGAGGAAACCTGGAAAGACCCTATCTACAATGACAGCTGGATGTGGCATAAGGCTGGACACTTGGGACTGAGAGGATTGGAGAGATTGGGTGAGCAAATGCAGACCCTTTCAAGCAATAATGCATGGCCCCCATTCCATGGGTCCCAACTCTCCAGGTTCAAGGGAATATTACTACAGCTATAACATGTACAGGAAACCTAGAGAATGGACACACTGTGAATACGAAAGGTTTCTAAAACTCAACGAATAGTCCCTCTCCTGGTGCTCCAGTTTGACTTTCCAACTGCCTTACTATCAATCTCCCAACTTGGAGAGACAGGCCCTTTAACCTCCTGGTTTGCACAGGTTCCCAATTTGGCAGAGGATGGAAGGGACGAGGGAGAACCCATGAGAGAGTAGCTGTTAGGCATTTGGACGGGCACATGTCACTCTAATTTCCCGGCAGGAAGAAGAATTAACCAAAGTCTCAGCCACCCACCGGGAACCAGTATAGGACATGATCCAAAATTTTGGACTTGCGTTCAGCTCACAAAAAACGAGTTGAGAAATGGAGCTCAGGGGCACAGCAATTCACAAACTGGCAGAGTGATAAAGGACAACTATCGTCCAAAAATCTGTTGAGGGAAGTCAACGAGGCAGACTTGAAAGTGAGGCAAAATAGCAGGAAACAGATTTCAAGAGGTACGTTGGAATCGCCTGTAAAGCACAGGAAGAGGGGCACAACTTGGACAATGGTGCACTTGGCCAAAAAGGGCGTATGCGTTTTCTCCTGAATATATTCAGGAGAAAACGCATACGCCCTTTTTGGCCAAGCAAGCAAGCGGGCAATGCAAATCTGCACTACAAAGAAGTATCATTTCCCACCGGTCAAAAGGGACATCCACAAAATGTGTAAAAACCAGAAAGGCAAGACAGGCCCTGAGGAACTGGGAGCCTTGTTATGCTGATGGGTGGGATGTAAATTGCCAACTGCCTCACTGGAGGAGTGCATTGTGTTCCCTAAAACAAGTAAACAACAGAGCTACAGAGCCAAGGCCACTTCCAGTCTAGGGAATATACCTTGGGAAAACTGAAAATCAATAAGAAAGAGCCACCTCCAAATTTAGGGCTGCACTGACTACAAGAACCTCAACTTGGGTACACCTTAAATATCCCTGGAAATATAAAAATGGTTCAAAACTTTGTGGTACTTACGTACGATGGAATATCCCTCAGCGATGAAATCAATGTCATAAAACCAGTAGCAGCAAAGTGAGTGGATTCAGGTACGATGATTCTAAGTGAAATAAGTCACACAGAAAAAGAAACTTATCATAAGATATCACTTATGAAGATCCTGTAAACATGGCTACACGTGAACTGAGTTAGGAAAGAGAACAGAGTCTCACATTTAGAAAACACTCTTATGCCTGCATAAAGGGGAAGGAGAGGTGGGGTGATGCATAAAACCAGAGTTTGATATAAGCACAGGGACCGTTTCAAAAACCAACTTTGGAATTGACAAGACCGACACCTTCCTTAGTGAAAGAGACTCAAAACCCCATATTTCCCACAGAGGAATATATCTGACTAGTAAGAATCTTAAAACCTATGTATTGATATGTCTCCATAAGGGAATCAAGTGTGTCTAGAGTGGCATAAACATGGCAGCGAGAATCAGCTCAAACCCAGTATAAAAAGGAATTTCAAAAGCAAAACCAAAAAACAGGGAAATTCTTTACAATTCCTTCAGGGTGTCTGAGGAAACCTGGAAAGACCCTATCTACAATGACAGCTGGATGTGGCATAAGGCTGGACACTTGGGACTGAGAGGATTGGTGAGATTGGGTGAGCGAATGCAGACCCTTTCAAGCAATAATGCATGGCCCCCATTCCATGGGTCCCAACTCTCCAGGTTCAAGGGAATATTACTACAGCTATAACATGTACAGGAAACCTAGAGAATGGACACACTGTGAATACGAAAGGTTTCTAAAACTCAACGAATAGTCCCTCTCCTGGTGCTCCAGTTTGACTTTCCAACTGCCTTACTATCAATCTCCCAACTTGGAGAGACAGGCCCTTTAACCTCCTGGTTTGCACAGGTTCCCAATTTGGCAGAGGATGGAAGGGACGAGGGAGAACCCATGAGAGAGTAGCTGTTAGGCATTTGGACGGGCACATGTCACTCTAATTTCCCGGCAGGAAGAAGAATTAACCAAAGTCTCAGCCACCCACCGGGAACCAGTATAGGACAGGATCCAAAATTTTGGACTTGCGTTCAGCTCACAAAAAACGAGTTGAGAAATGGAGCTCAGGGGCACAGCAATTCACAAACTGGCAGAGTGATAAAGGACAACTATCGTCCAAAAATCTGTTGAGGGAAGTCAACGAGGCGGACTTGAAAGTGAGGCAAAATAGCAGGAAACAGATTTCAAGAGGTACGTTGGAATCGCCTGTAAAGCACAGGAAGAGGGGCACAACTTGGACAATGGTGCACTTGGCCAAAAAGGGCGTATGCGTTTTCTCCTGAATATATTCAGGAGAAAACGCATACGCCCTTTTTGGCCAAGCAAGCAAGCGGGCAATGCAAATCTGCACTACAAAGAAGTATCACTTCCCACCGGTCAAAAAGGACATCCACAAAATATGTAAAAACCAGAAAGGTAAGACAGGCCCTGGAGAACTGGGAGCCTTGTTTTGCTGATAGACGGGATGTAAACTGCCAACTGCCTCACTGGAGGAGTGCATTGTGTTCCCTAAAACAAGTAAACAACAGAGCTACAGAGCCAAGGCCACTTCCAGTCTAGGGAATATACCTTGGGAAAACTGAAAATCAATAAGAAAGAGCCACCTCCAAATTTAGGGCTGCACTGACTACAAGAACCTCAACTTGGGTACACCTTAAATATCCCAGGAAATATAAAAATGGTTCAAAACATTGTGGTACTTACGTACGATGGAATATCCCTCAGCCATGAAATCAATGTCATAAGACCAGTAGCAGCAAAGTGAGTGGATTCAGGTATGATGATTCTAAGTGAAATAAGTCACACAGAAAAAGAAACTTATCATAAGATATCACTTATGAAGATCCTGTAAACATGGCTACACGTGAACTGAGTTAGGAAAGAGAACAGAGTCTCACATTTAGAAAACACTCTTATGCCTGCATAAAGGGGAAGGAGAGGTGGGGTGATGCATAAAACCAGAGTTTGATATAAGCACAGGGACCGTTCCAAAAACCAACTTTGGAATAGACAAGACCTACACCTTCCTCAGTGAAAGAGACTCAAAACCCCATATTTCCCGCAGAGGAATATATCTGACTAGTAAGAATCTTAAATCCTATGTATTGATATGTCTCCATAAGGGAATCAAGTGTGTCTAGAGTGGCATAAACATGGCAGCGAGAATCAGCTCAAACCCACTATAAAAAGGAATTTCAAAAGCAAAACCAAAAAACAGGGAAATGCTTTACAATTCCTTCAGGGTGTCTGAGGAAACCTGGAAAGACCCTATCTACAATGACAGCTGGATGTGGCATAAGGCTGGACACTTGGGACTGAGAGGATTGGTGAGATTGGGTGAGCAAATGCAGACCCTTTCAAGCAATAATGCATGGCCCCCATTCCATGGGTCCCAACTCTCCAGGTTCAAGGGAATATTACTACAGCTATAACATGTACAGGAAACCTAGAGAATGGACACACTGTGAATATGAAAGGTTTCTAAAACTCAACGAATAGTCCCGCTCCTGGTGCTCCAGTTTGACTTTCCAACTGCCTTACTATCAATCTCCCAACTTGGAGAGACAGGCCCTTTAACCTCCTGGTTTGCACAGGTTCCCAATTTGGCAGAGGATGGAAGGGACGAGGGAGAACCCATGAGAGAGTAGCTGTTAGGCATTTGGACGGGCACATGTCACTCTAATTTCCCGGCAGGAAGAAGAATTAACCAAAGTCTCAGCCACCCACCGGGAACCAGTATAGGACATGATCCAAAATTTTGGACTTGCGTTCAGCTCACAAAAAACGAGTTGAGAAATGGAGCTCAGGGGCACAGCAATTCACAAACTGGCAGAGTGATAAAGGACAACTATCGTCCAAAAATCTGTTGAGGGAAGTCAACGAGGCGGACTTGAAAGTGAGGCAAAATAGCAGGAAACAGATTTCAAGAGGTACGTTGGAATCGCCTGTAAAGCACAGGAAGAGGGGCACAACTTGGACAATGGTGCACTTGGCCAAAAAGGGCGTATGCGTTTTCTCCTGAATATATTCAGGAGAAAACGCATACGCCCTTTTTGGCCAAGCAAGCAAGCGGGCAATGCAAATCTGCACTACAAAGAAGTATCATTTCCCACCGGTCAAAAGGGACATCCACAAAATGTGTAAAAACCAGAAAGGCAAGACAGGCCCTGAGGAACTGGGAGCCTTGTTATGCTGATGGGTGGGATGTAAATTGCCAACTGCCTCACTGGAGGAGTGCATTGTGTTCCCTAAAACAAGTAAACAACAGAGCTACAGAGCCAAGGCCACTTCCAGTCTAGGGAATATACCTTGGGAAAACTGAAAATCAATAAGAAAGAGCCACCTCCAAATTTAGGGCTGCACTGACTACAAGAACCTCAACTTGGGTACACCTTAAATATCCCAGGAAATATAAAAATGGTTCAAAACATTGTGGTACTTACGTACGTTGGAATATCCCTCAGCCATGAAATCAATGTCATAAGACCAGTAGCAACAAAGTGAGTGGATTCAGGTACGATGATTCTAAGTGAAATAAGTCACACAGAAAAAGAAACTTATCATAAGATATCACTTATGAAGATCCTGTAAACATGGCTACACGTGAACTGAGTTAGGAAAGAGAACAGAGTCTCACATTTAGAAAACACTCTTATGCCTGCATAAAGGGGAAGGAGAGGTGGGGTGATGCATAAAACCAGAGTTTGATATAAGCACAGGGACCGTTCCAAAAACCAACTTTGGAATAGACAAGACCGACACCTTCCTTAGTGAAAGAGACTCAAAACCCCATATTTCCCTCAGAGGAATATATCTGACTAGTAAGAATCTTAAAACCTATGTATTGATATGTCTCCATAAGGGAATCAAGTGTGTCTAGAGTGGCATAAACATGGCAGCGAGAATCAGCTCAAACCCACTATAAAAAGGAATTTCAAAAGCAAAACCAAAAAACAGGGAAATTCTTTACAATTCCTTCAGGGTGTCTGAGGAAACCTGGAAAGACCTTATCTACAATGACAGCTGGATGTGGCATAAGGCTGGACACTTGGGACTGAGAGGATTGGTGAGATTGGGTGAGCGAATGCAGACCCTTTCAAGCAATAATGCATGGCCCCCATTCCATGTGTCCCAACTCTCCATGTTCAAGGGAATATTACTACAGCTATAACATGTACAGGAAACCTAGAGAATGGACACACTGTGAATACGAAAGGTTTCTAAAACTCAACGAATAGTCCCTCTCCTGGTGCTCCAGTTTGACTTTCCAGCTGCCTTACTATCAATCTCCCAACTTGGAGAGACAGGCCCTTTAACCTCCTGGTTTGCACAGGTTCCCAATTTGGCAGAGGATGGAAGGGACGAGGGAGAACCCATGAGAGAGTAGCTGTTAGGCATTTGGACGGGCACATGTCACTCTAATTTCCCGGCAGGAAGAAGAATTAACCAAAGTCTCAGCCACCCACCGGGAACCAGTATAGGACATGATTCAAAATTTTGGACTTGTGTTCAGCTCACAAAAAAACGAGTTGAGAAATGGAGCTCAGGGGCACAGCAATTCACAAACTGGCAGAGTGATAAAGGACAACTATCGTCCAAAAATCTGTTGAGGGAAGTCAACGAGGCGGACTTGAAAGTGAGGCAAAATAGCAGGAAACAGATTTCAAGAGGTACCTTGGAATCGCCTGTAAAGCACAGGAAGAGGGGCACAACTTGGACAATGGTGCACTTGGCCAAAAAGGGCGTATGCGTTTTCTCCTGAATATATTCAGGAGAAAACGCATACGCCCTTTTTGGCCAAGCAAGCAAGCGGGCAATGCAAATCTGCACTACAAAGAAGTATCACTTCCCACCGGTCAAAAGGGACATCCACAAAATGTGTAAAAACCAGAAAGGCAAGACAGGCCCTGGAGAACTGGGAGCCTTGTTATGCTGATGGGCGGGATGTAAATTGCCAACTGCCTCACTGGAGGAGTGCATTGTGTTCCCTAAAACAAGTAAACAACAGAGCTACAGAGCCAAGGCCACTTCCAGTCTAGGGAATATACCTTGGGAAAACTGAAAATCAATAAGAAAGAGCCACCTCCAAATTTAGGGCTGCACTGACTACAAGAACCTCAACTTGGGTACACCTTAAATATCCCAGGAAATATAAAAATGGTTCAAAACATTGTGGTACTTACGTACGATGGAATATCCCTCAGCCATGAAATCAATGTCATAAGACCAGTAGCAGCAAAGTGAGTGGATTCAGGTACGATGATTCTAAGTGAAATAAGTCACACAGAAAAAGAAACTTATCATAAGATATCACTTATGAAGATCCTGTAAACATGGCTACACGTGAACTGAGTTAGGAAAGAGAACAGAGTCTCACATTTAGAAAACACTCTTATGCCTGCATAAAGGGGAAGGAGAGGTGGGGTGATGCATAAAACCAGAGTTTGATATAAGCACAGGGACCGTTTCAAAAACCAACTTTGGAATAGACAAGACCTACACCTTCCTCAGTGAAAGAGACTCAAAACCCCATATTTCCCACAGAGGAATATATCTGACTAGTAAGAATCTTAAAACCTATGTATTGATATGTCTCCATAAGGGAATCAAGTGTGTCTAGAGTGGCATAAACATGGCAGCGAGAATCAGCTCAAACCCACTATAAAAAGGAATTTCAAAAGCAAAACCAAAAAACAGGGAAATTCTTTACAATTCCTTCAGGGTGTCTGAGGAAACCTGGAAAGACCCTATCTACAATGACAGCTGGATGTGGCATAAGGCTGGACACTTGGGACTGAGAGGATTGGTGAGATTGGGTGAGCAAATGCAGACCCTTTCAAGCAATAATGCATGGCCCCCATTCCATGGGTCCCAACTCTCCAGGTTCAAGGGAATATTACTACAGCTATAACATGTACAGGAAACCTAGAGAATGGACACACTGTGAATACGAAAGGTTTCTAAAACTCAACGAATAGTCCCTCTCCTGGTGCTCCAGTTTGACTTTCCAACTGCCTTACTATCAATCTCCCAACTTGGAGAGACAGGCCCTTTAACCTCCTGGTTTGCACAGGTTCCCAATTTGCCAGAGGATGGAAGGGACGAGGGAGAACCCATGAGAGAGTAGCTGTTAGGCATTTGGACGGGCACATGTCACTCTAATTTCCCGGCAGGAAGAAGAATTAACCAAAGTCTCAGCCACCCACCGGGAACCAGTATAGGACATGATCCAAAATTTTGGACTTGCGTTCAGCTCACAAAAAACGAATTGAGAAATGGAGCTCAGGGGCACAGCAATTCAAAAACTGGCAGAGTGATAAAGGACAACTATCGTCCAAAAATCTGTTGAGGGAAGTCAACGAGGCGGACTTGAAAGCGAGGCAAAATAGCAGGAAATAGATTTCAAGAGGTACGTTGGAATCGCCTGTAAAGCACAGGAAGAGGGGCACAACTTGGACAATGGTGCACTTGGCCAAAAAGGGCGTACGCGTTTTCTCCTGAATATATTCAGGAGAAAACGCATACGCCCTTTTTGGCCAAGCAAGCAAGCGGGCAATGCAAATCTGCACTACAAAGAAGTATCACTTCCCACCGGTCAAAAGGGACATCCACAAAATGTGTAAAAACCAGAAAGGCAAGACAGGCCCTGGAGAACTGGGAGCCTTGTTATGCTGATGGGCGGGATGTAAACTGCCAACTGCCTCACTGGAGGAGTGCATTGTGTTCCCTAAAACAAGTAAACAACAGAGCTACAGAGCCAAGGCCACTTCCAGTCTAGGGAATATACCTTGGGAAAACTGAAAATCAATAAGAAAGAGCCACCTCCAAATTTAGGGCTGCACTGACTACAAGAACCTCAACTTGGGTACACCTTAAATATCCCAGGAAATATAAAAATGGTTCAAAACATTGTGGTACTTACGTATGATGGAATATCCCTCAGCGATGAAATCAATGTCATAAGACCAGTAGCAGCAAAGTGAGTGGATTCAGGTACGATGATTCTAAGTGAAATAAGTCACACAGAAAAAGAAACTTATCATAAGATATCACTTATGAAGATCCTGTAAACATGGCTACACGTGAACTGAGTTAGGAAAGAGAACAGAGTCTCACATTTAGAAAACACTCTTATGCCTGCATAAAGGGGAAGGAGAGGTGGGGTGATGCATAAAACCAGAGTTTGATATAAGCACAGGGACCGTTCCAAAAACCAACTTTGGAATAGACAAGACCTACACCTTCCTCAGTGAAAGAGACTCAAAACCCCATATTTCCCACAGAGGAATATATCTGACTAGTAAGAATCTTAAAACCTATGTATTGATATGTCTCCATAAGGGAATCAAGTGTGTCTAGAGTGGCATAAACATGGCAGCGAGAATCAGCTCAAACCCACTATAAAAAGGAATTTCAAAAGCAAAACCAAAAAACAGGGAAATTCTTTACAATTCCTTCAGGGTGTCTGAGGAAACCTGGAAAGACCCTATCTACAATGACAGCTGGATGTGGCATAAGGCTGGACACTTGGGACTGAGAGGATTGGTGAGATTGGGTGAGCAAATGCAGACCCTTTCAAGCAATAATGCATGGCCCCCATTCCATGGGTCCCAACTCTCCAGGTTCAAAGGAATATTACTACAGCTATAACATGTACAGGAAACCTAGAGAATGGACACACTGTGAATACGAAAGGTTTCTAAAACTCAACGAATAGTCCCTCTCCTGGTGCTCCAGTTTGACTTTCCAACTGCCTTACTATCAATCTCCCAACTTGGAGAGACAGGCCCTTTAACCTCCTGGTTTACACAGGTTCCCAATTTGCCAGAGGATGGAAGGGACGAGGGAGAACCCATGAGAGAGTAGCTGTTAGGCATTTGGACGGGCACATGTCACTCTAATTTCCCGGCAGGAAGAAGAATTAACCAAAGTCTCAGCCACCCACCGGGAACCAGTATAGGACATGATCCAAAATTTTGGACTTGCGTTCAGCTCACAAAAAACGAATTGAGAAATGGAGCTCAGGGGCACAGCAATTCAAAAACTGGCAGAGTGATAAAGGACAACTATCGTCCAAAAATCTGTTGAGGGAAGTCAACGAGGCGGACTTGAAAGCGAGGCAAAATAGCAGGAAATAGATTTCAAGAGGTACATTGGAATCGCCTGTAAAGCACAGGAAGAGGGGCACAACTTGGACAATGGTGCACTTGGCCAAAAAGGGCGTATGCGTTTTCTCCTGAATATATTCAGGAGAAAACGCATACGCCCTTTTTGGCCAAGCAAGCAAGCGGGCAATGCAAATCTGCACTACAAAGAAGTATCACTTCCCACCGGTCAAAAGGGACATCCACAAAATGTGTAAAAACCAGAAAGGCAAGACAGGCCCTGGAGAACTGGGAGCCTTGTTATGCTGATGGGCGGGATGTAAACTGCCAACTGCCTCACTGGAGGAGTGCATTGTGTTCCCTAAAACAAGTAAACAACAGAGCTACAGAGCCAAGGCCACTTCCAGTCTAGGGAATATACCTTGGGAAAACTGAAAATCAATAAGAAAGAGCCACCTCCAAATTTAGGGCTGCACTGACTACAAGAACCTCAACTTGGGTACACCTTAAATATCCCAGGAAATATAAAAATGGTTCAAAACATTGTGGTACTTACGTATGATGGAATATCCCTCAGCGATGAAATCAATGTCATAAGACCAGTAGCAGCAAAGTGAGTGGATTCAGGTACGATGATTCTAAGTGAAATAAGTCACACAGAAAAAGAAACTTATCATAAGATATCACTTATGAAGATCCTGTAAACATGGCTACACGTGAACTGAGTTAGGAAAGAGAACAGAGTCTCACATTTAGAAAACACTCTTATGCCTGCATAAAGGGGAAGGAGAGGTGGGGTGATGCATAAAACCAGAGTTTGATATAAGCACAGGGACCGTTCCAAAAACCAACTTTGGAATAGACAAGACCTACACCTTCCTCAGTGAAAGAGACTCAAAACCCCATATTTCCCGCAGAGGAATATATCTGACTAGTAAGAATCTTAAATCCTATGTATTGATATGTCTCCATAAGGGAATCAAGTGTGTCTAGAGTGGCATAAACTTGGCAGCGAGAATCAGCTCAAACCCACTATAAAAAGGAATTTTAAAAGGAAAACCAAAAAACAGGGAAATTCTTTACAATTCCTTCAGGGTGTCTGAGGAAACCTGGAAAGACCCTATCTACAATGACAGCTGGATGTGGCATAAGGCTGGACACTTGGGACTGAGAGGATTGGTGAGATTGGGTGAGCAAATGCAGACCCTTTCAAGCAATAATGCATGGCCCCCATTCCATGGGTCCCAACTCTCCAGGTTCAAGGGAATATTACTACAGCTATAACATGTACAGGAAACCTAGAGAATGGACACACTGTGAATATGAAAGGTTTCTAAAACTCAACGAATAGTCCCTCTCCTGGTGCTCCAGTTTGACTTTCCAACTGCCTTACTATCAATCTCCCAACTTGGAGAGACAGGCCCTTTAACCTCCTGGTTTGCACAGGTTCCCAATTTGCCAGAGGATGGAAGGGACGAGGGAGAACCCATGAGAGAGTAGCTGTTAGGCATTTGGACGGGCACATGTCACTCTAATTTCCCGGCAGGAAGAAGAATTAACCAAAGTCTCAGCCACCCACCGGGAACCAGTATAGGACATGATCCAAAATTTTGGACTTGTGTTCAGCTCACAAAAAAACGAGTTGAGAAATGGAGCTCAGGGGCACAGCAATTCACAAACTGGCAGAGTGATAAAGGACAACTATCGTCCAAAAATCTGTTGAGGGAAGTCAACGAGGCGGACTTGAAAGTGAGGCAAAATAGCAGGAAACAGATTTCAAGAGGTACCTTGGAATCGCCTGTAAAGCACAGGAAGAGGGGCACAACTTGGACAATGGTGCACTTGGCCAAAAAGGGCGTATGCGTTTTCTCCTGAATATATTCAGGAGAAAACGCATACGCCCTTTTTGGCCAAGCAAGCAAGCGGGCAATGCAAATCTGCACTACAAAGAAGTATCACTTCCCACCGGTCAAAAGGGACATCCACAAAATGTGTAAAAACCAGAAAGGCAAGACAGGCCCTGGAGAACTGGGAGCCTTGTTATGCTGATGGGCGGGATGTAAATTGCCAACTGCCTCACTGGAGGAGTGCATTGTGTTCCCTAAAACAAGTAAACAACAGAGCTACAGAGCCAAGGCCACTTCCAGTCTAGGGAATATACCTTGGGAAAACTGAAAATCAATAGGAAAGAGCCACCTCCAAATTTAGGGCTGCACTGACTACAAGAACCTCAACTTGGGTACACCTTAAATATCCCAGGAAATATAAAAATGGTTCAAAACATTGTGGTACTTACATACGATGGAATATCCCTCAGCCATGAAATCAATGTCATAAGACCAGTAGCAGCAAAGTGAGTGGATTCAGGTACGATGATTCTAAGTGAAATAAGTCACACAGAAAAAGAAACTTATCATAAGATATCACTTATGAAGATCCTGTAAACATGGCTACACGTGAATTGAGTTAGGAAAGGGAACAGAGTCTCACATTTAGAAAACACTCTTATGCCTGCATAAAGGGGAAGGAGAGGTGGGGTGATGCATAAAACCAGAGTTTGATATAAGCACAGGGACCGTTTCAAAAAACAACTTTGGAATTGACAAGACCGACACCTTCCTCAGTGAAAGAGACTCAAAACCCCATATTTCCCACAGAGGAATATATCTGACTAGTAAGAATCTTAAAACCTATGTATTGATATGTCTCCATAAGGGAATCAAGTGTGTCTAGAGTGGCATAAACATGGCAGCGAGAATCAGCTCAAACCCAGTATAAAAAGGAATTTCAAAAGCAAAACCAAAAAACAGGGAAATTCTTTACAATTCCTTCAGGGTGTCTGAGGAAACCTGGAAAGACCCTATCTACAATGACAGCTGGATGTGGCATAAGGCTGGACACTTGGGACTGAGAGGATTGGAGAGATTGGGTGAGCAAATGCAGACCCTTTCAAGCAATAATGCATGGCCCCCATTCCATGGGTCCCAACTCTCCAGGTTCAAGGGAATATTACTACAGCTATAACATGTACAGGAAACCTAAAGAATGGACACACTGTGAATATGAAAGGTTTCTAAAACTCAACGAATAGTCCCTCTCCTGGTGCTCCAGTTTGACTTTCCAACTGCCTTACTATCAATCTCCCAACTTGGAGAGACAGGCCCTTTAACCTCCTGGTTTGCACAGGTTCCCAATTTGCCAGAGGATGGAAGGGACGAGGGAGAACCCATGAGAGAGTAGCTGTTAGGCATTTGGACGGGCACATGTCACTCTAATTTCTCGGCAGGAAGAAGAATTAACCAAAGTCTCAGCCACCCACCGGGAACCAGTATAGGACATGATCCAAAATTTTGGACTTGTGTTCAGCTCACAAAAAAACGAGTTGAGAAATGGAGCTCAGGGGCACAGCAATTCACAAACTGGCAGAGTGATAAAGGACAACTATCGTCCAAAAATCTGTTGAGGGAAGTCAACGAGGCGGACTTGAAAGCGAGGCAAAATAGCAGGAAACAGATTTCAAGAGGTACCTTGGAATCGCCTGTAAAGCACAGGAAGAGGGGCACAACTTGGACAATGGTGCACTTGGCCAAAAAGGGCGTATGCGTTTTCTCCTGAATATATTCAGGAGAAAACGCATACGCCCTTTTTGGCCAAGCAAGCAAGCGGGCAATGCAAATCTGCACTACAAAGAAGTATCACTTCCCACCGGTCAAAAGGGACATCCACAAAATGTGTAAAAACCAGAAAGGCAAGACAGGCCCTGGAGAACTGGGAGCCTTGTTATGCTGATGGGCGGGATGTAAATTGCCAACTGCCTCACTGGAGGAGTGCATTGTGTTCCCTAAAACAAGTAAACAACAGAGCTACAGAGCCAAGGCCACTTCCAGTCTAGGGAATATACCTTGGGAAAATTGAAAATCAATAAGAAAGAGCCACCTCCAAATTTAGGGCTGCACTGACTACAAGAACCTCAACTTGGGTACACCTTAAATATCCCAGGAAATATAAAAATGGTTCAAAACATTGTGGTACTTACATACGATGGAATATCCCTCAGCCATGAAATCAATGTCATAAGACCAGTAGCAGCAAAGTGAGTGGATTCAGGTACGATGATTCTAAGTGAAATAAGTCACACAGAAAAAGAAACTTATCATAAGATATCACTTATGAAGATCCTGTAAACATGGCTACACGTGAATTGAGTTAGGAAAGGGAACAGAGTCTCACATTTAGAAAACACTCTTATGCCTGCATAAAGGGGAAGGAGAGGTGGGGTGATGCATAAAACCAGAGTTTGATATAAGCACAGGGACCGTTTCAAAAACCAACTTTGGAATTGACAAGACCGACACCTTCCTCAGTGAAAGAGACTCAAAACCCCATATTTCCCACAGAGGAATATATCTGACTAGTAAGAATCTTAAAACCTATGTATTGATATGTTTCCATAAGGGAATCAAGTGTGTCTAGAGTGGCATAAACATGGCAGCGAGAATCAGCTCAAACCCACTATAAAAAGGAATTTCAAAAGCAAAACCAAAAAACAGGGAAATTCTTTACAATTCCTTCAGGGTGTCTGAGGAAACCTGGAAAGACCCTATCTACAATGACAGCTGGATGTGGCATAAGGCTGGACACTTGGGACTGAGAGGATTGGAGAGATTGGGTGAGCGAATGCAGACCCTTTCAAGCAATAATGCATGGCCCCCATTCCATGGGTCCCAACTCTCCAGGTTCAAGGGAATATTACTACAGCTATAACATGTACAGGAAACCTAGAGAATGGACACACTGTGAATACGAAAGGTTTCTAAAACTCAACGAATAGTCCCTCTCCTGGTGCTCCAGTTTGACTTTCCAACTGCCTTACTATCAATCTCCCAACTTGGACAGACAGGCCCTTTAACCTCCTGGTTTGCACAGGTTCCCAATTTGGCAGAGGATGGAAGGGACGAGGGAGAACCCATGAGAGAGTAGCTGTTAGGCATTTGGACGGGCACATGTCACTCTAATTTCCCGGCAGGAAGAAGAATTAACCAAAGTCTCAGCCACCCACCGGGAACCAGTATAGGACATGATCCAAAATTTTGGACTTGCGTTCAGCTCACAAAAAACGAGTTGAGAAATGGAGCTCAGGGGCACAGCAATTCACAAACTGGCAGAGTGATAAAGGACAACTATCGTCCAAAAATCTGTTGAGGGAAGTCAACGAGGCGGACTTGAAAGCGAGGCAAAATAGCAGGAAACAGATTTCAAGAGGTACGTTGGAATCGCCTGTAAAGCACAGGAAGAGGGGCACAACTTGGACAATGGTGCACTTGGCCAAAAAGGGCGTATGCGTTTTCTCCTGAATATATTCAGGAGAAAACGCATACGCCCTTTTTGGCCAAGCAAGCAAGCGGGCAATGCAAATCTGCACTACAAAGAAGTATCATTTCCCACCGGTCAAAAGGGACATCCACAAAATGTGTAAAAACCAGAAAGGCAAGACAGGCCCTGAGGAACTGGGAGCCTTGTTATGCTGATGGGTGGGATGTAAATTGCCAACTGCCTCACTGGAGGAGTGCATTGTGTTCCCTAAAACAAGTAAACAACAGAGCTACAGAGCCAAGGCCACTTCCAGTCTAGGGAATATACCTTGGGAAAACTGAAAATCAATAAGAAAGAGCCACCTCCAAATTTAGGGCTGCACTGACTACAAGAACCTCAACTTGGGTACACCTTAAATATCCCAGGAAATATAAAAATGGTTCAAAACATTGTGGTACTTACGTACGATGGAATATCCCTCAGCCATGAAATCAATGTCATAAGACCAGTAGCAACAAAGTGAGTGGATTCAGGTACGATGATTCTAAGTGAAATAAGTCACACAGAAAAAGAAACTTATCATAAGATATCACTTATGAAGATCCTGTAAACATGGTTACACGTGAACTGAGTTAGGAAAGAGAACAGAGTCTCACATTTAGAAAACACTCTTATGCCTGCATAAAGGGGAAGGAGAGGTGGGGTGATGCATAAAACCAGAGTTTGATATAAGCACAGGGACCGTTTCAAAAACCAACTTTGGAATTGACAAGACCGACACCTTCCTTAGTGAAAGAGACTCAAAACCCCATATTTCCCACAGAGGAATATATCTGACTAGTAAGAATCTTAAAACCTATGTATTGATATGTCTCCATAAGGGAATCAAGTGTGTCTAGAGTGGCATAAACATGGCAGCGAGAATCAGCTCAAACCCACTATAAAAAGGAATTTCAAAAGCAAAACCAAAAAACAGGGAAATTCTTTACAATTCCTTCAGGGTGTCTGAGGAAACCTGGAAAGACCCTATCTACAATGACAGCTGGATGTGGCATAAGGCTGGACACTTGGGACTGAGAGGATTGGTGAGATTGGGTGAGCGAATGCAGACCCTTTCAAGCAATAATGCATGGCCCCCATTCCATGGGTCCCAACTCTCCATGTTCAAGGGAATATTACTACAGCTATAACATGTACAGGAAACCTAGAGAATGGACACACTGTGAATACGAAAGGTTTCTAAAACTCAACGAATAGTCCCTCTCCTGATGCTCCAGTTTGACTTTCCAACGGCCTTACTATCAATCTCCCAACTTGGAGAGACAGGCGCTTTAACCTCCTGGTTTGCACAGGTTCCCAATTTGGCAGAGGATGGAAGGGACGAGGGAGAACCCATGAGAGAGTAGCTGTTAGGCATTTGGACGGGCACATGTCACTCTAATTTCCCGGCAGGAAGAAGAATTAACCAAAGTCTCAGCCACCCACCGGGAACCAGTATAGGACATGATCCAAAATTTTGGACTTGCGTTCAGCTCACAAAAAACGAGTTGAGAAATGGAGCTCAGGGGCACAGCAATTCACAAACTGGCAGAGTGATAAAGGACAACTATCGTCCAAAAATCTGTTGAGGGAAGTCAACGAGGCGGACTTGAAAGCGAGGCAAAATAGCAGGAAACAGATTTCAAGAGGTACCTTGGAATCGCCTGTAAAGCACAGGAAGAGGGGCACAACTTGGACAATGGTGCACTTGGCCAAAAAGGGCGTATGCGTTTTCTCCTGAATATATTCAGGAGAAAACGCATACGCCCTTTTTGGCCAAGCAAGCAAGCGGTCAATGCAAATCTGCACTACAAAGAAGTATCACTTCCCACCGGTCAAAAGGGACATCCACAAAATGTGTAAAAACCAGAAAGGCAAGACAGGCCCTGGAGAACTGGGAGCCTTGTTATGCTGATGGGCGGGATGTAAATTGCCAACTGCCTCACTGGAGGAGTGCATTGTGTTCCCTAAAACAAGTAAACAACAGAGCTACAGAGCCAAGGCCACTTCCAGTCTAGGGAATATACCTTGGGAAAACTGAAAATCAATAAGAAAGAGCCACCTCCAAATTTAGGGCTGCACTGACTACAAGAACCTCAACTTGGGTACACCTTAAATATCCCAGGAAATATAAAAATGGTTCAAAACATTGTGGTACTTACGTACGATGGAATATCCCTCAGCCATGAAATCAATGTCATAAGACCAGTAGCAACAAAGTGAGTGGATTCAGGTACGATGATTCTAAGTGAAATAAGTCACACAGAAAAAGAAACTTATCATAAGATATCACTTATGAAGATCCTGTAAACATGGCTACACGTGAACTGAGTTAGGAAAGAGAACAGAGTCTCACATTTAGAAAACACTCTTATGCCTGCATAAAGGGGAAGGAGAGGTGGGGTGATGCATAAAACCAGAGTTTGATATAAGCACAGGGACCGTTTCAAAAACCAACTTTGGAATTGACAAGACCGACACCTTCCTTAGTGAAAGAGACTCAAAACCCCATATTTCCCACAGAGGAATATATCTGACTAGTAAGAATCTTAAAACCTATGTATTGATATGTCTCCATAAGGGAATCAAGTGTGTCTAGAGTGGCATAAACATGGCAGCGAGAATCAGCTCAAACCCACTATAAAAAGGAATTTCAAAAGCAAAACCAAAAAACAGGGAAATTCTTTACAATTCCTTCAGGGTGTCTGAGGAAACCTGGAAAGACCCTATCTACAATGACAGCTGGATGTGGCATAAGGCTGGACACTTGGGACTGAGAGGATTGGTGAGATTGGGTGAGCGAATGCAGACCCTTTCAAGCAATAATGCATGGCCCCCATTCCATGGGTCCCAACTCTCCATGTTCAAGGGAATATTACTACAGCTATAACATGTACAGGAAACCTAGAGAATGGACACACTGTGAATACGAAAGGTTTCTAAAACTCAACGAATAGTCCCTCTCCTGATGCTCCAGTTTGACTTTCCAACGGCCTTACTATCAATCTCCCAACTTGGAGAGACAGGCGCTTTAACCTCCTGGTTTGCACAGGTTCCCAATTTGGCAGAGGATGGAAGGGACGAGGGAGAACCCATGAGAGAGTAGCTGTTAGGCATTTGGACGGGCACATGTCACTCTAATTTCCCGGCAGGAAGAAGAATTAACCAAAGTCTCAGCCACCCACCGGGAACCAGTATAGGACATGATCCAAAATTTTGGACTTGCGTTCAGCTCACAAAAAACGAGTTGAGAAATGGAGCTCAGGGGCACAGCAATTCACAAACTGGCAGAGTGATAAAGGACAACTATCGTCCAAAAATCTGTTGAGGGAAGTCAACGAGGCGGACTTGAAAGCGAGGCAAAATAGCAGGAAACAGATTTCAAGAGGTACCTTGGAATCGCCTGTAAAGCACAGGAAGAGGGGCACAACTTGGACAATGGTGCACTTGGCCAAAAAGGGCGTATGCGTTTTCTCCTGAATATATTCAGGAGAAAACGCATACGCCCTTTTTGGCCAAGCAAGCAAGCGGGCAATGCAAATCTGCACTACAAAGAAGTATCCTTTCCCACCGGTCAAAAGGGACATCCACAAAATGTGTAAAAACCAGAAAGGCAAGACAGGCCCTGGAGAACTGGGAGCCTTGTTATGCTGATGGGCGGGATGTAAATTGCCAACTGCCTCACTGGAGGAGTGCATTGTGTTCCCTAAAACAAGTAAACAACAGAGCTACAGAGCCAAGGCCACTTCCAGTCTAGGGAATATACCTTGGGAAAACTGAAAATCAATAAGAAAGAGCCACCTCCAAATTTAGGGCTGCACTGACTACAAGAACCTCAACTTGGGTACACCTTAAATATCCCAGGAAATATAAAAATGGTTCAAAACATTGTGGTACTTACGTACGATGGAATATCCCTCAGCCATGAAATCAATGTCATAAGACCAGTAGCAACAAAGTGAGTGGATTCAGGTACGATGATTCTAAGTGAAATAAGTCACACAGAAAAAGAAACTTATCATAAGATATCACTTATGAAGATCCTGTAAACATGGCTACACGTGAACTGAGTTAGGAAAGAGAACAGAGTCTCACATTTAGAAAACACTCTTATGCCTGCATAAAGGGGAAGGAGAGGTGGGGTGATGCATAAAACCAGAGTTTGATATAAGCACAGGGACCGTTTCAAAAACCAACTTTGGAATTGACAAGACCGACACCTTCCTTAGTGAAAGAGACTCAAAACCCCATATTTCCCACAGAGGAATATATCTGACTAGTAAGAATCTTAAAACCTATGTATTGATATGTCTCCATAAGGGAATCAAGTGTGTCTAGAGTGGCATAAACATGGCAGCGAGAATCAGCTCAAACCCACTATAAAAAGGAATTTCAAAAGCAAAACCAAAAAACAGGGAAATTCTTTACAATTCCTTCAGGGTGTCTGAGGAAACCTGGAAAGACCCTATCTACAATGACAGCTGGATGTGGCATAAGGCTGGACACTTGGGACTGAGAGGATTGGTGAGATTGGGTGAGCGAATGCAGACCCTTTCAAGCAATAATGCATGGCCCCCATTCCATGGGTCCCAACTCTCCATGTTCAAGGGAATATTACTACAGCTATAACATGTACAGGAAACCTAGAGAATGGACACACTGTGAATACGAAAGGTTTCTAAAACTCAACGAATAGTCCCTCTCCTGATGCTCCAGTTTGACTTTCCAACGGCCTTACTATCAATCTCCCAACTTGGAGAGACAGGCGCTTTAACCTCCTGGTTTGCACAGGTTCCCAATTTGGCAGAGGATGGAAGGGACGAGGGAGAACCCATGAGAGAGTAGCTGTTAGGCATTTGGACGGGCACATGTCACTCTAATTTCCCGGCAGGAAGAAGAATTAACCAAAGTCTCAGCCACCCACCGGGAACCAGTATAGGACATGATCCAAAATTTTGGACTTGCGTTCAGCTCACAAAAAACGAGTTGAGAAATGGAGCTCAGGGGCACAGCAATTCACAAACTGGCAGAGTGATAAAGGACAACTATCGTCCAAAAATCTGTTGAGGGAAGTCAACGAGGCGGACTTGAAAGCGAGGCAAAATAGCAGGAAACAGATTTCAAGAGGTACCTTGGAATCGCCTGTAAAGCACAGGAAGAGGGGCACAACTTGGACAATGGTGCACTTGGCCAAAAAGGGCGTATGCGTTTTCTCCTGAATATATTCAGGAGAAAACGCATACGCCCTTTTTGGCCAAGCAAGCAAGCGGGCAATGCAAATCTGCACTACAAAGAAGTATCACTTCCCACCGGTCAAAAGGGACATCCACAAAATGTGTAAAAACCAGAAAGGCAAGACAGGCCCTGGAGAACTGGGAGCCTTGTTATGCTGATGGGCGGGATGTAAATTGCCAACTGCCTCACTGGAGGAGTGCATTGTGTTCCCTAAAACAAGTAAACAACAGAGCTACAGAGCCAAGGCCACTTCCAGTCTAGGGAATATACCTTGGGAAAACTGAAAATCAATAAGAAAGAGCCACCTCCAAATTTAGGGCTGCACTGACTACAAGAACCTCAACTTGGGTACACCTTAAATATCCCAGGAAATATAAAAATGGTTCAAAACATTGTGGTACTTACGTACGATGGAATATCCCTCAGCCATGAAATCAATGTCATAAGACCAGTAGCAGCAAGGTGAGTGGATTCAGGTACGATGATTCTAAGTGAAATAAGTCACACAGAAAAAGAAACTTATCATAAGATATCACTTATGAAGATCCTGTAAACATGGCTACACGTGAACTGAGTTAGGAAAGAGAACAGAGTCTCACATTTAGAAAACACTCTTATGCCTGCATAAAGGGGAAGGAGAGGTGGGGTGATGCATAAAACCAGAGTTTGATATAAGCACAGGGACCGTTTCAAAAACCAACTTTGGAATAGACAAGACCTACACCTTCCTCAGTGAAAGAGACTCAAAACCCCATATTTCCCACAGAGGAATATATCTGACTAGTAAGAATCTTAAAACCTATGTATTGATGTGTCTCCATAAGGGAATCAAGTGTGTCTAGAGTGGCATAAACATGGCAGCGAGAATCAGCTCAAACCCACTATAAAAAGGAATTTCAAAAGCAAAACCAAAAAACAGGGAAATTCTTTACAATTCCTTCAGGGTGTCTGAGGAAACCTGGAAAGACCCTATCTACAATGACAGCTGGATGTGGCATAAGGCTGGACACTTGGGACTGAGAGGATTGGTGAGATTGGGTGAGCAAATGCAGACCCTTTCAAGCAATAATGCATGGCCCCCATTCCATGGGTCCCAACTCTCCAGGTTCAAGGGAATATTACTACAGCTATAACATGTACAGGAAACTTAGAGAATGGACACACTGTGAATACGAAAGGTTTCTAAAACTCAACGAATAATCCCTCTCCTGGTGCTCCAGTTTGACTTTCCAACTGCCTTACTATCAATCTCCCAACTTGGAGAGACAGGCCCTTTAACCTCCTGGTTTGCACAGGTTCCCAATTTGGCAGAGGATGGAAGGGACGAGGGAGAACCCATGAGAGAGTAGCTGTTAGGCATTTGGACGGGCACATGTCACTCTAATTTCCCGGCAGGAAGAAGAATTAACCAAAGTCTCAGCCACCCACCGGGAACCAGTATAGGACATGATCCAAAATTTTGGACTTGCGTTCAGCTCACAAAAAACGAGTTGAGAAATGGAGCTCAGGGGCACAGCAATTCACAAAGTGGCAGAGTGATAAAGGACAACTATCGTCCAAAAATCTGTTGAGGGAAGTCAACGAGGCGGACTTGAAAGCGAGGCAAAATAGCAGGAAACAGATTTCAAGAGGTACCTTGGAATCGCCTGTAAAGCACAGGAAGAGGGGCACAACTTGGACAATGGTGCACTTGGCCAAAAAGGGCGTATGCGTTTTCTCCTGAATATATTCAGGAGAAAACGCATACGCCCTTTTTGGCCAAGCAAGCAAGCGGGCAATGCAAATCTGCACTACAAAAAGTATCATTTCCCACCGGTCAAAAGGGACATCCACAAAATGTGTAAAAACCAGAAAGGCAAGACAGGCCCTGAGGAACTGGGAGCCTTGTTATGCTGATGGGTGGGATGTAAATTGCCAACTGCCTCACTGGAGGAGTGCATTGTGTTCCCTAAAACAAGTAAACAACAGAGCTACAGAGCCAAGGCCACTTCCAGTCTAGGGAATATACCTTGGGAAAACTGAAAATCAATAAGAAAGAGCCACCTCCAAATTTAGGGCTGCACTGACTACAAGAACCTCAACTTGGGTACACCTTAAATATCCCAGGAAATATAAAAATGGTTCAAAACATTGTGGTACTTACGTACGATGGAATATCCCTCAGCCATGAAATCAATGTCATAAGACCAGTAGCAACAAAGTGAGTGGATTCAGGTACGATGATTCTAAGTGAAATAAGTCACACAGAAAAAGAAACTTATCATAAGATATCACTTATGAAGATCCTGTAAACATGGCTACACGTGAACTGAGTTAGGAAAGAGAACAGAGTCTCACATTTAGAAAACACTCTTATGCCTGCATAAAGGGGAAGGAGAGGTGGGGTGATGCATAAAACCAGAGTTTGATATAAGCACAGGGACCGTTTCAAAAACCAACTTTGGAATTGACAAGACCGACACCTTCCTCAGTGAAAGAGACTCAAAACCCCATATTTCCCACAGAGGAATATATCTGACTAGTAAGAATCTTAAAACCTATGTATTGATATGTCTCCATAAGGGAATCAAGTGTGTCTAGAGTGGCATAAACATGGCAGCGAGAATCAGCTCAAACCCACTATAAAAAGGAATTTCAAAAGCAAAACCAAAAAACAGGGAAATTCTTTACAATTCCTTCAGGGTGTCTGAGGAAACCTGGAAAGACCCTATCTACAATGACAGCTGGATGTGGCATAAGGCTGGACACTTGGGACTGAGAGGATTGGTGAGATTGGGTGAGCGAATGCAGACCCTTTCAAGCAATAATGCATGGCCCCCATTCCATGGGTCCCAACTCTCCATGTTCAAGGGAATATTACTACAGCTATAACATGTACAGGAAACCTAGAGAATGGACACACTGTGAATACGAAAGGTTTCTAAAACTCAACGAATAGTCCCTCTCCTGATGCTCCAGTTTGACTTTCCAACGGCCTTACTATCAATCTCCCAACTTGGAGAGACAGGCGCTTTAACCTCCTGGTTTGCACAGGTTCCCAATTTGGCAGAGGATGGAAGGGACGAGGGAGAACCCATGAGAGAGTAGCTGTTAGGCATTTGGACGCGCACATGTCACTCTAATTTCCCGGCAGGAAGAAGAATTAACCAAAGTCTCAGCCACCCACCGGGAACCAGTATAGGACATGATCCAAAATTTTGGACTTGCGTTCAGCTCACAAAAAACGAGTTGAGAAATGGAGCTCAGGGGCACAGCAATTCACAAACTGGCAGAGTGATAAAGGACAACTATCGTCCAAAAATCTGTTGAGGGAAGTCAACGAGGCGGACTTGAAAGCGAGGCAAAATAGCAGGAAACAGATTTCAAGAGGTACCTTGGAATCGCCTGTAAAGCACAGGAAGAGGGGCACAACTTGGACAATGGTGCACTTGGCCAAAAAGGGCGTATGCGTTTTCTCCTGAATATATTCAGGAGAAAACGCATACGCCCTTTTTGGCCAAGCAAGCAAGCGGGCAATGCAAATCTGCACTACAAAGAAGTATCACTTCCCACCGGTCAAAAGGGACATCCACAAAATGTGTAAAAACCAGAAAGGCAAGACAGGCCCTGGAGAACTGGGAGCCTTGTTATGCTGATGGGCGGGATGTAAATTGCCAACTGCCTCACTGGAGGAGTGCATTGTGTTCCCTAAAACAAGTAAACAACAGAGCTACAGAGCCAAGGCCACTTCCAGTCTAGGGAATATACCTTGGGAAAACTGAAAATCAATAAGAAAGAGCCACCTCCAAATTTAGGGCTGCACTGACTACAAGAACCTCAACTTGGGTACACCTTAAATATCCCAGGAAATATAAAAATGGTTCAAAACATTGTGGTACTTACGTACGATGGAATATCCCTCAGCCATGAAATCAATGTCATAAGACCAGTAGCAACAAAGTGAGTGGATTCAGGTACGATGATTCTAAGTGAAATAAGTCACACAGAAAAAGAAACTTATCATAAGATATCACTTATGAAGATCCTGTAAACATGGCTACACGTGAACTGAGTTAGGAAAGAGAACAGAGTCTCACATTTAGAAAACACTCTTATGCCTGCATAAAGGGGAAGGAGAGGTGGGGTGATGCATAAAACCAGAGTTTGATATAAGCACAGGGACCGTTTCAAAAACCAACTTTGGAATTGACAAGACCGACACCTTCCTTAGTGAAAGAGACTCAAAACCCCATATTTCCCACAGAGGAATATATCTGACTAGTAAGAATCTTAAAACCTATGTATTGATATGTCTCCATAAGGGAATCAAGTGTGTCTAGAGTGGCATAAACTTGGCAGCGAGAATCAGCTCAAACCCACTATAAAAAGGAATTTCAAAAGCAAAACCAAAAAACAGGGAAATTCTTTACAATTCCTTCAGGGTGTCTGAGGAAACCTGGAAAGACCCTATCTACAATGACAGCTGGATGTGGCATAAGGCTGGACACTTGGGACTGAGAGGATTGGTGAGATTGGGTGAGCGAATGCAGACCCTTTCAAGCAATAATGCATGGCCCCCATTCCATGGGTCCCAACTCTCCATGTTCAAGGGAATATTACTACAGCTATAACATGTACAGGAAACCTAGAGAATGGACACACTGTGAATACGAAAGGTTTCTAAAACTCAACGAATAGTCCCTCTCCTGATGCTCCAGTTTGACTTTCCAACGGCCTTACTATCAATCTCCCAACTTGGAGAGACAGGCCCTTTAACCTCCTGGTTTGCACAGGTTCCCAATTTGGCAGAGGATGGAAGGGACGAGGGAGAACCCATGAGAGAGTAGCTGTTAGGCATTTGGACGGGCACATGTCACTCTAATTTCCCGGCAGGAAGAAGAATTAACCAAAGTCTCAGCCACCCACCGGGAACCAGTATAGGACATGATCCAAAATTTTGGACTTGCGTTCAGCTCACAAAAAACGAGTTGAGAAATGGAGCTCAGGGGCACAGCAATTCACAAACTGGCAGAGTGATAAAGGACAACTATCGTCCAAAAATCTGTTGCGGGAAGTCAACGAGGCGGACTTGAAAGCGAGGCAAAATAGCAGGAAACAGATTTCAAGAGGTACCTTGGAATCGCCTGTAAAGCACAGGAAGAGGGGCACAACTTGGACAATGGTGCACTTGGCCAAAAAGGGCGTATGCGTTTTCTCCTGAATATATTCAGGAGAAAACGCATACGCCCTTTTTGGCCAAGCAAGCAAGCGGGCAATGCAAATCTGCACTACAAAGAAGTATCACTTCCCACCGGTCAAAAGGGACATCCACAAAATGTGTAAAAACCAGAAAGGCAAGACAGGCCCTGGAGAACTGGGAGCCTTGTTATGCTGATGGGCGGGATGTAAATTGCCAACTGCCTCACTGGAGGAGTGCATTGTGTTCCCTAAAACAAGTAAACAACAGAGCTACAGAGCCAAGGCCACTTCCAGTCTAGGGAATATACCTTGGGAAAACTGAAAATCAATAAGAAAGAGCCACCTCCAAATTTAGGGCTGCACTGACTACAAGAACCTCAACTTGGGTACACCTTAAATATCCCAGGAAATATAAAAATGGTTCAAAACATTGTGGTACTTACGTACGATGGAATATCCCTCAGCCATGAAATCAATGTCATAAGACCAGTAGCAGCAAGGTGAGTGGATTCAGGTACGATGATTCTAAGTGAAATAAGTCACACAGAAAAAGAAACTTATCATAAGATATCACTTATGAAGATCCTGTAAACATGGCTACACGTGAACTGAGTTAGGAAAGAGAACAGAGTCTCACATTTAGAAAACACTCTTATGCCTGCATAAAGGGGAAGGAGAGGTGGGGTGATGCATAAAACCAGAGTTTGATATAAGCACAGGGACCGTTTCAAAAACCAACTTTGGAATAGACAAGACCTACACCTTCCTCAGTGAAAGAGACTCAAAACCCCATATTTCCCACAGAGGAATATATCTGACTAGTAAGAATCTTAAAACCTATGTATTGATGTGTCTCCATAAGGGAATCAAGTGTGTCTAGAGTGGCATAAACATGGCAGCGAGAATCAGCTCAAACCCACTATAAAAAGGAATTTCAAAAGCAAAACCAAAAAACAGGGAAATTCTTTACAATTCCTTCAGGGTGTCTGAGGAAACCTGGAAAGACCCTATCTGCAATGACAGCTGGATGTGGCATAAGGCTGGACACTTGGGACTGAGAGGATTGGTGAGATTGGGTGAGCAAATGCAGACCCTTTCAAGCAATAATGCATGGCCCCCATTCCATGGGTCCCAACTCTCCAGGTTCAAGGGAATATTACTACAGCTATAACATGTACAGGAAACCTAGAGAATGGACACACTGTGAATACGAAAGGTTTCTAAAACTCAACGAATAGTCCCTCTCCTGGTGCTCCAGTTTGACTTTCCAACTGCCTTACTATCAATCTCCCAACTTGGAGAGACAGGCCCTTTAACCTCCTGGTTTGCACAGGTTCCCAATTTGGCAGAGGATGGAAGGGACGAGGGAGAACCCATGAGAGAGTAGCTGTTAGGCATTTGGACGGGCACATGTCACTCTAATTTCCCGGCAGGAAGAAGAATTAACCAAAGTCTCAGCCACCCACCGGGAACCAGTATAGGACATGATCCAAAATTTTGGACTTGCGTTCAGCTCACAAAAAACGAGTTGAGAAATGGAGCTCAGGGGCACAGCAATTCACAAAGTGGCAGAGTGATAAAGGACAACTATCGTCCAAAAATCTGTTGAGGGAAGTCAACGAGGCGGACTTGAAAGCGAGGCAAAATAGCAGGAAACAGATTTCAAGAGGTACCTTGGAATCGCCTGTAAAGCACAGGAAGAGGGGCACAACTTGGACAATGGTGCACTTGGCCAAAAAGGGCGTATGCGTTTTCTCCTGAATATATTCAGGAGAAAACGCATACGCCCTTTTTGGCCAAGCAAGCAAGCGGGCAATGCAAATCTGCACTACAAAGAAGTATCACTTCCCACCGGTCAAAAGGGACATCCACAAAATGTGTAAAAACCAGAAAGGCAAGACAGGCCCTGGAGAACTGGGAGCCTTGTTATGCTGATGGGCGGGATGTAAACTGCCAACTGCCTCACTGGAGGAGTGCATTGTGTTCCCTAAAACAAGTAAACAACAGAGCTACAGAGCCAAGGCCACTTCCAGTCTAGGGAATATACCTTGGGAAAACTGAAAATCAATAAGAAAGAGCCACCTCCAAATTTAGGGCTGCACTGACTACAAGAACCTCAACTTGGGTACACCTTAAATATCCCAGGAAATATAAAAATGGTTCAAAACATTGTGGTACTTACGTACGATGGAATATCCCTCAGCCATGAAATCAATGTCATAAGACCAGTAGCAGCAAGGTGAGTGGATTCAGGTACGATGATTCTAAGTGAAATAAGTCACACAGAAAAAGAAACTTATCATAAGATATCACTTATGAAGATCCTGTAAACATGGCTACACGTGAACTGAGTTAGGAAAGAGAACAGAGTCTCACATTTAGAAAACACTCTTATGCCTGCATAAAGGGGAAGGAGAGGTGGGGTGATGCATAAAACCAGAGTTTGATATAAGCACAGGGACCGTTTCAAAAACCAACTTTGGAATAGACAAGACCTACACCTTCCTCAGTGAAAGAGACTCAAAACCCCATATTTCCCACAGAGGAATATATCTGACTAGTAAGAATCTTAAAACCTATGTATTGATGTGTCTCCATAAGGGAATCAAGTGTGTCTAGAGTGGCATAAACATGGCAGTGAGAATCAGCTCAAACCCACTATAAAAAGGAATTTCAAAAGCAAAACCAAAAAACAGGGAAATTCTTTACAATTCCTTCAGGGTGTCTGAGGAAACCTGGAAAGACCCTATCTGCAATGACAGCTGGATGTGGCATAAGGCTGGACACTTGGGACTGAGAGGATTGGTGAGATTGGATGAGCAAATGCAGACCCTTTCAAGCAATAATGCATGGCCCCCATTCCATGGGTCCCAACTCTCCAGGTTCAAGGGAATATTACTACAGCTATAACATGTACAGGAAACCAAGAGAATGGACACACTGTGAATACGAAAGGTTTCTAAAACTCAACGAATAGTCCCTCTCCTGGTGCTCCAGTTTGACTTTCCAACTGCCTTACTATCAATCTCCCAACTTGGAGAGACAGGCCCTTTAACCTCCTGGTTTGCACAGGTTCCCAATTTGGCAGAGGATGGAAGGGACGAGGGAGAACCCATGAGAGAGTAGCTGTTAGGCATTTGGACGGGCACATGTCACTCTAATTTCCCGGCAGGAAGAAGAATTAACCAAAGTCTCAGCCACCCACCGGGAACCAGTATAGGACATGATCCAAAATTTTGGACTTGCGTTCAGCTCACAAAAAACGAGTTGAGAAATGGAGCTCAGGGGCACAGCAATTCACAAACTGGCAGAGTGATAAAGGACAACTATCGTCCAAAAATCTGTTGAGGGAAGTCAACGAGGCGGACTTGAAAGCGAGGCAAAATAGCAGGAAACAGATTTCAAGAGGTACCTTGGAATCGCCTGTAAAGCACAGGAAGAGGGGCACAACTTGGACAATGGTGCACTTGGCCAAAAAGGGCGTATGCGTTTTCTCCTGAATATATTCAGGAGAAAACGCATACGCCCTTTTTGGCCAAACAAGCAAGCGGGCAATGCAAATCTGCACTACAAAGAAGTATCACTTCCCACCGGTCAAAAGGGACATCCACAAAATGTGTAAAAACCAGAAAGGCAAGACAGGCACTGGAGAACTGGGAGCCTTGTTATGCTGATGGGCGGGATGTAAACTGCCAACTGCCTCACTGGAGGAGTGCATTGTGTTCCCTAAAACAAGTAAACAACAGAGCTACAGAGCCAAGGCCACTTCCAGTCTAGGGAATATACCTTGGGAAAACTGAAAATCAATAAGAAAGAGCCACCTCCAAATTTAGGGCTGCACTGACTACAAGAACCTCAACTTGGGTACACCTTAAATATCCCAGGAAATATAAAAATGGTTCAAAACATTGTGGTACTTATGTACGATGGAATATCCCTCAGCGATGAAATCAATGTCATAAGACCAGTAGCAGCAAAGTGAGTGGATTCAGGTACGATGATTCTAAGTGAAATAAGTCACACAGAAAAAGAAACTTATCATAAGATATCACTTATGAAGATCCTGTAAACATGGCTACATGTGAATTGAGTTAGGAAAGGGAACAGAGTCTCACATTTAGAAAACACTCTTATGCCTGCATAAAGGGGAAGGAGAGGTGGGGTGATGCATAAAACCAGAGTTTGATATAAGCACAGGGACCGTTTCAAAAACCAACTTTGGAATTGACAAGACCGACACCTTCCTCAGTGAAAGAGACTCAAAACCCCATATTTCCCACAGAGGAATATATCTGACTAGTAAGAATCTTAAAACCTATGTATTGATATGTCTCCATAAGGGAATCAAGTGTGTCTAGAGTGGCATAAACATGGCAGCGAGAATCAGCTCAAACCCACTATAAAAAGGAATTTCAAAAGCAAAACCAAAAAACAGGGAAATTCTTTACAATTCCTTCAGGGTGTCTGAGGAAACCTGGAAAGACCCTATCTACAATGACAGCTGGATGTGGCATAAGGCTGGACACTTGGGACTGAGAGGATTGGAGAGATTGGGTGAGCAAATGCAGACCCTTTCAAGCAATAATGCATGGCCCCCATTCCATGGGTCCCAACTCTCCAGGTTCAAGGGAATATTACTACAGCTATAACATGTACAGGAAACCTAGAGAATGGACACACTGTGAATACGAAAGGTTTCTAAAACTCAACGAATAGACCCTCTCCTGGTGCTCCAGTTTGACTTTCCAACTGCCTTACTATCAATCTCCCAACTTGGAGAGACAGGCCCTTTAACCTCCTGGTTTGCACAGGTTCCCAATTTGGCAGAGGATGGAAGGGACGAGGGAGAACCCATGAGAGAGTAGCTGTTAGGCATTTGGACGGGCACATGTCACTCTAATTTCCCGGCAGGAAGAAGAATTAACCAAAGTCTCAGCCACCCACCGGGAACCAGTATAGGACATGATCCAAAATTTTGGACTTGCGTTCTGCTCACAAAAAACGAGTTGAGAAATGGAGCTCAGGGGCACAGCAATTCACAAACTGGCAGAGTGATAAAGGACAACTATCGTCCAAAAATCTGTTGAGGGAAGTCAACGAGGCGGACTTGAAAGTGAGGCAAAATAGCAGGAAACAGATTTCAAGAGGTACGTTGGAATCGCCTGTAAAGCACAGGAAGAGGGGCACAACTTGGACAATGGTGCACTTGGCCAAAAAGGGCGTATGCGTTTTCTCCTGAATATATTCAGGAGAAAACGCATACGCCCTTTTTGGCCAAGCAAGCAAGCGGGCAATGCAAATCTGCACTACAAAGAAGTATCATTTCCCACCGGTCAAAAGGGACATCCACAAAATGTGTAAAAACCAGAAAGGCAAGACAGGCCCTGAGGAACTGGGAGCCTTGTTATGCTGATGGGTGGGATGTAAATTGCCAACTGCCTCACTGGAGGAGTGCATTGTGTTCCCTAAAACAAGTAAACAACAGAGCTACAGAGCCAAGGCCACTTCCAGTCTAGGGAATATACCTTGGGAAAACTGAAAATCAATAAGAAAGAGCCACCTCTAAATTTAGGGCTGCACTGACTACAAGAACCTCAACTTGGGTACACCTTAAATATCCCAGGAAATATAAAAATGGTTCAAAACATTGTGGTACTTACGTACGATGGAATATCCCTCAGCCATGAAATCAATGTCATAAGACCAGTAGCAGCAAAGTGAATGGATTCAGGTACGATGATTCTAAGTGAAATAAGTCACACAGAAAAAGAAACTTATCATAAGATATCACTTATGAAGATCCTGTAAACATGGCTACACGTGAACTGAGTTAGGAAAGAGAACAGAGTCTCACATTTAGAAAACACTCTTATGCCTGCATAAAGGGGAAGGAGAGGTGGGGTGATGCATAAAACCAGAGTTTGATATAAGCACAGGGACCGTTTCAAAAACCAACTTTGGAATAGAGTAGACCTACACCTTCCTCAGTGAAAGAGACTCAAAACCCCATATTTCTCACAGAGGCATATATCTGACTAGTAAGAATCTTAAAACCTATGTATTGATGTGTCTCCATAAGGGAATCAAGTGTGTCTAGAGTGGCATAAACATGGCAGCGAGAATCAGCTCAAACCCACTATAAAAAGGAATTTCAAAAGCAAAACCAAAAAACAGGGAAATTCTTTACAATTCCTTCAGGGTGTCTGAGGAAACCTGGAAAGACCCTATCTGCAATGACAGCTGGATGTGGCATAAGGCTGGACACTTGGGACTGAGAGGATTGGTGAGATTGGGTGAGCAAATGCAGACCCTTTCAAGCAATAATGCATGGCCCCCATTCCATGGGTCCCAACTCTCCAGCTTCAAGGGAATATTACTACAGCTATAACATGTACAGGAAACCTAGAGAATGGACACACTGAGAATACGAAAGGTTTCTAAAACTCAACGAATAGTCCCTCTCCTGGTGCTCCAGTTTGACTTTCCAACTGCCTTACTATCAATCTCCCAACTTGGAGAGACAGGCCCTTTAACCTCCTGGTTTGCACAGGTTCCCAATTTGCCAGAGGATGGAAGGGACGAGGGAGAACCCATGAGAGAGTAGCTGTTAGGCATTTGGACGGGCACATGTCACTCTAATTTCCCGGCAGGAAGAAGAATTAACCAAAGTCTCAGCCACCCACCGGGAACCAGTATAGGACATGATCCAAAATTTTGGACTTGCGTTCAGCTCACAAAAAACGAGTTGAGAAATGGAGCTCAGGGGCACAGCAATTCACAAACTGGCAGAGTGATAAAGGGCAACTATCGTCCAAAAATCTGTTGAGGGAAGTCAACGAGGCGGACTTGAAAGCGAGGCAAAATAGCAGGAAACAGATTTCAAGAGGTACCTTGGAATCGCCTGTAAAGCACAGGAAGAGGGGCACAACTTGGACAATGGTGCACTTGGCCAAAAAGGGCGTATGCGTTTTCTCCTGAATATATTCAGGAGAAAACGCATACGCCCTTTTTGGCCAAGCAAGCAAGCGGGCAATGCAAATCTGTACTACAAAGATGTATCACTTCCCAGCGGTCAAAAGGGACATCCACAAACTGTGTAAAAACCAGAAAGGCAAGACAGGCCCTGGAGAACTGGGAGCCTTGTTATGCTGATGGGCGGGATGTAAACTGCCAACTGCCTCACTGGAGGAGTGCATTGTGTTCCCTAAAACAAGTAAACAACAGAGCTGCAGAACCAAGGCCACTTCCAGTCTAGGGAATATACCTTGGGAAAACTGAAAATCAATAAGAAAGAGCCACCTCCAAATTTAGGGCTGCACTGACTACAAGAACCTCAACTTGGGTACACCTTAAATATCCCAGGAAATATAAAAATGGTTCAAAACATTGTGGTACTTACGTACGATGGAATATCCCTCAGCGATGAAATCAATGTCATAAGACCAGTAGCAGCAAAGTGAGTGGATTCAGGTACGATGATTCTAAGTGAAATAAGTCACACAGAAAAAGAAACTTATCATAAGATATCACTTATGAAGATCCTGTAAACATGGCTACACGTGAACTGAGTTAGGAAAGAGAACAGAGTCTCACATTTAGAAAACACTCTTATGCCTGCATAAAGGGGAAGGAGAGGTGGGGTGATGCATAAAACCAGAGTTTGATATAAGCACAGGGACCGTTCCAAAAACCAGCTTTGGAATAGACAAGACCTACACCTTCCTCAGTGAAAGAGACTCAAAACCCCATATTTCCCACAGAGGAATATATCTGACTAGTAAGAATCTTAGATCCTATGTATTGATATGTCTCCATAAGGGAATCAAGTGTGTCTAGAGTGGCATAAACATGGCAGCGAGAATCAGCTCAAACCCACTATAAAAAGGAATTTCAAAAGCAAAACCAAAAAACAGGGAAATTCTTTACAATTCCTTCAGGGTGTCTGAGGAAACCTGGAAAGACCCTATCTGCAATGACAGCTGGATGTGGCATAAGGCTGGACACTTGGGACTGAGAGGATTGGTGAGATTGGGTGAGCAAATGCAGACCCTTTCAAGCAATAATGCATGGCCCCCATTCCATGGGTCCCAACTCTCCAGGTTCAAGGGAATATTACTACAGCTATAACATGTACAGGAAACCAAGAGAATGGACACACTGTGAATATGAAAGGTTTCTAAAACTCAACGAATAGTCCCTCTCCTGGTGCTCCAGTTTGACTTTCCAACTGCCTTACTATCAATCTCCCAACTTGGAGAGACAGGCCCTTTAACCTCCTGGTTTGCACAGGTTCCCAATTTGGCAGAGGATGGAAGGGACGAGGGAGAACCCATGAGAGAGTAGCTGTTAGGCATTTGGACAGGCACATGTCACTCTAATTTCCCGGCAGGAAGAAGAATTAACCAAAGTCTCAGCCACCCACCGGGAACCAGTATAGGACATGATCCAAAATTTTGGACTTGCGTTCAGCTCACAAAAAACGAGTTGAGAAATGGAGCTCAGGGGCACAGCAATTCACTAACTGGCAGAGTGATAAAGGACAACTATCGTCCAAAAATCTGTTGAGGGAAGTCAACGAGGCGGACTTGAAAGTGAGGCAAAATAGCAGGAAACAGATTTCAAGAGGTACCTTGGAATCGCCTGTAAAGCACAGGAAGAGGGGCACAACTTGGACAATGGTGCACTTGGCCAAAAAGGGCGTATGCGTTTTCTCCTGAATATATTCAGGAGAAAACGCATACGCCCTTTTTGGCCAAGCAAGCAAGCGGGCAATGCAAATCTGCACTACAAAGAAGTATCATTTCCCACCGGTCAAAAGGGACATCCACAAAATGTGTAAAAACCAGAAAGGCAAGACAGGCACTGGAGAACTGGGAGCCTTGTTATGCTGATGGGCGGGATGTAAACTGCCAACTGCCTCACTGGAGGAGTGCATTGTGTTCCCTAAAACAAGTAAACAACAGAGCTACAGAGCCAAGGCCACTTCCAGTCTAGGGAATATACCTTGGGAAAACTGAAAATCAATAAGAAAGAGCCACCTCCAAATTTAGGGCTGCACTGACTACAAGAACCTCAACTTGGGTACACCTTAAATATCCCAGGAAATATAAAAATGGTTCAAAACATTGTGGTACTTACGTACGATGGAATATCCCTCAGCGATGAAATCAATGTCATAAGACCAGTAGCAGCAAAGTGAGTGGATTCAGGTACGATGATTCTAAGTGAAATAAGTCACACAGAAAAAGAAACTTATCATAAGATATCACTTATGAAGATCCTGTAAACATGGCTACACGTGAATTGAGTTAGGAAAGGGAACAGAGTCTCACATTTAGAAAACACTCTTATGCCTGCATAAAGGGGAAGGAGAGGTGGGGTGATGCATAAAACCAGAGTTTGATATAAGCACAGGGACCGTTTCAAAAACCAACTTTGGAATTGACAAGACCGACACCTTCCTCAGTGAAAGAGACTCAAAACCCCATATTTCCCACAGAGGAATATATCTGACTAGTAAGAATCTTAAAACCTATGTATTGATATGTCTCCATAAGGGAATCAAGTGTGTCTAGAGTGGCATAAACATGGCAGCGAGAATCAGCTCAAACCCACTATAAAAAGGAATTTCAAAAGCAAAACCAAAAAACAGGGAAATTCTTTACAATTCCTTCAGGGTGTCTGAGGAAACCTGGAAAGACCCTATCTGCAATGACAGCTGGATGTGGCATAAGGCTGGACACTTGGGACTGAGAGGATTGGTGAGATTGGGTGAGCAAATGCAGACCCTTTCAAGCAATAATGCATGGCCCCCATTCCATGGGTCCCAACTCTCCAGGTTCAAGGGAATATTACTACAGCTATAACATGTACAGGAAACCAAGAGAATGGACACACTGTGAATACGAAAGGTTTCTAAAACTCAACGAATAGTCCCTCTCCTGGTGCTCCAGTTTGACTTTCCAACTGCCTTACTATCAATCTCCCAACTTGGAGAGACAGGCCCTTTAACCTCCTGGTTTGCACAGGTTCCCAATTTGGCAGAGGATGGAAGGGACGAGGGAGAACCCATGAGAGAGTAGCTGTTAGGCATTTGGACGGGCACATGTCACTCTAATTTCCCGGCAGGAAGAAGAATTAACCAAAGTCTCAGCCACCCACCGGGAACCAGTATAGGACATGATCCAAAATTTTGGACTTGCGTTCAGCTCACAAAAAACGAGTTGAGAAATGGAGCTCAGGGGCACAGCAATTCACTAACTGGCAGAGTGATAAAGGACAACTATCGTCCAAAAATCTGTTGAGGGAAGTCAACGAGGCGGACTTGAAAGCGAGGCAAAATAGCAGGAAACAGATTTCAAGAGGTACCTTGGAATCGCCTGTAAAGCACAGGAAGAGGGGCACAACTTGGACAATGGTGCACTTGGCCAAAAAGGGCGTATGCGTTTTCTCCTGAATATATTCAGGAGAAAACGCATACGCCCTTTTTGGCCAAGCAAGCAAGCGGGCAATGCAAATCTGCACTACAAAGAAGTATCACTTCCCACCGGTCAAAAGGGACATCCACAAAATGTGTAAAAACCAGAAAGGCAAGACAGGCACTGGAGAACTGGGAGCCTTGTTATGCTGATGGGCGGGATGTAAACTGCCAACTGCCTCACTGGAGGAGTGCATTGTGTTCCCTAAAACAAGTAAACAACAGAGCTACAGAGCCAAGGCCACTTCCAGTCTAGGGAATATACCTTGGGAAAACTGAAAATCAATAAGAAAGAGCCACCTCCAAATTTAGGGCTGCACTGACTACAAGAACCTCAACTTGGGTACACCTTAAATATCCCAGGAAATATAAAAATGGTTCAAAACATTGTGGTACTTACGTACGATGGAATATCCCTCAGCGATGAAATCAATGTCATAAGACCAGTAGCAGCAAAGTGAGTGGATTCAGGTACGATGATTCTAAGTGAAATAAGTCACACAGAAAAAGAAACTTATCATAAGATATCACTTATGAAGATCCTGTAAACATGGCTACACGTGAATTGAGTTAGGAAAGGGAACAGAGTCTCACATTTAGAAAACACTCTTATGCCTGCATAAAGGGGAAGGAGAGGTGGGGTGATGCATAAAACCAGAGTTTGATATAAGCACAGGGACCGTTTCAAAAACCAACTTTGGAATTGACAAGACCGACACCTTCCTCAGTGAAAGAGACTCAAAACCCCATATTTCCCACAGAGGAATATATCTGACTAGTAAGAATCTTAAAACCTATGTATTGATATGTCTCCATAAGGGAATCAAGTGTGTCTAGAGTGGCATAAACATGGCAGCGAGAATCAGCTCAAACCCACTATAAAAAGGAATTTCAAAAGCAAAACCAAAAAACAGGGAAATTCTTTACAATTCCTTCAGGGTGTCTGAGGAAACCTGGAAAGACCCTATCTACAATGACAGCTGGATGTGGCATAAGGCTGGACACTTGGGACTGAGAGGATTGGAGAGATTGGGTGAGCAAATGCAGACCCTTTCAAGCAATAATGCATGGCCCCCATTCCATGGGTCCCAACTCTCCAGGTTCAAGGGAATATTACTACAGCTATAACATGTACAGGAAACCTAGAGAATGGACACACTGTGAATACGAAAGGTTTCTAAAACTCAACGAATAGACCCTCTCCTGGTGCTCCAGTTTGACTTTCCAACTGCCTTACTATCAATCTCCCAACTTGGAGAGACAGGCCCTTTAACCTCCTGGTTTGCACAGGTTCCCAATTTGGCAGAGGATGGAAGGGACGAGGGAGAACCCATGAGAGAGTAGCTGTTAGGCATTTGGACGGGCACATGTCACTCTAATTTCCCGGCAGGAAGAAGAATTAACCAAAGTCTCAGCCACCCACCGGGAACCAGTATAGGACATGATCCAAAATTTTGGACTTGCGTTCTGCTCACAAAAAAACGAGTTGAGAAATGGAGCTCAGGGGCACAGCAATTCACAAACTGGCAGAGTGATAAAGGACAACTATCGTCCAAAAATCTGTTGAGGGAAGTCAACGAGGCGGACTTGAAAGTGAGGCAAAATAGCAGGAAACAGATTTCAAGAGGTACGTTGGAATCGCCTGTAAAGCACAGGAAGAGGGGCACAACTTGGACAATGGTGCACTTGGCCAAAAAGGGCGTATGCGTTTTCTCCTGAATATATTCAGGAGAAAACGCATACGCCCTTTTTGGCCAAGCAAGCAAGCGGGCAATGCAAATCTGCACTACAAAGAAGTATCATTTCCCACCGGTCAAAAGGGACATCCACAAAATGTGTAAAAACCAGAAAGGCAAGACAGGCCCTGAGGAACTGGGAGCCTTGTTATGCTGATGGGTGGGATGTAAATTGCCAACTGCCTCACTGGAGGAGTGCATTGTGTTCCCTAAAACAAGTAAACAACAGAGCTACAGAGCCAAGGCCACTTCCAGTCTAGGGAATATACCTTGGGAAAACTGAAAATCAATAAGAAAGAGCCACCTCTAAATTTAGGGCTGCACTGACTACAAGAACCTCAACTTGGGTACACCTTAAATATCCCAGGAAATATAAAAATGGTTCAAAACATTGTGGTACTTACGTACGATGGAATATCCCTCAGCCATGAAATCAATGTCATAAGACCAGTAGCAGCAAAGTGAATGGATTCAGGTACGATGATTCTAAGTGAAATAAGTCACACAGAAAAAGAAACTTATCATAAGATATCACTTATGAAGATCCTGTAAACATGGCTACACGTGAACTGAGTTAGGAAAGAGAACAGAGTCTCACATTTAGAAAACACTCTTATGCCTGCATAAAGGGGAAGGAGAGGTGGGGTGATGCATAAAACCAGAGTTTGATATAAGCACAGGGACCGTTTCAAAAACCAACTTTGGAATTGACAAGACCGACACCTTCCTCAGTGAAAGAGACTCAAAACCCCATATTTCTCACAGAGGCATATATCTGACTAGTAAGAATCTTAAAACCTATGTATTGATGTGTCTCCATAAGGGAATCAAGTGTGTCTAGAGTGGCATAAACATGGCAGCGAGAATCAGCTCAAACCCACTATAAAAAGGAATTTCAAAAGCAAAACCAAAAAACAGGGAAATTCTTTACAATTCCTTCAGGGTGTCTGAGGAAACCTGGAAAGACCCTATCTGCAATGACAGCTGGATGTGGCATAAGGCTGGACACTTGGGACTGAGAGGATTGGTGAGATTGGGTGAGCAAATGCAGACCCTTTCAAGCAATAATGCATGGCCCCCATTCCATGGGTCCCAACTCTCCAGCTTCAAGGGAATATTACTACAGCTATAACATGTACAGGAAACCTAGAGAATGGACACACTGTGAATACGAAAGGTTTCTAAAACTCAACGAATAGTCCCTCTCCTGGTGCTCCAGTTTGACTTTCCAACTGCCTTACTATCAATCTCCCAACTTGGAGAGACAGGCCCTTTAACCTCCTGGTTTGCACAGGTTCCCAATTCGGCAGAGGATGGAAGGGACGAGGGAGAACCCATGAGAGAGTAGCTGTTAGGCATTTGGACGGGCACATGTCACTCTAATTTCCCGGCAGGAAGAAGAATTAACCAAAGTCTCAGCCACCCACCGGGAACCAGTATAGGACATGATCCAAAATTTTGGACTTGCGTTCAGCTCACAAAAAACGAGTTGAGAAATGGAGCTCAGGGGCACAGCAATTCACAAACTGGCAGAGTGATAAAGGACAACTATCGTCCAAAAATCTGTTGAGGGAAGTCAACGAGGCGGACTTGAAAGCGAGGCAAAATAGCAGGAAACAGATTTAAGAGGTACCTTGGAATCGCCTGTAAAGCACAGGAAGAGGGGCACAACTTGGACAATGGTGCACTTGGCCAAAAAGGGCGTATGCGTTTTCTCCTGAATATATTCAGGAGAAAACGCATACGCCCTTTTTGGCCAAGCAAGCAAGCGGGCAATGCAAATCTGCACTACAAAGAAGTATCACTTCCCACCGGTCAAAAGGGACATCCACAAACTGTGTAAAAACCAGAAAGGCAAGACAGGCCCTGGAGAACTGGGAGCCTTGTTATGCTGATGGGCGGGATGTAAACTGCCAACTGCCTCACTGGAGGAGTGCATTGTGTTCCCTAAAACAAGTAAACAACAGAGCTACAGAGCCAAGGCCACTTCCAGTCTAGGGAATATACCTTGGGAAAACTGAAAATCAATAAGAAAGAGCCACCTCCAAATTTAGGGCTGCACTGACTACAAGAACCTCAACTTGGGTACACCTTAAATATCCCAGGAAATATAAAAATGGTTCAAAACATTGTGGTACTTACGTATGATGGAATATCCCTCAGCGATGAAATCAATGTCATAAGACCAGTAGCAGCAAAGTGAGTGGATTCAGGTACGATGATTCTAAGTGAAATAAGTCACACAGAAAAAGAAACTTATCATAAGATATCACTTATGAAGATCCTGTAAACATGGCTACACGTGAACTGAGTTAGGAAAGAGAACAGAGTCTCACATTTAGAAAACACTCTTATGCCTGCATAAAGGGGAAGGAGAGGTGGGGTGATGCATAAAACCAGAGTTTGATATAAGCACAGGGACCGTTCCAAAAACCAACTTTGGAATAGACAAGACCTACACCTTCCTCAGTGAAAGAGACTCAAAACCCCATATTTCCCACAGAGGAATATATCTGACTAGTAAGAATCTTAAATCCTATGTATTGATATGTCTCCATAAGGGAATCAAGTGTGTCTAGAGTGGCATAAACATGGCAGCGAGAATCAGCTCAAACCCACTATAAAAAGGAATTTCAAAAGGAAAACCAAAAAACAGGGAAATTCTTTACAATTCCTTCAGGGTGTCTGAGGAAACCTGGAAAGACCCTATCTACAATGACACCTGGATGTGGCATAAGGCTGGACACTTGGGACTGAGAGGATTGGTGAGATTGGGTGAGCAAATGCAGACCCTTTCAAGCAATAATGCATGGCCCCCATTCCATGGGTCCCAACTCTCCAGGTTCAAGGGAATATTACTACAGCTATAACATGTACAGGAAACCTAGTGAATGGACACACTGTGAATATGAAAGGTTTCTAAAACTCAACGAATAGTCCCTCTCCTGGTGCTCCAGTTTGACTTTCCAACTGCCTTACTATCAATCTCCCAACTTGGAGAGACAGGCCCTTTAACCTCCTGGTTTGCACAGGTTCCCAATTTGCCAGAGGATGGAAGGGACGAGGGAGAACCCATGAGAGAGTAGCTGTTAGGCATTTGGACGGGCACATGTCACTCTAATTTCCCGGCAGGAAGAAGAATTAACCAAAGTCTCAGCCACCCACCGGGAACCAGTATAGGACATGATCCAAAATTTTGGACTTGTGTTCAGCTCACAAAAAACGAGTTGAGAAATGGAGCTCAGGGGCACAGCAATTCACAAACTGGCAGAGTGATAAAGGACAACTATCGTCCAAAAATCTGTTGAGGGAAGTCAACGAGGCGGACTTGAAAGCGAGGCAAAATAGCAGGAAACAGATTTCAAGAGGTACCTTGGAATCGCCTGTAAAGCACAGGAAGAGGGGCACAACTTGGACAATGGTGCACTTGGCCAAAAAGGGCGTATGCGTTTTCTCCTGAATATATTCAGGAGAAAACGCATACGCCCTTTTTGGCCAAGCAAGCAAGCAGGCAATGCAAATCTGCACTACAAAGAAGTATCACTTCCCACCGGTCAAAAGGGACATCCACAAAATGTGTAAAAACCAGGAAGGCAAGACAGGCCCTGGAGAACTGGGAGCCTTGTTATGCTGATGGGCGGGATGTAAATTGCCAACTGCCTCACTGGAGGAGTGCATTGTGTTCCCTAAAACAAGTAAACAACAGAGCTACAGAGCCAAGGCCACTTCCAGTATAGGGAATATACCTTGGGAAAACTGAAAATCAATAAGAAAGAGCCACCTCCAAATTTAGGGCTGCACTGACTACAAGAACCTCAACTTGGGTACACCTTAAATATCCCAGGAAATATAAAAATGGTTCAAAACATTGTGGTACTTACGTACGATGGAATATCCCTCAGCCATGAAATCAATGTCATAAGACCAGTAGCAGCAAAGTGAGTGGATTCAGGTACGATGATTCTAAGTGAAATAAGTCACACAGAAAAAGAAACTTATCATAAGATATCACTTATGAAGATCCTGTAAACATGGCTACACGTGAATTGAGTTAGGAAAGGGAACAGAGTCTCACATTTAGAAAACACTCTTATGCCTGCATAAAGGGGAAGGAGAGGTGGGGTGATGCATAAAACCAGAGTTTGATATAAGCACAGGGACCGTTTCAAAAACCAACTTTGGAATTGACAAGACCGACACCTTCCTCAGTGAAAGAGACTCAAAACCCCATATTTCCCACAGAGGAATATATCTGACTAGTAAGAATCTTAAAACCTATGTATTGATATGTCTCCATAAGGGAATCAAGTGTGTCTAGAGTGGCATAAACATGGCAGCGAGAATCAGCTCAAACCCAGTATAAAAAGGAATTTCAAAAGCAAAACCAAAAAACAGGGAAATTCTTTACAATTCCTTCAGGGTGTCTGAGGAAACCTGGAAAGACCCTATCTACAATGACAGCTGGATGTGGCATAAGGCTGGACACTTGGGACTGAGAGGATTGGAGAGATTGGGTGAGCAAATGCAGACCCTTTCAAGCAATAATGCATGGCCCCCATTCCATGGGTCCCAACTCTCCAGGTTCAAGGGAATATTACTACAGCTATAACATGTACAGGAAACCTAGAGAATGGACACACTGTGAATACGAAAGGTTTCTAAAACTCAACGAATAGTCCCTCTCCTGGTGCTCCAGTTTGACTTTCCAACTGCCTTACTATCAATCTCCCAACTTGGAGAGACAGGCCCTTTAACCTCCTGGTTTGCACAGGTTCCCAATTTGGCAGAGGATGGAAGGGACGAGGGAGAACCCATGAGAGAGTAGCTGTTAGGCATTTGGACGGGCACATGTCACTCTAATTTCCCGGCAGGAAGAAGAATTAACAAAAGTCTCAGCCACCCACCGGGAACCAGTATAGGACATGATCCAAAATTTTGGACTTGCGTTCAGCTCACAAAAAACGAGTTGAGAAATGGAGCTCAGGGGCACAGCAATTCACAAACTGGCAGAGTGATAAAGGACAACTATCGTCCAAAAATCTGTTGAGGGAAGTCAACGAGGCGGACTTGAAAGTGAGGCAAAATAGCAGGAAACAGATTTCAAGAGGTACGTTGGAATCGCCTGTAAAGCACAGGAAGAGGGGCACAACTTGGACAATGGTGCACTTGGCCAAAAAGGGCGTATGCGTTTTCTCCTGAATATATTCAGGAGAAAACGCATACGCCCTTTTTGGCCAAGCAAGCAAGCGGGCAATGCAAATCTGCACTACAAAGAAGTATCATTTCCCACCGGTCAAAAGGGACATCCACAAAATGTGTAAAAACCAGAAAGGCAAGACAGGCCCTGAGGAACTGGGAGCCTTGTTATGCTGATGGGTGGGATGTAAATTGCCAACTGCCTCACTGGAGGAGTGCATTGTGTTCCCTAAAACAAGTAAACAACAGAGCTACAGAGCCAAGGCCACTTCCAGTCTAGGGAATATACCTTGGGAAAACTGAAAATCAATAAGAAAGAGCCACCTCCAAATTTAGGGCTGCACTGACTACAAGAACCTCAACTTGGGTACACCTTAAATATCCCAGGAAATATAAAAATGGTTCAAAACATTGTGGTACTTACGTACGATGGAATATCCCTCAGCAATGAAATCAATGTCATAAGACCAGTAGCAACAAAGTGAGTGGATTCAGGTACGATGATTCTAAGTGAAATAAGTCACACAGAAAAAGAAACTTATCATAAGATATCACTTATGAAGATCCTGTAAACATGGCTACACGTGAACTGAGTTAGGAAAGAGAACAGAGTCTCACATTTAGAAAACACTCTTATGCCTGCATAAAGGGGAAGGAGAGGTGGGGTGATGCATAAAACCAGAGTTTGATATAAGCACAGGGACCGTTTCAAAAACCAACTTTGGAATTGACAAGACCGACACCTTCCTTAGTGAAAGAGACTCAAAACCCCATATTTCCCACAGAGGAATATATCTGACTAGTAAGAATCTTAAAACCTATGTATTGATATGTCTCCATAAGGGAGTCAAGTGTGTCTAGAGTGGCATAAACATGGCAGCGAGAATCAGCTCAAACCCACTATAAAAAGGAATTTCAAAAGCAAAACCAAAAAACAGGGAAATTCTTTACAATTCCTTCAGGGTGTCTGAGGAAACCTGGAAAGACCCTATCTACAATGACAGCTGGATGTGGCATAAGGCTGGACACTTGGGACTGAGAGGATTGGTGAGATTGGGTGAGCGAATGCAGGCCCTTTCAAGCAATAATGCATGGCCCCCATTCCATGGGTCCCAACTCTCCATGTTCAAGGGAATATTACTACAGCTATAACATGTACAGGAAACCTAGAGAATGGACACACTGTGAATACGAAAGGTTTCTAAAACTCAACGAATAGTCCCTCTCCTGGTGCTCCAGTTTGACTTTCCAACTGCCTTACTATCAATCTCCCAACTTGGAGAGACAGGCCCTTTAACCTCCTGGTTTGCACAGGTTCCCAATTTGGCAGAGGATGGAAGGGACGAGGGAGAACCCATGAGAGAGTAGCTGTTAGGCATTTGGACGGGCACATGTCACTCTAATTTCCCGGCAGGAAGAAGGATTAACCAAAGTCTCAGCCATCCACCGGGAAACAGTATAGGACATGATCCAAAATTTTGGACTTGCGTTCAGCTCACAAAAAACGAGTTGAGAAATGGAGCTCAGGGGCACAGCAATTCACAAACTGGCAGAGTGATAAAGGACAACTATCGTCCAAAAATCTGTTGAGGGAAGTCAACGAGGCGGACTTGAAAGCGAGGCAAAATAGCAGGAAACAGATTTCAAGAGGTACCTTGGAATCGCCTGTAAAGCACAGGAAGAGGGGCACAACTTGGACAATGGTGCACTTGGCCAAAAAGGGCGTATGCGTTTTCTCCTGAATATATTCAGGAGAAAACGCATACGCCCTTTTTGGCCAAGCAAGCAAGCGGGCAATGCAAATCTGCACTACAAAGAAGTATCACTTCCCACCGGTCAAAAGGGACATCCACAAAATGTGTAAAAACCAGAAAGGCAAGACAGGCCCTGGAGAACTGGGAGCCTTGTTATGCTGATGGGCGGGATGTAAATTGCCAACTGCCTCACTGGAGGAGTGCATTGTGTTCCCTAAAACAAGTAAACAACAGAGCTACAGAGCCAAGGCCACTTCCAATCTAGGGAATATACCTTGGGAAAACTGAAAATCAATAAGAAAGAGCCACCTCCAAATTTAGGGCTGCACTGACTACAAGAACCTCAACTTGGGTACACCTTAAATATCCCAGGAAATATAAAAATGGTTCAAAACATTGTGGTACTTACGTACGATGGAATATCCCTCAGCCATGAAATCAATGTCATAAGACCAGTAGCAGCAAAGTGAGTGGATTCAGGTACGATGATTCTAAGTGAAATAAGTCACACAGAAAAAGAAACTTATCATAAGATATCACTTATGAAGATCCTGTAAACATGGCTACACGTGAACTGAGTTAGGAAAGAGAACAGAGTCTCACATTTAGAAAACACTCTTATGCCTGCATAAAGGGGAAGGAGAGGTGGGGTGATGCATAAAACCAGAGTTTGATATAAGCACAGGGACCGTTTCAAAAACCAACTTTGGAATAGACAAGACCTACACCTTCCTCAGTGAAAGAGACTCAAAACCCCATATTTCCCACAGAGGAATATATCTGACTAGTAAGAATCTTAAAACCTATGTATTGATGTGTCTCCATAAGGGAATCAAGTGTGTCTAGAGTGGCATAAACATGGCAGCGAGAATCAGCTCAAACCCACTATAAAAAGGAATTTCAAAAGCAAAACCAAAAAACAGGGAAATTCTTTACAATTCCTTCAGGGTGTCTGAGGAAACCTGGAAAGACCCTATCTACAATGACAGCTGGATGTGGCATAAGGCTGGACACTTGGGACTGAGAGGATTGGTGAGATTGGGTGAGCAAATGCAGACCCTTTCAAGCAATAATGCATGGCCCCCATTCCATGGGTCCCAACTCTCCAGGTTCAAGGGAATATTACTACAGCTATAACATGTACAGGAAACCTAGAGAATGGACACACTGTGAATACGAAAGGTTTCTAAAACTCAACGAATAGTCCCTCTCCTGGTGCTCCAGTTTGACTTTCCAACTGCCTTACTATCAATCTCCCAACTTGGAGAGACAGGCCCTTTAACCTCCTGGTTTGCACAGGTTCCCAATTTGGCAGAGGATGGAAGGGACGAGGGAGAACCCATGAGAGAGTAGCTGTTAGGCATTTGGACGGGCACATGTCACTCTAATTTCCCGGCAGGAAGAAGGATTAACCAAAGTCTCAGCCATCCACCGGGAACCAGTATAGGACATGATCCAAAATTTTGGACTTGCGTTCAGCTCACAAAAAACGAGTTGAGAAATGGAGCTCAGGGGCACAGCAATTCACAAACTGGCAGAGTGATAAAGGACAACTATCGTCCAAAAATCTGTTTAGGGAAGTCAACGAGGTGGACTTGAAAGCGAGGCAAAATAGCAGGAAATAGATTTCAAGAGGTACCTTGGAATCGCCTGTAAAGCACAGGAAGAGGGGCACAACTTGGACAATGGTGCACTTGGCCAAAAAGGGCGTATGCGTTTTCTCCTGAATATATTCAGGAGAAAACGCATACGCCCTTTTTGGCCAAGCAAGCAAGCGGGCAATGCAAATCTGCACTACAAAGAAGTATCACTTCCCACCGGTCAAAAGGGACATCCACAAACTGTGTAAAAACCAGAAAGGCAAGACAGGCCCTGGAGAACTGGGAGCCTTGTTATGCTGATGGGCGGGATGTAAATTGCCAACTGCCTCACTGGAGGAGATGCATTGTGTTCCCTAAAACAAGTAAACAACAGAGCTACAGAGCCAAGGCCACTTCCAGTCTAGGGAATATACCTTGGGAAAACTGAAAATCAATAAGAAAGAGCCACCTCCAAATTTAGGGCTGCACTGACTACAAGAACCTCAACTTGGGTACACCTTAAATATCCCAGGAAATATAAAAATGGTTCAAAACATTGTGGTACTTACGTACGATGGAATATCCCTCAGCCATGAAATCAATGTCATAAGACCAGTAGCAGCAAAGTGAGTGGATTCAGGTACGATGATTCTAAGTGAAATAAGTCACACAGAAAAAGAAACTTATCATAAGATATCACTTATGAAGATCCTGTAAACATGGCTACACGTGAATTGAGTTAGGAAAGGGAACAGAGTCTCACATTTAGAAAACACTCTTATGCCTGCATAAAGGGGAAGGAGAGGTGGGGTGATGCATAAAACCAGAGTTTGATATAAGCACAGGGACCGTTTCAAAAACCAACTTTGGAATTGACAAGACCGACACCTTCCTCAGTGAAAGAGACTCAAAACCCCATATTTCCCACAGAGGAATATATCTGACTAGTAAGAATCTTAAAACCTATGTATTGATATGTCTCCATAAGGGAATCAAGTGTGTCTAGAGTGGCATAAACATGGCAGCGAGAATCAGCTCAAACCCACTATAAAAAGGAATTTCAAAAGCAAAACCAAAAAACAGGGAAATTCTTTACAGTTCCTTCAGGGTGTCTGAGGAAACCTGGAAAGACCCTATCTACAATGACAGCTGGATGTGGCATAAGGCTGGACACTTGGGACTGAGAGGATTGGAGAGATTGGGTGAGCAAATGCAGACCCTTTCAAGCAATAATGCATGGCCCCCATTCCATGGGTCCCAACTCTCCAGGTTCAAGGGAATATTACTACAGCTATAACATGTACAGGAAACCTAGAGAATGGACACACTGTGAATACGAAAGGTTTCTAAAACTCAACGAATAGTCCCTCTCCTGGTGCTCCAGTTTGACTTTCCAACTGCCTTACTATCAATCTCCCAACTTGGAGAGACAGGCCCTTTAACCTCCTGGTTTGCACAGGTTCCCAATTTGGCAGAGGATGGAAGGGACGAGGGAGAACCCATGAGAGAGTAGCTGTTAGGCATTTGGACGGGCACATGTCACTCTAATTTCCCGGCAGGAAGAAGAATTAACCAAAGTCTCAGCCACCCACCGGGAACCAGTATAGGACATGATCCAAAATTTTGGACTTGCGTTCAGCTCACAAAAAACGAGTTGAGAAATGGAGCTCAGGGGCACAGCAATTCACAAACTGGCAGAGTGATAAAGGACAACTATCGTCCAAAAATCTGTTGAGGGAAGTCAACGAGGCGGACTTGAAAGTGAGGCAAAATAGCAGGAAACAGATTTCAAGAGGTACGTTGGAATCGCCTGTAAAGCACAGGAAGAGGGGCACAACTTGGACAATGGTGCACTTGGCCAAAAAGGGCGTATGCGTTTTCTCCTGAATATATTCAGGAGAAAACGCATACGCCCTTTTTGGCCAAGCAAGCAAGCGGGCAATGCAAATCTGCACTACAAAGAAGTATCATTTCCCACCGGTCAAAAGGGACATCCACAAAATGTGTAAAAACCAGAAAGGCAAGACAGGCCCTGAGGAACTGGGAGCCTTGTTATGCTGATGGGCGGGATGTAAATTGCCAACTGCCTCACTGGAGGAGTGCATTGTGTTCCCTAAAACAAGTAAACAACAGAGCTACAGAGCCAAGGCCACTTCCAGTCTAGGGAATATACCTTGGGAAAACTGAAAATCAATAAGAAAGAGCCACCTCCAAATTTAGGGCTGCACTGACTACAAGAACCTCAACTTGGGTACACCTTAAATATCCCAGGAAATATAAAAATGGTTCAAAACTTTGTGGTACTTACGTACGATGGAATATCCCTCAGCCATGAAATCAATGTCATAAGACCAGTAGCAACAAAGTGAGTGGATTCAGGTACGATGATTCTAAGTGAAATAAGTCACACAGAAAAAGAAACTTATCATAAGATATCACTTATGAAGATCCTGTAAACATGGCTACACGTGAACTGAGTTAGGAAAGAGAACAGAGTCTCACATTTAGAAAACACTCTTATGCCTGCATAAAGGGGAAGGAGAGGTGGGGTGATGCATAAAACCAGAGTTTGATATAAGCACAGGGACCGTTTCAAAAACCAACTTTGGAATTGACAAGACCGACACCTTCCTCAGTGAAAGAGACTCAAAACCCCATATTTCCCACAGAGGAATATAACTGACTAGTAAGAATCTTAAAACCTATGTATTGATATGTCTCCATAAGGGAATCAAGTGTGTCTAGAGTGGCATAAACATGGCAGCGAGAATCAGCTCAAACCCACTATAAAAAGGAATTTCAAAAGCAAAACCAAAAAACAGGGAAATTCTTTACAATTCCTTCAGGGTGTCTGAGGAAACCTGGAAAGACCCTATCTACAATGACAGCTGGATGTGGCATAAGGCTGGACACTTGGGACTGAGAGGATTGGTGAGATTGGGTGAGCGAATGCAGACCCTTTCAAGCAATAATGCATGGCCCCCATTCCATGAGTCCCAACTCTCCATGTTCAAGGGAATATTACTACAGCTATAACATGTACAGGAAACCTAGAGAATGGACACACTGTGAATACGAAAGGTTTCTAAAACTCAACGAATAGTCCCTCTCCTGGTGCTCCAGTTTGACTTTCCAACTGCCTTACTATCAATCTCCCAACTTGGAGAGACAGGCCCTTTAACCTCCTGGTTTGCACAGGTTCCCAATTTGGCAGAGGATGGAAGGGACGAGGGAGAACCCATGAGAGAGTAGCTGTTAGGCATTTGGACGGGCACATGTCACTCTAATTTCCCGGCAGGAAGAAGAATTAACCAAAGTCTCAGCCACCCACCGGGAACCAGTATAGGACATGATCCAAAATTTTGGACTTGCGTTCAGCTCACAAAAAACGAGTTGAGAAATGGAGCTCAGGGGCACAGCAATTCACAAACTGGCAGAGTGATAAAGGACAACTATCGTCCAAAAATCTGTTGAGGGAAGTCAACGAGGCGGACTTGAAAGCGAGGCAAAATAGCAGGAAACAGATTTCAAGAGGTACCTTGGAATCGCCTGTAAAGCACAGGAAGAGGGGCACAACTTGGACAATGGTGCACTTGGCCAAAAAGGGCGTATGCATTTTCTCCTGAATATATTCAGGAGAAAACGCATACGCCCTTTTTGGCCAAGCAAGCAAGCGGGCAATGCAAATCTGCACTACAAAGAAGTATCACTTCCCACCGGTCAAAAGGGACATCCACAAAATGTGTAAAAACCAGAAAGGCAAGACAGGCCCTGGAGAACTGGGAGCCTTGTTATGCTGATGGGCGGGATGTAAATTGCCAACTGCCTCACTGGAGGAGATGCATTGTGTTCCCTAAAACAAGTAAACAACAGAGCTACAGAGCCAAGGCCACTTCCAGTCTAGGGAATATACCTTGGGAAAACTGAAAATCAATAAGAAAGAGCCACCTCCAAATTTAGGGCTGCACTGACTACAAGAACCTCAACTTGGGTACACCTTAAATATCCCAGGAAATATAAAAATGGTTCAAAACATTGTGGTACTTACGTACGATGGAATATCCCTCAGCCATGAAATCAATGTCATAAGACCAGTAGCAGCAAAGTGAGTGGATTCAGGTACGATGATTCTAAGTGAAATAAGTCACACAGAAAAAGAAACTTATCATAAGATATCACTTATGAAGATCCTGTAAACATGGCTACACGTGAACTGAGTTAGGAAAGAGAACAGAGTCTCACATTTAGAAAACACTCTTATGCCTGCATAAAGGGGAAGGAGAGGTGGGGAGATGCATAAAACCAGAGTTTGATATAAGCACAGGGACCGTTTCAAAAACCAACTTTGGAATAGACAAGACCTACACCTTCCTCAGTGAAAGAGACTCAAAACCCCATATTTCCCACAGAGGAATATATCTGACTAGTAAGAATCTTAAAACCTATGTATTGATGTGTCTCCATAAGGGAATCAAGTGTGTCTAGAGTGGCATAAACATGGCAGCGAGAATCAGCTCAAACCCACTATAAAAAGGAATTTCAAAAGCAAAACCAAAAAACAGGGAAATTCTTTACAATTCCTTCAGGGTGTCTGAGGAAACCTGGAAAGACCCTATCTGCAATGACAGCTGGATGTGGCATAAGGCTGGACACTTGGGACTGAGAGGATTGGTGAGATTGGGTGAGCAAATGCAGACCCTTTCAAGCAATAATGCATGGCCCCCATTCCATGGGTCCCAACTCTCCAGGTTCAAGGGAATATTACTACAGCTATAACATGTACAGGAAACCTAGAGAATGGACACACTGTGAATACGAAAGGTTTCTAAAACTCAACGAATAGTCCCTCTCCTGGTGCTCCAGTTTGAGTTTCCAACTGCCTTACTATCAATCTCCCAACTTGGAGAGACAGGCCCTTTAACCTCCTGGTTTGCACAGGTTCCCAATTTGGCAGAGGATGGAAGGGACGAGGGAGAACCCATGAGAGAGTAGCTGTTAGGCATTTGGACGGGCACATGTCACTCTAATTTCCCGGCAGGAAGATGGATTAACCAAAGTCTCAGCCACCCACCGGGAACCAGTATAGGACATGATCCAAAATTTTGGACTTGCGTTCAGCTCACAAAAAACGAGTTGAGAAATGGAGCTCAGGGGCACAGCAATTCACAAACTGGCAGAGTGATAAAGGACAACTATCGTCCAAAAATCTGTTGAGGGAAGTCAACGAGGCGGACTTGAAAGCGAGGCAAAATAGCAGGAAACAGATTTCAAGAGGTACCTTGGAATCGCCTGTAAAGCACAGGAAGAGGGGCACAACTTGGACAATGGTGCACTTGGCCAAAAAGGGCGTATGCGTTTTCTCCTGAATATATTCAGGAGAAAACGCATACGCCCTTTTTGGCCAAGCAAGCAAGCGGGCAATGCAAATCTGCACTACAAAGAAGTATCATTTCCCACCGGTCAAAAGGGACATCCACAAAATGTGTAAAAACCAGAAAGGCAAGACAGGCCCTGAGGAACTGGGAGCCTTGTTATGCTGATGGGCGGGATGTAAATTGCCAACTGCCTCACTGGAGGAGTGCATTGTGTTCCCTAAAACAAGTAAACAACAGAGCTACAGAGCCAAGGCCACTTCCAGTCTAGGGAATATACCTTGGGAAAACTGAAAATCAATAAGAAAGAGCCACCTCCAAATTTAGGGCTGCACTGACTACAAGAACCTCAACTTGGGTACACCTTAAATATCCCAGGAAATATAAAAATGGTTCAAAACATTGTGGTACTTACGTACGATGGAATATCCCTCAGCCATGAAATCAATGTCATAAGACCAGTAGCAACAAAGTGAGTGGATTCAGGTACGATGATTCTAAGTGAAATAAGTCACACAGAAAAAGAAACTTATCATAAGATATCACTTATGAAGATCCTGTAAACATGGCTACACGTGAACTGAGTTAGGAAAGAGAACAGAGTCTCACATTTAGAAAACACTCTTATGCCTGCATAAAGGGGAAGGAGAGGTGGGGTGATGCATAAAACCAGAGTTTGATATAAGCACAGGGACCGTTTCAAAAACCAACTTTGGAATTGACAAGACCGACACCTTCCTCAGTGAAAGAGACTCAAAACCCCATATTTCCCACAGAGGAATATAACTGACTAGTAAGAATCTTAAAACCTATGTATTGATATGTCTCCATAAGGGAATCAAGTGTGTTTAGAGTGGCATAAACATGGCAGCGAGAATCAGCTCAAACCCACTATAAAAAGGAATTTCAAAAGCAAAACCAAAAAACAGGGAAATTCTTTACAATTCCTTCAGGGTGTCTGAGGAAACCTGGAAAGACCCTATCTACAATGACAGCTGGATGTGGCATAAGGCTGGACACTTGGGACTGAGAGGATTGGTGAGATTGGGTGAGCGAATGCAGACCCTTTCAAGCAATAATGCATGGCCCCCATTCCATGAGTCCCAACTCTCCATGTTCAAGGGAATATTACTACAGCTATAACATGTACAGGAAACCTAGAGAATGGACACACTGTGAATACGAAAGGTTTCTAAAACTCAACGAATAGTCCCTCTCCTGGTGCTCCAGTTTGACTTTCCAACTGCCTTACTATCAATCTCCCAACTTGGAGAGACAGGCCCTTTAACCTCCTGGTTTGCACAGGTTCCCAATTTGGCAGAGGATGGAAGGGACGAGGGAGAACCCATGAGAGAGTAGCTGTTAGGCATTTGGACGGGCACATGTCACTCTAATTTCCCGGCAGGAAGAAGAATTAACCAAAGTCTCAGCCACCCACCGGGAACCAGTATAGGACATGATCCAAAATTTTGGACTTGCGTTCAGCTCACAAAAAACGAGTTGAGAAATGGAGCTCAGGGGCACAGCAATTCAAAAACTGGCAGAGTGATAAAGGACAACTATCGTCCAAAAATCTGTTGAGGGAAGTCAACGAGGCGGACTTGAAAGCGAGGCAAAATAGCAGGAAACAGATTTCAAGAGGTACCTTGGAATCGCCTGTAAAGCACAGGAAGAGGGGCACAACTTGGACAATGGTGCACTTGGCCAAAAAGGGCGTATGCGTTTTCTCCTGAATATATTCAGGAGAAAACGCATACGCCCTTTTTGGCCAAGCAAGCAAGCGGGCAATGCAAATCTGCACTACAAAGAAGTATCACTTCCCACCGGTCAAAAGGGACATCCACAAAATGTGTAAAAACCAGAAAGGCAAGACAGGCCCTGGAGAACTGGGAGCCTTGTTATGCTGATGGGCGGGATGTAAATTGCCAACTGCCTCACTGGAGGAGATGCATTGTGTTCCCTAAAACAAGTAAACAACAGAGCTACAGAGCCAAGGCCACTTCCAGTCTAGGGAATATACCTTGGGAAAACTGAAAATCAATAAGAAAGAGCCACCTCCAAATTTAGGGCTGCACTGACTACAAGAACCTCAACTTGGGTACACCTTAAATATCCCAGGAAATATAAAAATGGTTCAAAACATTGTGGTACTTACGTACGATGGAATATCCCTCAGCCATGAAATCAATGTCATAAGACCAGTAGCAGCAAAGTGAGTGGATTCAGGTACGATGATTCTAAGTGAAATAAGTCACACAGAAAAAGAAACTTATCATAAGATATCACTTATGAAGATCCTGTAAACATGGCTACACGTGAACTGATTTAGGAAAGAGAACAGAGTCTCACATTTAGAAAACACTCTTATGCCTGCATAAAGGGGAAGGAGAGGTGGGGAGATGCATAAAACCAGAGTTTGATATAAGCACAGGGACCGTTTCAAAAACCAACTTTGGAATAGACAAGACCTACACCTTCCTCAGTGAAAGAGACTCAAAACCCCATATTTCCCACAGAGGAATATATCTGACTAGTAAGAATCTTAAAACCTATGTATTGATGTGTCTCCATAAGGGAATCAAGTGTGTCTAGAGTGGCATAAACATGGCAGCGAGAATCAGCTCAAACCCACTATAAAAAGGAATTTCAAAAGCAAAACCAAAAAACAGGGAAATTCTTTACAATTCCTTCAGGGTGTCTGAGGAAACCTGGAAAGACCCTATCTGCAATGACAGCTGGATGTGGCATAAGGCTGGACACTTGGGACTGAGAGGATTGGTGAGATTGGGTGAGCAAATGCAGACCCTTTCAAGCAATAATGCATGGCCCCCATTCCATGGGTCCCAACTCTCCAGGTTCAAGGGAATATTACTACAGCTATAACATGTACAGGAAACCTAGAGAATGGACACACTGTGAATACGAAAGGTTTCTAAAACTCAACGAATAGTCCCTCTCCTGGTGCTCCAGTTTGAGTTTCCAACTGCCTTACTATCAATCTCCCAACTTGGAGAGACAGGCCCTTTAACCTCCTGGTTTGCACAGGTTCCCAATTTGGCAGAGGATGGAAGGGACGAGGGAGAACCCATGAGAGAGTAGCTGTTAGGCATTTGGACGGGCACATGTCACTCTAATTTCCCGGCAGGAAGAAGGATTAACCAAAGTCTCAGCCATCCACCGGGAACCAGTATAGGACATGATCCAAAATTTTGGACTTGCGTTCAGCTCACAAAAAACGAGTTGAGAAATGGAGCTCAGGGGCACAGCAATTCACAAACTGGCAGAGTGATAAAGGACAACTATCGTCCAAAAATCTGTTGAGGGAAGTCAACGAGGCGGACTTGAAAGCGAGGCAAAATAGCAGGAAACAGATTTCAAGAGGTACCTTGGAATCGCCTGTAAAGCACAGGAAGAGGGGCACAACTTGGACAATGGTGCACTTGGCCAAAAAGGGCGTATGCGTTTTCTCCTGAATATATTCAGGAGAAAACGCATACGCCCTTTTTGGCCAAGCAAGCAAGCGGGCAATGCAAATCTGCACTACAAAGAAGTATCACTTCCCACCGGTCAAAAGGGACATCCACAAAATGTGTAAAAACCAGAAAGGCAAGACAGGCCCTGGAGAACTGGGAGCCTTGTTATGCTGATGGGCGGGATGTCAATTGCCAACTGCCTCACTGGAGGAGATGCATTGTGTTCCCTAAAACAAGTAAACAACAGAGCTACAGAGCCAAGGCCACTTCCAGTCTAGGGAATATACCTTGGGAAAACTGAAAATCAATAAGAAAGAGTCACCTCCAAATTTAGGGCTGCACTGACTACAAGAACCTCAACTTGGGTACACCTTAAATATCCCAGGAAATATAAAAATGGTTCAAAACATTGTGGTACTTACGTACGATGGAATATCCCTCAGCCATGAAATCAATGTCATAAGACCAGTAGCAGCAAAGTGAGTGGATTCAGGTACGATGATTCTAAGTGAAATAAGTCACACAGAAAAAGAAACTTATCATAAGATATCACTTATGAAGATCCTGTAAACATGGCTACACGTGAACTGAGTTAGGAAAGAGAACAGAGTCTCACATTTAGAAAACACTCTTATGCCTGCATAAAGGGGAAGGAGAGGTGGGGAGATGCATAAAACCAGAGTTTGATATAAGCACAGGGACCGTTTCAAAAACCAACTTTGGAATAGACAAGACCTACACCTTCCTCAGTGAAAGAGACTCAAAACCCCATATTTCCCACAGAGGAATATATCTGACTAGTAAGAATCTTAAAACCTATGTATTGATGTGTCTCCATATGGGAATCAAGTGTGTCTAGAGTGGCATAAACATGGCAGCGAGAATCAGCTCAAACCCACTATAAAAAGGAATTTCAAAAGCAAAACCAAAGAACAGGGAAATTCTTTACAATTCCTTCAGGGTGTCTGAGGAAACCTGGAAAGACCCTATCTGCAATGACAGCTGGATGTGGCCTAAGGCTGGACACTTGGGACTGAGAGGATTGGTGAGATTGGGTGAGCAAATGCAGACCCTTTCAAGCAATAATGCATGGCCCCCATTCCATGGGTCCCAACTCTCCAGGTTCAAGGGAATATTACTACAGCTATAACATGTACAGGAAACCTAGAGAATGGACACACTGTGAATACGAAAGGTTTCTAAAACTCAACGAATAGTCCCTCTCCTGGTGCTCCAGTTTGACTTTCCAACTGCCTTACTATCAATCTCCCAACTTGGAGAGACAGGCCCTTTAACCTCCTGGTTTGCACAGGTTCCCAATTTGGCAGAGGATGGAAGGGACGAGGGAGAACCCATGAGAGAGTAGCTGTTAGGCATTTGGACGGGCACATGTCACTCTAATTTCCCGGCAGGAAGAAGAATTAACCAAAGTCTCAGCCACCCACCGGGAACCAGTATAGGACATGATCCAAAATTTTGGACTTGCGTTCAGCTCCCAAAAAACGAGTTGAGAAATGGAGCTCAGGGGCACAGCAATTCACAAACTGGCAGAGTGATAAAGGACAACTATCGTCCAAAAATCTGTTGAGGGAAGTAAACGAGGCGGACTTGAAAGCGAGGCAAAATAGCAGGAAACAGATTTCAAGAGGTACCTTGGAATCGCCTGTAAAGCACAGGAAGAGGGGCACAACTTGGACAATGGTGCACTTGGCCAAAAAGGGCGTATGCGTTTTCTCCTGAATATATTCAGGAGAAAACGCATACGCCCTTTTTGGCCAAGCAAGCAAGCGGGCAATGCAAATCTGCACTACAAAGAAGTATCACTTCCCACCGGTCAAAAGGGACATCCACAAAATGTGTAAAAACCAGAAAGGCAAGACAGGCCCTGGAGAACTGGGAGCCTTGTTATGCTGATGGGCGGGATGTAAATTGCCAACTGCCTCACTGGAGGAGTACATTGTGTTCCCTAAAACAAGTAAACAACAGAGCTACAGAGCCAAGGCCACTTCCAGTCTAGGGAATATACCTTGGGAAAACTGAAAATCAATAAGAAAGAGCCACCTCCAAATTTAGGGCTGCACTGACTACAAGAACCTCAACTTGGGTACACCTTAAATATCCCAGGAAATATAAAAATGGTTCAAAACATTGTGGTACTTACGTACGATGGAATATCCCTCAGCCATGAATTCAATGTCATAAGACCAGTAGCAGCAAAGTGAGTGGATTCAGGTACGATGATTCTAAGTGAAATAAGTCACACAGAAAAAGAAACTTATCATAAGATATCACTTATGAAGATCCTGTAAACATGGCTACACGTGAACTGAGTTAGGAAAGAGAACAGAGTCTCACATTTAGAAAACACTCTTATGCCTGCATAAAGGGGAAGGAGAGGTGGGGTGATGCATAAAACCAGAGTTTGATATAAGCACAGGGACCGTTTCAAAAACCAACTTTGGAATAGACAAGACCTACACCTTCCTCAGTGAAAGAGACTCAAAACCCCATATTTCCCACAGAGGAATATATCTGACTAGTAAGAATCTTAAAACCTATGTATTGATATGTCTCCATAAGGGAATCAAGTGTGTCTAGAGTGGCATAAACATGGCAGCGAGAATCAGCTCAAACCCACTATAAAAAGGAATTTCAAAAGCAAAACCAAAAAACAGGGAAATTCTTTACAATTCCTTCAGGGTGTCTGAGGAAACCTGGAAAGACCCTATCTACAATGACAGCTGGATGTGGCATAAGGCTGGACACTTGGGACTGAGAGGATTGGTGAGATTGGGTGAGCAAATGCAGACCCTTTCAAGCAATAATGCATGGCCCCCATTCCATGGGTCCCAACTCTCCAGGTTCAAGGGAATATTACTACAGCTATAACATGTACAGGAAACCTAGAGAATGGACACACTGTGAATACGAAAGGTTTCTAAAACTCAACGAATAGTCCCTCTCCTGGTGCTCCAGTTTGACTTTCCAACTGCCTTACTATCAATCTCCCAACTTGGAGAGACAGGCCCTTTAACCTCCTGGTTTGCACAGGTTCCCAATTTGGCAGAGGATGGAAGGGAAGAGGGAGAACCCATGAGAGAGTAGCTGTTAGGCATTTGGACGGGCACATGTCACTCTAATTTCCCGGCAGGAAGAAGAATTAACCAAAGTCTCAGCCACCCACGGGGAACCAGTATAGGACATGATCCAAAATTTTGGACTTGCGTTCAGCTCCCAGAAAACGAGTTGAGAAATGGAGCTCAGGGGCACAGCAATTCACAAACTGGCAGAGTGATAAAGGACAACTATCGTCCAAAAATCTGTTGAGGGAAGTAAACGAGGCGGACTTGAAAGCGAGGCAAAATAGCAGGAAACAGATTTCAAGAGGTACCTTGGAATCGCCTGTAAAGCACAGGAAGAGGGGCACAACTTGGACAATGGTGCACTTGGCCAAAAAGGGCGTATGCGTTTTCTCCTGAATATATTCAGGAGAAAACGCATACGCCCTTTTTGGCCAAGCAAGCAAGCGGGCAATGCAAATCTGCACTACAAAGAAGTATCACTTCCCACCGGTCAAAAGGGACATCCACAAAATGTGTAAAAACCAGAAAGGCAAGACAGGCCCTGGAGAACTGGGAGCCTTGTTATGCTGATGGGCGGGATGTAAATTGCCAACTGCCTCACTGGAGGAGTACATTGTGTTCCCTAAAACAAGTAAACAACAGAGCTACAGAGCCAAGGCCACTTCCAGTCTAGGGAATATACCTTGGGAAAACTGAAAATCAATAAGAAAGAGCCACCTCCAAATTTAGGGCTGCACTGACTACAAGAACCTCAACTTGGGTACACCTTAAATATCCCAGGAAATATAAAAATGGTTCAAAACATTGTGGTACTTACGTACGATGGAATATCCCTCAGCCATGAAATCAATGTCATAAGACCAGTAGCAGCAAAGTGAGTGGATTCAGGTACGATGATTCTAAGTGAAATAAGTCACACAGAAAAAGAAACTTATCATAAGATATCACTTATGAAGATCCTGTAAACATGGCTACACGTGAACTGATTTAGGAAAGAGAACAGAGTCTCACATTTAGAAAACACTCTTATGCCTGCATAAAGGGGAAGGAGAGGTGGGGAGATGCATAAAACCAGAGTTTGATATAAGCACAGGGACCGTTTCAAAAACCAACTTTGGAATAGACAAGACCTACACCTTCCTCAGTGAAAGAGACTCAAAACCCCATATTTCCCACAGAGGAATATATCTGACTAGTAAGAATCTTAAAACCTATGTATTGATGTGTCTCCATAAGGGAATCAAGTGTGTCTAGAGTGGCATAAACATGGCAGCGAGAATCAGCTCAAACCCACTATAAAAAGGAATTTCAAAAGCAAAACCAAAAAACAGGGAAATTCTTTACAATTCCTTCAGGGTGTCTGAGGAAACCTGGAAAGACCCTATCTGCAATGACAGCTGGATGTGGCATAAGGCTGGACACTTGGGACTGAGAGGATTGGTGAGATTGGGTGAGCAAATGCAGACCCTTTCAAGCAATAATGCATGGCCCCCATTCCATGGGTCCCAACTCTCCAGGTTCAAGGGAATATTACTACAGCTATAACATGTACAGGAAACCTAGAGAATGGACACACTGTGAATACGAAAGGTTTCTAAAACTCAACGAATAGTCCCTCTCCTGGTGCTCCAGTTTGAGTTTCCAACTGCCTTACTATCAATCTCCCAACTTGGAGAGACAGGCCCTTTAACCTCCTGGTTTGCACAGGTTCCCAATTTGGCAGAGGATGGAAGGGACGAGGGAGAACCCATGAGAGAGTAGCTGTTAGGCATTTGGACGGGCACATGTCACTCTAATTTCCCGGCAGGAAGAAGGATTAACCAAAGTCTCAGCCATCCACCGGGAACCAGTATAGGACATGATCCAAAATTTTGGACTTGCGTTCAGCTCACAAAAAACGAGTTGAGAAATGGAGCTCAGGGGCACAGCAATTCACAAACTGGCAGAGTGATAAAGGACAACTATCGTCCAAAAATCTGTTGAGGGAAGTCAACGAGGCGGACTTGAAAGCGAGGCAAAATAGCAGGAAACAGATTTCAAGAGGTACCTTGGAATCGCCTGTAAAGCACAGGAAGAGGGGCACAACTTGGACAATGGTGCACTTGGCCAAAAAGGGCGTATGCGTTTTCTCCTGAATATATTCAGGAGAAAACGCATACGCCCTTTTTGGCCAAGCAAGCAAGCGGGCAATGCAAATCTGCACTACAAAGAAGTATCACTTCCCACCGGTCAAAAGGGACATCCACAAAATGTGTAAAAACCAGAAAGGCAAGACAGGCCCTGGAGAACTGGGAGCCTTGTTATGCTGATGGGCGGGATGTCAATTGCCAACTGCCTCACTGGAGGAGATGCATTGTGTTCCCTAAAACAAGTAAACAACAGAGCTACAGAGCCAAGGCCACTTCCAGTCTAGGGAATATACCTTGGGAAAACTGAAAATCAATAAGAAAGAGTCACCTCCAAATTTAGGGCTGCACTGACTACAAGAACCTCAACTTGGGTACACCTTAAATATCCCAGGAAATATAAAAATGGTTCAAAACATTGTGGTACTTACGTACGATGGAATATCCCTCAGCCATGAAATCAATGTCATAAGACCAGTAGCAGCAAAGTGAGTGGATTCAGGTACGATGATTCTAAGTGAAATAAGTCACACAGAAAAAGAAACTTATCATAAGATATCACTTATGAAGATCCTGTAAACATGGCTACACGTGAACTGAGTTAGGAAAGAGAACAGAGTCTCACATTTAGAAAACACTCTTATGCCTGCATAAAGGGGAAGGAGAGGTGGGGAGATGCATAAAACCAGAGTTTGATATAAGCACAGGGACCGTTTCAAAAACCAACTTTGGAATAGACAAGACCTACACCTTCCTCAGTGAAAGAGACTCAAAACCCCATATTTCCCACAGAGGAATATATCTGACTAGTAAGAATCTTAAAACCTATGTATTGATGTGTCTCCATAAGGGAATCAAGTGTGTCTAGAGTGGCATAAACATGGCAGCGAGAATCAGCTCAAACCCACTATAAAAAGGAATTTCAAAAGCAAAACCAAAAAACAGGGAAATTCTTTACAATTCCTTCAGGGTGTCTGAGGAAACCTGGAAAGACCCTATCTGCAATGACAGCTGGATGTGGCATAAGGCTGGACACTTGGGACTGAGAGGATTGGTGAGATTGGGTGAGCAAATGCAGACCCTTTCAAGCAATAATGCATGGCCCCCATTCCATGGGTCCCAACTCTCCAGGTTCAAGGGAATATTACTACAGCTATAACATGTACAGGAAACCTAGAGAATGGACACACTGTGAATACGAAAGGTTTCTAAAACTCAACGAATAGTCCCTCTCCTGGTGCTCCAGTTTGACTTTCCAACTGCCTTACTATCAATCTCCCAACTTGGAGAGACAGGCCCTTTAACCTCCTGGTTTGCACAGGTTCCCAATTTGGCAGAGGATGGAAGGGATGAGGGAGAACCCATGAGAGAGTAGCTGTTAGGCATTTGGACGGGCACATGTCACTCTAATTTCCCGGCAGGAAGAAGAATTAACCAAAGTCTCAGCCACCCACCGGGAACCAGTATAGGACATGATCCAAAATTTTGGACTTGCGTTCAGCTCCCAAAAAACGAGTTGAGAAATGGAGCTCAGGGGCACAGCAATTCACAAACTGGCAGAGTGATAAAGGACAACTATCGTCCAAAAATCTGTTGAGGGAAGTAAACGAGGCGGACTTGAAAGCGAGGCAAAATAGCAGGAAACAGATTTCAAGAGGTACCTTGGAATCGCCTGTAAAGCACAGGAAGAGGGGCACAACTTGGACAATGGTGCACTTGGCCAAAAAGGGCGTATGCGTTTTCTCCTGAATATATTCAGGAGAAAACGCATACGCCCTTTTTGGCCAAGCAAGCAAGCGGGCAATGCAAATCTGCACTACAAAGAAGTATCACTTCCCACCGGTCAAAAGGGACATCCACAAAATGTGTAAAAACCAGAAAGGCAAGACAGGCCCTGGAGAACTGGGAGCCTTGTTATGCTGATGGGCGGGATGTAAATTGCCAACTGCCTCACTGGAGGAGTACATTGTGTTCCCTAAAACAAGTAAACAACAGAGCTACAGAGCCAAGGCCACTTCCAGTCTAGGGAATATACCTTGGGAAAACTGAAAATCAATAAGAAAGAGCCACCTCCAAATTTAGGGCTGCACTGACTACAAGAACCTCAACTTGGGTACACCTTAAATATCCCAGGAAATATAAAAATGGTTCAAAACATTGTGGTACTTACGTACGATGGAATATCCCTCAGCCATGAATTCAATGTCATAAGACCAGTAGCAGCAAAGTGAGTGGATTCAGGTACGATGATTCTAAGTGAAATAAGTCACACAGAAAAAGAAACTTATCATAAGATATCACTTATGAAGATCCTGTAAACATGGCTACACGTGAACTGAGTTAGGAAAGAGAACAGAGTCTCACATTTAGAAAACACTCTTATGCCTGCATAAAGGGGAAGGAGAGGTGGGGTGATGCATAAAACCAGAGTTTGATATAAGCACAGGGACCGTTTCAAAAACCAACTTTGGAATAGACAAGACCTACACCTTCCTCAGTGAAAGAGACTCAAAACCCCATATTTCCCACAGAGGAATATATCTGACTAGTAAGAATCTTAAAACCTATGTATTGATATGTCTCCATAAGGGAATCAAGTGTGTCTAGAGTGGCATAAACATGGCAGCGAGAATCAGCTCAAACCCACTATAAAAAGGAATTTCAAAAGCAAAACCAAAAAACAGGGAAATTCTTTACAATTCCTTCAGGGTGTCTGAGGAAACCTGGAAAGACCCTATCTACAATGACAGCTGGATGTGGCATAAGGCTGGACACTTGGGACTGAGAGGATTGGTGAGATTGGGTGAGCAAATGCAGACCCTTTCAAGCAATAATGCATGGCCCCCATTCCATGGGTCCCAACTCTCCAGGTTCAAGGGAATATTACTACAGCTATAACATGTACAGGAAACCTAGAGAATGGACACACTGTGAATACGAAAGGTTTCTAAAACTCAACGAATAGTCCCTCTCCTGGTGCTCCAGTTTGACTTTCCAACTGCCTTACTATCAATCTCCCAACTTGGAGAGACAGGCCCTTTAACCTCCTGGTTTGCACAGGTTCCCAATTTGGCAGAGGATGGAAGGGAAGAGGGAGAACCCATGAGAGAGTAGCTGTTAGGCATTTGGACGGGCACATGTCACTCTAATTTCCCGGCAGGAAGAAGAATTAACCAAAGTCTCAGCCACCCACGGGGAACCAGTATAGGACATGATCCAAAATTTTGGACTTGCGTTCAGCTCCCAGAAAACGAGTTGAGAAATGGAGCTCAGGGGCACAGCAATTCACAAACTGGCAGAGTGATAAAGGACAACTATCGTCCAAAAATCTGTTGAGGGAAGTAAACGAGGCGGACTTGAAAGCGAGGCAAAATAGCAGGAAACAGATTTCAAGAGGTACCTTGGAATCGCCTGTAAAGCACAGGAAGAGGGGCACAACTTGGACAATGGTGCACTTGGCCAAAAAGGGCGTATGCGTTTTCTCCTGAATATATTCAGGAGAAAACGCATACGCCCTTTTTGGCCAAGCAAGCAAGCGGGCAATGCAAATCTGCACTACAAAGAAGTATCACTTCCCACCGGTCAAAAGGGACATCCACAAAATGTGTAAAAACCAGAAAGGCAAGACAGGCCCTGGAGAACTGGGAGCCTTGTTATGCTGATGGGCGGGATGTAAATTGCCAACTGCCTCACTGGAGGAGTACATTGTGTTCCCTAAAACAAGTAAACAACAGAGCTACAGAGCCAAGGCCACTTCCAGTCTAGAGAATATACCTTGGGAAAACTGAAAATCAATAAGAAAGAGCCACCTCCAAATTTAGGGCTGCACTGACTACAAGAACCTCAACTTGGGTACACCTTAAATATCCCAGGAAATATAAAAATGGTTCAAAACATTGTGGTACTTACGTACGATGGAATATCCCTCAGCCATGAAATCAATGTCATAAGACCAGTAGCAGCAAAGTGAGTGGATTCAGGTACGATGATTCTAAGTGAAATAAGTCACACAGAAAAAGAAACTTATCATAAGATATCACTTATGAAGATCCTGTAAACATGGCTACACGTGAACTGAGTTAGGAAAGAGAACAGAGTCTCACATTTAGAAAACACTCTTATGCCTGCATAAAGGGGAAGGAGAGGTGGGGTGATGCATAAAACCAGAGTTTGATATAAGCACAGGGACCGTTTCAAAAACCAACTTTGGAATAGACAAGACCGACACCTTCCTCAGTGAAAGAGACTCAAAACCCCATATTTCCCACAGAGGAATATATCTGACTAGTAAGAATCTTAAAACCTATGTATTGATATGTCTCCATAAGGGAATCAAGTGTGTCTAGAGTGGCATAAACATGGCAGCGAGAATCAGCTCAAACCCACTATAAAAAGGAATTTCAAAAGCAAAACCAAAAAACAGGGAAATTCTTTACAATTCCTTCAGGGTGTCTGAGGAAACCTGGAAAGACCCTATCTACAATGACAGCTGGATGTGGCATAAGGCTGGACACTTGGGACTGAGAGGATTGGTGAGATTGGGTGAGCAAATGCAGACCCTTTCAAGCAATAATGCATGGCCCCCATTCCATGGGTCCCAACTCTCCAGGTTCAAGGGAATATTACTACAGCTATAACATGTACAGGAAACCTAGAGAATGGACACACTGTGAATACGAAAGGTTTCTAAAACTCAACGAATAGTCCCTCTCCTGGTGCTCCAGTTTGACTTTCCAACTGCCTTACTATCAATCTCCCAACTTGGAGAGACAGGCCCTTTAACCTACTGGTTTGCACAGGTTCCCAATTTGGCAGAGGATGGAAGGGACGAGGGAGAACCCATGAGAGAGTAGCTGTTAGGCATTTGGACGGGCACATGTCACTCTAATTTCCCGGCAGGAAGAAGAATTAACCAAAGTCTCAGCCACCCACCGGGAACCAGTATAGGACATGATCCAAAATTTTGGACTTGCGTTCAGCTCCCAAAAAACGAGTTGAGAAATGGAGCTCAGGGGCACAGCAATTCACAAACTGGCAGAGTGATAAAGGACAACTATCGTCCAAAAATCTGTTGAGGGAAGTCAACGAGGCGGACTTGAAAGTGAGGCAAAATAGCAGGAAACAGATTTCAAGAGGTACGTTGGAATCGCCTGTAAAGCACAGGAAGAGGGGCACAACTTGGACAATGGTGCACTTGGCCAAAAAGGGCGTATGCGTTTTCTCCTGAATATATTCAGGAGAAAACGCATACGCCCTTTTTGGCCAAGCAAGCAAGCGGGCAATGCAAATCTGCACTACAAAGAAGTATCACTTCCCACCGGTCAAAAGGGACATCCACAAAATGTGTAAAAACCAGAAAGGCAAGACAGGCCCTGGAGAACTGGGAGCCTTGTTATGCTGATGGGTGGGATGTAAACTGCCAACTGCCTCATTGGAGGAGTGCATTGTGTTCCCTAAAACAAGTAAACAACAGAGCTACAGAGCCAAGGCCACTTCCAGTCTAGGGAATATACCTTGGGAAAACTGAAAATCAATAAGAAAGAGCCACCTCCAAATTTAGGGCTGCACTGGCTACAAGAACCTCAACTTGGGTACACCTTAAATATCCCAGGAAATATAAAAATGGTTCAAAACATTGTGGTACTTACGTACGATGGAATATCCCTCAGCGATGAAATCAATGTCATAAGACCAGTAGCAGCAAAGTGAGTGGATTCAGGTACGATGATTCTAAGTGAAATAAGTCACACAGAAAAAGAAACTTATCATAAGATATCACTTATGAAGATCCTGTAAACATGGCTACACGTGAACTGAGTTAGGAAAGAGAACAGAGTCTCACATTTAGAAAACACTCTTATGCCTGCATAAAGTGGAAGGAGAGGTGGGGTGATGCATAAAACCAGAGTTTGATATAAGCACAGGGACCGTTTCAAAAACCAACTTTGGAATTGACAAGAGCGACACCTTCCTCAGTGAAAGAGACTCAAAACCCCATATTTCCCACAGAGGAATATATCTGACTAGTAAGAATCTTAAAACCTATGTATTGATATGTCTCCATAAGGGAATCAAGTGTGTCTAGAGTGGCATAAACATGGCAGCGAGAATCAGCTCAAACCCAGTATAAAAAGGAATTTCAAAAGCAAAACCAAAAAACAGGGAAATTCTTTACAATTCCTTCAGGGTGTCTGAGGAAACCTGGAAAGACCCTATCTACAATGACAGCTGGATGTGGCATAAGGCTGGACACTTGGGACTGAGAGGATTGGCGAGATTGGGTGAGCAAATGCAGACCCTTTCAAGCAATAATGCATGGCCCCCATTCCATGGGTCCCAACTCTCCAGGTTCAAGGGAATATTACTACAGCTATAACATGTACAGGAAACCTAGAGAATGGACACACTGTGAATACGAAAGGTTTCTAAAACTCAACGAATAGTCCCTCTCCTGGTGCTCCAGTTTGACTTTCCAACTGCCTTACTATCAATCTCCCAACTTGGAGAGACAGGCCCTTTAACCTCCTGGTTTGCACAGGTTCCCAATTTGGCAGAGGATGGAAGGGACGAGGGAGAACCCATGAGAGAGTAGCTGTTAGGCATTTGGACGGGCACATGTCACTCTAATTTCCCGGCAGGAAGAAGAATTAACCAAAGTCTCAGCCACCCACCGGGAACCAGTATAGGACATGATCCAATATTTTGGACTTGCGTTCAGCTCACAAAAAACGAGTTGAGAAATGGAGTTCAGGGGCACAGCAATTCACAAACTGGCAGAGTGATAAAGGACAACTATCGTCCAAAAATCTGTTGAGGGAAGTCAACGAGGCGGACTTGAAAGTGAGGCAAAATAGCAGGAAACAGATTTCAAGAGGTACGTTGGAATCGCCTGTAAAGCACAGGAAGAGGGGCACAACTTGGACAATGGTGCACTTGGCCAAAAAGGGCGTATGCGTTTTCTCCTGAATATATTCAGGAGAAAACGCATACGCCCTTTTTGGCCAAGCAAGCAAGCGGGCAATGCAAATCTGCACTACAAAGAAGTATCATTTCCCACCGGTCAAAAGGGACATCCACAAAATGTGTAAAAACCAGAAAGGCAAGACAGGCCCTGAGGAACTGGGAGCCTTGTTATGCTGATGGGTGGGATGTAAATTGCCAACTGCCTCACTGGAGGAGTGCATTGTGTTCCCTAAAACAAGTAAACAACAGAGCTACAGAGCCAAGGCCACTTCCAGTCTAGGGAATATACCTTGGGAAAACTGAAAATCAATAAGAAAAAGCCACCTCCAAATTTAGGGCTGCACTGGCTACAAGAACCTCAACTTGGGTACACCTTAAATATCCCAGGAAACATAAAAATGGTTCAAAACATTGTGGTACTTACGTACGATGGAATATCCCTCAGCCATGAAATCAATGTCATAAGACCAGTAGCAGCAAAGTGAGTGGATTCAGGTACGATGATTCTAAGTGAAATAAGTCACACAGAAAAAGAAACTTATCATAAGATATCACTTATGAAGATCCTGTAAACATGGCTACACGTGAATTGAGTTAGGAAAGGGAACAGAGTCTCACATTTAGAAAACACTCTTATGCCTGCATAAAGGGGAAGGAGAGGTGGGGTGATGCATAAAACCAGAGTTTGATATAAGCACAGGGACCGTTTCAAAAACCAACTTTGGAATTGACAAGACCGACACCTTCCTCAGTGAAAGAGACTCAAAACCCCATATTTCCCACAGAGGAATATATCTGACTAGTAAGAATCTTAAAACCTATGTATTGATATGTCTCCATAAGGGAATCAAGTGTGTCTAGAGTGGCACAAACATGGCAGCGAGAATCAGCTCAAACCCACTATAAAAAGGAATTTCAAAAGCAAAACCAAAAAACAGGGAAATTCTTTACAATTCCTTCAGGGTGTCTGAGGAAACCTGGAAAGACCCTATCTACAATGACAGCTGGATGTGGCATAAGGCTGGACACTTGGGACTGAGAGGATTGGTGAGATTGGGTGAGCAAATGCAGACCCTTTCAAGCAATAATGCATGGCCCCCATTCCATGGGTCCCAACTCTCCAGGTTCAAGGGAATATTACTACAGCTATAACATGTACAGGAAACCTAGAGAATGGACACACTGTGAATACGAAAGGTTTCTAAAACTCAACGAATAGTCCCTCTCCTGGTGCTCCAGTTTGACTTTCCAACTGCCTTACTATCAATCTCCCAACTTGGAGAGACAGGCCCTTTAACCTCCTGGTTTGCACAGGTTCCCAATTTGGCAGAGGATGGAAGGGAAGAGGGAGAACCCATGAGAGAGTAGCTGTTAGGCATTTGGACGGGCACATGTCACTCTAATTTCCCGGCAGGAAGAAGAATTAACCAAAGTCTCAGCCACCCACGGGGAACCAGTATAGGACATGATCCAAAATTTTGGACTTGCGTTCAGCTCCCAGAAAACGAGTTGAGAAATGGAGCTCAGGGGCACAGCAATTCACAAACTGGCAGAGTGATAAAGGACAACTATCGTCCAAAAATCTGTTGAGGGAAGTAAACGAGGCGGACTTGAAAGCGAGGCAAAATAGCAGGAAACAGATTTCAAGAGGTACCTTGGAATCGCCTGTAAAGCACAGGAAGAGGGGCACAACTTGGACAATGGTGCACTTGGCCAAAAAGGGCGTATGCGTTTTCTCCTGAATATATTCAGGAGAAAACGCATACGCCCTTTTTGGCCAAGCAAGCAAGCGGGCAATGCAAATCTGCACTACAAAGAAGTATCACTTCCCACCGGTCAAAAGGGACATCCACAAAATGTGTAAAAACCAGAAAGGCAAGACAGGCCCTGGAGAACTGGGAGCCTTGTTATGCTGATGGGCGGGATGTAAATTGCCAACTGCCTCACTGGAGGAGTACATTGTGTTCCCTAAAACAAGTAAACAACAGAGCTACAGAGCCAAGGCCACTTCCAGTCTAGGGAATATACCTTGGGAAAACTGAAAATCAATAAGAAAGAGCCACCTCCAAATTTAGGGCTGCACTGACTACAAGAACCTCAACTTGGGTACACCTTAAATATCCCAGGAAATATAAAAATGGTTCAAAACATTGTGGTACTTACGTACGATGGAATATCCCTCAGCCATGAAATCAATGTCATAAGACCAGTAGCAGCAAAGTGAGTGGATTCAGGTACGATGATTCTAAGTGAAATAAGTCACACAGAAAAAGAAACTTATCATAAGATATCACTTATGAAGATCCTGTAAACATGGCTACACGTGAACTGAGTTAGGAAAGAGAACAGAGTCTCACATTTAGAAAACACTCTTATGCCTGCATAAAGGGGAAGGAGAGGTGGGGTGATGCATAAAACCAGAGTTTGATATAAGCACAGGGACCGTTTCAAAAACCAACTTTGGAATAGACAAGACCGACACCTTCCTCAGTGAAAGAGACTCAAAACCCCATATTTCCCACAGAGGAATATATCTGACTAGTAAGAATCTTAAAACCTATGTATTGATATGTCTCCATAAGGGAATCAAGTGTGTCTAGAGTGGCATAAACATGGCAGCGAGAATCAGCTCAAACCCACTATAAAAAGGAATTTCAAAAGCAAAACCAAAAAACAGGGAAATTCTTTACAATTCCTTCAGGGTGTCTGAGGAAACCTGGAAAGACCCTATCTACAATGACAGCTGGATGTGGCATAAGGCTGGACACTTGGGACTGAGAGGATTGGTGAGATTGGGTGAGCAAATGCAGACCCTTTCAAGCAATAATGCATGGCCCCCATTCCATGGGTCCCAACTCTCCAGGTTCAAGGGAATATTACTACAGCTATAACATGTACAGGAAACCTAGAGAATGGACACACTGTGAATACGAAAGGTTTCTAAAACTCAACGAATAGTCCCTCTCCTGGTGCTCCAGTTTGACTTTCCAACTGCCTTACTATCAATCTCCCAACTTGGAGAGACAGGCCCTTTAACCTCCTGGTTTGCACAGGTTCCCAATTTGGCAGAGGATGGAAGGGACGAGGGAGAACCCATGAGAGAGTAGCTGTTAGGCATTTGGACGGGCACATGTCACTCTAATTTCCCGGCAGGAAGAAGAATTAACCAAAGTCTCAGCCACCCACCGGGAACCAGTATAGGACATGATCCAATATTTTGGACTTGCGTTCAGCTCACAAAAAACGAGTTGAGAAATGGAGTTCAGGGGCACAGCAATTCACAAACTGGCAGAGTGATAAAGGACAACTATCGTCCAAAAATCTGTTGAGGGAAGTCAACGAGGCGGACTTGAAAGTGAGGCAAAATAGCAGGAAACAGATTTCAAGAGGTACGTTGGAATCGCCTGTAAAGCACAGGAAGAGGGGCACAACTTGGACAATGGTGCACTTGGCCAAAAAGGGCGTATGCGTTTTCTCCTGAATATATTCAGGAGAAAACGCATACGCCCTTTTTGGCCAAGCAAGCAAGCGGGCAATGCAAATCTGCACTACAAAGAAGTATCATTTCCCACCGGTCAAAAGGGACATCCACAAAATGTGTAAAAACCAGAAAGGCAAGACAGGCCCTGAGGAACTGGGAGCCTTGTTATGCTGATGGGTGGGATGTAAATTGCCAACTGCCTCACTGGAGGAGTGCATTGTGTTCCCTAAAACAAGTAAACAACAGAGCTACAGAGCCAAGGCCACTTCCAGTCTAGGGAATATACCTTGGGAAAACTGAAAATCAATAAGAAAAAGCCACCTCCAAATTTAGGGCTGCACTGGCTACAAGAACCTCAACTTGGGTACACCTTAAATATCCCAGGAAACATAAAAATGGTTCAAAACATTGTGGTACTTACGTACGATGGAATATCCCTCAGCCATGAAATCAATGTCATAAGACCAGTAGCAGCAAAGTGAGTGGATTCAGGTACGATGATTCTAAGTGAAATAAGTCACACAGAAAAAGAAACTTATCATAAGATATCACTTATGAAGATCCTGTAAACATGGCTACACGTGAATTGAGTTAGGAAAGGGAACAGAGTCTCACATTTAGAAAACACTCTTATGCCTGCATAAAGGGGAAGGAGAGGTGGGGTGATGCATAAAACCAGAGTTTGATATAAGCACAGGGACCGTTTCAAAAACCAACTTTGGAATTGACAAGACCGACACCTTCCTCAGTGAAAGAGACTCAAAACCCCATATTTCCCACAGAGGAATATATCTGACTAGTAAGAATCTTAAAACCTATGTATTGATATGTCTCCATAAGGGAATCAAGTGTGTCTAGAGTGGCATAAACATGGCAGCGAGAATCAGCTCAAACCCACTATAAAAAGGAATTTCAAAAGCAAAACCAAAAAACAGGGAAATTCTTTACAATTCCTTCAGGGTGTCTGAGGAAACCTGGAAAGACCCTATCTACAATGACAGCTGGATGTGGCATAAGGCTGGACACTTGGGACTGAGAGGATTGGTGAGATTGGGTGAGCAAATGCAGACCCTTTCAAGCAATAATGCATGGCCCCCATTCCATGGGTCCCAACTCTCCAGGTTCAAGGGAATATTACTACAGCTATAACATGTACAGGAAACCTAGAGAATGGACACACTGTGAATACGAAAGGTTTCTAAAACTCAACGAATAGTCCCTCTCCTGGTGCTCCAGTTTGACTTTCCAACTGCCTTACTATCAATCTCCCAACTTGGAGAGACAGGCCCTTTAACCTCCTGGTTTGCACAGGTTCCCAATTTGGCAGAGGATGGAAGGGAAGAGGGAGAACCCATGAGAGAGTAGCTGTTAGGCATTTGGACGGGCACATGTCACTCTAATTTCCCGGCAGGAAGAAGAATTAACCAAAGTCTCAGCCACCCACGGGGAACCAGTATAGGACATGATCCAAAATTTTGGACTTGCGTTCAGCTCCCAGAAAACGAGTTGAGAAATGGAGCTCAGGGGCACAGCAATTCACAAACTGGCAGAGTGATAAAGGACAACTATCGTCCAAAAATCTGTTGAGGGAAGTAAACGAGGCGGACTTGAAAGCGAGGCAAAATAGCAGGAAACAGATTTCAAGAGGTACCTTGGAATCGCCTGTAAAGCACAGGAAGAGGGGCACAACTTGGACAATGGTGCACTTGGCCAAAAAGGGCGTATGCGTTTTCTCCTGAATATATTCAGGAGAAAACGCATACGCCCTTTTTGGCCAAGCAAGCAAGCGGGCAATGCAAATCTGCACTACAAAGAAGTATCACTTCCCACCGGTCAAAAGGGACATCCACAAAATGTGTAAAAACCAGAAAGGCAAGACAGGCCCTGGAGAACTGGGAGCCTTGTTATGCTGATGGGCGGGATGTAAATTGCCAACTGCCTCACTGGAGGAGTACATTGTGTTCCCTAAAACAAGTAAACAACAGAGCTACAGAGCCAAGGCCACTTCCAGTCTAGGGAATATACCTTGGGAAAACTGAAAATCAATAAGAAAGAGCCACCTCCAAATTTAGGGCTGCACTGACTACAAGAACCTCAACTTGGGTACACCTTAAATATCCCAGGAAATATAAAAATGGTTCAAAACATTGTGGTACTTACGTACGATGGAATATCCCTCAGCCATGAAATCAATGTCATAAGACCAGTAGCAGCAAAGTGAGTGGATTCAGGTACGATGATTCTAAGTGAAATAAGTCACACAGAAAAAGAAACTTATCATAAGATATCACTTATGAAGATCCTGTAAACATGGCTACACGTGAACTGAGTTAGGAAAGAGAACAGAGTCTCACATTTAGAAAACACTCTTATGCCTGCATAAAGGGGAAGGAGAGGTGGGGTGATGCATAAAACCAGAGTTTGATATAAGCACAGGGACCGTTTCAAAAACCAACTTTGGAATAGACAAGACCGACACCTTCCTCAGTGAAAGAGACTCAAAACCCCATATTTCCCACAGAGGAATATATCTGACTAGTAAGAATCTTAAAACCTATGTATTGATATGTCTCCATAAGGGAATCAAGTGTGTCTAGAGTGGCATAAACATGGCAGCGAGAATCAGCTCAAACCCACTATAAAAAGGAATTTCAAAAGCAAAACCAAAAAACAGGGAAATTCTTTACAATTCCTTCAGGGTGTCTGAGGAAACCTGGAAAGACCCTATCTACAATGACAGCTGGATGTGGCATAAGGCTGGACACTTGGGACTGAGAGGATTGGTGAGATTGGGTGAGCAAATGCAGACCCTTTCAAGCAATAATGCATGGCCCCCATTCCATGGGTCCCAACTCTCCAGGTTCAAGGGAATATTACTACAGCTATAACATGTACAGGAAACCTAGAGAATGGACACACTGTGAATACGAAAGGTTTCTAAAACTCAACGAATAGTCCCTCTCCTGGTGCTCCAGTTTGACTTTCCAACTGCCTTACTATCAATCTCCCAACTTGGAGAGACAGGCCCTTTAACCTCCTGGTTTGCACAGGTTCCCAATTTGGCAGAGGATGGAAGGGACGAGGGAGAACCCATGAGAGAGTAGCTGTTAGGCATTTGGACGGGCACATGTCACTCTAATTTCCCGGCAGGAAGAAGAATTAACCAAAGTCTCAGCCACCCACCGGGAACCAGTATAGGACATGATCCAAAATTTTGGACTTGCGTTCAGCTCCCAAAAAACGAGTTGAGAAATGGAGCTCAGGGGCACAGCAATTCACAAACTGGCAGAGTGATAAAGGACAACTATCGTCCAAAAATCTGTTGAGGGAAGTCAACGAGGCGGACTTGAAAGTGAGGCAAAATAGCAGGAAACAGATTTCAAGAGGTACGTTGGAATCGCCTGTAAAGCACAGGAAGAGGGGCACAACTTGGACAATGGTGCACTTGGCCAAAAAGGGCGTATGCGTTTTCTCCTGAATATATTCAGGAGAAAACGCATACGCCCTTTTTGGCCAAGCAAGCAAGCGGGCAATGCAAATCTGCACTACAAAGAAGTATCACTTCCCACCGGTCAAAAGGGACATCCACAAAATGTGTAAAAACCAGAAAGGCAAGACAGGCCCTGGAGAACTGGGAGCCTTGTTATGCTGATGGGCGGGATGTCAATTGCCAACTGCCTCACTGGAGGAGTACATTGTGTTCCCTAAAACAAGTAAACAACAGAGCTACAGAGCCAAGGCCACTTCCAGTCTAGGGAATATACCTTGGGAAAACTGAAAATCAATAAGAAAGAGCCACCTCCAAATTTAGGGCTGCACTGACTACAAGAACCTCAACTTGGGTACACCTTAAATATCCCAGGAAATATAAAAATGGTTCAAAACATTGTGGTACTTACGTACGATGGAATATCCCTCAGCCATGAAATCAATGTCATAAGACCAGTAGCAGCAAAGTGAGTGGATTCAGGTACGATGATTCTAAGTGAAATAAGTCACACAGAAAAAGAAACTTATCATAAGATATCACTTATGAAGATCCTGTAAACATGGCTACACGTGAACTGAGTTAGGAAAGAGAACAGAGTCTCACATTTAGAAAACACTCTTATGCCTGCATAAAGGGGAAGGAGAGGTGGGGTGATGCATAAAACCAGAGTTTGATATAAGCACAGGGACCGTTTCAAAAACCAACTTTGGAATAGACAAGACCGACACCTTCCTCAGTGAAAGAGACTCAAAACCCCATATTTCCCACAGAGGAATATATCTGACTAGTAAGAATCTTAAAACCTATGTATTGATATGTCTCCATAAGGGAATCAAGTGTGTCTAGAGTGGCATAAACATGGCAGCGAGAATCAGCTCAAACCCACTATAAAAAGGAATTTCAAAAGCAAAACCAAAAAACAGGGAAATTCTTTACAATTCCTTCAGGGTGTCTGAGGAAACCTGGAAAGACCCTATCTACAATGACAGCTGGATGTGGCATAAGGCTGGACACTTGGGACTGAGAGGATTGGTGAGATTGGGTGAGCAAATGCAGACCCTTTCAAGCAATAATGCATGGCCCCCATTCCATGGGTCCCAACTCTCCAGGTTCAAGGGAATATTACTACAGCTATAACATGTACAGGAAACCTAGAGAATGGACACACTGTGAATACGAAAGGTTTCTAAAACTCAACGAATAGTCCCTCTCCTGGTGCTCCAGTTTGACTTTCCAACTGCCTTACTATCAATCTCCCAACTTGGAGAGACAGGCCCTTTAACCTCCTGGTTTGCACAGGTTCCCAATTTGGCAGAGGATGGAAGGGACGAGGGAGAACCCATGAGAGAGTAGCTGTTAGGCATTTGGACGGGCACATGTCACTCTAATTTCCCGGCAGGAAGAAGAATTAACCAAAGTCTCAGCCACCCACCGGGAACCAGTATAGGACATGATCCAAAATTTTGGACTTGCGTTCAGCTCCCAAAAAACGAGTTGAGAAATGGAGCTCAGGGGCACAGCAATTCACAAACTGGCAGAGTGATAAAGGACAACTATCGTCCAAAAATCTGTTGAGGGAAGTCAACGAGGCGGACTTGAAAGCGAGGCAAAATAGCAGGAAACAGATTTCAAGAGGTACGTTGGAATCGCCTGTAAAGCACAGGAAGAGGGGCACAACTTGGACAATGGTGCACTTGGCCAAAAAGGGCGTATGCGTTTTCTCCTGAATATATTCAGGAGAAAACGCATACGCCCTTTTTGGCCAAGCAAGCAAGCGGGCAATGCAAATCTGCACTACAAAGAAGTATCACTTCCCACCGGTCAAAAGGGACATCCACAAAATGTGTAAAAACCAGAAAGGCAAGACAGGCCCTGGAGAACTGGGAGCCTTGTTATGCTGATGGGCGGGATGTAAATTGCCAACTGCCTCACTGGAGGAGTGCATTGTGTTCCCTAAAACAAGTAAACAACAGAGCTACAGAGCCAAGGCCACTTCCAGTCTAGGGAATATACCTTGGGAAAACTGAAAATCAATAAGAAAGAGCCACCTCCAAATTTAGGGCTGCACTGGCTACAAGAACCTCAACTTGGGTACACCTTAAATATCCCAGGAAATATAAAAATGGTTCAAAACATTGTGGTACTTACGTACGATGGAATATCCCTCAGCGATGAAATCAATGTCATAAGACCAGTAGCAGCAAAGTGAGTGGATTCAGGTACGATGATTCTAAGTGAAATAAGTCACACAGAAAAAGAAACTTATCATAAGATATCACTTATGAAGATCCTGTAAACATGGCTACACGTGAACTGAGTTAGGAAAGAGAACAGAGTCTCACATTTAGAAAACACTCTTATGCCTGCATAAAGTGGAAGGAGAGGTGGGGTGATGCATAAAACCAGAGTTTGATATAAGCACAGGGACCGTTTCAAAAACCAACTTTGGAATTGACAAGACCGACACCTTCCTCAGTGAAAGAGACTCAAAACCCCATATTTCCCACAGAGGAATATATCTGACTAGTAAGAAACTTAAAACCTATGTATTGATATGTCTCCATAAGGGAATCAAGTGTGTCTAGAGTGGCATAAACATGGCAGCGAGAATCAGCTCAAACCCACTATAAAAAGGAATTTCAAAAGCAAAACCAAAAAACAGGGAAATTCTTTACAATTCCTTCAGGGTGTCTGAGGAAACCTGGAAAGACCCTATCTACAATGACAGCTGGATGTGGCATAAGGCTGGACACTTGGGACTGAGAGGATTGGAGAGATTGGGTGAGCAAATGCAGACCCTTTCAAGCAATAATGCATGGCCCCCATTCCATGGGTCCCAACTCTCCAGGTTCAAGGGAATATTACTACAGCTATAACATGTACAGGAAACCTAGAGAATGGACACACTGTGAATACGAAAGGTTTCTAAAACTCAACGAATAGTCCCTCTCCTGGTGCTCCAGTTTGACTTTCCAACTGCCTTACTATCAATCTCCCAACTTGGAGAGACAGGCCCTTTAACCTCCTGGTTTGCACAGGTTCCCAATTTGGCAGAGGATGGAAGGGACGAGGGAGAACCCATGAGAGAGTAGCTGTTAGGCATTTGGACGGGCACATGTCACTCTAATTTCCCGGCAGGAAGAAGAATTAACCAAAGTCTCAGCCACCCACCGGGAACCAGTATAGGACATGATCCAATATTTTGGACTTGCGTTCAGCTCACAAAAAACGAGTTGAGAAATGGAGTTCAGGGGCACAGCAATTCACAAACTGGCAGAGTGATAAAGGACAACTATCGTCCAAAAATCTGTTGAGGGAAGTCAACGAGGCGGACTTGAAAGTGAGGCAAAATAGCAGGAAACAGATTTCAAGAGGTACGTTGGAATCGCCTGTAAAGCACAGGAAGAGGGGCACAACTTGGACAATGGTGCACTTGGCCAAAAAGGGCGTATGCGTTTTCTCCTGAATATATTCAGGAGAAAACGCATACGCCCTTTTTGGCCAAGCAAGCAAGCGGGCAATGCAAATCTGCACTACAAAGAAGTATCATTTCCCACCGGTCAAAAGGGACATCCACAAAATGTGTAAAAACCAGAAAGGCAAGACAGGCCCTGAGGAACTGGGAGCCTTGTTATGCTGATGGGTGGGATGTAAATTGCCAACTGCCTCACTGGAGGAGTGCATTGTGTTCCCTAAAACAAGTAAACAACAGAGCTACAGAGCCAAGGCCACTTCCAGTCTAGGGAATATACCTTGGGAAAACTGAAAATCAATAAGAAAGAGCCACCTCCAAATTTAGGGCTGCACTGACTACAAGAACCTCAACTTGGGTACACCTTAAATATCCCAGGAAATATAAAAATGGTTCAAAACATTGTGGTACTTACGTACGATGGAATATCCCTCAGCCATGAAATCAATGTCATAAGACCAGTAGCAACAAAGTGAGTGGATTCAGGTACGATGATTCTAAGTGAAATAAGTCACACAGAAAAAGAAACTTATCATAAGATATCACTTATGAAGATCCTGTAAACATGGCTACACATGAACTGAGTTAGGAAAGAGAACAGAGTCTCACATTTAGAAAACACTCTTATGCCTGCATAAAGGGGAAGGAGAGGTGGGGTGATGCATAAAACCAGAGTTTGATATAAGCACAGGGACCGTTTCAAAAACCAACTTTGGAATTGACAAGACCGACACCTTCCTCAGTGAAAGAGACTCAAAACCCCATATTTCCCACAGAGGAATATATCTGACTAGTAAGAATCTTAAAACCTATGTATTGATATGTCTCCATAAGGGAATCAAGTGTGTCTAGAGTGGCATAAACATGGCAGCGAGAATCAGCTCAAACCCACTATAAAAAGGAATTTCAAAAGCAAAACCAAAAAACAGGGAAATTCTTTACAATTCCTTCAGGGTGTCTGAGGAAACCTGGAAAGACCCTATCTACAATGACAGCTGGATGTGGCATAAGGCTGGACACTTGGGACTGAGAGGATTGGTGAGATTGGGTGAGCGAATGCAGACCCTTTCAAGCAATAATGCATGGCCCCAATTCCATGGGTCCCAACTCTCCATGTTCAAGGGAATATTACTACAGCTATAACATGTACAGGAAACCTAGAGAATGGACACACTGTGAATACGAAAGGTTTCTAAAACTCAACGAATAGTCCCTCTCCTGATGCTCCAGTTTGACTTTCCAACTGCCTTACTATCAATCTCCCAACTTGGAGAGACAGGCCCTTTAACCTCCTGGTTTGCACAGGTTCCCAATTTGGCAGAGGATGGAAGGGACGAGGGAGAACCCATGAGAGAGTAGCTGTTAGGCATTTGGACGGGCACATGTCACTCTAATTTCCCGGCAGGAAGAAGAATTAACCAAAGTCTCAGCCACCCACCGGGAACCAGTATAGGACATGATCCAAAATTTTGGACTTGCGTTCAGCTCACAAAAAACGAGTTGAGAAATGGAGCTCAGGGGCACAGCAATTCACAAACTGGCAGAGTGATAAAGGACAACTATCGTCCAAAAATCTGTTGAGGGAAGTCAACGAGGCGGACTTGAAAGCGAGGCAAAATAGCAGGAAACAGATTTCAAGAGGTACCTTGGAATCACCTGTAAAGCACAGGAAGAGGGGCACAACTTGGACAATGGTGCACTTGGCCAAAAAGGGCGTATGCGTTTTCTCCTGAATATATTCAGGAGAAAACGCATACGCCCTTTTTGGCCAAGCAAGCAAGCGGGCAATGCAAATCTGCACTACAAAGAAGTATCACTTCCCACCGGTCAAAAGGGACATCCACAAAATGTGTAAAAACCAGAAAGGCAAGACAGGCCCTGGAGAACAGGGAGCCTTGTTATGCTGATGGGCAGGATGTCAATTGCCAACTGCCTCACTGGAGGAGTGCATTGTGTTCCCTAAAACAAGTAAACAACAGAGCTACAGAGCCAAGGCCACTTCCAGTCTAGGGAATATACCTTGCGAAAACTGAAAATCAATAAGAAACAGCCACCTCCAAATTTAGGGCTGCACTGGCTACAAGAACCTCAACTTGGGTACACCTTAAATATCCAAGGAAACATAAAAATGGTTCAAAACATTGTGGTACTTACGTACGATGGAATATCCCTCAGCCATGAAATCAATGTCATAAGACCAGTAGCAGCAAAGTGAGTTGATTCAGGTACGATGATTCTAAGTGAAATAAGTCACACAGAAAAAGAAACTTATCATAAGATATCACTTATGAAGATCCTGTAAACATGGCTACACGTGAACTGAGTTAGGAAAGAGAACAGAATCTCACATTTAGAAAACACTCTTATGCCTGCATAAAGGGGAAGGAGAGGTGGGGTGATGCATAAAACCAGAGTTTGATATAAGCACAGGGACCGTTTCAAAAACCAACTTTGGAATAGACAAGACCTACACCTTCCTCAGTGAAAGAGACTCAAAACCCCATATTTCCCACAGAGGAATATATCTGACTAGTAAGAATCTTAAAACCTATGTATTGATGTGTCACCATAAGGGAATCAAGTGTGTCTAGAGTGGCATAAACATGGCAGCGAGAATCAGCTCAAACCCACTATAAAAAGGAATTTCAAAAGCAAAACCAAAAAACAGGGAAATTCTTTACAATTCCTTCAGGGTGTCTGAGGAAACCTGGAAAGACCCTATCTACAATGACAGCTGGATGTGGCATAAGGCTGGACACTTGGGACTGAGAGGATTGGTGAGATTGGGTGAGCAAATGCAGACCCTTTCAAGCAATAATGCATGGCCCCCATTCCATGGGTCCCAACTCTCCAGGTTCAAGGGAATATTACTACAGCTATAACATGTACAGGAAACCTAGAGAATGGACACACTGTGAATACGAAAGGTTTCTAAAACTCAACGAATAGTCCCTCTCCTGGTGCTCCAGTTTGACTTTCCAACTGCCTTACTATCAATCTCACAACTTGGACAGACAGGCCCTTTAACCTCCTGGTTTGCACAGGTTCCCAATTTGGCAGAGGATGGAAGGGACGAGGGAGAACCCATGAGAGAGTAGCTGTTAGGCATTTGGACGGGCACATGTCACTCTAATTTCCCGGCAGGAAGAAGAATTAACCAAAGTCTCAGCCACCCACCGGGAACCAGTATAGGACAGGATCCAAAATTTTGGACTTGCGTTCAGCTCACAAAAAACGAGTTGAGAAATGGAGCTCAGGGGCACAGCAATTCACAAACTGGCAGAGTGATAAAGGACAACTATCGTCCAAAAATCTGTTGAGGGAAGTCAACGAGGCGGACTTGAAAGCGAGGCAAAATAGCAGGAAACAGATTTCAAGAGGTACCTTGGAATCGCCTGTAAAGCACAGGAAGAGGGGCACAACTTGGACAATGGTGCACTTGGCCAAAAAGGGCGTATGCGTTTTCTCCTGAATATATTCAGGAGAAAACGCATACGCCCTTTTTGGCCAAGCAAGCAAGCGGGCAATGCAAATCTGCACTACAAAGAAGTATCACTTCCCACCGGTCAAAAGGGACATCCACAAAATGTGTAAAAACCAGAAAGGCAAGACAGGCCCTGGAGAACTGGGAGCCTTGTTATGCTGATGGGCGGGATGTAAATTGCCAACTGCCTCACTGGAGGAGTGCATTGTGTTCCCTAAAACAAGTAAACAACAGAGCTACAGAGCCAAGGCCACTTCCAGTCTAGGGAATATACCTTGGGAAAACTGAAAATCAATAAGAAAGAGCCACCTCCAAATTTAGGGCTGCACTGACTACAAGAACCTCAACTTGGGTACACCTTAAATATCCCAGGAAATATAAAAATGGTTCAAAACATTGTGGTACTTACGTACGATGGAATATCCCTCAGCCATGAAATCAATGTCATAAGATCAGTAGCAGCAAAGTGAGTGGATTCAGGTACGATGATTCTAAGTGAAATAAGTCACACAGAAAAAGAAACTTATCATAAGATATCACTTATGAAGATCCTGTAAACATGGCTACACGTGAACTGAGTTAGGAAAGAGAACAGAGTCTCACATTTAGAAAACACTCTTATGCCTGCATAAAGGGGAAGGAGAGGTGGGGTGATGCATAAAACCAGAGTTTGATATAAGCACAGGGACCGTTTCAAAAACCAACTTTGGAATAGACAAGACCTACACCTTCCTCAGTGAAAGAGACTCAAAACCCCATATTTCTCACAGAGGAATATATCTGACTAGTAAGAATCTTAAAACCTATGTATTGATGTGTCTCCATAAGGGAATCAAGTGTGTCTAGAGTGGCATAAACATGGCAGCGAGAATCAGCTCAAACCCACTATAAAAAGGAATTTCAAAAGCAAAACCAAAAAACAGGGAAATTCTTTACAATTCCTTCAGGGTGTCTGAGGAAACCTGGAAAGACCCTATCTACAATGACAGCTGGATGTGGCATAAGGCTGGACACTTGGGACTGAGAGGATTGGTGAGATTGGGTGAGCAAATGCAGACCCTTTCAAGCAATAATGCATGGCCCCCATTCCATGGGTCCCAACTCTCCAGGTTCAAGGGAATATTACTACAGCTATAACATGTACAGGAAACCTAGAGAATGGACACACTGTGAATACGAAAGGTTTCTAAAACTCAACGAATAGTCCCTCTCCTGGTGCTCCAGTTTGACTTTCCAACTGCCTTACTATCAATCTCCCAACTTGGAGAGACAGGCCCTTTAACCTCCTGGTTTGCACAGGTTCCCAATTTGGCAGAGGATGGAAGGGACGAGGGAGAAACCATGAGAGAGTAGCTGTTAGGCATTTGGACGGGCACATGTCACTCTAATTTCCCGGCAGGAAGAAGAATTAACCAAAGTCTCAGCCACCCACCGGGAACCAGTATAGGACATGATCCAAAATTTTGGACTTGCGTTCAGCTCACAAAAAACGAGTTGAGAAATGGAGCTCAGGGGCACAGCAATTCACAAACTGGCAGAGTGATAAAGGACAACTATCGTCCAAAAATCTGTTGAGGGAAGTCAACGAGGCGGACTTGAAAGCGAGGCAAAATAGCAGGAAACAGATTTCAAGAGGTACCTTGGAATCGCCTGTAAAGCACAGGAAGAGGGGCACAACTTGGACAATGGTGCACTTGGCCAAAAAGGGCGTATGCGTTTTCTCCTGAATATATTCAGGAGAAAACGCATACGCCCTTTTTGGCCAAGCAAGCAAGCGGGCAATGCAAATCTGCACTACAAAGAAGTATCACTTCCCACCGGTCAAAAGGGACATCCACAAAATGTGTAAAAACCAGAAAGGCAAGACAGGCCCTGGAGAACTGGGAGCCTTGTTATGCTGATGGGCGGGATGTAAATTGCCAACTGCCTCACTGGAGGAGTGCATTGTGTTCCCTAAAACAAGTAAACAACAGAGCTACAGAGCCAAGGCCACTTCCAGTCTAGGGAATATACCTTCGGAAAACTGAAAATCAATAAGAAAGAGCCACCTCCAAATTTAGGGCTGCACTGACTACAAGAACCTCAACTTGGGTACACCTTAAATATCCCAGGAAATATAAAAATGGTTCAAAACATTGTGGTACTTACGTACGATGGAATATCCCTCAGCCATGAAATCAATGTCATAAGACCAGTAGCAGCAAAGTGAGTGGATTCAGGTACGATGATTCTAAGTGAAATAAGTCACACAGAAAAAGAAACTTATCATAAGATATCACTTATGAAGATCCTGTAAACATGGCTACACGTGAACTGAGTTAGGAAAGAGAACAGAGTCTCACATTTAGAAAACACTCTTATGCCTGCATAAAGGGGAAGGAGAGGTGGGGTGATGCATAAAACCAGAGTTTGATATAAGCACAGGGACCGTTTCAAAAACCAACTTTGGAATAGACAAGACCTAAACCTTCCTCAGTGAAAGAGACTCAAAACCCCATATTTCCAACAGAGGAATATATCTGACTAGTAAGAATCTTAAAACCTATGTATTGATATGTCTCCATAAGGGAATCAAGTGTGTCTAGAGTGGCATAAACATGGCAGCGAGAATCAGCTCAAACCCACTATAAAAAGGAATTTCAAAAGCAAAACCAAAAAACAGGGAAATTCTTTACAATTCCTTCAGGGTGTCTGAGGAAACCTGGAAAGACCCTATCTACAATGACAGCTGGATGTGGCATAAGGCTGGACACTTGGGACTGAGAGGATTGGTGAGATTGGGTGAGCAAATGCAGACCCTTTCAAGCAATAATGCATGGCCCCCATTCCATGGGTCCCTACTCTCCAGGTTCAAGGGAATATTACTACAGCTATAACATGTACAGGAAACCTAGAGAATGGACACACTGTGAATACGAAAGGTTTCTAAAACTCAACGAATAGTCCCTCTCCTGGTGCTCCAGTTTGACTTTCCAACTGCCTTACTATCAATCTCCCAACTTGGAGAGACAGGCCCTTTAACCTCCTGGTTTGCACAGGTTCCCAATTTGGCAGAGGATGGAAGGGACGAGGGAGAACCCATGAGAGAGTAGCTGTTAGGCATTTGGACGGGCACATGTCACTCTAATTTCCCGGCAGGAAGAAGAATTAACCAAAGTCTCAGCCACCCACCGGGAACCAGTATAGGACATGATCCAAAATTTTGGACTTGCGTTCAGCTCCCAAAAAACGAGTTGAGAAATGGAGCTCAGGGGCACAGCAATTCACAAACTGGCAGAGTGATAAAGGACAACTATCGTCCAAAAATCTGTTGAGGGAAGTCAACGAGGCGGACTTGAAAGCGAGGCAAAATAGCAGGAAACAGATTTCAAGAGGTACGTTGGAATCGCCTGTAAAGCACAGGAAGAGGGGCACAACTTGGACAATGGTGCACTTGGCCAAAAAGGGCGTATGCGTTTTCTCCTGAATATATTCAGGAGAAAACGCATACGCCCTTTTTGGCCAAGCAAGCAAGCGGGCAATGCAAATCTGCACTACAAAGAAGTATCATTTCCCACCGGTCAAAAGGGACATCCACAAAATGTGTAAAAACCAGAAAGGCAAGACAGGCCCTGAGGAACTGGGAGCCTTGTTATGCTGATGGGTGGGATGTAAATTGCCAACTGCCTCACTGGAGGAGTGCATTGTGTTCCCTAAAACAAGTAAACAACAGAGCTACAGAGCCAAGGCCACTTCCAGTCTAGGGAATATACCTTGGGAAAACTGAAAATCAATAAGAAAGAGCCACCTCCAAATTTAGGGCTGCACTGACTACAAGAACCTCAACTTGGGTACACCTTAAATATCCCAGGAAATATAAAAATGGTTCAAAACATTGTGGTACTTACGTACGATGGAATATCCCTCAGCCATGAAATCAATGTCATAAGACCAGTAGCAACAAAGTGAGTGGATTCAGGTACGATGATTCTAAGTGAAATAAGTCACACAGAAAAAGAAACTTATCATAAGATATCACTTATGAAGATCCTGTAAACATGGCTACACGTGAACTGAGTTAGGAAAGAGAACAGAGTCTCACATTTAGAAAACACTCTTATGCCTGCATAAAGGGGAAGGAGAGGTGGGGTGATGCATAAAACCAGAGTTTGATATAAGCACAGGGACCGTTTCAAAAACCAACTTTGGAATTGACAAGACCGACACCTTCCTCAGTGAAAGAGACTCAAAACCCCATATTTCCCACAGAGGAATATATCTGACTAGTAAGAATCTTAAAACCTATGTATTGATATGTCTCCATAAGGGAATCAAGTGTGTCTAGAGTGGCATAAACATGGCAGCGAGAATCAGCTCAAACCCACTATAAAAAGGAATTTCAAAAGCAAAACCAAAAAACAGGGAAATTCTTTACAATTCCTTCAGGGTGTCTGAGGAAACCTGGAAAGACCCTATCTACAATGACAGCTGGATGTGGCATAAGGCTGGACACTTGGGACTGAGAGGATTGGTGAGATTGGGTGAGCGAATGCAGACCCTTTCAAGCAATAATGCATGGCCCCAATTCCATGGGTCCCAACTCTCCATGTTCAAGGGAATATTACTACAGCTATAACATGTACAGGAAACCTAGAGAATGGACACACTGTGAATACGAAAGGTTTCTAAAACTCAACGAATAGTCCCTCTCCTGATGCTCCAGTTTGACTTTCCAACTGCCTTACTATCAATCTCCCAACTTGGAGAGACAGGCCCTTTAACCTCCTGGTTTGCACAGGTTCCCAATTTGGCAGAGGATGGAAGGGACGAGGGAGAACCCATGAGAGAGTAGCTGTTAGGCATTTGGACGGGCACATGTCACTCTAATTTCCCGGCAGGAAGAAGAATTAACCAAAGTCTCAGCCACCCACCGGGAACCAGTATAGGACATGATCCAAAATTTTGGACTTGCGTTCAGCTCACAAAAAACGAGTTGAGAAATGGAGCTCAGGGGCACAGCAATTCACAAACTGGCAGAGTGATAAAGGACAACTATCGTCCAAAAATCTGTTGAGGGAAGTCAACGAGGCGGACTTGAAAGCGAGGCAAAATAGCAGGAAACAGATTTCAAGAGGTACCTTGGAATCACCTGTAAAGCACAGGAAGAGGGGCACAACTTGGACAATGGTGCACTTGGCCAAAAAGGGCGTATGCGTTTTCTCCTGAATATATTCAGGAGAAAACGCATACGCCCTTTTTGGCCAAGCAAGCAAGCGGGCAATGCAAATCTGCACTACAAAGAAGTATCACTTCCCACCGGTCAAAAGGGACATCCACAAAATGTGTAAAAACCAGAAAGGCAAGACAGGCCCTGGAGAACAGGGAGCCTTGTTATGCTGATGGGCGGGATGTCAATTGCCAACTGCCTCACTGGAGGAGTGCATTGTGTTCCCTAAAACAAGTAAACAACAGAGCTACAGAGCCAAGGCCACTTCCAGTCTAGGGAATATACCTTGCGAAAACTGAAAATCAATAAGAAACAGCCACCTCCAAATTTAGGGCTGCACTGGCTACAAGAACCTCAACTTGGGTACACCTTAAATATCCCAGGAAACATAAAAATGGTTCAAAACATTGTGGTACTTACGTACGATGGAATATCCCTCAGCCATGAAATCAATGTCATAAGACCAGTAGCAGCAAAGTGAGTGGATTCAGGTACGATGATTCTAAGTGAAATAAGTCACACAGAAAAAGAAACTTATCATAAGATATCACTTATGAAGATCCTGTAAACATGGCTACACGTGAACTGAGTTAGGAAAGAGAACAGAGTCTCACATTTAGAAAACACTCTTATGCCTGCATAAAGGGGAAGGAGAGGTGGGGTGATGCATAAAACCAGAGTTTGATATAAGCACAGGGACCGTTTCAAAAACCAACTTTGGAATAGACAAGACCTACACCTTCCTCAGTGAAAGAGACTCAAAACCCCATATTTCCCACAGAGGAATATATCTGACTAGTAAGAATCTTAAAACCTATGTATTGATGTGTCTCCATAAGGGAATCAAGTGTGTCTAGAGTGGCATAAACATGGCAGCGAGAATCAGCTCAAACCCACTATAAAAAGGAATTTCAAAAGCAAAACCAAAAAACAGGGAAATTCTTTACAATTCCTTCAGGGTGTCTGAGGAAACCTGGAAAGACCCTATCTACAATGACAGCTGGATGTGGCATAAGGCTGGACACTTGGGACTGAGAGGATTGGTGAGATTGGGTGAGCAAATGCAGACCCTTTCAAGCAATAATGCATGGCCCCCATTCCATGGGTCCCAACTCTCCAGGTTCAAGGGAATATTACTACAGCTATAACATGTACAGGAAACCTAGAGAATGGACACACTGTGAATACGAAAGGTTTCTAAAACTCAACGAATAGTCCCTCTCCTGGTGCTCCAGTTTGACTTTCCAACTGCCTTACTATCAATCTCCCAACTTGGACAGACAGGCCCTTTAACCTCCTGGTTTGCACAGGTTCCCAATTTGGCAGAGGATGGAAGGGACGAGGGAGAACCCATGAGAGAGTAGCTGTTAGGCATTTGGACGGGCACATGTCACTCTAATTTCCCGGCAGGAAGAAGAATTAACCAAAGTCTCAGCCACCCACCGGGAACCAGTATAGGACAGGATCCAAAATTTTGGACTTGCGTTCAGCTCCCAAAAAACGAGTTGAGAAATGGAGCTCAGGGGCACAGCAATTCACAAACTGGCAGAGTGATAAAGGACAACTATCGTCCAAAAATCTGTTGAGGGAAGTCAACGAGGCGGACTTGAAAGCGAGGCAAAATAGCAGGAAACAGATTTCAAGAGGTACGTTGGAATCGCCTGTAAAGCACAGGAAGAGGGGCACAACTTGGACAATGGTGCACTTGGCCAAAAAGGGCGTATGCGTTTTCTCCTGAATATATTCAGGAGAAAACGCATACGCCCTTTTTGGCCAAGCAAGCAAGCGGGCAATTCAAATCTGCACTACAAAGAAGTATCACTTCCCACCGGTCAAAAGGGACATCCACAAAATGTGTAAAAACCAGAAAGGCAAGACAGGCCCTGGAGAACTGGGAGCCTTGTTATGCTGATGGGCGGGATGTAAATTGCCAACTGCCTCACTGGAGGAGTGCATTGTGTTCCCTAAAACAAGTAAACAACAGAGCTACAGAGCCAAGGCCACTTCCAGTCTAGGGAATATACCTTCGGAAAACTGAAAATCAATAAGAAAGAGCCACCTCCAAATTTAGGGCTGCACTGACTACAAGAACCTCAACTTGGGTACACCTTAAATATCCCACGAAATATAAAAATGGTTCAAAACATTGTGGTACTTACGTACGATGGAATATCCCTCAGCCATGAAATCAATGTCATAAGACCAGTAGCAGCAAAGTGAGTGGATTCAGGTACGATGATTCTAAGTGAAATAAGTCACACAGAAAAAGAAACATATCATAAGATATCACTTATGAAGATCCTGTAAACATGGCTACACGTGAACTGAGTTAGGAAAGAGAACAGAGTCTCACATTTAGAAAACACTCTTATGCCTGCATAAAGGGGAAGGAGAGGTGGGGTGATGCATAAAACCAGAGTTTGATATAAGCACATGGACCGTTTCAAAAACCAACTTTGGAATAGACAAGACCTACACCTTCCTCAGTGAAAGAGACTCAAAACCCCATATTTCCCACAGAGGAATATATCTGACTAGTAAGAATCTTAAAACCTATGTATTGATGTGTCTCCATAAGGGAATCAAGTGTGTCTAGAGTGGCATAAACATGGCAGCGAGAATCAGCTCAAACCCACTATAAAAAGGAATTTCAAAAGCAAAACCAAAAAACAGGGAAATTCTTTACAATTCCTTCAGGGTGTCTGAGGAAACCTGGAAAGACCCTATCTACAATGACAGCTGGATGTGGCATAAGGCTGGACACTTGGGACTGAGAGGATTGGTGAGATTGGGTGAGCAAATGCAGACCCTTTCAAGCAATAATGCATGGCCCCCATTCCATGGGTCCCAACTCTCCAGGTTCAAGGGAATATTACTACAGCTATAACATGTACAGGAAACCTAGAGAATGGACACACTGTGAATACGAAAGGTTTCTAAAACTCAACGAATAGTCCCTCTCCTGGTGCTCCAGTTTGACTTTCCAACTGCCTTACTATCAATCTCCCAACTTGGAGAGACAGGCCCTTTAACCTCCTGGTTTGCACAGGTTCCCAATTTGGCAGAGGATGGAAGGGACGAGGGAGAACCCATGAGAGAGTAGCTGTTAGGCATTTGGACGGGCACATGTCACTCTAATTTCCCGGCAGGAAGAAGAATTAACCAAAGTCTCAGCCACCCACCGGGAACCAGTATAGGACATGATCCAAAATTTTGGACTTGCGTTCAGCTCACAAAAAACGAGTTGAGAAATGGAGCTCAGGGGCACAGCAATTCACAAACTGGCAGAGTGATAAAGGACAACTATCGTCCAAAAATCTGTTGAGGGAAGTCAACGAGGCGGACTTGAAAGCGAGGCAAAATAGCAGGAAACAGATTTCAAGAGGTACCTTGGAACCGCCTGTAAAGCACAGGAAGAGGGGCACAACTTGGACAATGGTGCACTTGGCCAAAAAGGGCGTATGCGTTTTCTCCTGAATATATTCAGGAGAAAACGCATACGCCCTTTTTGGCCAAGCAAGCAAGCGGGCAATGCAAATCTGCACTACAAAGAAGTATCACTTCCCACCGGTCAAAAGGGACATCCACAAAATGTGTAAAAACCAGAAAGGCAAGACAGGCCCTGGAGAACTGGGAGCCTTGTTATGCTGATGGGCGGGATGTAAATTGCCAACTGCCTCACTGGAGGAGTGCATTGTGTTCCCTAAAACAAGTAAACAACAGAGCTACAGAGCCAAGGCCACTTCCAGTCTAGGGAATATACCTTCGGAAAACTGAAAATCAATAAGAAAGAGCCACCTCCAAATTTAGGGCTGCACTGACTACAAGAACCTCAACTTGGGTACACCTTAAATATCCCAGGAAATATAAAAATGGTTCAAAACTTTGTGGTACTTACGTACGATGGAATATCCCTCAACCATGAAATCAATGTCATAAGACCAGTAGCAGCAAAGTGAGTGGATTCAGGTACGATGATTCTAAGTGAAATAAGTCACACAGAAAAAGAAACTTATCATAAGATATCACTTATGAAGATCCTGTAAACATGGCTACACGTGAACTGAGTTAGGAAAGAGAACAAAGTCTCACATTTAGAAAACACACTTATGCCTGCATAAAGGGGAAGGAGAGGTGGGGTGATGCATAAAACCAGAGTTTGATATAAGCACAGGGACCGTTTCAAAAACCAACTTTGGAATAGACAAGACCTACACCTTCCTCAGTGAAAGAGACTCAAAACCCCATATTTCCCACAGAGGAATATATCTGACTAGTAAGAATCTTAAAACCTATGTATTGATATGTCTCCATAAGGGAATCAAGTGTGTCTAGAGTGGCATAAACATGGCAGCGAGAATCAGCTCAAACCCACTATAAAAAGGAATTTCAAAAGCAAAACCAAAAAATAGGGAAATTCTTTACAATTCCTTCAGGGTGTCTGAGGAAACCTGGAAAGACCCTATCTACAATGACAGCTGGATGTGGCATAAGGCTGGACACTTGGGACTGAGAGGATTGGTGAGATTGGGTGAGCAAATGCAGACCCTTTCAAGCAATAATGCATGGCCCCCATTCCATGGGTCCCAACTCTCCAGGTTCAAGGGAATATTACTACAGCTATAACATGTACAGGAAACCTAGAGAATGGACACACTGTGAATACGAAAGGTTTCTAAAACTCAACGAATAGTCCCTCTCCTGGTGCTCCAGTTTGACTTTCCAACTGCCTTACTATCAATCTCCCAACTTGGAGAGACAGGCCCTTTAACCTCCTGGTTTGCACAGGTTCCCAATTTGGCAGAGGATGGAAGGGACGAGGGAGAACCCATGAGAGAGTAGCTGTTAGGCATTTGGACGGGCACATGTCACTCTAATTTCCCGGCAGGAAGAAGAATTAACCAAAGTCTCAGCCACCCACCGGGAACCAGTATAGGACATGATCCAAAATTTTGGACTTGCGTTCAGCTCACAAAAAACGAGTTGAGAAATGGAGCTCAGGGGCACAGCAATTCACAAACTGGCAGAGTGATAAAGGACAACTATCGTCCAAAAATCTGTTGAGGGAAGTCAACGAGGCAGACTTGAAAGTGAGGCAAAATAGCAGGAAACAGATTTCAAGAGGTACGTTGGAATCGCCTGTAAAGCACAGGAAGAGGGGCACAACTTGGACAATGGTGCACTTGGCCAAAAAGGGCGTATGCGTTTTCTCCTGAATATATTCAGGAGAAAACGCATACGCCCTTTTTGGCCAAGCAAGCAAGCGGGCAATGCAAATCTGCACTACAAAGAAGTATCACTTCCCACCGGTCAAAAGGGACATCCACAAAATGTGTAAAAACCAGAAAGGCAAGACAGGCCCTGGAGAACTGGGAGCCTTGTTATGCTGATGGGCGGGATGTAAACTGCCAACTGCCTCACTGGAGGAGTGCATTGTGTTCCCTAAAACAAGTAAACAACAGAGCTACAGAGCCAAGGCCACTTCCAGTCTAGGGAATATACCTTGGGAAAACTGAAAATCAATAAGAAAGAGCCACCTCCAAATTTAGGGCTGCACTGACTACAAGAACCTCAACTTGGGTACACCTTAAATATCCCAGGAAATATAAAAATGGTTCAAAACATTGTGGTACTTACGTATGATGGAATATCCCTCAGCGATGAAATCAATGTTATAAGACCAGTAGCAGCAAAGTGAGTGGATTCAGGTACGATGATTCTAAGTGAAATAAGTCACACAGAAAAAGAAACTTATCATAAGATATCACTTATGAAGATCCTGTAAACATGGCTACACGTGAACTGAGTTAGGAAAGAGAACAGAGTCTCACATTTAGAAAACACTCTTATGCCTGCATAAAGGGGAAGGAGAGGTGGGGTGATGCATAAAACCAGAGTTTGATATAAGCACAGGGACCGTTCCAAAAACCAACTTTGGAATAGACAAGACCTACACCTTCCTCAGTGAAAGAGACTCAAAACCCCATATTTCCCGCAGAGGAATATATCTGACTAGTAAGAATCTTAAATCCTATGTATTGATATGTCTCCATAAGGGAATCAAGTGTGTCTAGAGTGGCATAAACATGGCAGCGAGAATCAGCTCAAACCCACTATAAAAAGGAATTTCAAAAGCAAAACCAAAAAACAGGGAAATTCTTTACAATTCCTTCAGGGTGTCTGAGGAAACCTGGAAAGACCCTATCTACAATGACAGCTGGATGTGGCATAAGGCTGGACACTTGGGACTGAGAGGATTGGTGAGATTGGGTGAGCAAATGCAGACCCTTTCAAGCAATAATGCATGGCCCCCATTCCATGGGTCCCAACTCTCCAGGTTCAAGGGAATATTACTACAGCTATAACATGTACAGGAAACCTAGAGAATGGACACACTGTGAATACGAAAGGTTTCTAAAACTCAACGAATAGTCCCTCTCCTGGTGCTCCAGTTTGACTTTCCAACTGCCTTACTATCAATCTCCCAACTTGGAGAGACAGGCCCTTTAACCTCCTGGTTTGCACAGGTTCCCAATTTGGCAGAGGATGGAAGGGACGAGGGAGAACCCATGAGAGAGTAGCTGTTAGGCATTTGGACGGGCACATGTCACTCTAATTTCCCGGCAGGAAGAAGAATTAACCAAAGTCTCAGCCACCCACCGGGAACCAGTATAGGACATGATCCAAAATTTTGGACTTGCGTTCAGCTCACAAAAAACGAGTTGAGAAATGGAGCTCAGGGGCACAGCAATTCACAAACTGGCAGAGTGATAAAGGACAACTATCGTCCAAAAATCTGTTGAGGGAAGTCAACGAGGCAGACTTGAAAGTGAGGCAAAATAGCAGGAAACAGATTTCAAGAGGTACGTTGGAATCGCCTGTAAAGCACAGGAAGAGGGGCACAACTTGGACAATGGTGCACTTGGCCAAAAAGGGCGTATGCGTTTTCTCCTGAATATATTCAGGAGAAAACGCATACGCCCTTTTTGGCCAAGCAAGCAAGCGGGCAATGCAAATCTGCACTACAAAGAAGTATCACTTCCCACCGGTCAAAAGGGACATCCACAAAATGGGTAAAAACCAGAAAGGCAAGACAGGCCCTGGAGAACTGGGAGCCTTGTTATGCTGATGGGCGGGATGTAAACTGCCAACTGCCTCACTGGAGGAGTGCATTGTGTTCCCTAAAACAAGTAAACAACAGAGCTACAGAGCCAAGGCCACTTCCAGTCTAGGGAATATACCTTGGGAAAACTGAAAATCAATAAGAAAGAGCCACCTCCAAATTTAGGGCTGCACTGACTACAAGAACCTCAACTTGGGAACACCTTAAATATCCCAGGAAATATAAAAATGGTTCAAAACATTGTGGTACTTACGTATGATGGAATATCCCTCAGCGATGAAATCAATGTTATAAGACCAGTAGCAGCAAAGTGAGTGGATTCAGGTACGATGATTCTAAGTGAAATAAGTCACACAGAAAAAGAAACTTATCATAAGATATCACTTATGAAGATCCTGTAAACATGGCTACACGTGAACTGAGTTAGGAAAGAGAACAGAGTCTCACATTTAGAAAACACTCTTATGCCTGCATAAAGGGGAAGGAGAGGTGGGGTGATGCATAAAACCAGAGTTTGATATAAGCACAGGGACCGTTCCAAAAACCAACTTTGGAATAGACAAGACCTACACCTTCCTCAGTGAAAGAGACTCAAAACCCCATATTTCCCACAGAGGAATATATCTGACTAGTAAGAATCTTAAATCCTATGTATTGATATGTCTCCATAAGGGAATCAAGTGTGTCTAGAGTGGCATAAACATGGCAGCGAGAATCAGCTCAAACCCACTATAAAAAGGAATTTCAAAAGCAAAACCAAAAAACAGGGAAATTCTTTACAATTCCTTCAGGGTGTCTGAGGAAACCTGGAAAGACCCTATCTACAATGACAGCTGGATGTGGCATAAGGCTGGACACTTGGGACTGAGAGGATTGGTGAGATTGGGTGAGCAAATGCAGACCCTTTCAAGCAATAATGCATGGCCCCCATTCCATGGGTCCCAACTCTCCAGGTTCAAGGGAATATTACTACAGCTATAACATGTACAGGAAACCTAGAGAATGGACACACTGTGAATACGAAAGGTTTCTAAAACTCAACGAATAGTCCCTCTCCTGGTGCTCCAGTTTGACTTTCCAACTGCCTTACTATCAATCTCCCAACTTGGAGAGACAGGCCCTTTAACCTCCTGGTTTGCACAGGTTCCAAATTTGCCAGAGGATGGAAGGGACGAGGGAGAACCCATGAGAGAGTAGCTGTTAGGCATTTGGACGGGCAAATGTCACTCTAATTTCCCGGCAGGAAGAAGAATTAACCAAAGTCTCAGCCACCCACCGGGAACCAGTATAGGACATGATCCAAAATTTTGGACTTGTGTTCAGCTCACAAAAAACGAGTTGAGAAATGGAGCTCAGGGGCACAGCAATTCACAAACTGGCAGAGTGATAAAGGACAACTATCGTCCAAAAATCTGTTGAGGGAAGTCAACGAGGCGGACTTGAAAGCGAGGCAAAATAGCAGGAAACAGATTTCAAGAGGTACCTTGGAATCGCCTGTAAAGCACAGGAAGAGGGGCACAACTTGGACAATGGTGCACTTGGCCAAAAAGGGCGTATGCGTTTTCTCCTGAATATATTCAGGAGAAAACGCATACGCCCTTTTTGGCCAAGCAAGCAAGCGGGCAATGCAAATCTGCACTACAAAGAAGTATCACTTCCCACCGGTCAAAAGGGACATCCACAAAATGTGTAAAAACCAGAAAGGCAAGACAGGACCTGGAGAACTGGGAGCCTTGTTATGCTGATGGGTGGGATGTAAATTGCCAACTGCCTCACTGGAGGAGTGCATTGTGTTCCCTAAAACAAGTAAACAACAGAGCTACAGAGCCAAGGCCACTTCCAGTCTAGGGAATATACCTTAGGAAAACTGAAAATCAATAACAAAGAGCCACCTCCAAATTTAGGACTGCACTGACTACAAGAACCTCAACTTGGGTACACCTTAAATATCCCAGGAAATATAAAAATGGTTCAAAACATTGTGGTTCTCACGTACGATGGAATATCCCTCAGCCATGAAATCAATGTCATAAGACCAGTAGCAGCAAAGTGAGTGGATTCAGGTATGATGATTCTAAGTGAAATAAGTCACACAAAAAAAGAAACTTATCATAAGATATCACTTATGAAGATCCTGTAAACATGGCTACACGTGAATTGAGTTAGGAAAGAGAACAGAGTCTCACATTTAGAAAACACTCTTATGCCTGCATAAAGGGGAAGGAGAGGTGGGGTGATGCATAAAACCAGAGTTTGATATAAGCACAGGGACCGTTTCAAAAACCAACTTTGGAATTGACAAGACCGACACCTTCCTCAGTGAAAGAGACTCAAAACCCCATATTTCCCACAGAGGAATATATCTGACTAGTAAGAATCTTAAAACCTATGTATTGATATGTCTCCATAAGGGAATCAAGTGTGTCTAGAGTGGCATAAACATGGCAGCGAGAATCAGCTCAAACCCACTATAAAAAGGAATTTCAAAAGCAAAACCAAAAAACAGGGAAATTCTTTACAATTCCTTCAGGGTGTCTGAGGAAACCTGGAAAGACCCTATCTACAATGACAGCTGGATGTGGCATAAGGCTGGACACTTGGGACTGAGAGGATTGGTGAGATTGGGTGAGCAAATGCAGACCCTTTCAAGCAATAATGCATGGCCCCCATTCCATGGGTCCCAACTCTCCAGGTTCAAGGGAATATTACTACATCTATAACATGTACAGGAAACCTAGAAAATGGACACACTGTGAATACGAAAGGTTTCTAAAACTCAACGAATAGTCCCTCTCCTGGTGCTCCAGTTTGACTTTCCAACTGCCTTACTATCAATCTCCCAACTTGGAGAGACAGGCCCTTTAACCTCCTGGTTTGCACAGGTTCCCAATTTGGCAGAGGATGGAAGGGACGAGGGAGAACCCATGAGAGAGTAGCTGTTAGGCATTTGGACGGGCACATGTCACTCTAATTTCCCGGCAGGAAGAAGAATTAACCAAAGTCTCAGCCACCCACCGGGAACCAGTATAGGACATGATCCAAAATTTTGGACTTGTGTTCAGCTCACAAAAAAACGAGTTGAGAAATGGAGCTCAGGGGCACAGCAATTCACAAACTGGCAGAGTGATAAAGGACAACTATCGTCCAAAAATCTGTTGAGGGAAGTCAACGAGGCGGACTTGAAAGCGAGGCAAAATAGCAGGAAACAGATTTCAAGAGGTACCTTGGAATCGCCTGTAAAGCACAGGAAGAGGGGCACAACTTGGACAATGGTGCACTTGGCCAAAAAGGGCGTATGCATTTTCTCCTGAATATATTCAGGAGAAAACGCATACGCCCTTTTTGGCCAAGCAAGCAAGCGGGCAATGCAAATCTGCACTACAAAGAAGTATCACTTCCCACCGGTCAAAAGGGACATCCACAAAATGTGTAAAAACCAGAAAGGCAAGACAGGCCCTGGAGAACTGGGAGCCTTGTTATGCTGATGGGCGGGATGTAAATTGCCAACTGCCTCACTGGAGGAGTGCATTGTGTTCCCTAAAACAAGTAAACAACAGAGCTACAGAGCCAAGGCCACTTCCAGTCTAGGGAATATACCTTGGGAAAACTGAAAATCAATAAGAAAGAGCCACCTCCAAATTTAGGGCTGCACTGACTACAAGAACCTCAACTTGGGTACACTTAAATATCCCAGGAAATATAAAAATGGTTCAAAACATTGTGGTACTTACGTACGATGGAATATCCCTCAGCCATGAAATCAATGTCATAAGACCAGTAGCAGCAAAGTGAGTGGATTCAGGTACGATGATTCTAAGTGAAATAAGTCACACAGAAAAAGAAACTTATCATAAGATATCACTTATGAAGATCCTGTAAACATGGCTACACGTGAACTGAGTTAGGAAAGAGAACAGAGTCTCACATTTAGAAAACACTCTTATGCCTGCATAAAGGGGAAGGAGAGGTGGGGTGATGCATAAAACCAGAGTTTGATATAAGCACAGGGACCGTTTCAAAAACCAACTTTGGAATTGACAAGACCAACACCTTCCTTAGTGAAAGAGACTCAAAACCCCATATTTCCCACAGAGGAATATATCTGACTAGTAAGAATCATAAAACCTATGTATTGATATGTCTCCATAAGGGAATCAAGTGTGTCTAGAGTGGCATAAACATGGCAGCGAGAATCAGCTCAAACCCACTATAAAAAGGAATTTCAAAAGCAAAACCAAAAAACAGGGAAATTCTTTACAATTCCTTCAGGGTGTCTGAGGAAACCTGGAAAGACCCTATCTACAATGACAGCTGGATGTGGCATAAGGCTGGACACTTGGGACTGAGAGGATTGGTGAGATTGGGTGAGCAAATGCAGACCCTTTCAAGCAATAATGCATGGCCCCCATTCCATGGGTCCCAACTCTCCAGGTTCAAGGGAATATTACTACAGCTATAACATGTACAGGAAACCTAGAGAATGGACACACTGTGAATACGAAAGGTTTCTAAAACTCAACGAATAGGCCCTCTCCTGGTGCTCCAGTTTGACTTTCCATCTGCCTTACTATCAATCTCCCAACTTGGAGAGACAGGCCCTTTAACCTCCTGGTTTGCACAGGTTCCCAATTTGGCAGAGGATGGAAGGGACGAGGGAGAACCCATGAGAGAGTAGCTGTTAGGCATTTGGACGGGCACATGTCACTCTAATTTCCCGGCAGGAAGAAGAATTAACCAAAGTCTCAGCCACCCACCGGGAACCAGTATAGGACATGATCCAAAATTTTGGACTTGCGTTCAGCTCACAAAAAACGAGTTGAGAAATGGAGCTCAGGGGCACAGCAATTCACAAACTGGCAGAGTGATAAAGGACAACTATCGTCCAAAAATCTGTTGAGGGAAGTCAACGAGGCGGACTTGAAAGCGAGGCAAAATAGCAGGAAACAGATTTCAAGAGGTACGTTGGAATCGCCTTTAAAGCACAGGAAGAGGGGCACAACTTGGACAATGATGCACTTGGCCAAAAAGGGCGTATGCGTTTTCTCCTGAATATATTCAGGAGAATACGCATACGCCCTTTTTGGCCAAGCAAGCAAGCGGGTAATGCAAATCTACACTACAAAGAAGTATCATTTCCCACCGGTCAAAAGGGACATCCACAAAATGTGTAAAAACCAGAAAGGCAAGACAGGCCCTGGAGAACAGAGAGCCTTGTTATGCTGATGGGCGGGATGTCAATTGCCAACTGCCTCACTGGAGGAGTGCATTGTGTTCCCTAAAACAAGTAAACAACAGAGCTACAGAGCCAAGGCCACTTCCAGTCTAGGGAATATACCTTGGGAAAACTGAAAATCAATAAGAAACAACCACCTCCAAATTTAGGGCTGCACTGGCTACAAGAACCTCAACTTGGGTACACCTTAAATATCCCAGGAAACATAAAAATGGTTCAAAACATTGTGGTACTTACGTACGATGGAATATCCCTCAGCCATGAAATCAATGTCATAAGACCAGTAGCAGCAAAGTGAGTGGATTCAGGTACGATGATTCTAAGTGAAATAAGTCACACAGAAAAAGGAACTTATCATAAGATATCACTTATGAAGATCCTGTAAACATGGCTACACGTGAACTGAGTTAGGAAAGAGAACAGAGTCTCACATTTAGAAAACACTCTTATGCTGGCATAAAGGGGATGGAGAGGTGGGGTGATGCATAAAACCAGAGTTTGATATAAGCACAGGGACCGTTCCAAAAACCAACATTGGAATAGACAAGACCTACACCTTCCTCAGTGAAAGAGACTCAAAACCCCATATTTCCCGCAGAGGAATATATCTGACTAGTAAGAATCTTAAAACCTATGTATTGATATGTCTCCATAAGGGAATCAAGTGTGTCTAGAGTGGCATAAACATGGCAGCGAGAATCAGCTCAAACCCACTATAAAAAGGAATTTCAAAAGCAAAACCAAAAAACAGGGAAATTCTTTACAATTCCTTCAGGGTGTCTGAGGAAACCTGGAAAGACCCTATCTACAATGACAGCTGGATGTGGCATAAGGCTGGACACTTGGGACTGAGAGGATTGGTGAGATTGGGTGAGCAAATGCAGACCCTTTCAAGCAATAATGCATGGCCCCCATTCCATGGGTCCCAACTCTCCAGGTTCAAGGGAATATTACTACAGCTATAACATGTACAGGAAACCTAGAGAATGGACACACTGTGAATATGAAAGGTTTCTAAAACTCAACGAATAGTCCCTCTCCTGGTGCTCCAGATTGACTTTCCAACTGCCTTACTATCAATCTCCCAACTTGGAGAGACAGGCCCTTTAACCTCCTGGTTTGCACAGGTTCCCAATTTGGCAGAGGATGGAAGGGACGAGGGAGAACCCATGAGAGAGTAGCTGTTAGGCATTTGGACGGGCACATGTCACTCTAATTTCCCGGCAGGAAGAAGAATTAACCAAAGTCTCAGCCACCCACCGGGAACCAGTATAGGACATGATCCAAAATTTTGGACTTGCGTTCAGCTCCCAAAAAACGAGTTGAGAAATGGAGCTCAGGGGCACAGCAATTCACAAACTGGCAGAGTGATAAAGGACAACTATCGTCCAAAAATCTGTTGAGGGAAGTCAACGAGGCGGACTTGAAAGCGAGGCAAAATAGCAGGAAACAGATTTCAAGAGGTACGTTGGAATCGCCTGTAAAGCACAGGAAGAGGGGCACAACTTGGACAATGGTGCACTTGGCCAAAAAGGGCGTATGCGTTTTCTCCTGAATATATTCAGGAGAAAACGCATACGCCCTTTTTGGCCAAGCAAGCAAGCGGGCAATGCAAATCTGCACTACAAAGAAGTATCCTTTCCCACCGGTCAAAAGGGACATCCACAAAATGTGTAAAAACCAGAAAGGCAAGACAGGCCCTGAGGAACTGGGAGCCTTGTTATGCTGATGGGTGGGATGTAAATTGCCAACTGCCTCACTGGAGGAGTGCATTGTGTTCCCTAAAACAAGTAAACAACAGAGCTACAGAGCCAAGGCCACTTCCAGTCTAGGGAATATACCTTGGGAAAACTGAAAATCAATAAGAAAGAGCCACCTCCAAATTTAGGGCTGCACTGACTACAAGAACCTCAACTTGGGTACACCTTAAATATCCCAGGAAATATAAAAATGGTTCAAAACATTGTGGTACTTACGTACGATGGAATATCCCTCAGCCATGAAATCAATGTCATAAGACCAGTAGCAGCAAAGTGAGTGGATTCAGGTACGATGATTCTAAGTGAAATAAGTCACACAGAAAAAGAAACTTATCATAAGATATCACTTATGAAGATCCTGTAAACATGGCTACACGTGAACTGAGTTAGGAAAGAGAACAGAGTCTCACATTTAGAAAACACTCTTATGCCTGCATAAAGGGGAAGGAGAGGTGGGGTGATGCATAAAACCAGAGTTTGATATAAGCACAGGGACCGTTTCAAAAACCAACTTTGGAATAGACAAGACCTACACCTTCCTCAGTGAAAGAGACTCAAAACCTCATATTTCCCACAGAGGAATATATCTGACTAGTAAGAATCTTAAAACCTATGTATTGATGTGTCTCCATAAGGGAATCAAGTGTGTCTAGAGTGGCATAAACATGGCAGCGAGAATCAGCTCAAACCCACTATAAAAAGGAATTTCAAAAGCAAAACCAAAAAACAGGGAAATTCTTTACAATTCCTTCAGGGTGTCTGAGGAAACCTGGAAAGACCCTATCTACAATGACAGCTGGATGTGGCATAAGGCTGGACACTTGGGACTGAGAGGATTGGTGAGATTGGGTGAGCAAATGCAGACCCTTTCAAGCAATAATGCATGGCCCCCATTCCATGGGTCCCAACTCTCCAGGTTCAAGGGAATATTACTACAGCTATAACATGTACAGGAAACCTAGAGAATGGACACACTGTGAATACGAAAGGTTTCTAAAACTCAACGAATAGTCCCTCTCCTGGTGCTCCAGTTTGACTTTCCAACTGCCTTACTATCAATCTCCCAACTTGGAGAGACAGGCCCTTTAACCTCCTGGTTTGCACAGGTTCCAAATTTGCCAGAGGATGGAAGGGACGAGGGAGAACCCATGAGAGAGTAGCTGTTAGGCATTTGGACGTGCAAATGTCACTCTAATTTCCCGGCAGGAAGAAGAATTAACCAAAGTCTCAGCCACCCACCGGGAACCAGTATAGGACATGATCCAAAATTTTGGACTTGCGTTCAGCTCACAAAAAACGAGTTGAGAAATGGAGCTCAGGGGCACAGCAATTCACAAACTGGCAGAGTGATAAAGGACAACTATCGTCCAAAAATCTGTTGAGGGAAGTCAACGAGGCGGACTTGAAAGCGAGGCAAAATAGCAGGAAACAGATTTCAAGAGGTACCTTGGAATCGCCTGTAAAGCACAGGAAGAGGGGCACAACTTGGACAATGGTGCACTTGGCCAAAAAGGGCGTATGCGTTTTCTCCTGAATATATTCAGGAGAAAACGCATACGCCCTTTTTGGCCAAGCAAGCAAGCGGGCAATGCAAATCTGCACTACAAAGAAGTATCACTTCCCACCGGTCAAAAGGGACATCCACAAAATGTGTAAAAACCAGAAAGGCAAGACAGGACCTGGAGAACTGGGAGCCTTGTTATGCTGATGGGTGGGATGTAAATTGCCAACTGCCTCACTGGAGGAGTGCATTGTGTTCCCTAAAACAAGTAAACAACAGAGCTACAGAGCCAAGGCCACTTCCAGTCTAGGGAATATACCTTAGGAAAACTGAAAATCAATAACAAAGAGCCACCTCCAAATTTAGGACTGCACTGACTACAAGAACCTCAACTTGGGTACACCTTAAATATCCCAGGAAATATAAAAATGGTTCAAAACATTGTGGTACTCACGTACGATGGAATATCCCTCAGCCATGAAATCAATGTCATAAGACCAGTAGCAGCAAAGTGAGTGGATTCAGGTATGATGATTCTAAGTGAAATAAGTCACACAGAAAAAGAAACTTATCATAAGATATCACTTATGAAGATCCTGTAAACATGGCTACACGTGAATTGAGTTAGGAAAGAGAACAGAGTCTCACATTTAGAAAACACTCTTATGCCTGCATAAAGGGGAAGGAGAGGTGGGGTGATGCATAAAACCAGAGTTTGATATAAGCACAGGGACCGTTTCAAAAACCAACTTTGGAATTGACAAGACCGACACCTTCCTCAGTGAAAGAGACTCAAAACCCCATATTTCCCACAGAGGAATATATCTGACTAGTAAGAATCTTAAAACCTATGTATTGATATGTCTCCATAAGGGAATCAAGTGTGTCTAGAGTGGCATAAACATGGCAGCGAGAATCAGCTCAAACCCACTATAAAAAGGAATTTCAAAAGCAAAACCAAAAAACAGGGAAATTCTTTACAATTCCTTCAGGGTGTCTGAGGAAACCTGGAAAGACCCTATCTACAATGACAGCTGGATGTGGCATAAGGCTGGACACTTGGGACTGAGAGGATTGGTGAGATTGGGTGAGCAAATGCAGACCCTTTCAAGCAATAATGCATGGCCCCCATTCCATGGGTCCCAACTCTCCAGGTTCAAGGGAATATTACTACATCTATAACATGTACAGGAAACCTAGAGAATGGACACACTGTGAATACGAAAGGTTTCTAAAACTCAACGAATAGTCCCTCTCCTGGTGCTCCAGTTTGACTTTCCAACTGCCTTACTATCAATCTCCCAACTTGGAGAGACAGGCCCTTTAACCTCCTGGTTTGCACAGGTTCCCAATTTGGCAGAGGATGGAAGGGACGAGGGAGAACCCATGAGAGAGTAGCTGTTAGGCATTTGGACGGGCACATGTCACTCTAATTTCCCGGCAGGAAGAAGAATTAACCAAAGTCTCAGCCACCCACCGGGAACCAGTATAGGACATGATCCAAAATTTTGGACTTGTGTTCAGCTCACAAAAAAACGAGTTGAGAAATGGAGCTCAGGGGCACAGCAATTCACAAACTGGCAGAGTGATAAAGGACAACTATCGTCCAAAAATCTGTTGAGGGAAGTCAACGAGGCGGACTTGAAAGCGAGGCAAAATAGCAGGAAACAGATTTCAAGAGGTACCTTGGAATCGCCTGTAAAGCACAGGAAGAGGGGCACAACTTGGACAATGGTGCACTTGGCCAAAAAGGGCGTATGCATTTTCTCCTGAATATATTCAGGAGAAAACGCATACGCCCTTTTTGGCGAAGCAAGCAAGCAAGCGGGCAATGCAAATCTGCACTACAAAGAAGTATCACTTCCCACCGGTCAAAAGGGACATCCACAAAATGTGTAAAAACCAGAAAGGCAAGACAGGCCCTGGAGAACTGGGAGCCTTGTTATGCTGATGGGCGGGATGTAAATTGCCAACTGCCTCACTGGAGGAGTGCATTGTGTTCCCTAAAACAAGTAAACAACAGAGCTACAGAGCCAAGGCCACTTCCAGTCTAGGGAATATACCTTGGGAAAACTGAAAATCAATAAGAAAGAGCCACCTCCAAATTTAGGGCTGCACTGACTACAAGAACCTCAACTTGGGTACACTTAAATATCCCAGGAAATATAAAAATGGTTCAAAACATTGTGGTACTTACGTACGATGGAATATCCCTCAGCCATGAAATCAATGTCATAAGACCAGTAGCAGCAAAGTGAGTGGATTCAGGTACGATGATTCTAAGTGAAATAAGTCACACAGAAAAAGAAACTTATCATAAGATATCACTTATGAAGATCCTGTAAACATGGCTACACGTGAACTGAGTTAGGAAAGAGAACAGAGTCTCACATTTAGAAAACACTCTTATGCCTGCATAAAGGGGAAGGAGAGGTGGGGTGATGCATAAAACCAGAGTTTGATATAAGCACAGGGACCGTTTCAAAAACCAACTTTGGAATTGACAAGACCAACACCTTCCTTAGTGAAAGAGACTCAAAACCCCATATTTCCCACAGAGGAATATATCTGACTAGTAAGAATCATAAAACCTATGTATTGATATGTCTCCATAAGGGAATCAAGTGTGTCTAGAGTGGCATAAACATGGCAGCGAGAATCAGCTCAAACCCACTATAAAAAGGAATTTCAAAAGCAAAACCAAAAAACAGGGAAATTCTTTACAATTCCTTCAGGGTGTCTGAGGAAACCTGGAAAGACCCTATCTACAATGACAGCTGGATGTGGCATAAGGCTGGACACTTGGGACTGAGAGGATTGGTGAGATTGGGTGAGCAAATGCAGACCCTTTCAAGCAATAATGCATGGCCCCCATTCCATGGGTCCCAACTCTCCAGGTTCAAGGGAATATTACTACAGCTATAACATGTACAGGAAACCTAGAGAATGGACACACTGTGAATACGAAAGGTTTCTAAAACTCAACGAATAGGCCCTCTCCTGGTGCTCCAGTTTGACTTTCCATCTGCCTTACTATCAATCTCCCAACTTGGAGAGACAGGCCCTTTAACCTCCTGGTTTGCACAGGTTCCCAATTTGGCAGAGGATGGAAGGGACGAGGGAGAACCCATGAGAGAGTAGCTGTTAGGCATTTGGACGGGCACATGTCACTCTAATTTCCCGGCAGGAAGAAGAATTAACCAAAGTCTCAGCCACCCACCGGGAACCAGTATAGGACATGATCCAAAATTTTGGACTTGCGTTCAGCTCACAAAAAACGAGTTGAGAAATGGAGCTCAGGGGCACAGCAATTCACAAACTGGCAGAGTGATAAAGGACAACTATCGTCCAAAAATCTGTTGAGGGAAGTCAACGAGGCGGACTTGAAAGCGAGGCAAAATAGCAGGAAACAGATTTCAAGAGGTACGTTGGAATCGCCTTTAAAGCACAGGAAGAGGGGCACAACTTGGACAATGATGCACTTGGCCAAAAAGGGCGTATGCGTTTTCTCCTGAATATATTCAGGAGAAAACGCATACGCCCTTTTTGGCCAAGCAAGCAAGCGGGTAATGCAAATCTACACTACAAAGAAGTATCATTTCCCACCGGTCAAAAGGGACATCCACAAAATGTGTAAAAACCAGAAAGGCAAGACAGGCCCTGGAGAACAGGGAGCCTTGTTATGCTGATGGGCGGGATGTCAATTGCCAACTGCCTCACTGGAGGAGTGCATTGTGTTCCCTAAAACAAGTAAACAACAGAGCTACAGAGCCAAGGCCACTTCCAGTCTAGGGAATATACCTTGGGAAAACTGAAAATCAATAAGAAACAACCACCTCCAAATTTAGGGCTGCACTGGCTACAAGAACCTCAACTTGGGTACACCTTAAATATCCCAGGAAACATAAAAATGGTTCAAAACATTGTGGTACTTACGTACGATGGAATATCCCTCAGCCATGAAATCAATGTCATAAGACCAGTAGCAGCAAAGTGAGTGGATTCAGGTACGATGATTCTAAGTGAAATAAGTCACACAGAAAAAGGAACTTATCATAAGATATCACTTATGAAGATCCTGTAAACATGGCTACACGTGAACTGAGTTAGGAAAGAGAACAGAGTCTCACATTTAGAAAACACTCTTATGCTGGCATAAAGGGGATGGAGAGGTGGGGTGATGCATAAAACCAGAGTTTGATATAAGCACAGGGACCGTTCCAAAAACCAACATTGGAATAGACAAGACCTACACCTTCCTCAGTGAAAGAGACTCAAAACCCCATATTTCCCGCAGAGGAATATATCTGACTAGTAAGAATCTTAAAACCTATGTATTGATATGTCTCCATAAGGGAATCAAGTGTGTCTAGAGTGGCATAAACATGGCAGCGAGAATCAGCTCAAACCCACTATAAAAAGGAATTTCAAAAGCAAAACCAAAAAACAGGGAAATTCTTTACAATTCCTTCAGGGTGTCTGAGGAAACCTGGAAAGACCCTATCTACAATGACAGCTGGATGTGGCATAAGGCTGGACACTTGGGACTGAGAGGATTGGTGAGATTGGGTGAGCAAATGCAGACCCTTTCAAGCAATAATGCATGGCCCCCATTCCATGGGTCCCAACTCTCCAGGTTCAAGGGAATATTACTACAGCTATAACATGTACAGGAAACCTAGAGAATGGACACACTGTGAATACGAAAGGTTTCTAAAACTCAACGAATAGTCCCTCTCCTGGTGCTCCAGATTGACTTTCCAACTGCCTTACTATCAATCTCCCAACTTGGAGAGACAGGCCCTTTAACCTCCTGGTTTGCACAGGTTCCCAATTTGGCAGAGGATGGAAGGGACGAGGGAGAACCCATGAGAGAGTAGCTGTTAGGCATTTGGACGGGCACATGTCACTCTAATTTCCCGGCAGGAAGAAGAATTAACCAAAGTCTCAGCCACCCACCGGGAACCAGTATAGGACATGATCCAAAATTTTGGACTTGCGTTCAGCTCCCAAAAAACGAGTTGAGAAATGGAGCTCAGGGGCACAGCAATTCACAAACTGGCAGAGTGATAAAGGACAACTATCGTCCAAAAATCTGTTGAGGGAAGTCAACGAGGCGGACTTGAAAGCGAGGCAAAATAGCAGGAAACAGATTTCAAGAGGTACGTTGGAATCACCTGTAAAGCACAGGAAGAGGGGCACAACTTGGACAATGGTGCACTTGGCCAAAAAGGGCGTATGCGTTTTCTCCTGAATATATTCAGGAGAAAACGCATACGCCCTTTTTGGCCAAGCAAGCAAGCGGGCAATGCAAATCTGCACTACAAAGAAGTATCCTTTCCCACCGGTCAAAAGGGACATCCACAAAATGTGTAAAAACCAGAAAGGCAAGACAGGCCCTGAGGAACTGGGAGCCTTGTTATGCTGATGGGTGGGATGTAAATTGCCAACTGCCTCACTGGAGGAGTGCATTGTGTTCCCTAAAACAAGTAAACAACAGAGCTACAGAGCCAAGGCCACTTCCAGTCTAGGGAATATACCTTAGGAAAACTGAAAATCAATAACAAAGAGCCACCTCCAAATTTAGGACTGCACTGACTACAAGAACCTCAACTTGGGTACACCTTAAATATCCCAGGAAATATAAAAATGGTTCAAAACATTGTGGTACTCACGTACGATGGAATATCCCTCAGCCATGAAATCAATGTCATAAGACCAGTAGCAGCAAAGTGAGTGGATTCAGGTATGATGATTCTAAGTGAAATAAGTCACACAGAAAAAGAAACTTATCATAAGATATCACTTATGAAGATCCTGTAAACATGGCTACACGTGAATTGAGTTAGGAAAGAGAACAGAGTCTCACATTTAGAAAACACTCTTATGCCTGCATAAAGGGGAAGGAGAGGTGGGGTGATGCATAAAACCAGAGTTTGATATAAGCACAGGGACCGTTTCAAAAACCAACTTTGGAATTGACAAGACCGACACCTTCCTCAGTGAAAGAGACTCAAAACCCCATATTTCCCACAGAGGAATATATCTGACTAGTAAGAATCTTAAAACCTATGTATTGATATGTCTCCATAAGGGAATCAAGTGTGTCTAGAGTGGCATAAACATGGCAGCGAGAATCAGCTCAAACCCACTATAAAAAGGAATTTCAAAAGCAAAACCAAAAAACAGGGAAATTCTTTACAATTCCTTCAGGGTGTCTGAGGAAACCTGGAAAGACCCTATCTACAATGACAGCTGGATGTGGCATAAGGCTGGACACTTGGGACTGAGAGGATTGGTGAGATTGGGTGAGCAAATGCAGACCCTTTCAAGCAATAATGCATGGCCCCCATTCCATGGGTCCCAACTCTCCAGGTTCAAGGGAATATTACTACATCTATAACATGTACAGGAAACCTAGAGAATGGACACACTGTGAATACGAAAGGTTTCTAAAACTCAACGAATAGTCCCTCTCCTGGTGCTCCAGTTTGACTTTCCAACTGCCTTACTATCAATCTCCCAACTTGGAGAGACAGGCCCTTTAACCTCCTGGTTTGCACAGGTTCCCAATTTGGCAGAGGATGGAAGGGACGAGGGAGAACCCATGAGAGAGTAGCTGTTAGGCATTTGGACGGGCACATGTCACTCTAATTTCCCGGCAGGAAGAAGAATTAACCAAAGTCTCAGCCACCCACCGGGAACCAGTATAGGACATGATCCAAAATTTTGGACTTGTGTTCAGCTCACAAAAAAACGAGTTGAGAAATGGAGCTCAGGGGCACAGCAATTCACAAACTGGCAGAGTGATAAAGGACAACTATCGTCCAAAAATCTGTTGAGGGAAGTCAACGAGGCGGACTTGAAAGCGAGGCAAAATAGCAGGAAACAGATTTCAAGAGGTACCTTGGAATCGCCTGTAAAGCACAGGAAGAGGGGCACAACTTGGACAATGGTGCACTTGGCCAAAAAGGGCGTATGCATTTTCTCCTGAATATATTCAGGAGAAAACGCATACGCCCTTTTTGGCGAAGCAAGCAAGCAAGCGGGCAATGCAAATCTGCACTACAAAGAAGTATCACTTCCCACCGGTCAAAAGGGACATCCACAAAATGTGTAAAAACCAGAAAGGCAAGACAGGCCCTGGAGAACTGGGAGCCTTGTTATGCTGATGGGCGGGATGTAAATTGCCAACTGCCTCACTGGAGGAGTGCATTGTGTTCCCTAAAACAAGTAAACAACAGAGCTACAGAGCCAAGGCCACTTCCAGTCTAGGGAATATACCTTGGGAAAACTGAAAATCAATAAGAAAGAGCCACCTCCAAATTTAGGGCTGCACTGACTACAAGAACCTCAACTTGGGTACACTTAAATATCCCAGGAAATATAAAAATGGTTCAAAACATTGTGGTACTTACGTACGATGGAATATCCCTCAGCCATGAAATCAATGTCATAAGACCAGTAGCAGCAAAGTGAGTGGATTCAGGTACGATGATTCTAAGTGAAATAAGTCACACAGAAAAAGAAACTTATCATAAGATATCACTTATGAAGATCCTGTAAACATGGCTACACGTGAACTGAGTTAGGAAAGAGAACAGAGTCTCACATTTAGAAAACACTCTTATGCCTGCATAAAGGGGAAGGAGAGGTGGGGTGATGCATAAAACCAGAGTTTGATATAAGCACAGGGACCGTTTCAAAAACCAACTTTGGAATTGACAAGACCAACACCTTCCTTAGTGAAAGAGACTCAAAACCCCATATTTCCCACAGAGGAATATATCTGACTAGTAAGAATCATAAAACCTATGTATTGATATGTCTCCATAAGGGAATCAAGTGTGTCTAGAGTGGCATAAACATGGCAGCGAGAATCAGCTCAAACCCACTATAAAAAGGAATTTCAAAAGCAAAACCAAAAAACAGGGAAATTCTTTACAATTCCTTCAGGGTGTCTGAGGAAACCTGGAAAGACCCTATCTACAATGACAGCTGGATGTGGCATAAGGCTGGACACTTGGGACTGAGAGGATTGGTGAGATTGGGTGAGCAAATGCAGACCCTTTCAAGCAATAATGCATGGCCCCCATTCCATGGGTCCCAACTCTCCAGGTTCAAGGGAATATTACTACAGCTATAACATGTACAGGAAACCTAGAGAATGGACACACTGTGAATACGAAAGGTTTCTAAAACTCAACGAATAGGCCCTCTCCTGGTGCTCCAGTTTGACTTTCCATCTGCCTTACTATCAATCTCCCAACTTGGAGAGACAGGCCCTTTAACCTCCTGGTTTGCACAGGTTCCCAATTTGGCAGAGGATGGAAGGGACGAGGGAGAACCCATGAGAGAGTAGCTGTTAGGCATTTGGACGGGCACATGTCACTCTAATTTCCCGGCAGGAAGAAGAATTAACCAAAGTCTCAGCCACCCACCGGGAACCAGTATAGGACATGATCCAAAATTTTGGACTTGCGTTCAGCTCACAAAAAACGAGTTGAGAAATGGAGCTCAGGGGCACAGCAATTCACAAACTGGCAGAGTGATAAAGGACAACTATCGTCCAAAAATCTGTTGAGGGAAGTCAACGAGGCGGACTTGAAAGCGAGGCAAAATAGCAGGAAACAGATTTCAAGAGGTACGTTGGAATCGCCTTTAAAGCACAGGAAGAGGGGCACAACTTGGACAATGATGCACTTGGCCAAAAAGGGCGTATGCGTTTTCTCCTGAATATATTCAGGAGAAAACGCATACGCCCTTTTTGGCCAAGCAAGCAAGCGGGTAATGCAAATCTACACTACAAAGAAGTATCATTTCCCACCGGTCAAAAGGGACATCCACAAAATGTGTAAAAACCAGAAAGGCAAGACAGGCCCTGGAGAACAGGGAGCCTTGTTATGCTGATGGGCGGGATGTCAATTGCCAACTGCCTCACTGGAGGAGTGCATTGTGTTCCCTAAAACAAGTAAACAACAGAGCTACAGAGCCAAGGCCACTTCCAGTCTAGGGAATATACCTTGGGAAAACTGAAAATCAATAAGAAACAACCACCTCCAAATTTAGGGCTGCACTGGCTACAAGAACCTCAACTTGGGTACACCTTAAATATCCCAGGAAACATAAAAATGGTTCAAAACATTGTGGTACTTACGTACGATGGAATATCCCTCAGCCATGAAATCAATGTCATAAGACCAGTAGCAGCAAAGTGAGTGGATTCAGGTACGATGATTCTAAGTGAAATAAGTCACACAGAAAAAGGAACTTATCATAAGATATCACTTATGAAGATCCTGTAAACATGGCTACACGTGAACTGAGTTAGGAAAGAGAACAGAGTCTCACATTTAGAAAACACTCTTATGCTGGCATAAAGGGGATGGAGAGGTGGGGTGATGCATAAAACCAGAGTTTGATATAAGCACAGGGACCGTTCCAAAAACCAACATTGGAATAGACAAGACCTACACCTTCCTCAGTGAAAGAGACTCAAAACCCCATATTTCCCGCAGAGGAATATATCTGACTAGTAAGAATCTTAAAACCTATGTATTGATATGTCTCCATAAGGGAATCAAGTGTGTCTAGAGTGGCATAAACATGGCAGCGAGAATCAGCTCAAACCCACTATAAAAAGGAATTTCAAAAGCAAAACCAAAAAACAGGGAAATTCTTTACAATTCCTTCAGGGTGTCTGAGGAAACCTGGAAAGACCCTATCTACAATGACAGCTGGATGTGGCATAAGGCTGGACACTTGGGACTGAGAGGATTGGTGAGATTGGGTGAGCAAATGCAGACCCTTTCAAGCAATAATGCATGGCCCCCATTCCATGGGTCCCAACTCTCCAGGTTCAAGGGAATATTACTACAGCTATAACATGTACAGGAAACCTAGAGAATGGACACACTGTGAATACGAAAGGTTTCTAAAACTCAACGAATAGTCCCTCTCCTGGTGCTCCAGATTGACTTTCCAACTGCCTTACTATCAATCTCCCAACTTGGAGAGACAGGCCCTTTAACCTCCTGGTTTGCACAGGTTCCCAATTTGGCAGAGGATGGAAGGGACGAGGGAGAACCCATGAGAGAGTAGCTGTTAGGCATTTGGACGGGCACATGTCACTCTAATTTCCCGGCAGGAAGAAGAATTAACCAAAGTCTCAGCCACCCACCGGGAACCAGTATAGGACATGATCCAAAATTTTGGACTTGCGTTCAGCTCCCAAAAAACGAGTTGAGAAATGGAGCTCAGGGGCACAGCAATTCACAAACTGGCAGAGTGATAAAGGACAACTATCGTCCAAAAATCTGTTGAGGGAAGTCAACGAGGCGGACTTGAAAGCGAGGCAAAATAGCAGGAAACAGATTTCAAGAGGTACGTTGGAATCACCTGTAAAGCACAGGAAGAGGGGCACAACTTGGACAATGGTGCACTTGGCCAAAAAGGGCGTATGCGTTTTCTCCTGAATATATTCAGGAGAAAACGCATACGCCCTTTTTGGCCAAGCAAGCAAGCGGGCAATGCAAATCTGCACTACAAAGAAGTATCCTTTCCCACCGGTCAAAAGGGACATCCACAAAATGTGTAAAAACCAGAAAGGCAAGACAGGCCCTGAGGAACTGGGAGCCTTGTTATGCTGATGGGTGGGATGTAAATTGCCAACTGCCTCACTGGAGGAGTGCATTGTGTTCCCTAAAACAAGTAAACAACAGAGCTACAGAGCCAAGGCCACTTCCAGTCTAGGGAATATACCTTGGAAAAACTGAAAATCAATAAGAAAGAGCCACCTCCAAATTTAGGGCTGCACTGACTACAAGAACCTCAACTTGGGTACACCTTAAATATCCCAGGAAATATAAAAATGGTTCAAAACATTGTGGTACTTACGTACGATGGAATATCCCTCAGCCATGAAATCAATGTCATAAGACCAGTAGCAGCAAAGTGAGTGGATTCAGGTACGATGATTCTAAGTGAAATAAGTCACACAGAAAAAGAAACTTATCATAAGATATCACTTATGAAGATCCTGTAAACATGGCTACACGTGAACTGAGTTAGGAAAGAGAACAGAGTCTCACATTTAGAAAACACTCTTATGCCTGCATAAAGGGGAAGGAGAGGTGGGGTGATGCATAAAACCAGAGTTTTATATAAGCACAGGGACCGTTTCAAAAACCAACTTTGGAATAGACAAGACCTACACCTTCCTCAGTGAAAGAGACTCAAAACCTCATATTTCCCACAGAGGAATATATCTGACTAGTAAGAATCTTAAAACCTATGTATTGATGTGTCTCCATAAGGGAATCAAGTGTGTCTAGAGTGGCATAAACATGGCAGCGAGAATCAGCTCAAACCCACTATAAAAAGGAATTTCAAAAGCAAAACCAAAAAACAGGGAAATTCTTTACAATTCCTTCAGGGTGTCTGAGGAAACCTGGAAAGACCCTATCTACAATGACAGCTGGATGTGGCATAAGGCTGGACACTTGGGACTGAGAGGATTGGTGAGATTGGGTGAGCAAATGCAGACCCTTTCAAGCAATAATGCATGGCCCCCATTCCATGGGTCCCAACTCTCCAGGTTCAAGGGAATATTACTACAGCTATAACATGTACAGGAAACCTAGAGAATGGACACACTGTGAATACGAAAGGTTTCTAAAACTCAACGAATAGTCCCTCTCCTGGTGCTCCAGTTTGACTTTCCAACTGCCTTACTATCAATCTCCCAACTTGGAGAGACAGGCCCTTTAACCTCCTGGTTTGCACAGGTTCCCAATTTGGCAGAGGATGGAAGGGACGAGGGAGAACCCATGAGAGAGTAGCTGTTAGGCATTTGGACGGGCACATGTCACTCTAATTTCCCGGCAGGAAGAAGAATTAACCAAAGTCTCAGCCACCCACCGGGAACCAGTATAGGACATGATCCAAAATTTTGGACTTGTGTTCAGCTCACAAAAAACGAGTTGAGAAATGGAGCTCAGGGGCACAGCAATTCACAAACTGGCAGAGTGATAAAGGACAACTATCGTCCAAAAATCTGTTGAGGGAAGTCAACGAGGCGGACTTGAAAGCGAGGCAAAATAGCAGGAAACAGATTTCAAGAGGTACCTTGGAATCGCCTGTAAAGCACAGGAAGAGGGGCACAACTTGGACAATGGTGCACTTGGCCAAAAAGGGCGTATGCGTTTTCTCCTGAATATATTCAGGAGAAAACGCATACGCCCTTTTTGGCCAAGCAAGCAAGCGGGCAATGCAAATCTGCACTATAAAGAAGTATCACTTCCCACCGGTCAAAAGGGACATCCACAAAATGTGTAAAAACCAGAAAGGCAAGACAGGCCCTGGAGAACTGGGAGCCTTGTTATGCTGATGGGCGGGATGTAAATTGCCAACTGCCTCACTGGAGGAGTGCATTGTGTTCCCTAAAACAAGTAAACAACAGAGCTACAGAGCCAAGGCCACTTCCAGTCTAGGGAATATACCTTGGGAAAACTGAAAATCAATAAGAAAGAGCCACCTCCAAATTTAGGGCTGCACTGACTACAAGAACCTCAACTTGGGTACACTTAAATATCCCAGGAAATATAAAAATGGTTCAAAACATTGTGGTACTTACGTACGATGGAATATCCCTCAGCCATGAAATCAATGTCATAAGACCAGTAGCAGCAAAGTGAGTGGATTCAGGTACGATGATTCTAAGTGAAATAAGTCACACAGAAAAAGAAACTTATCATAAGATATCACTTATGAAGATCCTGTAAACATGGCTACACGTGAACTGAGTTAGGAAAGAGAACAGAGTCTCACATTTAGAAAACACTCTTATGCCTGCATAAAGGGGAAGGAGAGGTGGGGTGATGCATAAAACCAGAGTTTGATATAAGCACAGGGACCGTTCCAAAACCAACTTTGGAATTGACAAGACCAACACCTTCCTTAGTGAAAGAGACTCAAAACCCCATATTTCCCACAGAGGAATATATCTGACTAGTAAGAATCATAAAACCTATGTATTGATATGTCTCCATAAGGGAATCAAGTGTGTCTAGAGTGGCATAAACATGGCAGCGAGAATCAGCTCAAACCCACTATAAAAAGGAATTTCAAAAGCAAAACCAAAAAACAGGGAAATTCTTTACAATTCCTTCAGGGTGTCTGAGGAAACCTGGAAAGACCCTATCTACAATGACAGCTGGATGTGGCATAAGGCTGGACACTTGGGACTGAGAGGATTGGTGAGATTGGGTGAGCAAATGCAGACCCTTTCAAGCAATAATGCATGGCCCCCATTCCATGGGTCCCAACTCTCCAGGTTCCAGGGAATATTACTACAGCTATAACATGTACAGGAAACCTAGAGAATGGACACACTGTGAATACGAAAGGTTTCTAAAACTCAACGAATAGGCCCTCTCCTGGTGCTCCAGTTTGACTTTCCATCTGCCTTACTATCAATCTCCCAACTTGGAGAGACAGGCCCTTTAACCTCCTGGTTTGCACAGGTTCCCAATTTGGCAGAGGATGGAAGGGACGAGGGAGAACCCATGAGAGAGTAGCTGTTAGGCATTTGGACGGGCACATGTCACTCTAATTTCCCGGCAGGAAGAAGAATTAACCAAAGTCTCAGCCACCCACCGGGAACCAGTATAGGACATGATCCAAAATTTTGGACTTGCGTTCAGCTCACAAAAAACGAGTTGAGAAATGGAGCTCAGGGGCACAGCAATTCACAAACTGGCAGAGTGATAAAGGACAACTATCGTCCAAAAATCTGTTGAGGGAAGTCAACGAGGCGGACTTGAAAGCGAGCAAAATAGCAGGAAACAGATTTCAAGAGCTACGTTGGAATCGCCTGTAAAGCACAGGAAGAGGGGCACAACTTGGACAATGATGCACTTGGCCAAAAAGGGCGTATGCGTTTTCTCCTGAATATATTCAGGAGAAAACGCATACGCCCTTTTTGGCCAAGCAAGCAAGCGGGTAATGCAAATCTACACTACAAAGAAGTATCATTTCCCACCGGTCAAAAGGGACATCCACAAAATGTGTAAAAACCAGAAAGGCAAGACAGGCCCTGGAGAACAGGGAGCCTTGTTATGCTGATGGGCGGGATGTCAATTGCCAACTGCCTCACTGGAGGAGTGCATTGTGTTCCCTAAAACAAGTAAACAACAGAGCTACAGAGCCAAGGCCACTTCCAGTCTAGGGAATATACCTTGGGAAAACTGAAAATCAATAAGAAACAACCACCTCCAAATTTAGGGCTGCACTGGCTACAAGAACCTCAACTTGGGTACACCTTAAATATCCCAGGAAACATAAAAATGGTTCAAAACATTGTGGTACTTACGTACGATGGAATATCCCTCAGCCATGAAATCAATGTCATAAGACCAGTAGCAGCAAAGTGAGTGGATTCAGGTATGATGATTCTAAGTGAAATAAGTCACACAGAAAAAGGAACTTATCATAAGATATCACTTATGAAGATCCTGTAAACATGGCTACACGTGAACTGAGTTAGGAAAGAGAACAGAGTCTCACATTTAGAAAACACTCTTATGCCTGCATAAAGGGGATGGAGAGGTGGGGTGATGCATAAAACCAGAGTTTGATATAAGCACAGGGACCGTTCCAAAAACCAACTTTGGAATAGACAAGACCTACACCTTCCTCAGTGAAAGAGACTCAAAACCCCATATTTCCCGCAGAGGAATATATCTGACTAGTAAGAATCTTAAAACCTATGTATTGATATGTCTCCATAAGGGAATCAAGTGTGTCTAGAGTGGCATAAACATGGCAGCGAGAATCAGCTCAAACCCACTATAAAAAGGAATTTCAAAAGCAAAACCAAAAAACAGGGAAATTCTTTACAATTCCTTCAGGGTGTCTGAGGAAACCTGGAAAGACCCTATCTACAATGACAGCTGGATGTGGCATAAGGCTGGACACTTGGGACTGAGAGGATTGGTGAGATTGGGTGAGCAAATGCAGACCCTTTCAAGCAATAATGCATGGCCCCCATTCCATGGGTCCCAACTCTCCAGGTTCAAGGGAATATTACTACAGCTATAACATGTACAGGAAACCTAGAGAATGGACACACTGTGAATACGAAAGGTTTCTAAAACTCAACGAATAGTCCCTCTCCTGGTGCTCCAGTTTGACTTTCCAACTGCCTTACTATCAATCTCCCAACTTGGAGAGACAGGCCCTTTAACCTCCTGGTTTGCACAGGTTCCCAATTTGGCAGAGGATGGAAGGGACGAGGGAGAACCCATGAGAGAGTAGCTGTTAGGCATTTGGACGGGCACATGTCACTCTAATTTCCCGGCAGGAAGAAGAATTAACCAAAGTCTCAGCCACCCACCGGGAACCAGTATAGGACATGATCCAAAATTTTGGACTTGTGTTCAGCTCACAAAAAACGAGTTGAGAAATGGAGCTCAGGGGCACAGCAATTCAAAAACTGGCAGAGTGATAAAGGACAACTATCGTCCAAAAATCTGTTGAGGGAAGTCAACGAGGCGGACTTGAAAGCGAGGCAAAATAGCAGGAAACAGATTTCAAGAGGTACCTTGGAATCGCCTGTAAAGCACAGGAAGAGGGGCACAACTTGGACAATGGTGCACTTGGCCAAAAAGGGCGTATGCGTTTTCTCCTGAATATATTCAGGAGAAAACGCATACGCCCTTTTTGGCCAAGCAAGCAAGCGGGCAATGCAAATCTGCACTACAAAGAAGTATCACTTCCCACCGGTCAAAAGGGACATCCACAAAATGTGTAAAAACCAGAAAGGCAAGACAGGCCCTGGAGAACTGGGAGCCTTGTTATGCTGATGGGCGGGATGTAAATTGCCAACTGCCTCACTGGAGGAGTGCATTGTGTTCCCTAAAACAAGTAAACAACAGAGCTACAGAGCCAAGGCCACTTCCAGTCTAGGGAATATACCTTGGGAAAACTGAAAATCAATAACAAAGAGCCACCTCCAAATTTAGGGCTGCACTGGCTACAAGAACCTCAACTTGGGTACACCTTAAATATCCCAGGAAACATAAAAATGGTTCAAAACATTGTGGTACTTACGTACGATGGAATATCCCTCAGCCATGAAATCAATATCATAAGACCAGTAGCAGCAAAGTGAGTGGATTCAGGTACGATGATTCTAAGTGAAATAAGTCACACAGAAAAAGGAACTTATCATAAGATATCACTTATGAAGATCCTGTAAACATGGCTACACGTGAACTGAGTTAGGAAAGAGAACAGAGTCTCACATTTAGAAAACACTCTTATGCCTGCATAAAGGGGAAGGAGAGGTGGGGTGATGCATAAAACCAGAGTTTGATATAAGCACAGGGACCGTTCCAAAAACCAACTTTGGAATAGACAAGACCTACACCTTCCTCAGTGAAAGAGACTCAAAACCCCATATTTCCCGCAGAGGAATATATCTGACTAGTAAGAATCTTAAAACCTATGTATTGATATGTCTCCATAAGGGAATCAAGTGTGTCTAGAGTGGCATAAACATGGCAGCGAGAATCAGCTCAAACCCACTATAAAAAGGAATTTCAAAAGCAAAACCAAAAAACAGGGAAATTCTTTACAATTCCTTCAGGGTGTCTGAGGAAACCTGGAATGACCCTATCTACAATGACAGCTGGATGTGGCATAAGGCTGGACACTTGGGACTGAGAGGATTGGTGAGATTGGGTGAGCAAATGCAGACCCTTTCAAGCAATAATGCATGGCCCCCATTCCATGGGTCCCAACTCTCCAGGTTCAAGGGAATATTACTACAGCTATAACATGTACAGGAAACCTAGAGAATGGACACACTGTGAATACGAAAGGTTTCTAAAACTCAACGAATAGTCCCTCTCCTGGTGCTCCAGTTTGACTTTCCAACTGCCTTACTATCAATCTCCCAACTTGGAGAGACAGGCCCTTTAACCTCCTGGTTTGCACAGGTTCCCAATTTGGCAGAGGATGGAAGGGACGAGGGAGAACCCATGAGAGAGTAGCTGTTAGGCATTTGGACGGGCACATGTCACTCTAATTTCCCGGCAGGAAGAAGAATTAACCAAAGTCTCAGCCACCCACTGGGAACCAGTATAGGACATGATCCAAAATTTTGGACTTGCGTTCAGCTCACAAAAAACGAGTTGAGAAATGGAGCTCAGGGGCACAGCAATTCACAAACTGGCAGAGTGATAAAGGACAACTATCGTCCAAAAATCTGTTGAGGGAAGTCAACGAGGCGGACTTGAAAGCGAGGCAAAATAGCAGGAAACAGATTTCAAGAGGTACCTTGGAATCGCCTGTAAAGCACAGGAAGAGGGGCACAACTTGGACAATGATGCACTTGGCCAAAAAGGGCGTATGCGTTTTCTCCTGAATATATTCAGGAGAAAACGCATACGCCCTTTTTGGCCAAGCAAGCAAGCGGGCAATGCAAATCTGCACTACAAAGAAGTATCACTTCCCACCGGTCAAAAGGGACATCCACAAAATGTGTAAAAACCAGAAAGGCAAGACAGGCCCTGGAGAACAGGGAGCCTTGTTATGCTGATGATCGGGATGTAAATTGCCAACTGCCTCACTGGAGGAGTGCATTGTGTTCCCTAAAACAAGTAAACAACAGAGCTACAGAGCCAAGGCCACTTCCAGTCTAGGGAATATACCTTGGGAAAACTGAAAATCAATAAGAAAGAGCCACCTCCAAATTTAGGGCTGCACTGACTACAAGAACCTCAACTTGGGTACACCTTAAATATCCCAGGAAATATAAAAATGGTTCAAAACATTGTGGTACTTACGTATGATGGAATATCCCTCAGCGATGAAATCAATGTCATAAGACCAGTAGCAGCAAAGTGAGTGGATTCAGGTACGATGATTCTAAGTGAAATAAGTCACACAGAAAAAGAAACTTATCATAAGATATCACTTATGAAGATCCTGTAAACATGGCTACACGTGAACTGAGTTAGGAAAGAGAACAGAGTCTCACATTTAGAAAACACTCTTATGCCTGCATAAAGGGGAAGGAGAGGTGGGGTGATGCATAAAACCAGAGTTTGATATAAGCACAGGGACCGTTTCAAAAACCAACTTTGGAATTGACAAGACCGACACCTTCCTCAGTGAAAGAGACTCAAAACCCCATATTTCCCACAGAGGAATATATCTGACTAGTAAGAATCTTAAAACCTATGTATTGATATGTCTCCATAAGGGAATCAAGTGTGTCTAGAGTGGCATAAACATGGCAGCGAGAATCAGCTCAAACCCACTATAAAAAGGAATTTCAAAAGCAAAACCAAAAAACAGGGAAATTCTTTACAATTCCTTCAGGGTGTCTGAGGAAACCTGGAAAGACCCTATCTACAATGACAGCTGGATGTGGCATAAGGCTGGACACTTGGGACTGAGAGGATTGGTGAGATTGGGTGAGCAAATGCAGACCCTTTCAAGCAATAATGCATGGCCCCCATTCCATGGGTCCCAACTCTCCAGGTTCAAGGGAATATTACTACAGCTATAACATGTACAGGAAACCTAGAGAATGGACACACTGTGAATACGAAAGGTTTCTAAAACTCAACGAATAGTCCCTCTCCTGGTGCTCCAGTTTGACTTTCCAACTGCCTTACTATCAATCTCCCAACTTGGAGAGACAGGCCCTTTAACCTCCTGGTTTGCACAGGTTCCCAATTTGGCAGAGGATGGAAGGGACGAGGGAGAACCCATGAGAGAGTAGCTGTTAGGCATTTGGACGGGCACATGTCACTCTAATTTCCCGGCAGGAAGAAGAATTAACCAAAGTCTCAGCCACCCACCGGGAACCAGTATAGGACATGATCCAAAATTTTGGACTTGCGTTCAGCTCACAAAATACGAGTTGAGAAATGGAGCTCAGGGGCACAGCAATTCACAAACTGGCAGAGTGATAAAGGACAACTATCGTCCAAAAATCTGTTGAGGGAAGTCAACGAGGCGGACTTGAAAGCGAGGCAAAATAGCAGGAAACAGATTTCAAGAGGTACCTTGGAATCGCCTGTAAAGCACAGGAAGAGGGGCACAACTTGGACAATGGTGCACTTGGCCAAAAAGGGCGTATGCGTTTTCTCCTGAATATATTCAGGAGAAAACGCATACGCCCTTTTTGGCCAAGCAAGCAAGCGGGCAATGCAAATCTGCACTATAAAGAAGTATCACTTCCCACCGGTCAAAAGGGACATCCACAAAATGTGTAAAAACCAGAAAGGCAAGACAGGCCCTGGAGAACTGGGAGCCTTGTTATGCTGATGGGCGGGATGTAAATTGCCAACTGCCTCACTGGAGGAGTGCATTGTGTTCCCTAAAACAAGTAAACAACAGAGCTACAGAGCCAAGGCCACTTCCAGTCTAGGGAATATACCTTGGGAAAACTGAAAATCAATAAGAAAGAGCCACCTCCAAATTTAGGGCTGCACTGACTACAAGAACCTCAACTTGGGTACACTTAAATATCCCAGGAAATATAAAAATGGTTCAAAACATTGTGGTACTTACGTACGATGGAATATCCCTCAGCCATGAAATCAATGTCATAAGACCAGTAGCAGCAAAGTGAGTGGATTCAGGTACGATGATTCTAAGTGAAATAAGTCACACAGAAAAAGAAACTTATCATAAGATATCACTTATGAAGATCCTGTAAACATGGCTACACGTGAACTGAGTTAGGAAAGAGAACAGAGTCTCACATTTAGAAAACACTCTTATGCCTGCATAAAGGGGAAGGAGAGGTGGGGTGATGCATAAAACCAGAGTTTGATATAAGCACAGGGACCGTTCCAAAACCAACTTTGGAATTGACAAGACCAACACCTTCCTTAGTGAAAGAGACTCAAAACCCCATATTTCCCACAGAGGAATATATCTGACTAGTAAGAATCATAAAACCTATGTATTGATATGTCTCCATAAGGGAATCAAGTGTGTCTAGAGTGGCATAAACATGGCAGCGAGAATCAGCTCAAACCCACTATAAAAAGGAATTTCAAAAGCAAAACCAAAAAACAGGGAAATTCTTTACAATTCCTTCAGGGTGTCTGAGGAAACCTGGAAAGACCCTATCTACAATGACAGCTGGATGTGGCATAAGGCTGGACACTTGGGACTGAGAGGATTGGTGAGATTGGGTGAGCAAATGCAGACCCTTTCAAGCAATAATGCATGGCCCCCATTCCATGGGTCCCAACTCTCCAGGTTCCAGGGAATATTACTACAGCTATAACATGTACAGGAAACCTAGAGAATGGACACACTGTGAATACGAAAGGTTTCTAAAACTCAACGAATAGGCCCTCTCCTGGTGCTCCAGTTTGACTTTCCATCTTCCTTACTATCAATCTCCCAACTTGGAGAGACAGGCCCTTTAACCTCCTGGTTTGCACAGGTTCCCAATTTGGCAGAGGATGGAAGGGACGAGGGAGAACCCATGAGAGAGTAGCTGTTAGGCATTTGGACGGGCACATGTCACTCTAATTTCCCGGCAGGAAGAAGAATTAACCAAAGTCTCAGCCACCCACCGGGAACCAGTATAGGACATGATCCAAAATTTTGGACTTGCGTTCAGCTCACAAAAAACGAGTTGAGAAATGGAGCTCAGGGGCACAGCAATTCACAAACTGGCAGAGTGATAAAGGACAACTATCGTCCAAAAATCTGTTGAGGGAAGTCAACGAGGCGGACTTGAAAGCGAGCAAAATAGCAGGAAACAGATTTCAAGAGCTACGTTGGAATCGCCTGTAAAGCACAGGAAGAGGGGCACAACTTGGACAATGATGCACTTGGCCAAAAAGGGCGTATGCGTTTTCTCCTGAATATATTCAGGAGAAAACGCATACGCCCTTTTTGGCCAAGCAAGCAAGCGGGTAATGCAAATCTACACTACAAAGAAGTATCATTTCCCACCGGTCAAAAGGGACATCCACAAAATGTGTAAAAACCAGAAAGGCAAGACAGGCCCTGGAGAACAGGGAGCCTTGTTATGCTGATGGGCGGGATGTCAATTGCCAACTGCCTCACTGGAGGAGTGCATTGTGTTCCCTAAAACAAGTAAACAACAGAGCTACAGAGCCAAGGCCACTTCCAGTCTAGGGAATATACCTTGGGAAAACTGAAAATCAATAAGAAACAACCACCTCCAAATTTAGGGCTGCACTGGCTACAAGAACCTCAACTTGGGTACACCTTAAATATCCCAGGAAACATAAAAATGGTTCAAAACATTGTGGTACTTACGTACGATGGAATATCCCTCAGCCATGAAATCAATGTCATAAGACCAGTAGCAGCAAAGTGAGTGGATTCAGGTATGATGATTCTAAGTGAAATAAGTCACACAGAAAAAGGAACTTATCATAAGATATCACTTATGAAGATCCTGTAAACATGGCTACACGTGAACTGAGTTAGGAAAGAGAACAGAGTCTCACATTTAGAAAACACTCTTATGCCTGCATAAAGGGGATGGAGAGGTGGGGTGATGCATAAAACCAGAGTTTGATATAAGCACAGGGACCGTTCCAAAAACCAACTTTGGAATAGACAAGACCTACACCTTCCTCAGTGAAAGAGACTCAAAACCCCATATTTCCCGCAGAGGAATATATCTGACTAGTAAGAATCTTAAAACCTATGTATTGATATGTCTCCATAAGGGAATCAAGTGTGTCTAGAGTGGCATAAACATGGCAGCGAGAATCAGCTCAAACCCACTATAAAAAGGAATTTCAAAAGCAAAACCAAAAAACAGGGAAATTCTTTACAATTCCTTCAGGGTGTCTGAGGAAACCTGGAAAGACCCTATCTACAATGACAGCTGGATGTGGCATAAGGCTGGACACTTGGGACTGAGAGGATTGGTGAGATTGGGTGAGCAAATGCAGACCCTTTCAAGCAATAATGCATGGCCCCCATTCCATGGGTCCCAACTCTCCAGGTTCAAGGGAATATTACTACAGCTATAACATGTACAGGAAACCTAGAGAATGGACACACTGTGAATACGAAAGGTTTCTAAAACTCAACGAATAGTCCCTCTCCTGGTGCTCCAGTTTGACTTTCCAACTGCCTTACTATCAATCTCCCAACTTGGAGAGACAGGCCCTTTAACCTCCTGGTTTGCACAGGTTCCCAATTTGGCAGAGGATGGAAGGGACGAGGGAGAACCCATGAGAGAGTAGCTGTTAGGCATTTGGACGGGCACATGTCACTCTAATTTCCCGGCAGGAAGAAGAATTAACCAAAGTCTCAGCCACCCACCGGGAACCAGTATAGGACATGATCCAAAATTTTGGACTTGTGTTCAGCTCAGAAAAAACGAGTTGAGAAATGGAGCTCAGGGGCACAGCAATTCAAAAACTGGCAGAGTGATAAAGGACAACTATCGTCCAAAAATCTGTTGAGGGAAGTCAACGAGGCGGACTTGAAAGCGAGGCAAAATAGCAGGAAACAGATTTCAAGAGGTACCTTGGAATCGCCTGTAAAGCACAGGAAGAGGGGCACAACTTGGACAATGGTGCACTTGGCCAAAAAGGGCGTATGCGTTTTCTCCTGAATATATTCAGGAGAAAACGCATACGCCCTTTTTGGCCAAGCAAGCAAGCGGGCAATGCAAATCTGCACTACAAAGAAGTATCACTTCCCACCGGTCAAAAGGGACATCCACAAAATGTGTAAAAACCAGAAAGGCAAGACAGGCCCTGGAGAACTGGGAGCCTTGTTATGCTGATGGGCGGGATGTAAATTGCCAACTGCCTCACTGGAGGAGTGCATTGTGTTCCCTAAAACAAGTAAACAACAGAGCTACAGAGCCAAGGCCACTTCCAGTCTAGGGAATATACCTTGGGAAAACTGAAAATCAATAACAAAGAGCCACCTCCAAATTTAGGGCTGCACTGGCTACAAGAACCTCAACTTGGGTACACCTTAAATATCCCAGGAAACATAAAAATGGTTCAAAACATTGTGGTACTTACGTACGATGGAATATCCCTCAGCCATGAAATCAATGTCATAAGACCAGTAGCAGCAAAGTGAGTGGATTCAGGTACGATGATTCTAAGTGAAATAAGTCACACAGAAAAAGGAACTTATCATAAGATATCACTTATGAAGATCCTGTAAACATGGCTACACGTGAACTGAGTTAGGAAAGAGAACAGAGTCTCACATTTAGAAAACACTCTTATGCCTGCATAAAGGGGAAGGAGAGGTGGGGTGATGCATAAAACCAGAGTTTGATATAAGCACAGGGACCGTTCCAAAAACCAACTTTGGAATAGACAAGACCTACACCTTCCTCAGTGAAAGAGACTCAAAACCCCATATTTCCCGCAGAGGAATATATCTGACTAGTAAGAATCTTAAAACCTATGTATTGATATGTCTCCATAAGGGAATCAAGTGTGTCTAGAGTGGCATAAACATGGCAGCGAGAATCAGCTCAAACCCACTATAAAAAGGAATTTCAAAAGCAAAACCAAAAAACAGGGAAATTCTTTACAATTCCTTCAGGGTGTCTGAGGAAACCTGGAATGACCCTATCTACAATGACAGCTGGATGTGGCATAAGGCTGGACACTTGGGACTGAGAGGATTGGTGAGATTGGGTGAGCAAATGCAGACCCTTTCAAGCAATAATGCATGGCCCCCATTCCATGGGTCCCAACTCTCCAGGTTCAAGGGAATATTACTACAGCTATAACATGTACAGGAAACCTAGAGAATGGACACACTGTGAATACGAAAGGTTTCTAAAACTCAACGAATAGTCCCTCTCCTGGTGCTCCAGTTTGACTTTCCAACTGCCTTACTATCAATCTCCCAACTTGGAGAGACAGGCCCTTTAACCTCCTGGTTTGCACAGGTTCCCAATTTGGCAGAGGATGGAAGGGACGAGGGAGAACCCATGAGAGAGTAGCTGTTAGGCATTTGGACGGGCACATGTCACTCTAATTTCCCGGCAGGAAGAAGAATTAACCAAAGTCTCAGCCACCCACCGGGAACCAGTATAGGACATGATCCAAAATTTTGGACTTGTGTTCAGCTCACAAAAAAACGAGTTGAGAAATGGAGCTCAGGGGCACAGCAATTCACAAACTGGCAGAGTGATAAAGGACAACTATCGTCCAAAAATCTGTTGAGGGAAGTCAACGAGGCGGACTTGAAAGCGAGGCAAAATAGCAGGAAACAGATTTCAAGAGGTACCTTGGAATCGCCTGTAAAGCACAGGAAGAGGGGCACAACTTGGACAATGGTGCACTTGGCCAAAAAGGGCGTATGCGTTTTCTCCTGAATATATTCAGGAGAAAACGCATACGCCCTTTTTGGCCAAGCAAGCAAGCGGGCAATGCAAATCTGCACTACAAAGAAGTATCACTTCCCACCGGTCAAAAGGGACATCCACAAAATGTGTAAAAACCAGAAAGGCAAGACAGGCCCTGGAGAACAGGGAGCCTTGTTATGCTGATGATCGGGATGTAAATTGCCAACTGCCTCACTGGAGGAGTGCATTGTGTTCCCTAAAACAAGTAAACAACAGAGCTACAGAGCCAAGGCCACTTCCAGTCTACGGAATATACCTTGGGAAAACTGAAAATCAATAAGAAAGAGCCACCTCCAAATTTAGGGCTGCACTGACTACAAGAACCTCAACTTGGGTACACCTTAAATATCACAGGAAATATAAAAATGGTTCAAAACATTGTGGTACTTACGTATGATGGAATATCCCTCAGCGATGAAATCAATGTCATAAGACCAGTAGCAGCAAAGTGAGTGGATTCAGGTACGATGATTCTAAGTGAAATAAGTCACACAGAAAAAGAAACTTATCATAAGATATCACTTATGAAGATCCTGTAAACATGGCTACACGTGAACTGAGTTAGGAAAGAGAACAGAGTCTCACATTTAGAAAACACTCTTATGCCTGCATAAAGGGGAAGGAGAGGTGGGGTGATGCATAAAACCAGAGTTTGATATAAGCACAGGGACCGTTTCAAAAACCAACTTTGGAATTGACAAGACCGACACCTTCCTCAGTGAAAGAGACTCAAAACCCCATATTTCCCACAGAGGAATATATCTGACTAGTAAGAATCTTAAAACCTATGTATTGATATGTCTCCATAAGGGAATCAAGTGTGTCTAGAGTGGCATAAACATGGCAGCGAGAATCAGCTCAAACCCACTATAAAAAGGAATTTCAAAAGCAAAACCAAAAAACAGGGAAATTCTTTACAATTCCTTCAGGGTGTCTGAGGAAACCTGGAAAGACCCTATCTACAATGACAGCTGGATGTGGCATAAGGCTGGACACTTGGGACTGAGAGGATTGGTGAGATTGGGTGAGCAAATGCAGACCCTTTCAAGCAATAATGCATGGCCCCCATTCCATGGGTCCCAACTCTCCAGGTTCAAGGGAATATTACTACAGCTATAACATGTACAGGAAACCTAGAGAATGGACACACTGTGAATACGAAAGGTTTCTAAAACTCAACGAATAGTCCCTCTCCTGGTGCTCCAGTTTGACTTTCCAACTGCCTTACTATCAATCTCCCAACTTGGAGAGACAGGCCCTTTAACCTCCTGGTTTGCACAGGTTCCCAATTTGGCAGAGGATGGAAGGGACGAGGGAGAACCCATGAGAGAGTAGCTGTTAGGCATTTGGACGGGCACATGTCACTCTAATTTCCCGGCAGGAAGAAGAATTAACCAAAGTCTCAGCCACCCACCGGGAACCAGTATAGGACATGATCCAAAATTTTGGACTTGCGTTCAGCTCACAAAATACGAGTTGAGAAATGGAGCTCAGGGGCACAGCAATTCACAAACTGGCAGAGTGATAAAGGACAACTATCGTCCAAAAATCTGTTGAGGGAAGTCAACGAGGCGGACTTGAAAGCGAGGCAAAATAGCAGGAAACAGATTTCAAGAGGTACCTTGGAATCGCCTGTAAAGCACAGGAAGAGGGGCACAACTTGGACAATGGTGCACTTGGCCAAAAAGGGCGTATGCGTTTTCTCCTGAATATATTCAGGAGAAAACGCATACGGCCTTTTTGGCCAAGCAAGCAAGCGGGCAATGCAAATCTGCACTACAAAGAAGTATCACTTCCCACCGGTCAAAAGGGACATCCACAAAATGTGTAAAAACCAGAAAGGCAAGACAGGCCCTGGAGAACTGGGAGCCTTGTTATGCTGATGGGCGGGATGTAAATTGCCAACTGCCTCACTGGAGGAGTGCATTGTGTTCCCTAAAACAAGTAAACAACAGAGCTACAGAGCCAAGGCCACTTCAGGTCTAGGGAATATACCTTGGGAAAACTGAAAATCAATAAGAAAGAGCCACCTCCAAATTTAGGGCTGCACTGACTACAAGAACCTCAACTTGGGTACACCTTAAATATCCCAGGAAATATAAAAATGGTTCAAAACATTGTGGTACTTACGTACGATGGAATATCCCTCAGCCATGAAATCAATGTCATAAGACCAGAAGCAGCAAAGTGAGTGGATTCAGGTACGATGATTCTAAGTGAAATAAGTCACACAGAAAAAGAAACTTATCATAAGATATCACTTATGAAGATCCTGTAAACATGGCTACACGTGAACTGAGTTAGGAAAGAGAACAGAGTCTCACATTTAGAAAACACTCTTATGCCTGCATAAAGGGGATGGAGAGGTGGGGTGATGCATAAAACCAGAGTTTGATATAAGCACAGGGACCGTTCCAAAAACCAACTTTGGAATAGACAAGACCTACACCTTCCTCAGTGAAAGAGACTCAAAACCCCATATTTCCCACAGAGGAATATATCTGACTAGTAAGAATCTTAAAACCTATGTATTGATATGACTCCATGAGGGAATCAAGTGTGTCTAGAGTGGCATAAACATGGCAGCGAGAATCAGCTCAAACCCACTATAAAAAGGAATTTCAAAAGCAAAACCAAAAAACAGGGAAATTCTTTACAATTCCTTCAGGGTGTCTGAGGAAACCTGGAAAGACCCTATCTACAATGACAGCTGGATGTGGCATAAGGCTGGACACTTGGGACTGAGAGGATTGGTGAGATTGGGTGAGCAAATGCAGACCCTTTCAAGCAATAATGCATGGCCCCCATTCCATGGGTCCCAACTCTCCAGGTTCAAGGGAATATTACTACAGCTATAACATGTACAGGAAACCTAGAGAATGGACACACTGTGAATACGAAAGGTTTCTAAAACTCAACGAATAGTCCCTCTCCTGGTGCTCCAGTTTGACTTTCCAACTGCCTTACTATCAATCTCCCAACTTGGAGAGACAGGCCCTTTAACCTCCTGGTTTGCACAGGTTCCCAATTTGGCAGAGGATGGAAGGGACGAGGGAGAACCCATGAGAGAGTAGCTGTTAGGCATTTGGACGGGCACATGTCACTCTAATTTCCCGGCAGGAAGAAGAATTAACCAAAGTCTCAGCCACCCACCGGGAACCAGTATAGGACAGGATCCAAAATTTTGGACTTGCGTTCAGCTCACAAAAAACGAGTTGAGAAATGGAGCTCAGGGGCACAGCAATTCACAAACTGGCAGAGTGATAAAGGACAACTATCGTCCAAAAATCTGTTGATGGAAGTCAACGAGGCGGACTTGAAAGTGAGGCAAAATAGCAGGAAACAGATTTCAAGAGGTACCTTGGAATCGCCTGTAAAGCACAGGAAGAGGGGCACAACTTGGACAATGGTGCACTTGGCCAAAAAGGGCGTATGCGTTTTCTCCTGAATATATTCAGGAGAAAACGCATACGCCCTTTTTGGCCAAGCAAGCAATCGGGCAATGCAAATCTGCACTACAAAGAAGTATCACTTCCCACTGGTCAAAAGGGACATCCAAAAAATGTGTAAAAACCAGAAAGGCAAGACAGGCCCTGGAGAACCGGGAGCCTTGTTATGCTGATGGGCGGGATGTAAATTGCCAACTGCCTCACTGGAGGAGTGCATTGTGTTCCCTAAAACAAGTAAACAACAGAGCTACAGAGCCAAGGCCACTTCCAGTCTAGGGAATATACCTTGGGAAAACTGAAAATCAATAAGAAAGAGCCACCTCCAAATTTAGGGCTGCACTGGCTACAAGAACCTCAACTTGGGTACACCTTAAATATCCCAGGAAATATAAAAATGGTTCAAAACATTGTGGTACTTACGTACGATGGAATATCCCTCAGCCATGAAATCAATGTCATAAGACCAGTAGCAGCAAAGTGAGTGGATTCAGGTACGATGATTCTAAGTGAAATAAGTCACACAGAAAAAGAAACTTATCATAAGATATCACTTATGAAGATCCTGTAAACATGGCTACACGTGAACTGAGTTAGGAAAGAGAACAGAGTCTCACATTTAGAAAACACTCTTATGCCTGCATAAAGGGGAAGGAGAGGTGGGGTGATGCATAAAACCAGACTTTGATATAAGCACAGGGACCGTTTCAAAAACCAACTTTGGAATTGACAAGACCAACACCTTCCTTAGTGAAAGAGACTCAAAACCCCATATTTCCCATAGAGGAATATATCTGACTAGTAAGAATCATAAAACCTATGTATTGATATGTCTCCATAAGGGAATCAAGTGTGTCTAGAGTGGCATAAACATGGCAGCGAGAATCAGCTCAAACCCACTATAAAAAGGAATTTCAAAAGCAAAACCAAAAAACAGGGAAATTCTTTACAATTCCTTCAGGGTGTCTGAGGAAACCTGGAAAGACCCTATCTACAATGACAGCTGGATGTGGCATAAGGCTGGACACTTGGGACTGAGAGGATTGGTGAGATTGGGTGAGCAAATGCAGACCCTTTCAAGCAATAATGCATGGCCCCCATTCCATGGGTCCCAACTCTCCAGGTTCAAGGGAATATTACTACAGCTATAACATGTACAGGAAACATAGAGAATGGACACACTGTGAATACGAAAGGTTTCTAAAACTCAACGAATAGTCCCTCTCCTGGTGCTCCACTTTGACTTTCCAACTGCCTTACTATCAATCTCCCAACTTGGAGAGACAGGCCCTTTAACCTCCTGGTTTGCACAGGTTCCCAATTTGGCAGAGGATGGAAGGGACGAGGGAGAACCCATGAGAGAGTAGCTGTTAGGCATTTGGACGGGCACATGTCACTCTAATTTCCCGGCAGGAAGAAGAATTAACCAAAGTCTCATCCACCCACCGGGAACCAGTATAGGACATGATCCAAAATTTTCGACTTGCGTTCAGCTCACAAAAAACGAGTTGAGAAATGGAGCTCAGGGGCACAGCAATTCACAAACTGGCAGAGTGATAAAGGACAACTATCGTCCAAAATTCTGTTGAGGGAAGTCAACGAGGCGGACTTGAAAGCGAGGCAAAATAGCAGGAAACAGATTTCAAGAGGTACCTTGGAATCGCCTGTAAAGCACAGGAAGAGGGGCACAACTTGGACAATGGTGCACTTGGCCAAAAAGGGCGTATGCGTTTTCTCCTGAATATATTCAGGAGAAAACGCATAGGCCCTTTATGGCCAAGCAAGCAAGCGGGCAATGCAAATCTGCACTACAAAGAAGTATCATTTCCCACCGGTCAAAAGGGACATCCACAAAATGTGTAAAAACCAGAAAGGCAAGACAGGCCCTGGAGAACTGGGAGCCTTGTTATGCTGATGGGCGGGATGTAAATTGCCAACTGCCTCACTGGAGGAGTGCATTGTGTTCCCTAAAACAAGTAAACAACAGAGCTACAGAGCCAAGGCCACTTCCAGTCTAGGGAATATACCTTGGGAAAACTGAAAATCAATAAGAAAGAGCCACCTCCAAATTTAGGGCTGCACTGACTACAAGAACCTCAACTTGGGTACACCTTAAATATCCCAGGAAATATAAAAATGGTTCAAAACATTGTGGTACTTACGTACGATGGAATATCCCTCAGCGATGAAATCAATCTCATAAGACCAGAAGCAGCAAAGTGAGTGGATTCAGGTACGATGATTCTAAGTGAAATAAGTCACACAGAAAAAGAAACTTATCATAAGATATCACTTATGAAGATCCTGTAAACATGGCTACACGTGAACTGAGTTAGGAAAGAGAACAGAGTCTCACATTTAGAAAACACTCTTATGGCTGCATAAAGGGGAAGGAGAGGTGGGGTGATGCATAAAACCAGAGTTTGATATAAGCACAGGGACCGTTCCAAAAACCAACTTTGGAATAGACAAGACCTACACCTTCCTCAGTGAAAGAGACTCAAAACCCCATATTTCCCGCAGAGGAATATATCTGACTAGTAAGCATCTTAAAACCTATGTATTGATATGACTCCATAAGGGAATCAAGTGTGTCTAGAGTGGCATAAACATGGCAGCGAGAATCAGCTCAAACCCACTATAAAAAGGAATTTCAAAAGCAAAACCAAAAAACAGGGAAATTCTTTACAATTCCTTCAGGGTGTCTGGGGAAACCTGGAAAGACCCTATCTACAATGACAGCTGGATGTGGCATAAGGCTGGACACTTGGGACTGAGAGGATTGGTGAGATTGGGTGAGCAAATGCAGACCCTTTCAAGCAATAATGCATGGCCCCCATTCCATGGGTCCCAACTCTCCAGGTTCAAGGGAATATTACTACAGCTATAACATGTACAGGAAACCTAGAGAATGGACACACTGTGAATACGAAAGGTTTCTAAAACTCAACGAATAGTCCCTCTCCTGGTGCTCCAGTTTGACTTTCCAACTGCCTTACTATCAATCTCCCAACTTGGAGAGACAGGCCCTTTAACCTCCTGGTTTGCACAGGTTCCCAATTTGGCAGAGGATGGAAGGGACGAGGGAGAACCCATGAGAGAGTAGCTGTTAGGCATTTGGACGGGCACATGTCACTCTAATTTCCCGGCAGGAAGAAGAATTAACCAAAGTCTCATCCACCCACCGGGAACCAGTATAGGACATGATCCAAAATTTTCGACTTGCGTTCAGCTCACAAAAAACGAGTTGAGAAATGGAGCTCAGGGGCACAGCAATTCACAAACTGGCAGAGTGATAAAGGACAACTGTCGTCCAAAATTCTGTTGAGGGAAGTCAACGAGGCGGACTTGAAAGCAAGGCAAAATAGCAGGAAACAGATTTCAAGAGGTACGTTGGAATCGCCTGTAAAGCACAGGAAGAGGGGCACAACTTGGACAATGGTGCACTTGGCCAAAAAGGGCGTATGCGTTTTCTCCTGAATATATTCAGGAGAAAACGCATAGGCCCTTTTTGGCCAAGCAAGCAAGCGGGCAATGCAAATCTGCACTACAAAGAAGTATCATTTCCCACCGGTCAAAAGGGACATCCACAAAATGTGTAAAAACCAGAAAGGCAAGACAGGCCCTGGAGAACTGGGAGCCTTGTTATGCTGATGGGCGGGATGTAAATTGCCAACTGCCTCACTGGAGGAGTGCATTGTGTTCCCTAAAACAAGTAAACAACAGAGCTACAGAGCCAAGGCCACTTCCAGTCTAGGGAATATACCTTGGGAAAACTGAAAATCAATAAGAAAGAGCCACCTCCAAATTTAGGGCTGCACTGACTACAAGAACCTCAACTTGGGTACACCTTAAATATCCCAGGAAATATAAAAATGGTTCAAAACATTGTGGTACTTACGTACGATGGAATATCCCTCAGCCATGAAATCAATGTCATAAGACCAGTAGCAGCAAAGTGTGTGGATTCAGGTACGATGATTCTAAGTGAAATAAGTCACACAGAAAAAGAAACTTATCATAAGATATCACTTATGAAGATCCTGTAAACATGGCTACACGTGAAATGAGTTAGGAAAGAGAACAGAGTCTCACATTTAGAAAACACTCTTATGCCTGCATAAAGGGGAAGGAGAGGTGGGGTGATGCATAAAACCAGAGTTGGATATAAGCACAGGGACCGTTTCAAAAACCAACTTTGGAATTGACAAGACCGACACCTTCCTTAGTGAAAGAGACTCAAAACCCCATATTTCCCACAGAGGAATATATCTGACTAGTAAGAATCTTAAAACCTATGTATTGATATGTCTCCATAAGGGAATCAAGTGTGTCTAGAGTGGCATAAACATGGAAGGGAGAATCAGCTCAAACCCACTATAAAAAGGAATTTCAAAAGCAAAACCAAAAAACAGGGAAATTCTTTACAATTCCTTCAGGGTGTCTGAGGAAACCTGGAAAGACCCTATCTACAATGACAGCTGGATGTGGCATAAGGCTGGACACTTGGGACTGAGAGGATTGGTGAGATTGGGTGAGCAAATGCAGACCCTTTCAAGCAATAATGCATGGCCCCCATTCCATGGGTCCCAACTCTCCAGGTTCAAGGGAATATTACTACAGCTATAACATGTACAGGAAACCTAGAGAATGGACACACTGTGAATACGAAAGGTTTCTAAAACTCAACGAATAGTCCCTCTCCTGGTGCTCCAGTTTGACTTTCCAACTGCCTTACTATCAATCTCCCAACTTGGAGAGACAGGCCCTTTAACCTCCTGGTTTGCACAGGTTCCCAATTTGGCAGAGGATGGAAGGGACGAGGGAGAACCCATGAGAGAGTAGCTGTTAGGCATTTGGACGGGCACATGTCACTCTAATTTCCCGGCAGGAAGAAGAATTAACCAAAGTCTCAGCCACCCACCGGGAACCAGTATAGGACATGATCCAAAATTTTGGAATTGTGTTCAGCTCACAAAAAACGAGTTGAGAAATGGAGCTCAGGGGCACAGCAATTCACAAACTGGCAGAGTGATAAAGGACAACTATCGTCCAAAAATCTGTTGAGGGAAGTCAACGAGGCGGACTTGAAAGCGAGGCAAAATAGCAGGAAACAGATTTCAAGAGGTACCTTGGAATCGCCTGTAAAGCACAGGAAGAGGGGCACAACTTGGACAATGGTGCACTTGGCCAAAAAGGGCGTATGCGTTTTCTCCTGAATATATTCAGGAGAAAACGCATACGCCCTTTTTGGCCAAGCAAGCAAGCGGGCAATGCAAATCTGCACTACAAAGAAGTATCACTTCCCACCGGTCAAAAGGGACATCCACAAAATGTGTAAAAACCAGAAAGGCAAGACAGGCCCTGGAGAACTGGGAGCCTTGTTATGCTGATGGGCGGGATGTAAATTGCCAACTGCCTCACTGGAGGAGTTCATTGTGTTCCCTAAAACAAGTAAACAACAGAGCTACAGAGCCAAGGCCACTTCCAGTCTAGGGAATATACCTTGGGAAAACTGAAAATCAATAAGAAAGAGCCACCTCCAAATTTAGGGCTGCACTGACTACAAGAACCTCAACTTGGGTACACCTTAAATATCCCAGGAAATATAAAAATGGTTCAAAACATTGTGGTACTTACGTACGATGGAATATCCCTCAGCCATGAAATCAATGTCATAAGACAAGTAGCAGCAAAGTGAGTGGATTCAGGTACGATGATTCTAAGTGAAATAAGTCACACAGAAAAAGAAACTTATCATAAGATATCACTTATGAAGATCCTGTAAACATGGCTACACGTGAACTGAGTTAGGAAAGAGAACAGAGTCTCACATTTAGAAAACACTCTTATGGCTGCATAAAGGGGAAGGAGAGGTGGGGTGATGCATAAAACCAGAGTTTGATATAAGCACAGGGACCGTTCCAAAAACCAACTTTGGAATAGACAAGACCTACACCTTCCTCAGTGAAAGAGACTCAAAACCCCATATTTCCCGCAGAGGAATATATCTGACTAGTAAGCATCTTAAAACCTATGTATTGATATGACTCCATAAGGGAATCAAGTGTGTCTAGAGTGGCATAAACATGGCAGCGAGAATCAGCTCAAACCCACTATAAAAAGGAATTTCAAAAGCAAAACCAAAAAACAGGGAAATTCTTTACAATTCCTTCAGGGTGTCTGGGGAAACCTGGAAAGACCCTATCTACAATGACAGCTGGATGTGGCATAAGGCTGGACACTTGGGACTGAGAGGATTGGTGAGATTGGGTGAGCAAATGCAGACCCTTTCAAGCAATAATGCATGGCCCCCATTCCATGGGTCCCAACTCTCCAGGTTCAAGGGAATATTACTACAGCTATAACATGTACAGGAAACCTAGAGAATGGACACACTGTGAATACGAAAGGTTTCTAAAACTCAACGAATAGTCCCTCTCCTGGTGCTCCAGTTTGACTTTCCAACTGCCTTACTATCAATCTCCCAACTTGGAGAGACAGGCCCTTTAACCTCCTGGTTTGCACAGGTTCCCAATTTGGCAGAGGATGGAAGGGACGAGGGAGAACCCATGAGAGAGTAGCTGTTAGGCATTTGGACGGGCACATGTCACTCTAATTTCCCGGCAGGAAGAAGAATTAACCAAAGTCTCATCCACCCACCGGGAACCAGTATAGGACATGATCCAAAATTTTCGACTTGCGTTCAGCTCACAAAAAACGAGTTGAGAAATGGAGCTCAGGGGCACAGCAATTCACAAACTGGCAGAGTGATAAAGGACAACTGTCGTCCAAAATTCTGTTGAGGGAAGTCAACGAGGCGGACTTGAAAGCAAGGCAAAATAGCAGGAAACAGATTTCAAGAGGTACGTTGGAATCGCCTGTAAAGCACAGGAAGAGGGGCACAACTTGGACAATGGTGCACTTGGCCAAAAAGGGCGTATGCGTTTTCTCCTGAATATATTCAGGAGAAAACGCATAGGCCCTTTTTGGCCAAGCAAGCAAGCGGGCAATGCAAATCTGCACTACAAAGAAGTATCATTTCCCACCGGTCAAAAGGGACATCCACAAAATGTGTAAAAACCAGAAAGGCAAGACAGGCCCTGGAGAACTGGGAGCCTTGTTATGCTGATGGGCGGGATGTAAATTGCCAACTGCCTCACTGGAGGAGTGCATTGTGTTCCCTAAAACAAGTAAACAACAGAGCTACAGAGCCAAGGCCACTTCCAGTCTAGGGAATATACCTTGGGAAAACTGAAAATCAATAAGAAAGAGCCACCTCCAAATTTAGGGCTGCACTGACTACAAGAACCTCAACTTGGGTACACCTTAAATATCCCAGGAAATATAAAAATGGTTCAAAACATTGTGGTACTTACGTACGATGGAATATCCCTCAGCCATGAAATCAATGTCATAAGACCAGTAGCAGCAAAGTGTGTGGATTCAGGTACGATGATTCTAAGTGAAATAAGTCACACAGAAAAAGAAACTTATCATAAGATATCACTTATGAAGATCCTGTAAACATGGCTACACGTGAAATGAGTTAGGAAAGAGAACAGAGTCTCACATTTAGAAAACACTCTTATGCCTGCATAAAGGGGAAGGAGAGGTGGGGTGATGCATAAAACCAGAGTTGGATATAAGCACAGGGACCGTTTCAAAAACCAACTTTGGAATTGACAAGACCGACACCTTCCTTAGTGAAAGAGACTCAAAACCCCATATTTCCCACAGAGGAATATATCTGACTAGTAAGAATCTTAAAACCTATGTATTGATATGTCTCCATAAGGGAATCAAGTGTGTCTAGAGTGGCATAAACATGGAAGGGAGAATCAGCTCAAACCCACTATAAAAAGGAATTTCAAAAGCAAAACCAAAAAACAGGGAAATTCTTTACAATTCCTTCAGGGTGTCTGAGGAAACCTGGAAAGACCCTATCTACAATGACAGCTGGATGTGGCATAAGGCTGGACACTTGGGACTGAGAGGATTGGTGAGATTGGGTGAGCAAATGCAGACCCTTTCAAGCAATAATGCATGGCCCCCATTCCATGGGTCCCAACTCTCCAGGTTCAAGGGAATATTACTACAGCTATAACATGTACAGGAAACCTAGAGAATGGACACACTGTGAATACGAAAGGTTTCTAAAACTCAACGAATAGTCCCTCTCCTGGTGCTCCAGTTTGACTTTCCAACTGCCTTACTATCAATCTCCCAACTTGGAGAGACAGGCCCTTTAACCTCCTGGTTTGCACAGGTTCCCAATTTGGCAGAGGATGGAAGGGACGAGGGAGAACCCATGAGAGAGTAGCTGTTAGGCATTTGGACGGGCACATGTCACTCTAATTTCCCGGCAGGAAGAAGAATTAACCAAAGTCTCAGCCACCCACCGGGAACCAGTATAGGACATGATCCAAAATTTTGGAATTGTGTTCAGCTCACAAAAAACGAGTTGAGAAATGGAGCTCAGGGGCACAGCAATTCACAAACTGGCAGAGTGATAAAGGACAACTATCGTCCAAAAATCTGTTGAGGGAAGTCAACGAGGCGGACTTGAAAGCGAGGCAAAATAGCAGGAAACAGATTTCAAGAGGTACCTTGGAATCGCCTGTAAAGCACAGGAAGAGGGGCACAACTTGGACAATGGTGCACTTGGCCAAAAAGGGCGTATGCGTTTTCTCCTGAATATATTCAGGAGAAAACGCATACGCCCTTTTTGGCCAAGCAAGCAAGCGGGCAATGCAAATCTGCACTACAAAGAAGTATCACTTCCCACCGGTCAAAAGGGACATCCACAAAATGTGTAAAAACCAGAAAGGCAAGACAGGCCCTGGAGAACTGGGAGCCTTGTTATGCTGATGGGCGGGATGTAAATTGCCAACTGCCTCACTGGAGGAGTTCATTGTGTTCCCTAAAACAAGTAAACAACAGAGCTACAGAGCCAAGGCCACTTCCAGTCTAGGGAATATACCTTGGGAAAACTGAAAATCAATAAGAAAGAGCCACCTCCAAATTTAGGGCTGCACTGACTACAAGAACCTCAACTTGGGTACACCTTAAATATCCCAGGAAATATAAAAATGGTTCAAAACATTGTGGTACTTACGTACGATGGAATATCCCTCAGCCATGAAATCAATGTCATAAGACAAGTAGCAGCAAAGTGAGTGGATTCAGGTACGATGATTCTAAGTGAAATAAGTCACACAGAAAAAGAAACTTATCATAAGATATCACTTATGAAGATCCTGTAAACATGGCTACACGTGAACTGAGTTAGGAAAGGGAACAGAGTCTCACATTTAGAAAACACTCTTATGCCTGCATAAAGGGGAAGGAGAGGTGGGGTGATGCATAAAACCAGAGTTTGATATAAGCACAGGGACCGTTTCAAAAACCAACTTTGGAATTGACAAGACCGACACCTTCCTCAGTGAAAGAGACTCAAAACCCCATATTTCCCACAGAGGAATATATCTGACTAGTAAGAATCTTAAAACCTATGTATTGATATGTCTCCATAAGGGAATCAAGTGTGTCTAGAGTGGCATAAACATGGCAGCGAGAATCAGCTCAAACCCACTATAAAAAGGAATTTCAAAAGCAAAACCAAAAAACAGGGAAATTCTTTACAATTCCTTCAGGGTGTCTGAGGAAACCTGGAAAGACCCTATCTACAATGACAGCTGGATGTGGCATAAGGCTGGACACTTGGGACTGAGAGGATTGGAGAGATTGGGTGAGCAAATGCAGACCCTTTCAAGCAATAATGCATGGCCCCCATTCCATGGGTCCCAACTCTCCAGGTTCAAGGGAATATCACTACAGCTATAACATGTACAGGAAACCTAGAGAATGGACACACTGTGAATACGAAAGGTTTCTAAAACTCAACGAATAGTCCCTCTCCTGGTGCTCCAGTTTGACTTTCCAACTGCCTTACTATCAATCTCCCAACTTGGAGAGACAGGCCCTTTAAGCTCCTGTTTTGCACAGGTTCCCAATTTGGCAGAGGATGGAAGGGACGAGGGAGAACCCATGAGAGAGTAGCTGTTAGGCATTTGGACGGGCACATGTCACTCTAATTTCCCGGCAGGAAGAAGAATTAACCAAAGTCTCAGCCACCCACCGGGAACCAGTATAGGACATGATCCAAAATTTTGGACTTGCGTTCAGCTCACAAAAAACGAGTTGAGAAATGGAGCTCAGGGGCACAGCAATTCACAAACTGGCAGAGTGATAAAGGACAACTATCGTCCAAAAATCTGTTGAGGGAAGTCAACGAGGCGGACTTGAAAGTGAGGCAAAATAGCAGGAAACAGATTTCAAGAGGTACGTTGGAATCGCCTGTAAAGCACAGGAAGAGGGGCACAACTTGGACAATGGTGCACTTGGCCAAAAAGGGCGTATGCGTTTTCTCCTGAATATATTCAGGAGAAAACGCATACGCCCTTTTTGGCCAAGCAAGCAAGCGGGCAATGCAAATCTGCACTACAAAGAAGTATCATTTCCCACCGGTCAAAAGGGACATCCACAAAATGTGTAAAAACCAGAAAGGCAAGACAGGCCCTGAGGAACTGGGAGCCTTGTTATGCTGATGGGTGGGATGTAAATTGCCAACTGCCTCACTGGAGGAGTGCATTGTGTTCCCTAAAACAAGTAAACAACAGAGCTACAGAGCCAAGGCCACTTCCAGTCTAGGGAATATACCTTGGGAAAACTGAAAATCAATAAGAAAGAGCCACCTCCAAATTTAGGGCTGCACTGACTACAAGAACCTCAACTTGGGTACACCTTAAATATCCCAGGAAATATAAAAATGGTTCAAAACATTGTGGTACTTACGTACGATGGAATATCCCTCAGCCATGAAATCAATGTCATAAGACCAGTAGCAACAAAGTGAGTGGATTCAGGTACGATGATTCTAAGTGAAATAAGTCACACAGAAAAAGAAACTTATCATAAGATATCACTTATGAAGATCCTGTAAACATGGCTACACGTGAACTGAGTTAGGAAAGAGAACAGAGTCTCACATTTAGAAAACACTCTTATGCCTGCATAAAGGGGAAGGAGAGGTGGGGTGATGCATAAACCAGAGTTTGATATAACCACAGGGACCGTTTCAAAAACCAACTTTGGAATTGACAAGACCTACACCTTCCTTAGTGAAAGAGACTCAAAACCCCATATTTCCCACAGAGGAATATATCTGACTAGTAAGAATCTTAAAACCTGTGTATTGATATGTCTCCATAAGGGAATCAAGTGTGTCTAGAGTGGCATAAACATGGCAGCGAGAATCAGCTCAAACCCACTATAAAAAGGAATTTCAAAAGCAAAACCAAAAAACAGGGAAATTCTTTACAATTCCTTCAGGGTGTCTGAGGAAACCTGGAAAGACCCTATCTACAATGACAGCTGGATGTGGCATAAGGCTGGACACTTGGGACTGAGAGGATTGGTGAGATTGGGTGAGCGAATGCAGACCCTTTCAAGCAATAATGCATGGCCCCCATTCCATGAGTCCCAACTCTCCATGTTCAAGGGAATATTACTACAGCTATAACATGTACAGGAAACCTAGAGAATGGACACACTGTGAATACGAAAGGTTTCTAAAACTCAACGAATAGTCCCTCTCCTGATGCTCCAGTTTGACTTTCCAACTGCCTTACTATCAATCTCCCAACTTGGAGAGACAGGGCCTTTAACCTCCTGGTTTGCACAGGTTCCCAATTTGGCAGAGGATGGAAGGGACGAGGGAGAACCCATGAGAGAGTAGCTGTTAGGCATTTGGACGGGCACATGTCACTCTAATTTCCCGGCAGGAAGAAGAATTAACCAAAGTCTCAGCCACCCACCGGGAACCAGTATAGGACATGATCCAAAATTTTGGACTTGCGTTCAGCTCACAAAAAACGAGTTGAGAAATGGAGCTCAGGGGCACAGCAATTCACAAACTGGCAGAGTGATAAAGGACAACTATCGTCCAAAAATCTGTTGAGGGAAGTCAACGAGGCGGACTTGAAAGCGAGGCAAAATAGCAGGAAATAGATTTCAAGAGGTACGTTGGAATCGCCTGTAAAGCACAGGAAGAGGGGCACAACTTGGACAATGGTGCACTTGGCCAAAAAGGGCGTATGCGTTTTCTCCTGAATATATTCAGGAGAAAACGCATACGCCCTTTTTGGCCAAGCAAGCAAGCGGGCAATGCAAATCTGCACTACAAAGAAGTATCACTTCCCACCGGTCAAAAGGGACATCCACAAAATGTGTAAAAACCAGAAAGGCAAGACAGGCCCTGGAGAACTGGGAGCCTTGTTATGCTGATGGGCGGGATGTAAACTGCCAACTGCCTCACTGGAGGAGTGCATTGTGTTCCCTAAAACAAGTAAACAACAGAGCTACAGAGCCAAGGCCACTTCCAGTCTAGGGAATATACCTTGGGAAAACTGAAAATCAATAAGAAAGAGCCACCTCCAAATTTAGGGCTGCACTCACTACAAGAACCTCAACTTGGGTACACCTTAAATATCCCAGGAAATATAAAAATGGTTCAAAACATTGTGGTACTGACGTACGATGGAATATCCCTCAGCCATGAAATCAATGTCATAAGACCAGTAGCAGCAAAGTGAGTGGATTCAGGTACGATGATTCTAAGTGAAATAAGTCACACAGAAAAAGAAACTTATCATAAGATATCACTTATGAAGATCCTGTAAACATGGCTACACGTGAACTGAGTTAGGAAAGAGAACAGAGTCTCACATTAAGAAAACACTCTTATGCCTGCATAAAGGGGAAGGAGAGGTGGGGTGATGCATAAAACCAGAGTTTGATATAAGCACAGGGACCGTTCCAAAAACCAACTTTGGAATAGACAAGACCTACACCTTCCTCAGTGAAAGAGACTCAAAACCCCATATTTCCCGCAGAGGAATATATCTGACTAGTAAGAATCTTAAATCCTATGTATTGATATGTCTCCATAAGGGAATCAAGTGTGTCTAGAGTGGCATAAACATGGCAGCGAGAATCAGCTCAAACCCACTATAAAAAGGAATTTCAAAAGGAAAACCAAAAAACAGGGAAATTCTTTACAATTCCTTCAGGGTGTCTGAGGAAACCTGGAAAGACCCTATCTACAATGACAGCTGGATGTGGCATAAGGCTGGACACTTGGGACTGAGAGGATTGGTGAGATTGGGTGAGCAAATGCAGACCCTTTCAAGCAATAATGCATGGCCCCCATTCCATGGGTCCCAACTCTCCAGGTTCAAGGGAATATTACTACAGCTATAACATGTACAGGAAACCTAGAGAATGGACACACTGTGAATATGAAAGGTTTCTAAAACTCAACGAATAGTCCCTCTCCTGGTGCTCCAGTTTGACTTTCCAACTGCCTTACTATCAATCTCCCAACTTGGAGAGACAGGCCCTTTAACCTCCTGGTTTTCACAGGTTCCCAATTTGCCAGAGGATGGAAGGGACGAGGGAGAACCCATGAGAGAGTAGCTGTTAGGCATTTGGACGCGCACATGTCACTCTAATTTCCCGGCAGGAAGAAGAATTAACCAAAGTCTCAGCCACCCACCGGGAACCAGTATAGGACATGATCCAAAATTTTGGACTTGTGTTCAGCTCACAAAAAACGAGTTGAGAAATGGAGCTCAGGGGCACAGCAATTCACAAACTGGCAGAGTGATAAAGGACAACTATCGTCCAAAAATCTGTTGAGGGAAGTCAACGAGGCGGACTTGAAAGCGAGGCAAAATAGCAGGAAACAGATTTCAAGAGGTACCTTGGAATCGCCTGTAAAGCACAGGAAGAGGGGCACAACTTGGACAATGGTGCACTTGGCCAAAAAGGGCGTATTCGTTTTCTCCTGAATATATTCAGGAGAAAACGCATACGCCCTTTTTGGCCAAGCAAGCAAGCGGGCAATGCAAATCTGCACTACAAAGAAGTATCACTTCCCACCGGTCAAAAGGGACATCCACAAAATGTGTAAAAACCAGAAAGGCAAGACAGGCCCTGGAGAACTGGGAGCCTTGTTATGCTGATGGGCGGGATGTAAATTGCCAACTGCCTCACTGGAGGAGTGCATTGTGTTCCCTAAAACAAGTAAACAACAGAGCTACAGAGCCAAGGCCACTTCCAGTCTAGGGAATATACCTTGGGAAAACTGAAAATCAATAAGAAAGAGCCACCTCCAAATTTAGGGCTGCACTGACTACAAGAACCTCAACTTGGGTACACCTTAAATATCCCAGGAAATATAAAAATGGTTCAAAACATTGTGGTACTTACGTACGATGGAATATCCCTCAGCCATGAAATCAATGTCATAAGACCAGTAGCAGCAAAGTGAGTGGATTCAGGTACGATGATTCTAAGTGAAATAAGTCACACAGAAAAAGAAACTTATCATAAGATATCACTTATGAAGATCCTGTAAACATGGCTACACGTGAATTGAGTTAGGAAAGGGAACAGAGTCTCACATTTAGAAAACACTCTTATGCCTGCATAAAGGGGAAGGAGAGGTGGGGTGATGCATAAAACCAGAGTTTGATATAAGCACAGGGACCGTTTCAAAAACCAACTTTGGAATTGACAAGACCGCCACCTTCCTCAGTGAAAGAGACTCAAAACCCCATATTTCCCACAGAGGAATATATCTGACTAGTAAGAATCTTAAAACCTATGTATTGATATGTCTCCATAAGGGAATCAAGTGTGTCTAGAGTGGCATAAACATGGCAGCGAGAATCAGCTCAAACCCACTATAAAAAGGAATTTCAAAAGCAAAACCAAAAAACAGGGAAATTCTTTACAATTCCTTCAGGGTGTCTGAGGAAACCTGGAAAGACCCTATCTACAATGACAGCTGGATGTGGCATAAGGCTGGACACTTGGGACTGAGAGGATTGGAGAGATTGGGTGAGCAAATGCAGACCCTTTCAAGCAATAATGCATGGCCCCCATTCCATGGGTCCCAACTCTCCAGGTTCAAGGGAATATTACTACAGCTATAACATGTACAGGAAACCTAGAGAATGGACACACTGTGAATACGAAAGGTTTCTAAAACTCAACGAATAGTCCCTCTCCTGGTGCTCCAGTTTGACTTTCCAACTGCCTTACTATCAATCTCCCAACTTGGAGAGACAGGCCCTTTAACCTCCTGGTTTTCACAGGTTCCCAATTTGCCAGAGGATGGAAGGGACGAGGGAGAACCCATGAGAGAGTAGCTGTTAGGCATTTGGACGCGCACATGTCACTCTAATTTCCCGGCAGGAAGAAGAATTAACCAAAGTCTCAGCCACCCACCGGGAACCAGTATAGGACATGATCCAAAATTTTGGACTTGTGTTCAGCTCACAAAAAACGAGTTGAGAAATGGAGCTCAGGGGCACAGCAATTCACAAACTGGCAGAGTGATAAAGGACAACTATCGTCCAAAAATCTGTTGAGGGAAGTCAACGAGGCGGACTTGAAAGCGAGGCAAAATAGCAGGAAACAGATTTCAAGAGGTACCTTGGAATCGCCTGTAAAGCACAGGAAGAGGGGCACAACTTGGACAATGGTGCACTTGGCCAAAAAGGGCGTATTCGTTTTCTCCTGAATATATTCAGGAGAAAACGCATACGCCCTTTTTGGCCAAGCAAGCAAGCGGGCAATGCAAATCTGCACTACAAAGAAGTATCACTTCCCACCGGTCAAAAGGGACATCCACAAAATGTGTAAAAACCAGAAAGGCAAGACAGGCCCTGGAGAACTGGGAGCCTTGTTATGCTGATGGGCGGGATGTAAATTGCCAACTGCCTCACTGGAGGAGTGCATTGTGTTCCCTAAAACAAGTAAACAACAGAGCTACAGAGCCAAGGCCACTTCCAGTCTAGGGAATATACCTTGGGAAAACTGAAAATCAATAAGAAAGAGCCACCTCCAAATTTAGGGCTGCACTGACTACAAGAACCTCAACTTGGGTACAACTTAAATATCCCAGGAAATATAAAAATGGTTCAAAACATTGTGGTACTTACGTACGATGGAATATCCCTCAGCCATGAAATCAATGTCATAAGACCAGTAGCAGCAAAGTGAGTGGATTCAGGTACGATGATTCTAAGTGAAATAAGTCACACAGAAAAAGAAACTTATCATAAGATATCACTTATGAAGATCCTGTAAACATGGCTACACGTGAATTGAGTTAGGAAAGGGAACAGAGTCTCACATTTAGAAAACACTCTTATGCCTGCATAAAGGGGAAGGAGAGGTGGGGTGATGCATAAAACCAGAGTTTGATATAAGCACAGGGACCGTTTCAAAAACCAACTTTGGAATTGACAAGACCGCCACCTTCCTCAGTGAAAGAGACTCAAAACCCCATATTTCCCACAGAGGAATATATCTGACTAGTAAGAATCTTAAAACCTATGTATTGATATGTCTCCATAAGGGAATCAAGTGTGTCTAGAGTGGCATAAACATGGCAGCGAGAATCAGCTCAAACCCACTATAAAAAGGAATTTCAAAAGCAAAACCAAAAAACAGGGAAATTCTTTACAATTCCTTCAGGGTGTCTGAGGAAACCTGGAAAGACCCTATCTACAATGACAGCTGGATGTGGCATAAGGCTGGACACTTGGGACTGAGAGGATTGGAGAGATTGGGTGAGCAAATGCAGACCCTTTCAAGCAATAATGCATGGCCCCCATTCCATGGGTCCCAACTCTCCAGGTTCAAGGGAATATTACTACAGCTATAACATGTACAGGAAACCTAGAGAATGGACACACTGTGAATACGAAAGGTTTCTAAAACTCAACGAATAGTCCCTCTCCTGGTGCTCCAGTTTGACTTTCCAACTGCCTTACTATCAATCTCCCAACTTGGAGAGACAGGCCCTTTAACCTCCTGGTTTGCACAGGTTCCCAATTTGGCAGAGGATGGAAGGGACGAGGGAGAACCCATGAGAGAGTAGCTGTTAGGCATTTGGACGGGCACATGTCACTCTAATTTCCCGGCAGGAAGAAGAATTAACCAAAGTCTCAGCCACCCACCGGGATCCAGTATAGGACATGATCCAAAATTTTGGACTTGCGTTCAGCTCACAAAAAACGAGTTGAGAAATGGAGCTCAGGGGCACAGCAATTCACAAACTGGCAGAGTGATAAAGGACAACTATCGTCCAAAAATCTGTTGAGGGAAGTCAACGAGGCGGACTTGAAAGCGAGGCAAAATAGCAGGAAACAGATTTCAAGAGGTACCTTGGAATCGCCTGTAAAGCACAGGAAGAGGGGCACAACTTGGACAATGGTGCACTTGGCCAAAAAGGGCGTATGCGTTTTCTCCTGAATATATTCAGGAGAAAACGCATACGCCCTTTTTGGCCAAGCAAGCAAGCGGGCAATGCAAATCTGCACTACAAAGAAGTATCACTTCACACCGGTCAAAAGCGACATCCACAAAATGTGTAAAAACCAGAAAGGCAAGACAGGCCCTGGAGAACTGGGAGCCTTGTTATGCTGATGGGCGGGATGTAAATTGCCAACTGCCTCACTGGAGGAGTGCATTGTGTTCCATAAAACAAGTAAACAACAGAGCTACAGAGCCAAGGCCACTTCCAGTCTAGGGAATATACCTTGGGAAAACTGAAAATCAATAAGAAAGAGCCACCTCCAAATTTAGGGCTGCACTGACTACAAGAACCTCAACTTGGGTACACCTTAAATATCCCAGGAAATATAAAAATGGTTCAAAACATTGTGGTACTTACGTACGATGGAATATCCCTCAGCCATGAAATCAATGTCATAAGACCAGTAGCAGCAAAGTGAGTGGATTCAGGTACGATGATTCTAAGTGAAATAAGTCACACAGAAAAAGAAACTTATCATAAGATATCACTTATGAAGATCCTGTAAACATGGCTACACGTGAACTGAGTTAGGAAAGAGAACAGAGTCTCACATTTAGAAAACACTCTTATGCCTGCATAAAGGGGAAGGAGAGGTGGGGTGATGCATAAAACCAGAGTTTGATATAAGCACAGGGACCGTTTCAAAAACCAACTTTGGAATAGACAAGTCCTACACCTTCCTCAGTGAAAGAGACTCAAAACCTCATATTTCCCACAGAGGAATATATCTGACTAGTAAGAATCTTAAAACCTATGTATTGATGTGTCTCCATAAGGGAATCAAGTGTGTCTAGAGTGGCATAAACATGGCAGCGAGAATCAGCTCAAACCCACTATAAAAAGGAATTTCAAAAGCAAAACCAAAAAACAGGGAAATTCTTTACAATTCCTTCAGGGTGTCTGAGGAAACCTGGAAAGACCCTATCTACAATGACAGCTGGATGTGGCATAAGGCTGGACACTTGGGACTGAGAGGATTGGTGAGATTGGGTGAGCAAATGCAGACCCTTTCAAGCAATAATGCATGGCCCCCATTCCATGGGTCCCAACTCTCCAGGTTCAAGGGAATATTACTACAGCTATAACATGTACAGGAAACCTAGAGAATGGACACACTGTGAATACGAAAGGTTTCTAAAACTCAACGAATAGTCCCTCTCCTGGTGCTCCAGTTTGACTTTCCAACTGCCTTACTATCAATCTCCCAACTTGGAGAGACAGGCCCTTTAACCTCCTGGTTTGCACAGGTTCCCAATTTGCCAGAGGATGGAAGGGACGAGGGAGAACCCATGAGAGAGTAGCTGTTAGGCATTTGGACGGGCACATGTCACTCTAATTTCCCGGCAGGAAGAAGAATTAACCAAAGTCTCAGCCACCCACCGGGAACCAGTATAGGACATGATCCAAAATTTTGGACTTGCGTTCAGCTCACAAAAAACGAGTTGAGAAATGGAGCTCAGGGGCACAGCAATTCACAAACTGGCAGAGTGATAAAGGACAACTATCGTCCAAAAATCTGTTGAGGGAAGTCAACGAGGCGGACTTGAAAGCGAGGCAAAATAGCAGGAAACAGATTTCAAGAGGTACCTTGGAATCGCCTGTAAAGCACAGGAAGAGGGGCACAACTTGGACAATGGTGCACTTGGCCATAAAGGGCGTATGCGTTTTCTCCTGAATATATTCAGGAGAAAACGCATACGCCCTTTTTGGCCAAGCAAGCAAGCGGGCAATGCAAATCTGCACTACAAAGAAGTATCACTTCCCACCGGTCAAAAGGGACATCCACAAAATGTGTAAAAACCAGAAAGGCAAGACAGGCCCTGGAGAACTGGGAGCCTTGTTATGCTGATGGGCGGGATGTAAATTGCCAACTGCCTCACTGGAGGAGTGCATTGTGTTCCCTAAAACAAGTAAACAACAGAGCTACAGAGCCAAGGCCACTTCCAGTCTAGGGAATATACCTTGGGAAAACTGAAAATCAATAAGAAAGAGCCACCTCCAAATTTAGGGCTGCACTGACTACAAGAACCTCAACTTGGGTACACCTTAAATATCCCAGGAAATATAAAAATGGTTCAAAACATTGTGGTACTTACGTACGATGGAATATCCCTCAGCCATGAAATCAATGTCATAAGACCAGTAGCAGCAAAGTGAGTGGATTCAGGTACGATGATTCTAAGTGAAATAAGTCACACAGAAAAAGAAACTTATCATAAGATATCACTTATGAAGATCCTGTAAACATGGCTACACGTGAACTGAGTTAGGAAAGAGAACAGAGTCTCACATTTAGAAAACACTCTTATGCCTGCATAAAGGGGAAGGAGAGGTGGGGTGATGCATAAAACCAGAGTTTGATATAAGCACAGGGACCGTTTCAAAAACCAACTTTGGAATAGACAAGACCTACACCTTCCTCAGTGAAAGAGACTCAAAACCCCATATTTACCACAGAGGAATATATCTGACTAGTAAGAATCTTAAAACCTATGTATTGATGTGTCTCCATAAGGGAATCAAGTGTGTCTAGAGTGGCATAAACATGGCAGCGATAATCAGCTCAAACCCACTATAAAAAGGAATTTCAAAAGCAAAACCAAAAAACAGGGAAATTCTTTACAATTCCTTCAGGGTGTCTGAGGAAACCTGGAAAGACCCTATTTACAATGACAGCTGGATGTGGCATAAGGCTGGACACTTGGGACTGAGAGGATTGGTGAGATTGGGTGAGCAAATGCAGACCCTTTCAAGCAATAATGCATGGCCCCCATTCCATGGGTCCCAACTCTCCAGGTTCAAGGGAATATTACTACAGCTATAACATGTACAGGAAACCTAGAGAATGGACACACTGTGAATACGAAAGGTTTCTAAAACTCAACGAATAGGCCCTCTCCTGGTGCTCCAGTTTGACTTTCCATCTGCCTTACTATCAATCTCCCAACTTGGAGAGACAGGCCCTTTAACCTCCTGGTTTGCACAGGTTCCCAATTTGGCAGAGGATGGAAGGGACGAGGGAGAACCCATGAGAGAGTAGCTGTTAGGCATTTGGACGGGCACATGTCACTCTAATTTCCCGGCAGGAAGAAGAATTAACCAAAGTCTCAGCCACCCACCGGGAACCAGTATAGGACATGATCCAAAATTTTGGACTTGCGTTCAGCTCACAAAAAACGAGTGGAGAAATGGAGCTCAGGGGCACAGCAATTCACAAACTGGCAGAGTGATAAAGGACAACTATCGTCCAAAAATCTGTTGAGGGAAGTCAACGAGGCGGACTTGAAAGCGAGGCAAAATAGCAGGAAACAGATTTCAAGAGGTACCTTGGAATCGCCTGTAAAGCACAGGAAGAGGGGCACAACTTGGACAATTGTGCACTTGGCCAAAAAGGGCGTATGCGTTTTCTCCTGAATATATTCAGGAGAAAACGCATACGCCCTTTTTGGCCAAGCAAGCAAGCGGGCAATGCAAATCTGCACTACAAAGAAATATCACTTCCCACCGGTCAAAAGGGACATCCACAAAATGTGTAAAAACCAGAAAGGCAAGACAGGCCCTGGAGAACTGGGAGCCTTGTTATGCTGATGGGCGGGATGTAAACTGCCAACTGCCTCACTGGAGGAGTGCATTGTGTTCCCTAAAACAAGTAAACAACAGAGCTACAGAGCCAAGGCCACTTCCAGTCTAGGGAATATACCTTGGGAAAACTGAAAATCAATAAGAAAGAGCCACCTCCAAATTTAGGGCTGCACTGACTACAAGAACCTCAACTTGGGTACACCTTAAATATCCCAGGAAATATAAAAATGGTTCAAAACATTGTGGTACTTACGTATGATGGAATATCCCTCAGCGATGAAATCAATGTCATAAGACCAGTAGCAGCAAAGTGAGTGGATTCAGGTACGATGATTCTAAGTGAAATAAGTCACACAGAAAAAGAAACTTATCATAAGATATCACTTATGAAGATCCTGTAAACATGGCTACACGTGAATTGAGTTAGGAAAGGGAACAGAGTCTCACATTTAGAAAACACTCTTATGCCTGCATAAAGGGGAAGGAGAGGTGGGGTGATGCATAAAACCAGAGTTTGATATAAGCACAGGGACCGTTTCAAAAACCAACTTTGGAATTGACAAGACCGACACCTTCCTCAGTGAAAGAGACTCAAAACCCCATATTTCCCACAGAGGAATATATCTGACTAGTAAGAATCTTAAAACCTATGTATTGATATGTCTCCATAAGGGAATCAAGTGTGTCTAGAGTGGCATAAACATGGCAGCGAGAATCAGCTCAAACCCAGTATAAAAAGGAATTTCAAAAGCAAAACCAAAAAACAGGGAAATTCTTTACAATTCCTTCAGGGTGTCTGAGGAAACCTGGAAAGACCCTATCTACAATGACAGCTGGATGTGGCATAAGGCTGGACACTTGGGACTGAGAGGATTGGAGAGATTGGGTGAGCAAAAGCAGACCCTTTCAAGCAATAATGCATGGCCCCCATTCCATGGGTCCCAACTCTCCAGGTTCAAGGGAATATTACTACAGCTATAACATGTACAGGAAACCTAGAGAATGGACACACTGTGAATACGAAAGGTTTCTAAAACTCAACGAATAGTCCCTCTCCTGGTGCTCCAGTTTGACTTTCCAACTGCCTTACTATCAATCTCCCAACTTCGAGAGACAGGCCCTTTAACCTCCTGGTTTGCACAGGTTCCCAATTTGCCAGAGGATGGAAGGGACGAGGGAGAACCCATGAGAGAGTAGCTGTTAGGCATTTGGACGGGCACATGTCACTCTAATTTCCCGGCAGGAAGAAGAATTCACCAAAGTCTCAGCCACCCACCGGGAACCAGTATAGGACATGATCCAAAATTTTGGACTTGCGTTCAGCTCACAAAAAACGAGTTGAGAAATGGAGCTCAGGGGCACAGCAATTCACAAACTGGCAGAGTGATAAAGGACAACTATCGTCCAAAAATCTGTTGAGGGAAGTCAACGAGGCGGACTTGAAAGCGAGGCAAAATAGCAGGAAACAGATTTCAAGAGGTACCTTGGAATCGCCTGTAAAGCACAGGAAGAGGGGCACAACTTGGACAATGGTGCACTTGGCCAAAAAGGGTGTATGCGTTTTCTCCTGAATATATTCAGGAGAAAACGCATACGCCCTTTTTGGCCAAGCAAGCAAGCGGGCAATGCAAATCTGCACTACAAAGAAGTATCACTTCCCACCGGTCAAAAGGGACATCCACAAAATGTGTAAAAACCAGAAAGGCAAGACAGGCCCTGGAGAACGGGGAGCCTTGTTATGCTGATGGGCGGGATGTAAACTGCCAACTGCCTCACTGGAGGAGTGCATTGTGTTCCCTAAAACAAGTAAACAACAGAGCTACAGAGCCAAGGCCACTTCCAGTCTAGGGAATATACCTGGGGAAAACTGAAAATCAATAAGAAAGAGCCACCTCCAAATTTAGGGCTGCACTGACTACAAGAACCTCAACTTGGGTACACCTTAAATATCCCAGGAAATATAAAAATGGTTCAAAACATTGTGGTACTTACGTATGATGGAATATCCCTCAGCGTTGAAATCAATGTCATAAGACCAGTAGCAGCAAAGTGAGTGGATTCAGGTACGATGATTCTAAGTGAAATAAGTCACACAGAAAAAGAAACTTATCATAAGATATCACTTATGAAGATCCTGTAAACATGGCTACACGTGAATTGAGTTAGGAAAGGGAACAGAGTCTCACATTTAGAAAACACTCTTATGCCTGCATAAAGGGGAAGGAGAGGTGGGGTGATGCATAAAACCAGAGTTTGATATAAGCACAGGGACCGTTTCAAAAACCAACTTTGGAATTGACAAGACAGACACCTTCCTCAGTGAAAGAGACTCAAAACCCCATATTTCCCACAGAGGAATATATCTGACTTGTAAGAATCTTAAAACCTATGTATTGATATGTCTCCATAAGGGAATCAAGTGTGTCTAGAGTGGCATAAACATGGCAGCGAGAATCAGCTCAAACCCACTATAAAAAGGAATTTCAAAAGCAAAACCAAAAAACAGGGAAATTCTTTACAATTCCTTCAGGGTGTCTGAGGAAACCTGGAAAGACCCTATCTACAATGACAGCTGGATGTGGCATAAGGCTGGACACTTGGGACTGAGAGGATTGGAGAGATTGGGTGAGCAAATGCAGACCCTTTCTAGCAATAATGTATGGCCCCCATTCCATGGGTCCCAACTCTCCAGGTTCAAGGGAATATTACTACAGCTATAACATGTACAGGAAACCTAGAGAATGGACACACTGTGAATACGAAAGGTTTCTAAAACTCAACGAATAGTCCCTCTCCTGGTGCTCCAGTTTGACTTTCCAACTGCCTTACTATCAATCTCCCAACTTGGAGAGACAGGCCCTTTAACCTCCTGGTTTGCACAGGTTCCCAATTTGGCAGAGGATGGAAGGGACGAGGGAGAACCCATGAGAGAGTAGCTGTTAGGCATTTGGACGGGCACATGTCACTCTAATTTCCCGGCAGGAAGAAGAATTAACCAAAGTCTCAGCCACCCACCGGGAACCAGTATAGGACATGATCCAAAATTTTGGACTTGCGTTCAGCTCACAAAAAACGAGTTGAGAAATGGAGCTCAGGGGCACAGCAATTCACAAACTGGCAGAGTGATAAAGGACAACTATCGTCCAAAAATCTGTTGAGGGAAGTCAACGAGGCGGACTTGAAAGTGAGGCAAAACAGCAGGAAACAGATTTCAAGAGGTACGTTGGAATCGCCTGTAAAGCACAGGAAGAGGGGCACAAATTGGACAATGGTGCACTTGGCCAAAAAGGGCGTATGCGTTTTCTCCTGAATATATTCAGGAGAAAACGCATACGCCCTTTTTGGCCAAGCAAGCAAGCGGGCAATGCAAATCTGCACTACAAAGAAGTATCACTTCCCACCGGTCAAAAGGGACATCCACAAAATGTGTAAAAACCAGAAAGGCAAGACAGGCCCTGGAGAACAGGGAGCCTTGTTATGCTGATGGGCGGGATGTAAATTGCCAACTGCCTCACTGAAGGAGTGCATTGTGTTCCCTAAAACAAGTAAACAACAGAGCTACAGAGCCAAGGCCACTTCCAGTCTAGGGAATATACCTTGGGAAAACTGAAAATCAATAAGAAAGAGCCACCTCCAAATTTAGGGCTGTACTGACTACAAGAACCTAAACTTGGGTACACCTTAAATATCCCAGGAAATATAAAAATGGTTCAAAACATTGTGGTACTTACGTACGATGGAATATCCCTCAGCCATGAAATCAATGTCATAAGACCAGTAGCAGCAAAGTGAGTGGATTCAGGTACGATGATTCTAAGTGAAATAAGTCACACAGAAAAAAGAAACTTATCATAAGATATCACTTAGGAAGATCCTGTAAACATGGCTACACGTGAACTGAGTTAGGAAAGAGAACAGAGTCTCACATTTAGAAAATACTCTTATGCCTGCATAAAGGGGAATGAGAGGTGGGGTGATGCATAAAACCAGAGTTTGATATAAGCACAGGGACCGTTTCAAAAACCAACTTTGGAACAGACAAGACCTACACCTTCCTCAGTGAAAGAGACTCAAAACCCCATATTTCCCACAGAGGAATATATCTGACTAGTAAGAATCTTAAAACCTATGTATTGATATGTCTCCATAAGGGAATCAAGTGTGTCTAGAGTGGCATAAACATGGCAGCGAGAATCAGCTCAAACCCAGTATAAAAAGGAATTTCAAAAGCAAAACCAAAAAACAGGGAAATTCTTTACAATTCCTTCAGGGTGTCTGAGGAAACCTGGAAAGACCCTATCTACAATGACAGCTGGATGTGGCATAAGGCTGGACACTTGGGACTGAGAGGATTGGAGAGATTGGGTGAGCAAATGCAGACCCTTGCAAGCAATAATGCATGGCCCCCATTCCATGGGTCCCAACTCTCCAGGTTCAAGGGAATATTACTACAGCTATAACATGTACAGGAAACCTAGAGAATGGACACACTGTGAATACGAAAGGTTTCTAAAACTCAATGAATAGTCCCTCTCCTGGTGCTCCAGTTTGACTTTCCAACTGCCTTACTATCAATCTCCCAACTTGGAGAGACAGGCCCTTTAACCTCCTGGTTTGCACAGGTTCCCAATTTGGCAGAGGATGGAAGGGACGAGGGAGAACCCATGAGAGAGTAGCTGTTAGGCATTTGGACGGGCACATGTCACTCTAATTTCCCGGCAGGAAGAAGAATTAACCAAAGTCTCAGCCACCCACCGGGAACCAGTAGAGGACATGATCCAAAATTTTGGACTTGCGTTCAGCTCACAAAAAACGAGTTGAGAAATGGAGCTCAGGGGCACAGCAATTCACAAACTGGCAGAGTGATAAAGGACAACTATCGTCCAAAAATCTGTTGAGGGAAGTCAACGAGGCGGACTTGAAAGTGAGGCAAAATAGCAGGAAACAGATTTCAAGAGGTACGTTGGAATCGCCTGTAAAGCACAGGAAGAGGGGCACAACTTGGACAATGGTGCACTTGGCCAAAAAGGGCGTATGCGTTTTCTCCTGAATATATTCAGGAGAAAACGCATACGCCCTTTTTGGCCAAGCAAGCAAGCGGGCAATGCAAATCTGCACTACAAAGAAGTATCATTTCCCACCGGTCAAAAGGGACATCCACAAAATGTGTAAAAACCAGAAAGGCAAGACAGGCCCTGAGGAACTGGGAGCCTTGTTATGCTGATGGGTGGGATGTAAATTGCCAACTGCCTCACTGGAGGAGTGCACTGTGTTCCCTAAAACAAGTAAACAACAGAGCTACTGAGCCAAGGCCACTTCCAGTCTAGGGAATATACCTTGGGAAAACTGAAAATCAATAAGAAAGAGCCACCTCCAAATTTAGGGCTGCACTGACTACAAGAACCTCAACTTGGGTACACCTTAAATATCCCAGGAAATATAAAAATGGTTCAAAACATTGTGGTACTTACGTACGATGGAATATCCCTCAGCCATGAAATCAATGTCATAAGACCAGTAGCAACAAAGTGAGTGGATTCAGGTACGATGATTCTAAGTGAAATAAGTCACACAGAAAAAGAAACTTATAAGATATCACTTAGGAAGATCCTGTAAACATGGCTACACGTGAACTGAGTTACGAAAGAGAACAGAGTCTCACATTTAGAAAACACTCTTATACCTGCATAAAGGGGAAGGAGAGGTGGGGTGATGCATAAAACCAGAGTTTGATATAAGCACAGGGACCGTTTCAAAAACCAACTTTGGAATTGACAAGACCGACACCTTCCTTAGTGAAAGAGACTCAAAACCCCATATTTCCCACAGAGGAATATATCTGACTAGTAAGAATCTTAAAACCTATGTATTGATATGTCTCCATAAGGGAATCAAGTGTGTCTAGAGTGGCATAAACATGGCAGCGAGAATCAGCTCAAACCCACTATAAAAAGGAATTTCAAAAGCAAAACCAAAAAACAGGGAAATTCTTTACAATTCCTTCAGGGTGTCTGAGGAAACCTGGAAAGACCCTATCTACAATGACAGCTGGATGTGGCATAAGGCTGGACACTTGGGACTGAGAGGATTGGTGAGATTGGGTGAGCGAATGCAGACCCTTTCAAGCAATAATGCATGGCCCCCATTCCATGGGTCCCAACTCTCCATGTTCAAGGGAATATTACTACAGCTATAACATGTACAGGAAACCTAGAGAATGGACACACTGTGAATACGAAAGGTTTCTAAAACTCAACGAATAGTCCCTCTCCTGATGCTCCAGTTTGACTTTCCAACTGCCTTACTATCAATCTCCCAACTTGGAGAGACAGGCCCTTTAACCTCCTGGTTTGCACAGGTTCCCAATTTGGCAGAGGATGGAAGGGACGAGGGAGAACCCATGAGAGAGTAGCTGTTAGGCATTTGGACGGGCACATGTCACTCTAATTTCCCGGCAGGAAGAAGAATTAACCAAAGTCTCAGCCACCCACCGGGAACCAGTATAGGATATGATCCAAAATTTTGGACTTGCGTTCAGCTCACAAAAAACGAGTTGAGAAATGGAGCTCAGGGGCACAGCAATTCACAAACTGGCAGAGTGATAAAGGACAACTATCGTCCAAAAATCTGTTGAGGGAAGTCAACGAGGCGGACTTGAAAGCGAGGCAAAATAGCAGGAAACAGATTTCAAGAGGTACCTTGGAATCGCCTGTAAAGCACAGGAAGAGGGGCACAACTTGGACAATGGTGCACTTGGCCAAAAAGGGCGTATGCGTTTTCTCCTGAATATATTCAGGAGAAAACGCATACGCCCTTTTTGGCCAAGCAAGCAAGCGGGCAATGCAAATCTGCACTACAAAGTAGTATCACTTCCCACCGGTCAAAATGGACATCCACAAAATGTGTAAAAACCAGAAAGGCAAGACAGGCCCTGGAGAACTGGGAGCCTTGTTATGCTGATGGGCGGGATGTAAATTGCCAACTGCCTCACTGGAGGAGTGCATTGTGTTCCCTAAAACAAGTAAACAACAGAGCTACAGAGCCAAGGCCACTTCCAGTCTAGGGAATATACCTTGGGAAAACTGAAAATCAATAAGAAAGAGCCACCTCCAAATTTAGGGCTGCACTGACTACAAGAACCTCAACTTGGGTACACCTTAAATATCCCAGGAAATATAAAAATGGTTCAAAACATTGTGGTACTTACGTACGATGGAATATCCCTCAGCCATGAAATCAATGTCATAAGACCAGTAGCAGCAAAGTGAGTGGATTCAGGTACGATGATTCTAAGTGAAATAAGTCACACAGAAAAAGAAACTTATCATAAGATATCACTTATGAAGATCCTGTAAACATGGCTACACGTGAAATGAGTTAGGAAAGAGAACAGAGTCTCACATTTAGAAAACACTCTTATGCCTGCATAAAGGGGAAGGAGAGGTGGGGTGATGCATAAAACCAGAGTTTGATATAAGCACAGGGACCGTTTCAAAAACCAACTTTGGAATAGACAAGACCTACACCTTCCTCAGTGAAAGAGACTCAAAACCCCATATTTCCCACAGAGGAATATATCTGACTAGTAAGAATCTTAAAACCTATGTATTGATGTGTCTCCATAAGGGAATCAAGTGTGTCTAGAGTGGCATAAACATGGCAGCGAGAATCAGCTCAAACCCACTATAAAAAGGAATTTCAAAAGCAAAACCAAAAAACAGGGAAATTCTTTACAATTCCTTCAGGGTGTCTGAGGAAACCTGGAAAGACCCTATCTGCAATAACAGCTGGATGTGGCATAAGGCTGGACACTTGGGACTGAGAGGATTGGTGAGATTGGGTGAGCAAATGCAGACCCTTTCAAGCAATAATGCATGGCCCCCATTCCATGGGTCCCAACTCTCCAGGTTCAAGGGAATATTACTACAGCTATAACATGTACAGGAAACCTAGAGAATGGACACACTGTGAATACGAAAGGTTTCTAAAACTCAACGAATAGTCCCTCTCCTGGTGCTCCAGTTTGACTTTCCAACTGCCTTACTATCAATCTCCCAACTTGGAGAGACAGGCCCTTTAACCTCCTGGTTTGCACAGGTTCCCAATTTGGCAGAGGATGGAAGGGACGAGGGAGAACCCATGAGAGAGTAGCTGTTAGGCATTTGGACGGGCACATGTCACTCTAATTTCCCGGCAGGAAGAAGAATTAACCAAAGTCTCAGCCACCCACCGGGAACCAGTAGAGGACATGATCCAAAATTTTGGACTTGCGTTCAGCTCACAAAAAACGAGTTGAGAAATGGAGCTCAGGGGCACAGCAATTCACAAACTGGCAGAGTGATAAAGGACAACTATCGTCCAAAAATCTGTTGAGGGAAGTCAACGAGGCGGACTTGAAAGCGAGGCAAAATAGCAGGAAACAGATTTCAAGAGGTACCTTGGAATCGCCTGTAAAGCACAGGAAGAGGGGCACAACTTGGACAATGGTGCACTTGGCCAAAAAGGGCGTATGCGTTTTCTCCTGAATATATTCAGGAGAAAACGCATACGCCCTTTTTGGCCAAGCAAGCAAGCGGGCAATGCAAATCTGCACTACAAAGAAGTATCACTTCCCACCGGTCAAAAGGGACATCCACAAAATGTGTAAAAACCAGAAAGGCAAGACAGGCCCTGGAGAACTGGGAGCCTTGTTATGCTGATGGGCGGGATGTAAATTGCCAACTGCCTCACTGGAGGAGTGCATTGTGTTCCCTAAAACAAGGAAACAACAGAGCTACAGAGCCAAGGCCACTTCCAGTCTAGGGAATATACCTTGGGAAAACTGAAAATCAATAAGAAAGAGCCACCTCCAAATTTAGGGCTGCACTGACTACAAGAACCTCAACTTGGGTACACCTTAAATATCCCAGGAAATATAAAAATGGTTCAAAACATTGTGGTACTTACGTATGATGGAATATCCCTCAGCGATGAAATCAATGTCATAAGACCAGTAGCAGCAAAGTGAGTGGATTCAGGTACGATGATTCTAAGTGAAATAAGTCACACAGAAAAAGAAACTTATCATAAGATATCACTTATGAAGATCCTGTAAACATGGCTACACGTGAACTGAGTTAGGAAAGAGAACAGAGTCTCACATTTACAAAACACTCTTATGCCTGCATAAAGGGGAAGGAGAGGTGGGGTGATGAATAAAACCAGAGTTTGATATAAGCACAGAGACCGTTCCAAAAACCAACTTTGGAATAGACAAGACCTACACCTTCCTCAGTGAAAGAGACTCAAAACCCCATATTTCCCGCAGAGGAATATATCTGACTAGTAAGAATCTTAAATCCTATGTATTGATATGTCTCCATAAGGGAATCAAGTGTGTCTAGAGTGGCATAAACATGGCAGCGAGAATCAGCTCAAACCCACTATAAAAAGGAATTTCAAAAGCAAAACCAAAAAACAGGGAAATTCTTTACAATTCCTTCAGGGTGTCTGAGGAAACCTGGAAAGACCCTATCTACAATGACAGCTGGATGTGGCATAAGGCTGGACACTTGGGACTGAGAGGATTGGTGAGATTGGGTGAGCAAATGCAGACCCTTTCAAGCAATAATGCATGGCCCCCATTCCATGGGTCCCAACTCTCCAGGTTCAAGGGAATATTACTACAGCTATAACATGTACAGGAAACCTAGAGAATGGACACACTGTGAATATGAAAGGTTTCTAAAACTCAACGAATAGTCCCTCTCCTGGTGCTCCAGTTTGACTTTCCAACTGCCTTACTATCAATCTCCCAACTTGGAGAGACAGGCCCTTTAACCTCCTGGTTTGCACAGGTTCCCAATTTGCCAGAGGATGGAAGGGACGAGGGAGAACCCATGAGAGAGTAGCTGTTAGGCATTTGGACGGGCACATGTCACTCTAATTTCCCGGCAGGAAGAAGAATTAACCAAAGTCTCAGCCACCCACCGGGAACCAGTATAGGACATGATCCAAAATTTTGGACTTGCGTTCAGCTCACAAAAAACGAGTTGAGAAATGGAGCTCAGGGGCACAGCAATTCACAAACTGGCAGAGTGATAAAGGACAACTATCGTCCAAAAATCTGTTGAGGGAAGTCAACGAGGCGGACTTGAAAGCGAGGCAAAATAGCAGGAAACAGATTTCAAGAGGTACCTTGGAATCGCCTGTAAAGCACAGGAAGAGGGGCACAACTTGGACAATGGTGCACTTGGCCAAAAAGGGCGTATGCGTTTTCTCCTGAATATATTCAGGAGAAAACGCATACGCCCTTTTTGGCCAAGCAAGCAAGCGGGCAATGCAAATCTGCACTACAAAGAAGTATCACTTCCCACCGGTCAAAAGGGACATCCACAAAATGTGTAAAAACCAGAAAGGCAAGACAGGCCCTGGAGAACTGGGAGCCTTGTTATGCTGATGGGCGGGATGTAAATTGCCAACTGCCTCACTGGAGGAGTGCATTGTGTTCCCTAAAACAAGTAAACAACAGAGCTACAGAGCCAAGGCCACTTCCAGTCTAGGGAATATACCTTGGGAAAACTGAAAATCAATAAGAAAGAGCCACCTCCAAATTTAGGGCTGCACTGACTACAAGAACCTCAACTTGGGTACACCTTAAATATCCCAGGAAATATAAAAATGGTTCAAAACATTGTGGTACTTACGTACGATGGAATATCCCTCAGCCATGAAATCAATGTCATAAGACCAGTAGCAGCAAAGTGAGTGGATTCAGGTACGATGATTCTAAGTGAAATAAGTCACACAGAAAAAGAAACTTATCATAAGATATCACTTATGAAGATCCTGTAAACATGGCTACACGTGAATTGAGTTAGGAAAGGGAACAGAGTCTCACATTTAGAAAACACTCTTATGCCTGCATAAAGGGGAAGGAGAGGTGGGGTGATGCATAAAACCAGAGTTTGATATAAGCACAGGGACCGTTTCAAAAACCAACTTTGGAATTGACAAGACCGACACCTTCCTCAGTGAAAGAGACTCAAAACCCCATATTTCCCACAGAGGAATATATCTGACTAGTAAGAATCTTAAAACCTATGTATTGATATGTCTCCATAAGGGAATGAAGTGTGTCTAGAGTGGCATAAACATGGCAGCGAGAATCAGCTCAAACCCAGTATAAAAAGGAATTTCAAAAGCAAAACCAAAAAACAGGGAAATTCTTTACAATTCCTTCACGGTGTCTGAGGAAACCTGGAAAGACCCTATGTACAATGACAGCTGGATGTGGCATAAGGCTGGACACTTGGGACTGAGAGGATTGGAGAGATTGGGTGAGCAAATGCAGACCCTTTCAAGCAATAATGCATGGCCCCCATTCCATGGGTCCCAACTCTCCAGGTTCAAGGGAATATTACTATAGCTATAACATGTACAGGAAACCTAGAGAATGGACACACTGTGAATACGAAAGGTTTCTAAAACTCAACAAATAGTCCCTCTCCTGGTGCTCCAGTTTGACTTTCCAACTGCCTTACTATCAATCTCCCAACTTGGAGAGACAGGCCCTTTAACCTCCTGGTTTGCACAGGTTCCCAATTTGGCAGAGGATGGAAGGGACGAGGGAGAACCCATGAGAGAGTAGCTGTTAGGCATTTGGACGGGCACATGTCACTCTAATTTCCCGGCAGGAAGAAGAATTAACCAAAGTCTCAGCCACCCACCGGGAACCAGTATAGGACATGATCCAAAATTTTGGACTTGCGTTCAGCTCACAAAAAACGAGTTGAGAAATGGAGCTCAGGGGCACAGCAATTCACAAACTGGCAGAGTGATAAAGGACAACTATCGTCCAAAAATCTGTTGAGGGAAGTCAACGAGGCGAACTTGAAAGCGAGGCAAAATAGCAGGAAACAGATTTCAAGAGGTACGTTGGAATCGCCTGTAAAGCACAGGAAGAGGGGCACAACTTGGACAATGGTGCACTTGGCCAAAAAGGGCGTATGCGTTTTATCCTGAATATATTCAGGAGAAAACACATACGCCCTTTTTGGCCAAGCAAGCAAGCGGGCAATGCAAATCTGCACTACAAAGAAGTATCACTTCCCACCGGTCAAAAGGGACATCCACAAAATGTGTAAAAACCAGAAAGGCAAGACAGGCCCTGGAGAACTGGGAGCCTTGTTATGCTGATGGGCGGGATGTAAATTGCCAACTGCCTCACTGGAGGAGTGCATTGTGTTCCCTAAAACAAGTAAACAACAGAGCTACAGAGCCAAGGCCACTTCCAGTCTAGGGAATATACCTTGGGAAAACTGAAAATCAATAAGAAAGAGCCACCTCCAAATTTAGGGCTGCACTGACTACAAGAACCTCAACTTGGGTACACCTTAAATATCCCAGGAAATATAAAAATGGTTCAAAACATTGTGGTACTTACGTACGATGGAATATCCCTCAGCGATGAAATCAATCTCATAAGACCAGAAGCAGCAAAGTGAGTGGATTCAGGTACGATGATTCTAAGTGAAATAAGTCACACAGAAAAAGAAACTTATCATAAGATATCACTTATGAAGATCCTGTAAACATGGCTACACGTGAACTGAGTTAGGAAAGAGAACAGAGTCTCACATTTAGAAAACACTCTTATGGCTGCATAAAGGGGAAGGAGAGGTGGGGTGATGCATAAAACCAGAGTTTGATATAAGCACAGGGACCGTTCCAAAAACCAACTTTGGAATAGACAAGACCTACACCTTCCTCAGTGAAAGAGACTCAAAACCCCATATTTCCCGCAGAGGAATATATCTGACTAGTAAGAATCTTAAAACCTATGTATTGATATGACTCCATAAGGGAATCAAGTGTGTCTAGAGTGGCATAAACATGGCAGCGAGAATCAGCTCAAACCCACTATAAAAAGGAATTTCAAAAGCAAAACCAAAAAACAGGGAAATTCTTTACAATTCCTTCAGGGTGTCTGGGGAAACCTGGAAAGACCCTATCTACAATGACAGCTGGATGTGGCATAAGGCTGGACACTTGGGACTGAGAGGATTGGTGAGATTGGGTGAGCAAATGCAGACCCTTTCAAGCAATAATGCATGGCCCCCATTCCATGGGTCCCAACTCTCCAGGTTCAAGGGAATATTACTACAGCTATAACATGTACAGGAAACCTAGAGAATGGACACACTGTGAATACGAAAGGTTTCTAAAACTCAACGAATAGTCCCTCTCCTGGTGCTCCAGTTTGACTTTCCAACTGCCTTACTATCAATCTCCCAACTTGGAGAGACAGGCCCTTTAACCTCCTGGTTTGCACAGGTTCCCAATTTGGCAGAGGATGGAAGGGACGAGGGAGAACCCATGAGAGAGTAGCTGTTAGGCATTTGGACGGGCACATGTCACTCTAATTTCCCGGCAGGAAGAAGAATTAACCAAAGTCTCAGCCACCCACCGGGAACCAGTATAGGACATGATCCAAAATTTTGGACTTGCGTTCAGCTCACAAAAAACGAATTGAGAAATGGAGCTCAGGGGCACAGCAATTCAAAAACTGGCAGAGTGATAAAGGACAACTATCGTCCAAAAATCTGTTGAGGGAAGTCAACGAGGCGGACTTGAAAGTGAGGAAAAATAGCAGGAAATAGATTTCAAGAGGTACGTTGGAATCGCCTGTAAAGCACAGGAAGAGGGGCACAACTTGGACAATGGTGCACTTGGCCAAAAAGGGCGTATGCGTTTTCTCCTGAATATAATCAGGAGAAAACGCATACGCCCTTTTTGGCCAAGCAAGCAAGCGGGCAATGCAAATCTGCACTACAAAGAAGTATCACTTCCCACCGGTCAAAAGGGACATCCACAAAATGTGTAAAAACCAGAAAGGCAAGACAGGCCCTGGAGAACTGGGAGCCTTGTTATGCTGATGGGCGGGATGTAAACTGCCAACTGCCTCACTGGAGGAATGCATTGTGTTCCCTAAAACAAGTAAACAACAGAGCTACAGAGCCAAGGCCACTTCCAGTCTAGGGAATATACCTGGGGAAAACTGAAAATCAATAAGAAAGAGCCACCTCCAAATTTAGGGCTGCACTGACTACAAGAACCTCAACTTGGGTACACCTTAAATATCCCAGGAAATATAAAAATGGTTCAAAACATTGTGGTACTTACGTATGATGGAATATCCCTCAGCCATGAAATCAATGTCATAAGACCAGTAGCAGCAAACTGAGTGGATTCAGGTACGATGATTCTAAGTGAAATAAGTCACACAGAAAAAGAAACTTATCATAAGATATCACTTATGAAGATCCTGTAAACATGGCTACACGTGAACTGAGTTAGGAAAGAGAACAGAGTCTCACATTTAGAAAACACTCTTATGCCTGCATAAAGGGGAAGGAGAGGTGGGGTGATGCATAAAACCAGAGTTTGATATAAGCACAGGGACCGTTCCAAAAACCAACTTTGGAATAGACAAGACCTACACCTTCCTCAGTGAAAGAGACTCAAAACCCCATATTTCCCGCAGAGGAATATATCTGACTAGTAAGAATCTTAAATCCTATGTATTGATATGTCTCCATAAGGGAATCAAGTGTGTCTAGAGTGGCATAAACATGGCAGCGAGAATCAGCTCAAACCCACTATAATAAGGAATTTCAAAAGCAAAACCAAAAAACAGGGAAATTCTTTACAATTCCTTCAGGGTGTCTGAGGAAACCTGGAAAGACCCTATCTACAATGACAGCTGGATGTGGCATAAGGCTGGACACTTGGGACTGAGAGGATTGGTGAGATTGGGTGAGCGAATGCAGACCCTTTCAAGCAATAATGCATGGCCCCCATTCCATGGGTCCCAACTCTCCAGGTTCAAGGGAATATTACTACAGCTATAACATGTACAGGAAACCTAGAGAATGGACACACTGTGAATACGAAAGGTTTCTAAAACTCAACGAATAGTCCCTCTCCTGGTGCTCCAGTTTGACTTTCCAACTGCCTTACTATCAATCTCCCAACTTGGAGAGACAGGCCCTTTAACCTCCTGGTTTGCACAGGTTCCCAATTTGCCAGAGGATGGAAGGGACGAGGGAGAACCCATGAGAGAGTAGCTGTTAGGCATTTGGACGGGCACATGTCACTCTAATTTCCCGGCAGGAAGAAGAATTAACCAAAGTCTCAGCCACCCACCGGGAACCAGTATAGGACATGATCCAAAATTTTGGACTTGTGTTCAGCTCACAAAAAACGAGTTGAGAAATGGAGCTCAGGGGCACAGCAATTCACAAACTGGCAGAGTGATAAAGGACAACTATCGTCCAAAAATCTGTTGAGGGAAGTCAACGAGGCGGACTTGAAAGCGAGGCAAAATAGCAGGAAACAGATTTCAAGAGGTACCTTGGAATCGCCTGTAAAGCACAGGAAGAGGGGCACAACTTGGACAATGGTGCACTTGGCCAAAAAGGGCGTATGCGTTTTCTCCTGAATATATTCAGGAGAAAACGCATACGCCCTTTTTGGCCAAGCAAGCAAGCGGGCAATGCAAATCTGCACTACAAAGAAGTATCACTTCCCACCGGTCAAAAGGGACATCCACAAAATGTGTAAAAACCAGAAAGGCAAGACAGGCCCTGGAGAACTGGGAGCCTTGTTATGCTGATGGGCGGGATGTAAATTGCCAACTGCCTCACTGGAGGAGTGCATTGTGTTCCCTAAAACAAGTAAACAACAGAGCTACAGAGCCAAGGCCACTTCCAGTCTAGGGAATATACCTTGGGAAAACTGAAAATCAATAAGAAAGAGCCACCTCCAAATTTAGGGCTGCACTGACTACAAGAACCTCAACTTGGGTACACCTTAAATATCCCAGGAAATATAAAAATGGTTCAAAACATTGTGGTACTTACGTACGATGGAATATCCCTCAGCCATGAAATCAATGTCATAAGACCAGTAGCAACAAAGTGAGTGGATTCAGGTACGATGATTCTAAGTGAAATAAGTCACACAGAAAAAGAAACTTATCATAAGATATCACTTATGAAGATCCTGTAAACATGGCTACACGTGAACTGAGTTAGGAAAGAGAACAGAGTCTCACATTTAGAAAACACTCTTATGCCTGCATAAAGGGGAAGGAGAGGTGGGGTGATGCATAAAACCAGAGTTTGATATAACCACAGGGACCGTTTCAAAAACCAACTTTGGAATTGACAAGACCGACACCTTCCTTAGTGAAAGAGACTCAAAACCCCATATTTCCCACAGAGGAATATATCTGACTAGTAAGAATCTTAAAACCTGTGTATTGATATGTCTCCATAAGGGAATCAAGTGTGTCTAGAGTGGCATAAACATGGCAGCGATAATCAGCTCAAACCCACTATAAAAAGGAATTTCAAAAGCAAAACCAAAAAACAGGGAAATTCTTTACAATTCCTTCAGGGTGTCTGAGGAAACCTGGAAAGACCCTATCTACAATGACAGCTGGATGTGGCATAAGGCTGGACACTTGGGACTGAGAGGATTGGTGAGATTGGGTGAGCGAATGCAGACCCTTTCAAGCAATAATGCATGGCCCCCATTCCATGAGTCCCAACTCTCCATGTTCAAGGGAATATTACTACAGCTATAACATGTACAGGAAACCTAGAGAATGGACACACTGTGAATACGAAAGGTTTCTAAAACTCAACGAATAGTCCCTCTCCTGATGCTCCAGTTTGACTTTCCAACTGCCTTACTATCAATCTCCCAACTTGGAGAGACAGGGCCTTTAACCTCCTGTTTTGCACAGGTTCCCAATTTGGCAGAGGATGGAAGGGACGAGGGAGCACCCATGAGAGAGTAGCTGTTAGGCATTTGGACGGGCACATGTCACTCTAATTTCCCGGCAGGAAGAAGAATTAACCAAAGTCTCAGCCACCGACCGGGAACCAGTATAGGACATGATCCAAAATTTTGGACTTGCGTTCAGCTCACAAAAAACGAGTTGAGAAATGGAGCTCAGGGGCACAGCAATTCACAAACTGGCAGAGTGATAAAGGACAACTATCGTCCAAAAATCTGTTGAGGGAAGTCAACGAGGCGGACTTGAAAGCGAGGCAAAATAGCAGGAAATAGATTTCAAGAGGTACGTTGGAATCGCCTGTAAAGCACAGGAAGAGGGGCACAACTTGGACAATGGTGCACTTGGCCAAAAAGGGCGTATGCGTTTTCTCCTGAATATATTCAGGAGAAAACGCATACGCCCTTTTTGGCCAAGCAAGCAAGCGGGCAATGCAAATCTGCACTACAAAGAAGTATCACTTCCCACCGGTCAAAAGGGACATCCACAAAATGTGTAAAAACCAGAAAGGCAAGACAGGCCCTGGAGAACTGGGAGCCTTGTTATGCTGATGGGCGGGATGTAAACTGCCAACTGCCTCACTGGAGGAGTGCATTGTGTTCCCTAAAACAAGTAAACAACAGAGCTACAGAGCCAAGGCCACTTCCAGTCTAGGGAATATACCTTGGGAAAACTGAAAATCAATAAGAAAGAGCCACCTCCAAATTTAGGGCTGCACTCACTACAAGAACCTCAACTTGGGTACACCTTAAATATCCCAGGAAATATAAAAATGGTTCAAAACATTGTGGTACTGACGTACGATGGAATATCCCTCAGCCATGAAATCAATGTCATAAGACCAGTAGCAGCAAAGTGAGTGGATTCAGGTACGATGATTCTAAGTGAAATAAGTCACACAGAAAAAGAAACTTATCATAAGATATCACTTATGAAGATCCTGTAAACATGGCTACACGTGAACTGAGTTAGGAAAGAGAACCGAGTCTCACATTAAGAAAACACTCTTATGCCTGCATAAAGGGGAAGGAGAGGTGGGGTGATGCATAAAACCAGAGTTTGATATAAGCACAGGGACCGTTCCAAAAACCAACTTTGGAATAGACAAGACCTACACCTTCCTCAGTGAAAGAGACTCAAAACCCCATATTTCCCGCAGAGGAATATATCTGACTAGTAAGAATCTTAAATCCTATGTATTGATATGTCTCCATAAGGGAATCAAGTGTGTCTAGAGTGGCATAAACATGGCAGCGAGAATCAGCTCAAACCCACTATAAAAAGGAATTTCAAAAGGAAAACCAAAAAACAGGGAAATTCTTTACAATTCCTTCAGGGTGTCTGAGGAAACCTGGAAAGACCCTATCTACAATGACAGCTGGATGTGGCATAAGGCTGGACACTTGGGACTGAGAGGATTGGTGAGATTGGGTGAGCAAATGCAGACCCTTTCAAGCAATAATGCATGGCCCCCATTCCATGGGTCCCAACTCTCCAGGTTCAAGGGAATATTACTACAGCTATAACATGTACAGGAAACCTAGAGAATGGACACACTGTGAATATGAAAGGTTTCTAAAACTCAACGAATAGTCCCTCTCCTGGTGCTCCAGTTTGACTTTCCAACTGCCTTACTATCAATCTCCCAACTTGGAGAGACAGGCCCTTTAACCTCCTGGTTTTCACAGGTTCCCAATTTGCCAGAGGATGGAAGGGACGAGGGAGAACCCATGAGAGAGTAGCTGTTAGGCATTTGGACGGGCACATGTCACTCTAATTTCCCGGCAGGAAGAAGAATTAACCAAAGTCTCAGCCACCCACCGGGAACCAGTATAGGACATGATCCAAAATTTTGGACTTGTGTTCAGCTCACAAAAAACGAGTTGAGAAATGGAGCTCAGGGGCACAGCAATTCACAAACTGGCAGAGTGATAAAGGACAACTATCGTCCAAAAATCTGTTGAGGGAAGTCAACGAGGCGGACTTGAAAGCGAGGCAAAATAGCAGGAAACAGATTTCAAGAGGTACCTTGGAATCGCCTGTAAAGCACAGGAAGAGGGGCACAACTTGGACAATGGTGCACTTGGCCAAAAAGGGCGTATTCGTTTTCTCCTGAATATATTCAGGAGAAAACGCATACGCCCTTTTTGGCCAAGCAAGCAAGCGGGCAATGCAAATCTGCACTACAAAGAAGTATCACTTCCCACCGGTCAAAAGGGACATCCACAAAATGTGTAAAAACCAGAAAGGCAAGACAGGCCCTGGAGAACTGGGAGCCTTGTTATGCTGATGGGCGGGATGTAAATTGCCAACTGCCTCACTGGAGGAGTGCATTGTGTTCCCTAAAACAAGTAAACAACAGAGCTACAGAGCCAAGGCCACTTCCAGTCTAGGGAATATACCTTGGGAAAACTGAAAATCAATAAGAAAGAGCCACCTCCAAATTTAGGGCTGCACTGACTACAAGAACCTCAACTTGGGTACACCTTAAATATCCCAGGAAATATAAAAATGGTTCAAAACATTGTGGTACTTACGTACGATGGAATATCCCTCAGCCATGAAATCAATGTCATAAGACCAGTAGCAGCAAAGTGAGTGGATTCAGGTACGATGATTCTAAGTGAAATAAGTCACACAGAAAAAGAAACTTATCATAAGATATCACTTATGAAGATCCTGTAAACATGGCTACACGTGAACTGAGTTAGGAAAGAGAACAGAGTCTCACATTTAGAAAACACTCTTATGCCTGCATAAAGGGGAAGGAGAGGTGGGGTGATGCATAAAACCAGAGTTTGATATAAGCACAGGGACCGTTTCAAAAACCAACTTTGGAATAGACAAGACCTACACCTTCCTCAGTGAAAGAGACTCAAAACCTCATATTTCCCACAGAGGAATATATCTGACTAGTAAGAATCTTAAAACCTATGTATTGATGTGTCTCCATAAGGGAATCAAGTGTGTCTAGAGTGGCATAAACATGGCAGCGAGAATCAGCTCAAACCCACTATAAAAAGGAATTTCAAAAGCAAAACCAAAAAACAGGGAAATTCTTTACAATTCCTTCAGGGTGTCTGAGGAAACCTGGAAAGACCCTATCTACAATGACAGCTGGATGTGGCATAAGGCTGGACACTTGGGACTGAGAGGATTGGTGAGATTGGGTGAGCAAATGCAGACCCTTTCAAGCAATAATGCATGGCCCCCATTCCATGGGTCCCAACTCTCCAGGTTCAAGGGAATATTACTACAGCTATAACATGTACAGGAAAACTAGAGAATGGACACACTGTGAATACGAAAGGTTTCTAAAACTCAACGAATAGTCCCTCTCCTGGTGCTCCAGTTTGACTTTCCAACTGCCTTACTATCAATCTCCCAACTTGGAGAGACAGGCCCTTTAACCTCCTGGTTTGCACAGGTTCCCAATTTGCCAGAGGATGGAAGGGACGAGGGAGAACCCATGAGAGAGTAGCTGTTAGGCATTTGGACGGGCACATGTCACTCTAATTTCCCGGCAGGAAGAAGAATTAACCAAAGTCTCAGCCACCCACCGGGAACCAGTATAGGACATGATCCAAAATTTTGGACTTGCGTTCAGCTCACAAAAAACGAGTTGAGAAATGGAGCTCAGGGGCACAGCAATTCACAAACTGGCAGAGTGATAAAGGACAACTATCGTCCAAAAATCTGTTGAGGGAAGTCAACGAGGCGGACTTGAAAGCGAGGCAAAATAGCAGGAAACAGATTTCAAGAGGTACCTTGGAATCGCCTGTAAAGCACAGGAAGAGGGGCACAACTTGGACAATGGTGCACTTGGCCAAAAAGGGCGTATGCGTTTTCTCCTGAATATATTCAGGAGAAAACGCATACGCCCTTTTTGGCCAAGCAAGCAAGCGGGCAATGCAAATCTGCACTACAAAGAAGTATCACTTCCCACCGGTCAAAAGGGACATCCACAAAATGTGTAAAAACCAGAAAGGCAAGACAGGCCCTGGAGAACTGGGAGCCTTGTTATGCTGATGGGCGGGATGTAAACTGCCAACTGCCTCACTGGAGGAGTGCATTGTGTTCCCTAAAACAAGTAAACAACAGAGCTACAGAGCCAAGGCCACTTCCAGTCTAGGGAATATACCTTGGGAAAACTGAAAATCAATAAGAAAGAGCCACCTCCAAATTTAGGGCTGCACTGACTACAAGAACCTCAACTTGGGTACACCTTAAATATCCCAGGAAATATAAAAATGGTTCAAAACATTGTGGTACTTACGTACGATGGAATATCCCTCAGCCATGAAATCAATGTCATAAGACCAGTAGCAGCAAAGTGAGTGGATTCAGGTACGATGATTCTAAGTGAAATAAGTCACACAGAAAAAGAAACTTATCATAAGATATCACTTATGAAGATCCTGTAAACATGGCTACACGTGAACTGAGTTAGGAAAGAGAACAGAGTCTCACATTTAGAAAACACTCTTATGCCTGCATAAAGGGGAAGGAGAGGTGGGGTGATGCATAAAACCAGAGTTTGATATAAGCACAGGGACCGTTTCAAAAACCAACTTTGGAATAGACAAGACCTACACCTTCCTCAGTGAAAGAGACTCAAAACCCCATATTTACCACAGAGGAATATATCTGACTAGTAAGAATCTTAAAACCTATGTATTGATGTGTCTCCATAAGGGAATCAAGTGTGTCTAGAGTGGCATAAACATGGCAGCGATAATCAGCTCAAACCCACTATAAAAAGGAATTTCAAAAGCAAAACCAAAAAACAGGGAAATTCTTTACAATTCCTTCAGGGTGTCTGAGGAAACCTGGAAAGACCCTATCTACAATGACAGCTGGATGTGGCATAAGGCTGGACACTTGGGACTGAGAGGATTGGTGAGATTGGGTGAGCAAATGCAGACCCTTTCAAGCAATAATGCATGGCCCCCATTCCATGGGTCCCAACTCTCCAGGTTCAAGGGAATATTACTACAGCTATAACATGTACAGGAAACCTAGAGAATGGACACACTGTGAATACGAAAGGTTTCTAAAACTCAACGAATAGTCCCTCTCCTGGTGCTCCAGTTTGACTTTCCAACTGCCTTACTATCAATCTCCCAACTTGCAGAGACAGGCCCTTTAACCTCCTGGTTTGCACAGGTTCCCAATTTGGCAGAGGATGGAAGGGATGAGGGAGAACCCATGAGAGAGTAGCTGTTAGGCATTTGGACGGGCACATGTCACTCTAATTTCCCGGCAGGAAGAAGAATTAACCAAAGTCTCAGCCACCCACCAGGAACCAGTAAAGGACATGATCCAAAATTTTGGACTTGCGTTCAGCTCACAAAAAACGAGTGGAGAAATGGAGCTCAGGGGCACAGCAATTCACAAACTGGCAGAGTGATAAAGGACAACTATCGTCCAAAAATCTGTTGAGGGAAGTCAACGAGGCGGACTTGAAAGCGAGGCAAAATAGCAGGAAACAGATTTCAAGAGGTACCTTGGAATCGCCTGTAAAGCACAGGAAGAGGGGCACAACTTGGACAATGGTGCACTTGGCCAAAAAGGGCGTATGCGTTTTCTCCTGAATATATTCAGGAGAAAACGCATACGCCCTTTTTGGCCAAGCAAGCAAGCGGGCAATGCAAATCTGCACTACAAAGAAGTATCACTTCCCACCGGTCAAAAGGGACATCCACAAAATGTGTAAAAACCAGAAAGGCAAGACAGGCCCTGGAGAACTGGGAGCCTTGTTATGCTGATGGGCGGGATGTAAACTGCCAACTGCCTCACTGGAGGAGTGCATTGTGTTCCCTAAAACAAGTAAACAACATAGTTACAGAGCCAAGGCCACTTCCAGTCTAGGGAATATACCTTGGGAAAACTGAAAATCCATAAGAAAGAGCCACCTCCAAATTTAGGGCTGCACTGACTACAAGAACCTCAACTTGGGTACACCTTAAATATCCCAGGAAATATAAAAATGGTTCAAAACATTGTGGTACTTACGTATGATGGAATATCCCTCAGCGATGAAATCAATGTCATAAGACCAGTAGCAGCAAAGTGAGTGGATTCAGGTACGATGATTCTAAGTGAAATAAGTCACACAGAAAAAGAAACTTATCATAAGATATCACTTATGAAGATCCTGTAAACATGGCTACACGTGAATTGAGTTAGGAAAGGGAACAGAGTCTCACATTTAGAAAACACTCTTATGCCTGCATAAAGGGGAAGGAGAGGTGGGGTGATGCATAAAACCAGAGTTTGATATAAGCACAGGGACCGTTTCAAAAACCAACTTTGGAATTGACAAGACCGACACCTTCCTCAGTGAAAGAGACTCAAAACCCCATATTTCCCACAGAGGAATATATCTGACTAGTAAGAATCTTAAAACCTATGTATTGATATGTCTCCATAAGGGAATCAAGTGTGTCTAGAGTGGCATAAACATGGCAGCGAGAATCAGCTCAAACCCAGTATAAAAAGGAATTTCAAAAGCAAAACCAAAAAACAGGGAAATTCTTTACAATTCCTTCAGGGTGTCTGAGGAAACCTGGAAAGACCCTATCTACAATGACAGCTGGATGTGGCATAAGGCTGGACACTTGGGACTGAGAGGATTGGAGAGATTGGGTGAGCAAAAGCAGACCCTTTCAAGCAATAATGCATGGCCCCCATTCCATGGGTCCCAACTCTCCAGGTTCAAGGGAATATTACTACAGCTATAACATGTACAGGAAACCTAGAGAATGGACACACTGTGAATACGAAAGGTTTCTAAAACTCAACGAATAGTCCCTCTCCTGGTGCTCCAGTTTGACTTTCCAACTGCCTTACTATCAATCTCCCAACTTGGAGAGACAGGCCCTTTAACCTCCTGGTTTGCACAGGTTCCCAATTTGCCAGAGGATGGAAGGGACGAGGGAGAACCCATGAGAGAGTAGCTGTTAGGCATTTGGACGGGCACATGTCACTCTAATTTCCCGGCAGGAAGAAGAATTCACCAAAGTCTCAGCCACCCACCGGGAACCAGTAGAGGACATGATCCAAAATTTTGGACTTGCGTTCAGCTCACAAAAAACGAGTTGAGAAATGGAGCTCAGGGGCACAGCAATTCACAAACTGGCAGAGTGATAAAGGACAACTATCGTCCAAAAATCTGTTGAGGGAAGTCAACGAGGCGGACTTGAAAGCGAGGCAAAATAGCAGGAAACAGATTTCAAGAGGTACCTTGGAATCGCCTGTAAAGCACAGGAAGAGGGGCACAACTTGGACAATGGTGCACTTGGCCAAAAAGGGCGTATGCGTTTTCTCCTGAATATATTCAGGAGAAAACGCATACGCCCTTTTTGGCCAAGCAAGCAAGCGGGCAATGCAAATCTGCACTACAAAGAAGTATCACTTCCCACCGGTCAAAAGGGACATCCACAAAATGTGTAAAAACCAGAAAGGCAAGACAGGCCCTGGAGAACTGGGAGCCTTGTTATGCTGATGGGCGGGATGTAAACTGCCAACTGCCTCACTGGAGGAGTGCATTGTGTTCCCTAAAACAAGTAAACAACAGAGCTACAGAGCCAAGGCCACTTCCAGTCTAGGGAATATACCTGGGGAAAACTGAAAATCAATAAGAAAGAGCCACCTCCAAATTTAGGGCTGCACTGACTACAAGAACCTCAACTTGGGTACACCTTAAATATCCCAGGAAATATAAAAATGGTTAAAAACATTGTGGTACTTACGTATGATGGAATATCCCTCAGCGTTGAAATCAATGTCATAAGACCAGTAGCAGCAAAGTGAGTTGATTCAGGTACAATGATTCTAAGTGAAATAAGTCACACAGAAAAAGAAACTTATCATAAGATATCACTTATGAAGATCCTGTAAACATGGCTACACGTGAATTGAGTTAGGAAAGGGAACAGAGTCTCACATTTAGAAAACACTCTTATGCCTGCATAAAGGGGAAGGAGAGGTGGGGTGATGCATAAAACCAGAGTTTGATATAAGCACAGGGACCGTTTCAAAAACCAACTTTGGAATTGACAAGACAGACACCTTCCTCAGTGAAAGAGACTCAAAACCCCATATTTCCCACAGAGGAATATATCTGACTAGTAAGAATCTTAAAACCTATGTATTGATATGTCTCCATAAGGGAATCAAGTGTGTCTAGAGTGGCATAAACATGGCAGCGAGAATCAGCTCAAACCCAGTATAAAAAGGAATTTCAAAAGCAAAACCAAAAAACAGGGAAATTCTTTACAATTCCTTCAGGGTGTCTGAGGAAACCTGGAAAGACCCTATCTACAATGACAGCTGGATGTGGCATAAGGCTGGACACTTGGGACTGAGAGGATTGGAGAGATTGGGTGAGCAAAAGCAGACCCTTTCAAGCAATAATGCATGGCCCCCATTCCATGGGTCCCAACTCTCCAGGTTCAAGGGAATATTACTACAGCTATAACATGTACAGGAAACCTAGAGAATGGACACACTGTGAATACGAAAGGTTTCTAAAACTCAACGAATAGTCCCTCTCCTGGTGCTCCAGTTTGACTTTCCAACTGCCTTACTATCAATCTCCCAACTTGGAGAGACAGGCCCTTTAACCTCCTGGTTTGCACAGGTTCCCAATTTGCCAGAGGATGGAAGGGACGAGGGAGAACCCATGAGAGAGTAGCTGTTAGGCATTTGGACGGGCACATGTCACTCTAATTTCCCGGCAGGAAGAAGAATTCACCAAAGTCTCAGCCACCCACCGGGAACCAGTAGAGGACATGATCCAAAATTTTGGACTTGCGTTCAGCTCACAAAAAACGAGTTGAGAAATGGAGCTCAGGGGCACAGCAATTCACAAACTGGCAGAGTGATAAAGGACAACTATCGTCCAAAAATCTGTTGAGGGAAGTCAACGAGGCGGACTTGAAAGCGAGGCAAAATAGCAGGAAACAGATTTCAAGAGGTACCTTGGAATCGCCTGTAAAGCACAGGAAGAGGGGCACAACTTGGACAATGGTGCACTTGGCCAAAAAGGGCGTATGCGTTTTCTCCTGAATATATTCAGGAGAAAACGCATACGCCCTTTTTGGCCAAGCAAGCAAGCGGGCAATGCAAATCTGCACTACAAAGAAGTATCACTTCCCACCGGTCAAAAGGGACATCCACAAAATGTGTAAAAACCAGAAAGGCAAGACAGGCCCTGGAGAACTGGGAGCCTTGTTATGCTGATGGGCGGGATGTAAACTGCCAACTGCCTCACTGGAGGAGTGCATTGTGTTCCCTAAAACAAGTAAACAACAGAGCTACAGAGCCAAGGCCACTTCCAGTCTAGGGAATATACCTGGGGAAAACTGAAAATCAATAAGAAATAGCCACCTCCAAATTTAGGGCTGCACTGACTACAAGAACCTCAACTTGGGTACACCTTAAATATCCCAGGAAATATAAAAATGGTTAAAAACATTGTGGTACTTACGTATGATGGAATATCCCTCAGCGTTGAAATCAATGTCATAAGACCAGTAGCAGCAAAGTGAGTTGATTCAGGTACGATGATTCTAAGTGAAATAAGTCACACAGAAAAAGAAACTTATCATAAGATATCACTTATGAAGATCCTGTAAACATGGCTACACGTGAATTGAGTTAGGAAAGGGAACAGAGTCTCACATTTAGAAAACACTCTTATGCCTGCATAAAGGGGAAGGAGAGGTGGGGTGATGCATAAAACCAGAGTTTGATATAAGCACAGGGACCGTTTCAAAAACCAACTTTGGAATTGACAAGACAGACACCTTCCTCAGTGAAAGAGACTCAAAACCCCATATTTCCCACAGAGGAATATATCTGACTAGTAAGAATCTTAAAACCTATGTATTGATATGTCTCCATAAGGGAATCAAGTGTGTCTAGAGTGGCATAAACATGGCAGCGAGAATCAGCTCAAACCCAGTATAAAAAGGAATTTCAAAAGCAAAACCAAAAAACAGGGAAATTCTTTACAATTCCTTCAGGGTGTCTGAGGAAACCTGGAAAGACCCTATCTACAATGACAGCTGGATGTGGCATAAGGCTGGACACTTGGGACTGAGAGGATTGGAGAGATTGGGTGAGCAAATGCAGACCCTTTCTAGCAATAATGCATGGCCCCCATTCCATGGGCCCCAACTCTCCAGGTTCAAGGGAATATTACTACAGCTATAACATGTACAGGAAACCTAGAGAATGGACACACTGTGAATACGAAAGGTTTCTAAAACTCAACGAATAGTCCCTCTCCTGGTGCTCCAGTTTGACTTTCCAACTGCCTTACTATCAATCTCCCAACTTGGAGAGACAGGCCCTTTAACCTCCTGGTTTGCACAGGTTCCCAATTTGGCAGAGGATGGAAGGGATGAGGGAGAACCCATGAGAGAGTAGCTGTTAGGCATTTGGACGGGCACATGTCACTCTAATTTCCCGGCAGGAAGAAGAATTAACCAAAGTCTCAGCCACCCACCGGGAACCAGTATAGGACATGATCCAAAATTTTGGACTTGCGTTCAGCTCACAAAAAACGAGTTGAGAAATGGAGCTCAGGGGCACAGCAATTCACAAACTGGCAGAGTGATAAAGGACAACTATCGTCCAAAAATCTGTTGAGGGAAGTCAACGAGGCGGACTTGAAAGTGAGGCAAAACAGCAGGAAACAGATTTCAAGAGGTACGTTGGAATCGCCTGTAAAGCACAGGAAGAGGGGCACAACTTGGACAATGGTGCACTTGGCCAAAAAGGGCGTATGCGTTTTCTCCTGAATATATTCAGGAGAAAACGCATACGCCCTTTTTGGCCAAGCAAGCAAGCGGGCAATGCAAATCTGCACTACAAAGAAGTATCACTTCCCACCGGTCAAAAGGGACATCCACAAAATGTGTAAAAACCAGAAAGGCAAGACAGGCCCTGGAGAACAGGGAGCCTTGTTATGCTGATGGGCGGGATGTAAATTGCCAACTGCCTCACTGAAGGAGTGCATTGTGTTCCCTAAAACAAGTAAACAACAGAGCTACAGAGCCAAGGCCACTTCCAGTCTAGGGAATATACCTTGGGAAAACTGAAAATCAATAAGAAAGAGCCACCTCCAAATTTAGGGCTGTACTGACTACAAGAACCTAAACTTGGGTACACCTTAAATATCCCAGGAAATATAAAAATGGTTCAAAACATTGTGGTACTTACGTACGATGGAATATCCCTCAGCCATGAAATCAATGTCATAAGACCAGTAGCAGCAAAGTGAGTGGATTCAGGTACGATGATTCTAAGTGAAATAAGTCACACAGAAAAAAGAAACTTATCATAAGATATCACTTAGGAAGATCCTGTAAACATGGCTACACGTGAACTGAGTTAGGAAAGAGAACAGAGTCTCACATTTAGAAAACACTCTTATGCCTGCATAAAGGGGAATGAGAGGTGGGGTGATGCATAAAACCAGAGTTTGATATAAGCACAGGGACCGTTTCAAAAACCAACTTTGGAATAGACAAGACCTACACCTTCCTCAGTGAAAGAGACTCAAAACCCCATATTTCCCACAGAGGAATATATCTGACTAGTAAGAATCTTAAAACCTATGTATTGATATGTCTCCATAAGGGAATCAAGTGTGTCTAGAGTGGCATAAACATGGCAGCGAGAATCAGCTCAAACCCAGTATAAAAAGGAATTTCAAAAGCAAAACCAAAAAACAGGGAAATTCTTTACAATTCCTTCAGGGTGTCTGAGGAAACCTGGAAAGACCCTATCTACAATGACAGCTGGATGTGGCATAAGGCTGGACACTTGGGACTGAGAGGATTGGAGAGATTGGGTGAGCAAATGCAGACCCTTTCAAGCAATAATGCATGGCCCCCATTCCATGGGTCCCAACTCTCCAGGTTCAAGGGAATATTACTACAGCTATAACATGTACAGGAAACCTAGAGAATGGACTCACTGTGAATACGAAAGGTTTCTAAAACTCAACGAATAGTCCCTCTCCTGGTGCTCCAGTTTGACTTTCCAACTGCCTTACTATCAATCTCCCAACTTGGAGAGACAGGCCCTTTAACCTCCTGGTTTGCACAGGTTCCCAATTTGGCAGAGGATGGAAGGGACGAGGGAGAACCCATGAGAGAGTAGCTGTTAGGCATTTGGACGGGCACATGTCACTCTAATTTCCCGGCAGGAAGAAGTATTAACCAAAGTCTCAGCCACCCACCGGGAACCAGTAGAGGACATGATCCAAAATTTTGGACTTGCGTTCAGCTTACAAAAAACGAGTTGAGAAATGGAGCTCAGGGGCACAGCAATTCACAAACTGGCAGAGTGATAAAGGACAACTATCGTCCAAAAATCTGTTGAGGGAAGTCAACGAGGCGGACTTGAAAGCGAGGCAAAATAGCAGGAAACAGATTTCAATAGGTACGTTGGAATCGCCTGTAAAGCACAGGAAGAGGGGCACAACTTGGACAATGGTGCACTTGGCCAAAAAGGGCGTATGCGTTTTCTCCTGAATATATTCAGGAGAAAACGCATACGCCCTTTTTGGCCAAGCAAGCAAGCGGGCAATGCAAATCTGCACTACAAAGAAGTATCATTTCCCACCGGTCAAAAGGGACATCCACAAAATGTGTAAAAACCAGAAAGGCAAGACAGGCCCTGAGGAACTGGGAGCCTTGTTATGCTGATGGGTGGGATGTAAATTGCCAACTGCCTCACTGGAGGAGTGCACTGTGTTCCCTAAAACAAGTAAACAACAGAGCTACTGAGCCAAGGCCACTTCCAGTCTAGGGAATATACCTTGGGAAAACTGAAAATCAATAAGAAAGAGCCACCTCCAAATTTAGTGCTGCACTGACTACAAGAACCTCAACTTGGGTACACCTTAAATATCCCAGGAAATATAAAAATGGTTCAAAACATTGTGGTACTTACGTACGATGGAATATCCCTCAGCCATGAAATCAATGTCATAAGACCAGTAGCAACAAAGTGAGTGGATTCAGGTACGATGATTCTAAGTGAAATAAGTCACACAGAAAAAGAAACTTATAAGATATCACTTATGAAGATCCTGTAAACATGGCTACACGTGAACTGAGTTACGAAAGAGAACAGAGTCTCACATTTAGAAAACACTCTTATGCCTGCATAAAGGGGAAGGAGAGGTGGGGTGATGCATAAAACCAGAGTTTGATATAAGCACAGGGACCGTTTCAAAAACCAACTTTGGAATTGACAAGACCGACACCTTCCTTAGTGAAAGAGACTCAAAACCCCATATTTCCCACAGAGGAATATATCTGACTAGTAAGAATCTTAAAACCTATGTATTGATATGTCTCCATAAGGGAATCAAGTGTGTCTAGAGTGGCATAAACATGGCAGCGAGAATCAGCTCAAACCCACTATAAAAAGGAATTTCAAAAGCAAAACCAAAAAACAGGTAAATTCTTTACAATTCCTTCAGGGTGTCTGAGGAAACCTGGAAAGACCCTATCTACAATGACAGCTGGATGTGGCATAAGGCTGGACACTTGGGACTGAGAGGATTGGTGAGATTGGGTGAGCGAATGCAGACCCTTTCAAGCAATAATGCATGGCCCCCATTCCATGGGTCCCAACTCTCCATGTTCAAGGGAATATTACTACAGCTATAACATGTACAGGAAACCTAGAGAATGGACACACTGTGAATACGAAAGGTTTCTAAAACTCAACGAATAGTCCCTCTCCTGATGCTCCAGTTTGACTTTCCAACTGCCTTACTATCAATCTCCCAACTTGGAGAGACAGGCCCTTTAACCTCCTGGTTTGCACAGGTTCCCAATTTGGCAGAGGATGGAAGGGACGAGGGAGAACCCATGAGAGAGTAGCTGTTAGGCATTTGGACGGGCACATGTCACTCTAATTTCCCGGCAGGAAGAAGAATTAACCAAAGTCTCAGCCACCCACCGGGAACCAGTATAGGACATGATCCAAAATTTTGGACTTGCGTTCAGCTCACAAAAAACGAGTTGAGAAATGGAGCTCAGGGGCACAGCAATTCACAAACTGGCAGAGTGATAAAGGACAACTATCGTCCAAAAATCTGTTGAGGGAAGTCAACGAGGCGGACTTGAAAGCGAGGCAAAATAGCAGGAAACAGATTTCAAGAGGTACCTTGGAATCGCCTGTAAAGCACAGGAAGAGGGGCACAACTTGGACAATGGTGCACTTGGCCAAAAAGGGCGTATGCGTTTTCTCCTGAATATATTCAGGAGAAAACGCATACGCCCTTTTTGGCCAAGCAAGCAAGCGGGCAATGCAAATCTGCACTACAAAGTAGTATCACTTCCCACCGGTCAAAATGGACATCCACAAAATGTGTAAAAACCAGAAAGGCAAGACAGGCCCTGGAGAACTGGGAGCCTTGTTATGCTGATGGGCGGGATGTAAATTGCCAACTGCCTCACTGGAGGAGTGCATTGTGTTCCCTAAAACAAGTAAACAACAGAGCTACAGAGCCAAGGCCACTTCCAGTCTAGGGAATATACCTTGGGAAAACTGAAAATCAATAAGAAAGAGCCACCTCCAAATTTAGGGCTGCACTGACTACAAGAACCTCAACTTGGGTACACCTTAAATATCCCAGGAAATATAAAAATGGTTCAAAACATTGTGGTACTTACGTACGATGGAATATCCCTCAGCCATGAAATCAATGTCATAAGACCAGTAGCAACAAAGTGAGTGGATTCAGGTACGATGATTCTAAGTGAAATAAGTCACACAGAAAAAGAAACTTATAAGATATCACTTATGAAGATCCTGTAAACATGGCTACACGTGAACTGAGTTACGAAAGAGAACAGAGTCTCACATTTAGAAAACACTCTTATGCCTGCATAAAGGGGAAGGAGAGGTGGGGTGATGCATAAAACCAGAGTTTGATATAAGCACAGGGACCGTTTCAAAAACCAAATTTGGAATTGACAAGACCGACACCTTCCTTAGTGAAAGAGACTCAAAACCCCATATTTCCCACAGAGGAATATATCTGACTAGTAAGAATCTTAAAACCTATGTATTGATATGTCTCCATAAGGGAATCAAGTGTGTCTAGAGTGGCATAAACATGGCAGCGAGAATCAGCTCAAACCCACTATAAAAAGGAATTTCAAAAGCAAAACCAAAAAACAGGGAAATTCTTTACAATTCCTTCAGGGTGTCTGAGGAAACCTGGAAAGACCCTATCTACAATGACAGCTGGATGTGGCATAAGGCTGGACACTTGGGACTGAGAGGATTGGTGAGATTGGGTGAGCGAATGCAGACACTTTCAAGCAATAATGCATGGCCCCCATTCCATGGGTCCCAACTCTCCATGTTCAAGGGAATATTACTACAGCTATAACATGTACAGGAAACCTAGAGAATGGACACACTGTGAATACGAAAGGTTTCTAAAACTCAACGAATAGTCCCTCTCCTGATGCTCCAGTTTGACTTTCCAACTGCCTTACTATCAATCTCCCAACTTGGAGAGACAGGCCCTTTAACCTCCTGGTTTGCACAGGTTCCCAATTTGGCAGAGGATGGAAGGGACGAGGGAGAACCCATGAGAGAGTAGCTGTTAGGCATTTGGACGGGCACATGTCACTCTAATTTCCCGGCAGGAAGAAGAATTAACCAAAGTCTCAGCCACCCACCGGGAACCAGTAGAGGACATGATCCAAAATTTTGGACTTGCGTTCAGCTCACAAAAAACGAGTTGAGAAATGGAGCTCAGGGGCACAGCAATTCACAAACTGGCAGAGTGATAAAGGACAACTATCGTCCAAAAATCTGTTGAGGGAAGTCAACGAGGCGGACTTGAAAGCGAGGCAAAATAGCAGGAAACAGATTTCAAGAGGTACCTTGGAATCGCCTGTAAAGCACAGGAAGAGGGGCACAACTTGGACAATGGTGCACTTGGCCAAAAAGGGCGTATGCGTTTTCTCCTGAATATATTCAGGAGAAAACGCATACGCCCTTTTTGGCCAAGCAAGCAAGCGGGCAATGCAAATCTGCACTACAAAGTAGTATCACTTCCCACCGGTCAAAATGGACATCCACAAAATGTGTAAAAACCAGAAAGGCAAGACAGGCCCTGGAGAACTGGGAGCCTTGTTATGCTGATGGGCGGGATGTAAATTGCCAACTGCCTCACTGGAGGAGTGCATTGTGTTCCCTAAAACAAGTAAACAACAGAGCTACAGAGCCAAGGCCACTTCCAGTCTAGGGAATATACCTTGGGAAAACTGAAAATCAATAAGAAAGAGCCACCTCCAAATTTAGGGCTGCACTGACTACAAGAACCTCAACTTGGGTACACCTTAAATATCCCAGGAAATATAAAAATGGTTCAAAACATTGTGGTACTTACGTACGATGGAATATCCCTCAGCCATGAAATCAATGTCATAAGACCAGTAGCAGCAAAGTGAGTGGATTCAGGTACGATGATTCTAAGTGAAATAAGTCACACAGAAAAAGAAACTTATCATAAGATATCACTTATGAAGATCCTGTAAACATGGCTACACGTGAACTGAGTTAGGAAAGAGAACAGAGTCTCACATTTAGAAAACACTCTTATGCCTGCATAAAGGGGAAGGAGAGGTGGGGTGATGCATAAAACCAGAGTTTGATATAAGCACAGGGACCGTTTCAAAAACCAACTTTGGAATAGACAAGACCTACACCTTCCTCAGTGAAAGAGACTCAAAACCCCATATTTCCCACAGAGGAATATATCTGACTAGTAAGAATCTTAAAACCTATGTATTGATGTGTCTCCATAAGGGAATCAAGTGTGTCTAGAGTGGCATAAACATGGCAGCGAGAATCAGCTCAAACCCACTATAAAAAGGAATTTCAAAAGCAAAACCAAAAAACAGGGAAATTCTTTACAATTCCTTCAGGGTGTCTGAGGAAACCTGGAAAGACCCTATCTGCAATGACAGCTGGATGTGGCATAAGGCTGGACACTTGGGACTGAGAGGATTGGTGAGATTGGGTGAGCAAATGCAGACCCTTTCAAGCAATAATGCATGGCCCCCATTCCATGGGTCCCAACTCTCCAGGTTCAAGGGAATATTACTACAGCTATAACATGTACAGGAAACCTAGAGAATGGACACACTGTGAATACGAAAGGTTTCTAAAACTCAACGAATAGTCCCTCTCCTGGTGCTCCAGTTTGACTTTCCAACTGCCTTACTATCAATCTCCCAACTTGGAGAGACAGGCACTTTAACCTCCTGGTTTGCACAGGTTCCCAATTTGGCAGAGGATGGAAGGGACGAGGGAGAACCCATGAGAGAGTAGCTGTTAGGCATTTGGACGGGCACATGTCACTCTAATTTCCCGGCAGGAAGAAGAATTAACCAAAGTCTCAGCCACCCACCGGGAACCAGTAGAGGACATGATCCAAAATTTTGGACTTGCGTTCAGCTCACAAAAAACGAGTTGAGAAATGGAGCTCAGGGGCACAGCAATTCACAAACTGGCAGAGTGATAAAGGACAACTATCGTCCAAAAATCTGTTGAGGGAAGTCAACGAGGCGGACTTGAAAGCGAGGCAAAATAGCAGGAAACAGATTTCAAGAGGTACCTTGGAATCGCCTGTAAAGCACAGGAAGAGGGGCACAACTTGGACAATGGTGCACTTGGCCAAAAAGGGCGTATGCGTTTTCTCCTGAATATATTCAGGAGAAAACGCATACGCCCTTTTTGGCCAAGCAAGCAAGCGGGCAATGCAAATCTGCACTACAAAGAAGTATCACTTCCCACCGGTCAAAAGGGACATCCACAAAATGTGTAAAAACCAGAAAGGCAAGACAGGCCCTGGAGAACTGGGAGCCTTGTTATGCTGATGGGCGGGATGTAAATTGCCAACTGCCTCACTGGAGGAGTGCATTGTGTTCCCTAAAACAAGTAAACAACAGAGCTACAGAGCCAAGGCCACTTCCAGTCTAGGGAATATACCTTGGGAAAACTGAAAATCAATAAGAAAGAGCCACCTCCAAATTTAGGGCTGCACTGACTACAAGAACCTCAACTTGGGTACACCTTAAATATCCCAGGAAATATAAAAATGGTTCAAAACATTGTGGTACTTACGTATGATGGAATATCCCTCAGCGATGAAATCAATGTCATAAGACCAGTAGCAGCAAAGTGAGTGGATTCAGGTACGATGATTCTAAGTGAAATAAGTCACACAGAAAAAGAAACTTATCATAAGATATCACTTATGAAGATCCTGTAAACATGGCTACACGTGAACTGAGTTAGGAAAGAGAACAGAGTCTCACATTTAGAAAACACTCTTATGCCTGCATAAAGGGGAAGGAGAGGTGGGGTGATGAATAAAACCAGAGTTTGATATAAGCACAGAGACCGTTCCAAAAACCAACTTTGGAATAGACAAGACCTACACCTTCCTCAGTGAAAGAGACTCAAAACCCCATATTTCCCGCAGAGGAATATATCTGACTAGTAAGAATCTTAAATCCTATGTATTGATATGTCTCCATAAGGGAATCAAGTGTGTCTAGAGTGGCATAAACATGGCAGCGAGAATCAGCTCAAACCCACTATAAAAAGGAATTTCAAAAGCAAAACCAAAAAACAGGGAAATTCTTTACAATTCCTTCAGGGTGTCTGAGGAAACCTGGAAAGACCCTATCTACAATGACAGCTGGATGTGGCATAAGGCTGGACACTTGGGACTGAGAGGATTGGTGAGATTGGGTGAGCAAATGCAGACCCTTTCAAGCAATAATGCATGGCCCCCATTCCATGGGTCCCAACTCTCCAGGTTCAAGGGAATATTACTACAGCTATAACATGTACAGGAAACCTAGAGAATGGACACACTGTGAATATGAAAGGTTTCTAAAACTCAACGAATAGTCCCTCTCCTGGTGCTCCAGTTTGACTTTCCAACTGCCTTACTATCAATCTCCCAACTTGGAGAGACAGGCCCTTTAACCTCCTGGTTTGCACAGGTTCCCAATTTGCCAGAGGATGGAAGGGACGAGGGAGAACCCATGAGAGAGTAGCTGTTAGGCATTTGGACGGGCACATGTCACTCTAATTTCCCGGCAGGAAGAAGAATTAACCAAAGTCTCAGCCACCCACCGGGAACCAGTATAGGACATGATCCAAAATTTTGGACTTGTGTTCAGCTCACAAAAAACGAGTTGAGAAATGGAGCTCAGGGGCACAGCAATTCACAAACTGGCAGAGTGATAAAGGACAACTATCGTCCAAAAATCTGTTGAGGGATGTCAACGAGGCGGACTTGAAAGCGAGGCAAAATAGCAGGAAACAGATTTCAAGAGGTACCTTGGAATCGCCTGTAAAGCACAGGAAGAGGGGCACAACTTGGACAATGGTGCACTTGGCCAAAAAGGGCGTATGCGTTTTCTCCTGAATATATTCAGGAGAAAACGCATACGCCCTTTTTGGCCAAGCAAGCAAGCGGGCAATGCAAATCTGCACTACAAAGAAGTATCACTTCCCACCGGTCAAAAGGGACATCCACAAAATGTGTAAAAACCAGAAAGGCAAGACAGGCCCTGGAGAACTGGGAGCCTTGTTATGCTGATGGGCGGGATGTAAATTGCCAACTGCCTCACTGGAGGAGTGCATTGTGTTCCCTAAAACAAGTAAACAACAGAGCTACAGAGCCAAGGCCACTTCCAGTCTAGGGAATATACCTTGGGAAAACTGAAAATCAATAAGAAAGAGCCACCTCCAAATTTAGGGCTGCACTGACTACAAGAACCTCAACTTGGGTACACCTTAAATATCCCAGGAAATATAAAAATGGTTCAAAACATTGTGGTACTTACGTACGATGGAATATCCCTCAGCCATGAAATCAATGTCATAAGACCAGTAGCAGCAAAGTGAGTGGATTCAGGTACGATGATTCTAAGTGAAATAAGTCACACAGAAAAAGAAACTTATCATAAGATATCACTTATGAAGATCCTGTAAACATGGCTACACGTGAATTGAGTTAGGAAAGGGAACAGAGTCTCACATTTAGAAAACACTCTTATGCCTGCATAAAGGGGAAGGAGAGGTGGGGTGATGCATAAAACCAGAGTTTGATATAAGCACAGGGACCGTTTCAAAAACCAACTTTGGAATTGACAAGACCGACACCTTCCTCAGTGAAAGAGACTCAAAACCCCATATTTCCCACAGAGGAATATATCTGACTAGTAAGAATCTTAAAACCTATGTATTGATATGTCTCCATAAGGGAATCAAGTGTGTCTAGAGTGGCATAAACATGGCAGCGAGAATCAGCTCAAACCCAGTATAAAAAGGAATTTCAAAAGCAAAACCAAAAAACAGGGAAATTCTTTACAATTCCTTCAGGGTGTCTGAGGAAACCTGGAAAGACCCTATGTACAATGACAGCTGGATGTGGCATAAGGCTGGACACTTGGGACTGAGAGGATTGGAGAGATTGGGTGAGCAAATGCAGACCCTTTCAAGCAATAATGCATGGCCCCCATTCCATGGGTCCCAACTCTCCAGGTTCAAGGGAATATTACTATAGCTATAACATGTACAGGAAACCTAGAGAATGGACACACTGTGAATACGAAAGGTTTCTAAAACTCAACAAATAGTCCCTCTCCTGGTGCTCCAGTTTGACTTTGCAACTGCCTTACTATCAATCTCCCAACTTGGAGAGACAGGCCCTTTAACCTCCTGGTTTGCACAGGTTCCCAATTTGGCAGAGGATGGAAGGGACGAGGGAGAACCCATGAGAGAGTAGCTGTTAGGCATTTGGACGGGCACATGTCACTCTAATTTCCCGGCAGGAAGAAGAATTAACCAAAGTCTCAGCCACCCACCGGGAACCAGTATAGGACATGATCCAAAATTTTGGACTTGTGTTCAGCTCACAAAAAACGAGTTGAGAAATGGAGCTCAGGGGCACAGCAATTCACAAACTGGCAGAGTGATAAAGGACAACTATCGTCCAAAAATCTGTTGAGGGAAGTCAACGAGGCGGACTTGAAAGCGAGGCAAAATAGCAGGAAACAGATTTCAAGAGGTACCTTGGAATCGCCTGTAAAGCACAGGAAGAGGGGCACAACTTGGACAATGGTGCACTTGGCCAAAAAGGGCGTATGCGTTTTCTCCTGAATATATTCAGGAGAAAACGCATACGCCCTTTTTGGCCAAGCAAGCAAGCGGGCAATGCAAATCTGCACTACAAAGAAGTATCACTTCCCACCGGTCAAAAGGGACATCCACAAAATGTGTAAAAACCAGAAAGGCAAGACAGGCCCTGGAGAACTGGGAGCCTTGTTATGCTGATGGGCGGGATGTAAATTGCCAACTGCCTCACTGGAGGAGTGCATTGTGTTCCCTAAAACAAGTAAACAACAGAGCTACAGAGCCAAGGCCACTTCCAGTCTAGGGAATATACCTTGGGAAAACTGAAAATCAATAAGAAAGAGCCACCTCCAAATTTAGGGCTGCACTGACTACAAGAACCTCAACTTGAGTACACCTTAAATATCCCAGGAAATATAAAAATGGTTCAAAACATTGTGGTACTTACGTACGATGGAATATCCCTCAGCCATGAAATCAATGTCATAAGACCAGTAGCAGCAAAGTGAGTGGATTCAGGTACGATGATTCTAAGTGAAATAAGTCACACAGAAAAAGAAACTTATCATAAGATATCACTTATGAAGATCCTGTAAACATGGCTACACGTGAATTGAGTTAGGAAAGGGAACAGAGTCTCACATTTAGAAAACACTCTTATGCCTGCATAAAGGGGAAGGAGAGGTGGGGTGATGCATAAAACCAGAGTTTGATATAAGCACAGGGACCGTTTCAAAAACCAACTTTGGAATTGACAAGACCGACACCTTCCTCAGTGAAAGAGACTCAAAACCCCATATTTCCCACAGAGGAATATATCTGACTAGTAAGAATCTTAAAACCTATGTATTGATATGTCTCCATAAGGGAATCAAGTGTGTCTAGAGTGGCATAAACATGGCAGCGAGAATCAGCTCAAACCCAGTATAAAAAGGAATTTCAAAAGCAAAACCAAAAAACAGGGAAATTCTTTACAATTCCTTCAGGGTGTCTGAGGAAACCTGGAAAGACCCTATGTACAATGACAGCTGGATGTGGCATAAGGCTGGACACTTGGGACTGAGAGGATTGGAGAGATTGGGTGAGCAAATGCAGACCCTTTCAAGCAATAATGCATGGCCCCCATTCCATGGGTCCCAACTCTCCAGGTTCAAGGGAATATTACTATAGCTATAACATGTACAGGAAACCTAGAGAATGGACACACTGTGAATACGAAAGGTTTCTAAAACTCAACAAATAGTCCCTCTCCTGGTGCTCCAGTTTGACTTTGCAACTGCCTTACTATCAATCTCCCAACTTGGAGAGACAGGCCCTTTAACCTCCTGGTTTGCACAGGTTCCCAATTTGGCAGAGGATGGAAGGGACGAGGGAGAACCCATGAGAGAGTAGCTGTTAGGCATTTGGACGGGCACATGTCACTCTAATTTCCCGGCAGGAAGAAGAATTAACCAAAGTCTCAGCCACCCACCGGGAACCAGTATAGGACATGATCCAAAATTTTGGACTTGTGTTCAGCTCACAAAAAACGAGTTGAGAAATGGAGCTCAGGGGCACAGCAATTCACAAACTGGCAGAGTGATAAAGGACAACTATCGTCCAAAAATCTGTTGAGGGAAGTCAACGAGGCGGACTTGAAAGCGAGGCAAAATAGCAGGAAACAGATTTCAAGAGGTACCTTGGAATCGCCTGTAAAGCACAGGAAGAGGGGCACAACTTGGACAATGGTGCACTTGGCCAAAAAGGGCGTATGCGTTTTCTCCTGAATATATTCAGGAGAAAACGCATACGCCCTTTTTGGCCAAGCAAGCAAGCGGGCAATGCAAATCTGCACTACAAAGAAGTATCACTTCCCACCGGTCAAAAGGGACATCCACAAAATGTGTAAAAACCAGAAAGGCAAGACAGGCCCTGGAGAACTGGGAGCCTTGTTATGCTGATGGGCGGGATGTAAATTGCCAACTGCCTCACTGGAGGAGTGCATTGTGTTCCCTAAAACAAGTAAACAACAGAGCTACAGAGCCAAGGCCACTTCCAGTCTAGGGAATATACCTTGGGAAAACTGAAAATCAATAAGAAAGAGCCACCTCCAAATTTAGGGCTGCACTGACTACAAGAACCTCAACTTGGGTACACCTTAAATATCCCAGGAAATATAAAAATGGTTCAAAACATTGTGGTACTTACGTACGATGGAATATCCCTCAGCCATGAAATCAATGTCATAAGACCAGTAGCAGCAAAGTGAGTGGATTCAGGTACGATGATTCTAAGTGAAATAAGTCACACAGAAAAAGAAACTTATCATAAGATATCACTTATGAAGATCCTGTAAACATGGCTACACGTGAATTGAGTTAGGAAAGGGAACAGAGTCTCACATTTAGAAAACACTCTTATGCCTGCATAAAGGGGAAGGAGAGGTGGGGTGATGCATAAAACCAGAGTTTGATATAAGCACAGGGACCGTTTCAAAAACCAACTTTGGAATTGACAAGACCGACACCTTCCTCAGTGAAAGAGACTCAAAACCCCATATTTCCCACAGAGGAATATATCTGACTAGTAAGAATCTTAAAACCTATGTATTGATATGTCTCCATAAGGGAATCAAGTGTGTCTAGAGTGGCATAAACATGGCAGCGAGAATCAGCTCAAACCCAGTATAAAAAGGAATTTCAAAAGCAAAACCAAAAAACAGGGAAATTCTTTACAATTCCTTCAGGGTGTCTGAGGAAACCTGGAAAGACCCTATGTACAATGACAGCTGGATGTGGCATAAGGCTGGACACTTGGGACTGAGAGGATTGGAGAGATTGGGTGAGCAAATGCAGACCCTTTCAAGCAATAATGCATGGCCCCCATTCCATGGGTCCCAACTCTCCAGGTTCAAGGGAATATTACTACAGCTATAACATGTACAGGAAACCTAGAGAATGGACACACTGTGAATACGAAAGGTTTCTAAAACTCAACAAATAGTCCCTCTCCTGGTGCTCCAGTTTGACTTTGCAACTGCCTTACTATCAATCTCCCAACTTGGAGAGACAGGCCCTTTAACCTCCTGGTTTGCACAGGTTCCCAATTTGGCAGAGGATGGAAGGGACGAGGGAGAACCCATGAGAGAGTAGCTGTTAGGCATTTGGACGGGCACATGTCACTCTAATTTCCCGGCAGGAAGAAGAATTAACCAAAGTCTCAGCCACCCACCGGGAACCAGTATAGGACATGATCCAAAATTTTGGACTTGCGTTCAGCTCACAAAAAACGAGTTGAGAAATGGAGCTCAGGGGCACAGCAATTCACAAACTGGCAGAGTGATAAAGGACAACTATCGTCCAAAAATCTGTTGAGGGAAGTCAACGAGGCGGACTTGAAAGCGAGGCAAAATAGCAGGAAACAGATTTCAAGAGGTACGTTGGAATCGCCTGTAAAGCACAGGAAGAGGGGCACAACTTGGACAATGGTGCACTTGGCCAAAAAGGGCGTATGCGTTTTCTCCTGAATATATTCAGGAGAAAACGCATACGCCCTTTTTGGCCAAGCAAGCAAGCGGGCAATGCAAATCTGCACTACAAAGAAGTATCACTTCCCACCGGTCAAAAGGGACATCCACAAAATGTGTAAAAACCAGAAAAGCAAGACAGGCCCTGGAGAACTGGGAGCCTTGTTATGCTGATGGGCGGGATGTAAACTGCCAACTGCCTCACTGGAGGAGTGCATTGTGTTCCCTAAAACAAGTAAACAACAGAGCTACAGAGCCAAGGCCACTTCCAGTCTAGGGAATATACCTTGGGAAAACTGAAAATCAATAAGAAAGAGCCACCTCCGAATTTAGGGCTGCACTGACTACAAAAACCTCAACTTGGGTACACCTTAAATATCCCAGGAAATATAAAAATGGTTCAAAACATTGTGGTACTTACGTACGATGGAATATCCCTCAGCCATGAAATCAATGTCATAAGACCAGTAGCAGCAAAGTGAGTGGATTCAGGTACGATGATTCTAAGTGAAATAAGTCACACAGAAAAAGAAACTTATCATAAGATATCACTTATGAAGATCCTGTAAACATGGCTACACGTGAACTGAGTTAGGAAAGAGAACAGAGTCTCACATTTAGAAAACACTCTTATGCCTGCATAAAGGGGAAGGAGAGGTGGGGTGATGCATAAAACCAGAGTGTGATATAAGCACAGGGACCGTTTCAAAAACCAACTTTGGAATAGACAAGACCTACACCTTCCTCAGTGAAAGAGACTCAAAACCCCATATTTCCCACAGAGGAATACATCTGACTAGTAAGAATCTTAAAACCTATGTATTGATATGTCTCCATAAGGGAATCAAGTGTGTCTAGAGTGGCATAAACATGGCAGCGAGAATCAGCTCAAACCCACTATAAAAAGGAATTTCAAAAGCAAAACCAAAAAACAGGGAAATTCTTTACAATTCCTTCATGGTGTCTGAGGAAACCTGGAAAGACCCTATCTACAATGACAGCTGTATGTGGCATAAGGCTGGACACTTGGGACTGAGAGGATTGGTGAGATTGGGTGAGCAAATGCAGACCCTTTCAAGCAATAATGCATGGCCCCCATTTCATGGGTCCCAAATCTCCAGGTTCAAGGGAATATTACTACAGCTATAACATGTACAGGAAACCTAGAGAATGGACACACTGTGAATACGAAAGGTTTCTAAAACTCAACGAATAGTCCCTCTCCTGGTGCTCCAGTTTGACTTTCTAACTGCCTTACTATCAATCTCCCAACTTGGAGAGACAGGCCCTTTAACCTCCTGGTTTGCACAGGTTCCCAATTTGGCAGAGGATGGAAGGGACGAGGGAGAACCCATGAGAGAGTAGCTGTTAGGCATTTGGACGGGCACATGTCACTCTAATTTCCCGGCAGGAAGAAGAATTAACCAAAGTCTCAGCCACCCACCGGGAACCAGTATAGTACATGATCCAAAATTTTGGACTTGCGTTCAGCTCACAAAAAACGAGTTGAGAAATGGAGCTCAGGGGCACAGCAATTCACAAACTGGCAGAGTGATAAAGGACAACTATCATCCAAAAATCTGTTGAGGGAAGTCAACGAGGTGGACTTGAAAGCGAGGCAAAATAGCAGGAAACAGATTTCAAGAGGTACGTTGGAATCGCCTGTAAAGCACAGGAAGAGGGGCACAACTTGGACAATGATGCACTTGGCCAAAAAGGGCGTATGCGTTTTCTCCTGAATATATTCAGGAGAAAACGCATACGCCCTTTTTGGCCAAGCAAGCAAGCGGGCAATGCAAATCTGCACTACAAAGAAGTATCACTTCCCACCGGTCAAAAGGGACATCCACAAAATGTGTAAAAACCAGAAAGGCAAGACAGGCCCTGGAGAACAGGGAGCCTTGTTATGCTGATGGGCGGGATGTAAATTGCCAACTGCCTCACTGGAGGAGTGCATTGTGTTCCCTAAAACAAGTAAACAACAGAGCTACAGAGCCAAGGCCACTTCCAGTCTAGGGAATATACCTTGGGAAAACTGAAAATCAATAAGAAAGAGCCACCTCCAAATTTAGGGCTGCACTGACTACAAGAACCTCAACTTGGGTACACCTTAAATATCCCAGGAAATATAAAAATGGTTCAAAACATTGTGGTACTTACGTATGATGGAATATCCCTCAGCCATGAAATCAATGTCATAAGACCAGTAGCAGCAAAGTGAGTGGATTCAGGTACGATGATTCTAAGTGAAATAAGTCACACAGAAAAAGAAACTTATCATAAGATATCACTTATGAAGATCCTGTAAACATGGCTACACGTGAACTGAGTTAGGAAAGAGAACAGAGTCTCACATTTAGAAAACACTCTTATGCCTGCATAAAGGGGATGGAGAGGTCGGGTGATGCATAAAACCAGAGTTTGATATAAGCACAGGGACCGTTCCAAAAACCAACTTTGGAATAGACAAGACCTACACCTTCCTCAGTGAAAGAGACTCAAAACCCCATATTTCCCGCAGAGGAATATATCTGACTAGTAAGAATCTTAAAACCTATGTATTGATATGACTCCATAAGGGAATCAAGTGTGTATAGAGTGGCATAAACATGGCAGCGAGAATCAGCTCAAACCCAGTATAAAAAGGAATTTCAAAAGCAAAACCAAAAAATAGGGAAATTCTTTACAATTCCTTCAGGGTGTCTGAGGAAACCTGGAAAGACCCTATCTACAATGACAGCTGTATGTGGCATAAGGCTGGACACTTGGGACTGAGAGGATTGGTGAGATTGGGTGAGCAAATGCAGACCCTTTCAAGCAATAATGCATGGCCCCCATTCCATGGGTCCCAACTCTCCAGGTTCAAGGGAATATTACTACAGCTATAACATGTACAGGAAACCTAGAGAATGGACACACTGTGAATACGAAAGGTTTCTAAAACTCAACGAATAGTCCCTCTCCTGGTGCTCCAGTTTGACTTTCTAACTGCCTTACTATCAATCTCCCAACTTGGAGAGACAGGCCCTTTAACCTCCTGGTTTGCACAGGTTCCCAATTTGGCAGAGGATGGAAGGGACGAGGGAGAACCCATGAGAGAGTAGCTGTTAGGCATTTGGACGGGCACATGTCACTCTAATTTCCCGGCAGGAAGAAGAATTAACCAAAGTCTCAGCCACCCACCGGGAACCAGTATAGGACATGATCCAAAATTTTGGACTTGCGTTCAGCTCACAAAAAACGAGTTGAGAAATGGAGCTCAGGGGCACAGCAATTCACAAACTGGCAGAGTGATAAAGGAAAACTATCATCCAAAAATCTGTTGAGGGAAGTCAACGAGGTGGACTTGAAAGCGAGGCAAAATAGCAGGAAACAGATTTCAAGAGGTACGTTGGAATCGCCTGTAAAGCACAGGAAGAGGGGCACAACTTGGACAATGATGCACTTGGCCAAAAAGGGCGTATGCGTTTTCTCCTGAATATATTCAGGAGAAAACGCATACGCCCTTTTTGGCCAAGCAAGCAAGCGGGCAATGCAAATCTGCACTACAAAGAAGTATCACTTCCCACCGGTCAAAAGGGACATCCACAAAATGTGTAAAAACCAGAAAGGCAAGACAGGCCCTGGAGAACAGGGAGCCTTGTTATGCTGATGGGCGGGATGTAAATTGCCAACTGCCTCACTGGAGGAGTGCATTGTGTTCCCTAAAACAAGTAAACAACAGAGCTACAGAGCCAAGGCCACTTCCAGTCTAGGGAATATACCTTGGGAAAACTGAAAATCAATAAAAAAGAGCCACCTCCAAATTTAGGGCTGCACTGACTACAAGAACCTCAACTTGGGTACACCTTAAATATCCCAGGAAATATAAAAATGGTTCAAAACATTGTGGTACTTACGTATGATGGAATATCCCTCAGCCATGAAATCAATGTCATAAGACCAGTAGCAGCAAAGTGAGTGGATTCAGGTACGATGATTCTAAGTGAAATAAGTCACACAGAAAAAGAAACTTATCATAAGATATCACTTAGGAAGATCCTGTAAACATGGCTACACGTGAACTCAGTTAGGAAAGAGAACAGAGTCTCACATTTAGAAAACACTCTTATGCCTGCATAAAGGGGATGGAGAGGTCGGGTGATGCATAAAACCAGAGTTTGATATAAGCACAGGGACCGTTCCAAAAACCAACTTTGGAATAGACAAGACCGACACCTTCCTCAGTGAAAGAGACTCAAAACCCCATATTTCCCGCAGAGGAATATATCTGACTAGTAAGAATCTTAAAACCTATGTATTGATATGACTCCATAAGGGAATCAAGTGTGTCTAGAGTGGCATAAACATGGCAGCGAGAATCAGCTCAAACCCACTATAAAAAGGAATTTCAAAAGCAAAACCAAAAAACAGGGAAATTCTTTACAATTCCTTCAGGGTGTCTGAGGAAACCTGGAAAGACCCTATCTACAATGACAGCTGTATGTGGCATAAGGCTGGACACTTGGGACTGAGAGGATTGGTGAGATTGGGTGAGCAAATGCAGACCCTTTCAAGCAATAATGCATGGCCCCCATTCCATGGGTCCCAAATCTCCAGGTTCAAGGGAATATTACTACAGCTATAACATGTACAGGAAACCTAGAGAATGGACACACTGTGAATACGAAAGGTTTCTAAAACTCAACGAATAGTCCCTCTCCTGGTGCTCCAGTTTGACTTTCTAACTGCCTTACTATCAATCTCCCAACTTGGAGAGACAGGCCCTTTAACCTCCTGGTTTGCACAGGTTCCCAATTTGGCAGAGGATGGAAGGGACGAGGGAGAACCCATGAGAGAGTAGCTGTTAGGCATTTGGACGGGCACATGTCACTCTAATTTCCCGGCAGGAAGAAGAATTAACCAAAGTCTCAGCCACCCACCGGGAACCAGTATAGTACATGATCCAAAATTTTGGACTTGCGTTCAGCTCACAAAAAACGAGTTGAGAAATGGAGCTCAGGGGCACAGCAATTCACAAACTGGCAGAGTGATAAAGGACAACTATCATCCAAAAATCTGTTGAGGGAAGTCAACGAGGTGGACTTGAAAGCGAGGCAAAATAGCAGGAAACAGATTTCAAGAGGTACGTTGGAATCGCCTGTAAAGCACAGGAAGAGGGGCACAACTTGGACAATGATGCACTTGGCCAAAAAGGGCGTATGCGTTTTCTCCTGAATATATTCAGGAGAAAACGCATACGCCCTTTTTGGCCAAGCAAGCAAGCGGGCAATGCAAATCTGCACTACAAAGAAGTATCACTTCCCACCGGTCAAAAGGGACATCCACAAAATGTGTAAAAACCAGAAAGGCAAGACAGGCCCTGGAGAACAGGGAGCCTTGTTATGCTGATGGGCGGGATGTAAATTGCCAACTGCCTCACTGGAGGAGTGCATTGTGTTCCCTAAAACAAGTAAACAACAGAGCTACAGAGCCAAGGCCACTTCCAGTCTAGGGAATATACCTTGGGAAAACTGAAAATCAATAAGAAAGAGCCACCTCCAAATTTAGGGCTGCACTGACTACAAGAACCTCAACTTGGGTACACCTTAAATATCCCAGGAAATATAAAAATGGTTCAAAACATTGTGGTACTTACGTATGATGGAATATCCCTCAGCCATGAAATCAATGTCATAAGACCAGTAGCAGCAAAGTGAGTGGATTCAGGTACGATGATTCTAAGTGAAATAAGTCACACAGAAAAAGAAACTTATCATAAGATATCACTTATGAAGATCCTGTAAACATGGCTACACGTGAACTGAGTTAGGAAAGAGAACAGAGTCTCACATTTAGAAAACACTCTTATGCCTGCATAAAGGGGATGGAGAGGTCGGGTGATGCATAAAACCAGAGTTTGATATAAGCACAGGGACCGTTCCAAAAACCAACTTTGGAATAGACAAGACCTACACCTTCCTCAGTGAAAGAGACTCAAAACCCCATATTTCCCGCAGAGGAATATATCTGACTAGTAAGAATCTTAAAACCTATGTATTGATATGACTCCATAAGGGAATCAAGTGTGTCTAGAGTGGCATAAACATGGCAGCGAGAATCAGCTCAAACCCAGTATAAAAAGGAATTTCAAAAGCAAAACCAAAAAATAGGGAAATTCTTTACAATTCTTTCAGGGTGTCTGAGGAAACCTGGAAAGACCCTATCTACAATGACAGCTGTATGTGGCATAAGGCTGGACACTTGGGACTGAGAGGATTGGTGAGATTGGGTGAGCAAATGCAGACCCTTTCAAGCAATAATGCATGGCCCCCATTCCATGGGTCCCAACTCTCCAGGTTCAAGGGAATATTACTACAGCTATAACATGTACAGGAAACCTAGAGAATGGACACACTGTGAATACGAAAGGTTTCTAAAACTCAACGAATAGTCCCTCTCCTGGTGCTCCAGTTTGACTTTCTAACTGCCTTACTATCAATCTCCCAACTTGGAGAGACAGGCCCTTTAACCTCCTGGTTTGCACAGGTTCCCAATTTGGCAGAGGATGGAAGGGACGAGGGAGAACCCATGAGAGAGTAGCTGTTAGGCATTTGGACGGGCACATGTCACTCTAATTTCCCGGCAGGAAGAAGAATTAACCAAAGTCTCAGCCACCCACCGGGAACCAGTATAGGACATGATCCAAAATTTTGGACTTGCGTTCAGCTCACAAAAAACGAGTTGAGAAATGGAGCTCAGGGGCACAGCAATTCACAAACTGGCAGAGTGATAAAGGAAATCTATCATCCTAAAATCTGTTGAGGGAAGTCAACGAGGTGGACTTGAAAGCGAGGCAAAATAGCAGGAAACAGATTTCAAGAGGTACGTTGGAATCGCCTGTAAAGCACAGGAAGAGGGGCACAACTTGGACAATGATGCACTTGGCCAAAAAGGGCGTATGCGTTTTCTCCTGAATATATTCAGGAGAAAACGCATACGCCCTTTTTGGCCAAGCAAGCAAGCGGGCAATGCAAATCTGCACTACAAAGAAGTATCACTTCCCACCGGTCAAAAGGGACATCCACAAAATGTGTAAAAACCAGAAAGGCAAGACAGGCCCTGGAGAACAGGGAGCCTTGTTATGCTGATGGGCGGGATGTAAATTGCCAACTGCCTCACTGGAGGAGTGCATTGTGTTCCCTAAAACAAGTAAACAACAGAGCTACAGAGCCAAGGCCACTTCCAGTCTAGGGAATATACCTTGGGAAAACTGAAAATCAATAAAAAAGAGCCACCTCCAAATTTAGGGCTGCACTGACTACAAGAACCTCAACTTGGGTACACCTTAAATATCCCAGGAAATATAAAAATGGTTCAAAACATTGTGGTACTTACGTATGATGGAATATCCCTCAGCCATGAAATCAATGTCATAAGACCAGTAGCAGCAAAGTGAGTGGATTCAGGTACGATGATTCTAAGTGAAATAAGTCACACAGAAAAAGAAACTTATCATAAGATATCACTTAGGAAGATCCTGTAAACATGGCTACACGTGAACTGAGTTAGGAAAGAGAACAGAGTCTCACATTTAGAAAACACTCTTATGCCTGCATAAAGGGGATGGAGAGGTCGGGTGATGCATAAAACCAGAGTTTGATATAAGCACAGGGACCGTTCCAAAAACCAACTTTGGAATAGACAAGACCGACACCTTCCTCAGTGAAAGAGACTCAAAACCCCATATTTCCCGCAGAGGAATATATCTGACTAGTAAGAATCTTAAAACCTATGTATTGATATGACTCCATAAGGGAATCAAGTGTGTCTAGAGTGGCATAAACATGGCAGCGAGAATCAGCTCAAACCCACTATAAAAAGGAATTTCAAAAGCAAAACCAAAAAACAGGGAAATTCTTTACAATTCCTTCAGGGTGTCTGAGGAAACCTGGAAAGACCCTATCTACAATGACAGCTGGATGTGGCATAAGGCTGGACACTTGGGACTGAGAGGATTGGTGAGATTGGGTGAGCAAATGCAGACCCTTTCAAGCAATAATGCATGGCCCCCATTCCATGGGTCCCAAATCTCCAGGTTCAAGGGAATATTACTACAGCTATAACATGTACAGGAAACCTAGAGAATGGACACACTGTGAATACGAAAGGTTTCTAAAACTCAACGAATAGTCCCTCTCCTGGTGCTCCAGTTTGACTTTCTAACTGCCTTACTATCAATCTCCCAACTTGGAGAGACAGGCCCTTTAACCTCCTGGTTTGCACAGGTTCCCAATTTGGCAGAGGATGGAAGGGACGAGGGAGAACCCATGAGAGAGTAGCTGTTAGGCATTTGGACGGGCACATGTCACTCTAATTTCCCGGCAGGAAGAAGAATTAACCAAAGTCTCAGCCACCCACCGGGAACCAGTATAGGACATGATCCAAAATTTTGGACTTGCGTTCAGCTCACAAAAAACGAGTTGAGAAATGGAGCTCAGGGGCACAGCAATTCACAAACTGGCAGAGTGATAAAGGACAACTATCATCCAAAAATCTGTTGAGGGAAGTCAACGAGGTGGAATTGAAAGCGAGGCAAAATAGCAGGAAACAGATTTCAAGAGGTACGTTGGAATCGCCTGTAAAGCACAGGAAGAGGGGCACAACTTGGACAATGATGCACTTGGCCAAAAAGGGCGTATGCGTTTTCTCCTGAATATATTCAGGAGAAAACGCATACGCCCTTTTTGGCCAAGCAAGCAAGCGGGCAATGCAAATCTGCACTACAAAGAAGTATCACTTCCCACCGGTCAAAAGGGACATCCACAAAATGTGTAAAAACCAGAAAGGCAAGACAGGCCCTGGAGAACAGGGAGCCTTGTTATGCTGATGGGCGGGATGTAAATTGCCAACTGCCTCACTGGAGGAGTGCATTGTGTTCCCTAAAACAAGTAAACAACAGAGCTACAGAGCCAAGGCCACTTCCAGTCTAGGGAATATACCTTGGGAAAACTGAAAATCAATAAGAAAGAGCCACCTCCAAATTTAGGGCTGCACTGACTACAAGAACCTCAACTTGGGTACACCTTAAATATCCCAGGAAATATAAAAATGGTTCAAAACATTGTGGTACTTACGTATGATGGAATATCCCTCAGCCATGAAATCAATGTCATAAGACCAGTAGCAGCAAAGTGAGTGGATTCAGGTACGATGATTCTAAGTGAAATAAGTCACACAGAAAAAGAAACTTATCATAAGATATCACTTATGAAGATCCTGTAAACATGGCTACACGTGAACTGAGTTAGGAAAGAGAACAGAGTCTCACATTTAGAAAACACTCTTATGCCTGCATAAAGGGGATGGAGAGGTCGGGTGATGCATAAAACCAGAGTTTGATATAAGCACAGGGACCGTTCCAAAAACCAACTTTGGAATAGACAAGACCTACACCTTCCTCAGTGAAAGAGACTCAAAACCCCATATTTCCCGCAGAGGAATATATCTGACTAGTAAGAATCTTAAAACCTATGTATTGATATGACTCCATAAGGGAATCAAGTGTGTCTAGAGTGGCATAAACATGGCAGCGAGAATCAGCTCAAACCCAGTATAAAAAGGAATTTCAAAAGCAAAACCAAAAAATAGGGAAATTCTTTACAATTCTTTCAGGGTGTCTGAGGAAACCTGGAAAGACCCTATCTACAATGACAGCTGTATGTGGCATAAGGCTGGACACTTGGGACTGAGAGGATTGGTGAGATTGGGTGAGCAAATGCAGACCCTTTCAAGCAATAATGCATGGCCCCCATTCCATGGGTCCCAACTCTCCAGGTTCAAGGGAATATTACTACAGCTATAACATGTACAGGAAACCTAGAGAATGGACACACTGTGAATACGAAAGGTTTCTAAAACTCAACGAATAGTCCCTCTCCTGGTGCTCCAGTTTGACTTTCTAACTGCCTTACTATCAATCTCCCAACTTGGAGAGACAGGCCCTTTAACCTCCTGGTTTGCACAGGTTCCCAATTTGGCAGAGGATGGAAGGGACGAGGGAGAACCCATGAGAGAGTAGCTGTTAGGCATTTGGACGGGCACATGTCACTCTAATTTCCCGGCAGGAAGAAGAATTAACCAAAGTCTCAGCCACCCACCGGGAACCAGTATAGGACATGATCCAAAATTTTGGACTTGCGTTCAGCTCACAAAAAACGAGTTGAGAAATGGAGCTCAGGGGCACAGCAATTCACAAACTGGCAGAGTGATAAAGGAAAACTATCATCCAAAAATCTGTTGAGGGAAGTCAACGAGGTGGACTTGAAAGCGAGGCAAAATAGCAGGAAACAGATTTCAAGAGGTACGTTGGAATCGCCTGTAAAGCACAGGAAGAGGGGCACAACTTGGACAATGATGCACTTGGCCAAAAAGGGCGTATGCGTTTTCTCCTGAATATATTCAGGAGAAAACGCATACGCCCTTTTTGGCCAAGCAAGCAAGCGGGCAATGCAAATCTGCACTACAAAGAAGTATCACTTCCCACCGGTCAAAAGGGACATCCACAAAATGTGTAAAAACCAGAAAGGCAAGACAGGCCCTGGAGAACAGGGAGCCTTGTTATGCTGATGGGCGGGATGTAAATTGCCAACTGCCTCACTGGAGGAGTGCATTGTGTTCCCTAAAACAAGTAAACAACAGAGCTACAGAGCCAAGGCCACTTCCAGTCTAGGGAATATACCTTGGGAAAACTGAAAATCAATAAAAAAGAGCCACCTCCAAATTTAGGGCTGCACTGACTACAAGAACCTCAACTTGGGTACACCTTAAATATCCCAGGAAATATAAAAATGGTTCAAAACATTGTGGTACTTACGTATGATGGAATATCCCTCAGCCATGAAATCAATGTCATAAGACCAGTAGCAGCAAAGTGAGTGGATTCAGGTACGATGATTCTAAGTGAAATAAGTCACACAGAAAAAGAAACTTATCATAAGATATCACTTATGAAGATCCTGTAAACATGGCTACACGTGAACTGAGTTAGGAAAGAGAACAGAGTCTCACATTTAGAAAACACTCTTATGCCTGCATAAAGGGGATGGAGAGGTCGGGTGATGCATAAAACCAGAGTTTGATATAAGCACAGGGACCGTTCCAAAAACCAACTTTGGAATAGACAAGACCTACACCTTCCTCAGTGAAAGAGACTCAAAACCCCATATTTCCCGCAGAGGAATATATCTGACTAGTAAGAATCTTAAAACCTATGTATTGATATGACTCCATAAGGGAATCAAGTGTGTCTAGAGTGGCATAAACATGGCAGCGAGAATCAGCTCAAACCCAGTATAAAAAGGAATTTCAAAAGCAAAACCAAAAAATAGGGAAATTCTTTACAATTCTTTCAGGGTGTCTGAGGAAACCTGGAAAGACCCTATCTACAATGACAGCTGTATGTGGCATAAGGCTGGACACTTGGGACTGAGAGGATTGGTGAGATTGGGTGAGCAAATGCAGACCCTTTCAAGCAATAATGCATGGCCCCCATTCCATGGGTCCCAACTCTCCAGGTTCAAGGGAATATTACTACAGCTATAACATGTACAGGAAACCTAGAGAATGGACACACTGTGAATACGAAAGGTTTCTAAAACTCAACGAATAGTCCCTCTCCTGGTGCTCCAGTTTGACTTTCTAACTGCCTTACTATCAATCTCCCAACTTGGAGAGACAGGCCCTTTAACCTCCTGGTTTGCACAGGTTCCCAATTTGGCAGAGGATGGAAGGGACGAGGGAGAACCCATGAGAGAGTAGCTGTTAGGCATTTGGACGGGCACATGTCACTCTAATTTCCCGGCAGGAAGAAGAATTAACCAAAGTCTCAGCCACCCACCGGGAACCAGTATAGGACATGATCCAAAATTTTGGACTTGCGTTCAGCTCACAAAAAACGAGTTGAGAAATGGAGCTCAGGGGCACAGCAATTCACAAACTGGCAGAGTGATAAAGGAAAACTATCATCCAAAAATCTGTTGAGGGAAGTCAACGAGGTGGACTTGAAAGCGAGGCAAAATAGCAGGAAACAGATTTCAAGAGGTACGTTGGAATCGCCTGTAAAGCACAGGAAGAGGGGCACAACTTGGACAATGATGCACTTGGCCAAAAAGGGCGTATGCGTTTTCTCCTGAATATATTCAGGAGAAAACGCATACGCCCTTTTTGGCCAAGCAAGCAAGCGGGCAATGCAAATCTGCACTACAAAGAAGTATCACTTCCCACCGGTCAAAAGGGACATCCACAAAATGTGTAAAAACCAGAAAGGCAAGACAGGCCCTGGAGAACAGGGAGCCTTGTTATGCTGATGGGCGGGATGTAAATTGCCAACTGCCTCACTGGAGGAGTGCATTGTGTTCCCTAAAACAAGTAAACAACAGAGCTACAGAGCCAAGGCCACTTCCAGTCTAGGGAATATACCTTGGGAAAACTGAAAATCAATAAAAAAGAGCCACCTCCAAATTTAGGGCTGCACTGACTACAAGAACCTCAACTTGGGTACACCTTAAATATCCCAGGAAATATAAAAATGGTTCAAAACATTGTGGTACTTACGTATGATGGAATATCCCTCAGCCATGAAATCAATGTCATAAGACCAGTAGCAGCAAAGTGAGTGGATTCAGGTACGATGATTCTAAGTGAAATAAGTCACACAGAAAAAGAAACTTATCATAAGATATCACTTATGAAGATCCTGTAAACATGGCTACACGTGAACTGAGTTAGGAAAGAGAACAGAGTCTCACATTTAGAAAACACTCTTATGCCTGCATAAAGGGGATGGAGAGGTCGGGTGATGCATAAAACCAGAGTTTGATATAAGCACAGGGACCGTTCCAAAAACCAACTTTGGAATAGACAAGACCGACACCTTCCTCAGTGAAAGAGACTCAAAACCCCATATTTCCCGCAGAGGAATATATCTGACTAGTAAGAATCTTAAAACCTATGTATTGATATGACTCCATAAGGGAATCAAGTGTGTCTAGAGTGGCATAAACATGGCAGCGAGAATCAGCTCAAACCCACTATAAAAAGGAATTTCAAAAGCAAAACCAAAAAACAGGGAAATTCTTTACAATTCCTTCAGGGTGTCTGAGGAAACCTGGAAAGACCCTATCTACAATGACAGCTGGATGTGGCATAAGGCTGGACACTTGGGACTGAGAGGATTGGTGAGATTGGGTGAGCAAATGCAGACCCTTTCAAGCAATAATGCATGGCCCCCATTCCATGGGTCCCAACTCTCCAGGTTCAAGGGAATATTACTACAGCTATAACATGTACAGGAAACCTAGAAAATGGACACACTGTGAATACGAAAGGTTTCTAAAACTCAACGAATAGTCCCTCTCCTGGTGCTCCAGTTTGACTTTCTAACTGCCTTACTATCAATCTCCCAACTTGGAGAGACAGGCCCTTTAACCTCCTGGTTTGCACAGGTTCCCAATTTGGCAGAGGATGGAAGGGACGAGGGAGAACCCATGAGAGAGTAGCTGTTAGGCATTTGGACGGGCACATGTCACTCTAATTTCCCGGCAGGAAGAAGAATTAACCAAAGTCTCAGCCACCCACCGGGAACCAGTATAGTACATGATCCAAAATTTTGGACTTGCGTTCAGCTCACAAAAAACGAGTTGAGAAATGGAGCTCAGGGGCACAGCAATTCACAAACTGGCAGAGTGATAAAGGACAACTATCATCCAAAAATCTGTTGAGGGAAGTCAACGAGGTGGACTTGAAAGCGAGGCAAAATAGCAGGAAACAGATTTCAAGAGGTACCTTGGAATCGCCTGTAAAGCACAGGAAGAGGGGCACAACTTGGACAATGGTGCACTTGGCCAAAAAGGGCGTATGCGTTTTCTCCTGAATATATTCAGGAGAAAACGCATACGCCCTTTTTGGCCAAGCAAGCAAGCGGGCAATGCAAATCTGCACTACAAAGAAGTATCACTTCCCACCGGTCAAAAGGGACATCCACAAAATGTGTAAAAACCAGAAAGGCAAGACAGGCCCTGGAGAACAGGGAGCCTTGTTATGCTGATGGGCGGGATGTAAATTGCCAACTGCCTCACTGGAGGAGTGCATTGTGTTCCCTAAAACAAGTAAACAACAGAGCTACAGAGCCAAGGCCACTTCCAGTCTAGGGAATATACCTTGGGAAAACTGAAAATCAATAAGAAAGAGCCACCTCCAAATTTAGGGCTGCACTGACTACAAGAACCTCAACTTGGGTACACCTTAAATATCCCAGGAAATATAAAAATGGTTCAAAACATTGTGGTACTTACGTATGATGGAATATCCCTCAGCCATGAAATCAATGTCATAAGACCAGTAGCAGCAAAGTGAGTGGATTCAGGTACGATGATTCTAAGTGAAATAAGTCACACAGAAAAAGAAACTTATCATAAGATATCACTTATGAAGATCCTGTAAACATGGCTACACGTGAACTGAGTTAGGAAAGAGAACAGAGTCTCACATTTAGAAAACACTCTTATGCCTGCATAAAGGGGATGGAGAGGTCGGGTGATGCATAAAACCAGAGTTTGATATAAGCACAGGGACCGTTCCAAAAACCAACTTTGGAATAGACAAGACCTACACCTTCCACAGTGAAAGAGACTCAAAACCCCATATTTCCCGCAGAGGAATATATCTGACTAGTAAGAATCTTAAAACCTATGTATTGATATGACTCCATAAGGGAATCAAGTGTGTCTAGAGTGGCATAAACATGGCAGCGAGAATCAGCTCAAACGCACTATAAAAAGGAATTTCAAAAGCAAAACCAAAAAATAGGGAAATTATTTACAATTCCTTCAGGGTGTCTGAGGAAATCTGGAAAGACCCTATCTACAATGACAGCTGTATGTGGCATAAGGCTGGACACTTGGGACTGAGAGGATTGGTGAGATTGGGTGAGCAAATGCAGACCCTTTCAAGCAATAATGCATGGCCCCCATTCCATGGGTCCCAACTCTCCAGGTTCAAGGGAATATTACTACAGCTATAACATGTACAGGAAACCTAGAGAATGGACACACTGTGAATACGAAAGGTTTCTAAAACTCAACGAATAGTCCCTCTCCTGGTGCTCCAGTTTGACTTTCTAACTGCCTTACTATCAATCTCCCAACTTGGAGAGACAGGCCCTTTAACCTCCTGGTTTGCACAGGTTCCCAATTTGGCAGAGGATGGAAGGGACGAGGGAGAACCCATGAGAGAGTAGCTGTTAGGCATTTGGACGGGCACATGTCACTCTAATTTCCCGGCAGGAAGAAGAATTAACCAAAGTCTCAGCCACCCACCGGGAACCAGTATAGGACATGATCCAAAATTTTGGACTTGCGTTCAGCTCACAAAAAACGAGTTGAGAAATGGAGCTCAGGGGCACAGCAATTCACAAACTGGCAGAGTGATAAAGGAAAACTATCATCCAAAAATCTGTTGAGGGAAGTCAACGAGGTGGACTTGAAAGCGAGGCAAAATAGCAGGAAACAGATTTCAAGAGGTACGTTGGAATCGCCTGTAAAGCACAGGAAGAGGGGCACAACTTGGACAATGATGCACTTGGCCAAAAAGGGCGTATGCGTTTTCTCCTGAATATATTCAGGAGAAAACGCATACGCCCTTTTTGGCCAAGCAAGCAAGCGGGCAATGCAAATCTGCACTACAAAGAAGTATCACTTCCCACCGGTCAAAAGGGACATCCACAAAATGTGTAAAAACCAGAAAGGCAAGACAGGCCCTGGAGAACAGGGAGCCTTGTTATGCTGATGGGCGGGATGTAAATTGCCAACTGCCTCACTGGAGGAGTGCATTGTGTTCCCTAAAACAAGTAAACAACAGAGCTACAGAGCCAAGGCCACTTCCAGTCTAGGGAATATACCTTGGGAAAACTGAAAATCAATAAGAAAGAGCCACCTCCAAATTTAGGGCTGCACTGACTACAAGAACCTCAACTTGGGTACACCTTAAATATCCCAGGAAATATAAAAATGGTTCAAAACATTGTGGTACTTACGTATGATGGAATATCCCTCAGCCATGAAATCAATGTCATAAGACCAGTAGCAGCAAAGTGAGTGGATTCAGGTACGATGATTCTAAGTGAAATAAGTCACACAGAAAAAGAAACTTATCATAAGATATCACTTATGAAGATCCTGTAAACATGGCTACACGTGAACTGAGTTAGGAAAGAGAACAGAGTCTCACATTTAGAAAACACTCTTATGCCTGCATAAAGGGGATGGAGAGGTCGGGTGATGCATAAAACCAGAGTTTGATATAAGCACAGGGACCGTTCCAAAAACCAACTTTGGAATAGACAAGACCTACACCTTCCACAGTGAAAGAGACTCAAAACCCCATATTTCCCGCAGAGGAATATATCTGACTAGTAAGAATCTTAAAACCTATGTATTGATATGACTCCATAAGGGAATCAAGTGTGTCTAGAGTGGCATAAACATGGCAGCGAGAATCAGCTCAAACGCACTATAAAAAGGAATTTCAAAAGCAAAACCAAAAAATAGGGAAATTATTTACAATTCCTTCAGGGTGTCTGAGGAAATCTGGAAAGACCCTATCTACAATGACAGCTGTATGTGGCATAAGGCTGGACACTTGGGACTGAGAGGATTGGTGAGATTGGGTGAGCAAATGCAGACCCTTTCAAGCAATAATGCATGGCCCCCATTCCATGGGTCCCAACTCTCCAGGTTCAAGGGAATATTACTACAGCTATAACATGTACAGGAAACCTAGAGAATGGACACACTGTGAATACGAAAGGTTTCTAAAACTCAACGAATAGTCCCTCTCCTGGTGCTCCAGTTTGACTTTCTAACTGCCTTACTATCAATCTCCCAACTTGGAGAGACAGGCCCTTTAACCTCCTGGTTTGCACAGGTTCCCAATTTGGCAGAGGATGGAAGGGACGAGGGAGAACCCATGAGAGAGTAGCTGTTAGGCATTTGGACGGGCACATGTCACTCTAATTTCCCGGCAGGAAGAAGAATTAACCAAAGTCTCAGCCACCCACCGGGAACCAGTATAGGACATGATCCAAAATTTTGGACTTGCGTTCAGCTCACAAAAAACGAGTTGAGAAATGGAGCTCAGGGGCACAGCAATTCACAAACTGGCAGAGTGATAAAGGAAAACTATCATCCAAAAATCTGTTGAGGGAAGTCAACGAGGTGGACTTGAAAGCGAGGCAAAATAGCAGGAAACAGATTTCAAGAGGTACGTTGGAATCGCCTGTAAAGCACAGGAAGAGGGGCACAACTTGGACAATGATGCACTTGGCCAAAAAGGGCGTATGCGTTTTCTCCTGAATATATTCAGGAGAAAACGCATACGCCCTTTTTGGCCAAGCAAGCAAGCGGGCAATGCAAATCTGCACTACAAAGAAGTATCACTTCCCACCGGTCAAAAGGGACATCCACAAAATGTGTAAAAACCAGAAACGCAAGACAGGCCCTGGAGAACAGGGAGCCTTGTTATGCTGATGGGCGGGATGTAAATTGCCAACTGCCTCACTGGAGGAGTGCATTGTGTTCCCTAAAACAAGTAAACAACAGAGCTACAGAGCCAAGGCCACTTCCAGTCTAGGGAATATACCTTGGGAAAACTGAAAATCAATAAAAAAGAGCCACCTCCAAATTTAGGGCTGCACTGACTACAAGAACCTCAACTTGGGTACACCTTAAATATCCCAGGAAATATAAAAATGGTTCAAAACATTGTGGTACTTACGTATGATGGAATATCCCTCAGCCATGAAATCAATGTCATAAGACCAGTAGCAGCAAAGTGAGTGGATTCAGGTACGATGATTCTAAGTGAAATAAGTCACACAGAAAAAGAAACTTATCATAAGATATCACTTAGGAAGATCCTGTAAACATGGCTACACGTGAACTGAGTTAGGAAAGAGAACAGAGTCTCACATTTAGAAAACACTCTTATGCCTGCATAAAGGGGATAGAGAGGTCGGGTGATGCATAAAACCAGAGTTTGATATAAGCACAGGGACCGTTCCAAAAACCAACTTTGGAATAGACAAGACCGACAACTTCCTCAGTGAAAGAGACTCAAAACCCCATATTTCCCGCAGAGGAATATATCTGACTAGTAAGAATCTTAAAACCTATGTATTGATATGACTCCATAAGGGAATCAAGTGTGTCTAGAGTGGCATAAACATGGCAGCGAGAATCAGCTCAAACCCACTATAAAAAGGAATTTCAAAAGCAAAACCAAAAAACAGGGAAATTCTTTACAATTCCTTCAGGGTGTCTGAGGAAACCTGGAAAGACCCTATCTACAATGACAGCTGGATGTGGCATAAGGCTGGACACTTGGGACTGAGAGGATTGGTGAGATTGGGTGAGCAAATGCAGACCCTTTCAAGCAATAATGCATGGCCCCCATTCCATGGGTCCCAACTCTCCATGTTCAAGGGAATATTACTACAGCTATAACATGTACAGGAAACCTAGAGAATGGACACACTGTGAATACGAAAGGTTTCTAAAACTCAACGAATAGTCCCTCTCCTGGTGCTCCAGTTTGACTTTCCAACTGCCTTACTATCAATCTCCCAACTTGGAGAGACAGGCCCTTTAACCTCCTGGTTTGCACAGGTTCCCAATTTGGCAGAGGATGGAAGGGACGAGGGAGAACCCATGAGAGAGTAGCTGTTAGGCATTTGGACGGGCACATGTCACTCTAATTTCCCGGCAGGAAGAAGAATTAACCAAAGTCTCAGCCACCCACCGGGAACCAGTATAGGACATGATCCAAAATTTTGGACTTGCGTTCAGCTCACAAAAAACGAGTTGAGAAATGGAGCTCAGGGGCACAGCAATTCACAAACTGGCAGAGTGATAAAGGACAACTATCGTCCAAAAATCTGTTGAGGGAAGTCAACGAGGCGGACTTGAAAGCGAGGCAAAATAGCAGGAAACAGATTTCAAGAGGTACCTTGGAATCGCCTGTAAAGCACAGGAAGAGGGGCACAACTTGGACAATGGTGCACTTGGCCAAAAAGGGCGTATGCGTTTTCTCCTGAATATATTCAGGAGAAAACGCATACGCCCTTTTTGGCCAAGCAAGCAAGCGGGCAATGCAAATCTGCACTACAAAGAAGTATCATTTCCCACCGGTCAAAAGGGACATCCACAAAATGTGTAAAAACCAGAAAGGCAAGACAGGCCCTGGAGAACTGGGAGCCTTGTTATGCTGATGGACGGGATGTAAATTGCCAACTGCCTCACTGGAGGAGTGCATTGTGTTCCCTAAAACAAGTAAACAACAGAGCTACAGAGCCAAGGCCACTTCCAGTCTAGGGAATATACCTTGGGAAAACTGAAAATCAATAAGAAAGAGCCACCTCCAAATTTAGGGCTGCACTGACTACAAGAACCTCAACTTGGGTACACCTTAAATATCCCAGGAAATATAAAAATGGTTCAAAACATTGTGGTACTTACGTACGATGGAATATCCCTCAGCCATGAAATCAATGTCATAAGACCAGTAGCAGCAAAGTGACTGGATTCAGGTACGATGATTCTAAGTGAAATAAGTCACACAGAAAAAGAAACTTATCATAAGATATCACTTATGAAGATCCTGTAAACATGGCTACACGTGAACTGAGTTAGGAAAGAGAACAGAGTCTCACATTTAGAAAACACTCTTATGCCTGCATAAAGGGGAAGGAGAGGTGGGGTGATGCATAAAACCAGAGTTTGATATAAGCACAGGGACCGTTTCAAAAACCAACTTTGGAATTGACAAGACCGACACCTTCCTCAGTGAAAGAGACTCAAAACCCCATATTTCCCACAGAGGAATATATCTGACTAGTAAGAATCTTAAAACCTATGTATTGATATGTCTCCATAAGGGAATCAAGTGTGTCTAGAGTGGCATAAACATGGCAGCGAGAATCAGCTCAAACCCACTATAAAAAGGAATTTCAAAAGCAAAACCAAAAAACAGGGAAATTCTTTACAGTTCCTTCAGGGTGTCTGAGGAAACCTGGAAAGACCCTATCTACAATGACAGCTGGATGTGGCATAAGGCTGGACACTTGGGACTGAGAGGATTGGTGAGATTGGGTGAGCAAATGCAGACCCTTTCAAGCAATAATGCATGGCACCCATTCCATGGGTCCCAACTCTCCATGTTCAAGGGAATATTACTACAGCTATAACATGTACAGGAAACCTAGAGAATGGACACACTGTGAATACGAAAGGTTTCTAAAACTCAACGAATAGTCCCTCTCCTGGTGCTCCAGTTTGACTTTCCAACTGCCTTACTATCAATCTCCCAACTTGGAGAGACAGGCCCTTTAACCTCCTGGTTTGCACAGGTTCCCAATTTGGCAGAGGATGGAAGGGACGAGGGAGAACCCATGAGAGAGTAGCTGTTAGGCATTTGGACGGGCACATATCACTCTAATTTCCCGGCAGGAAGAAGAATTAACCAAAGTCTCAGCCACCCACCGGGAACCAGTATAGGACATGATCCAAAATTTTGGACTTGCGTTCAGCTCACAAAAAACGAGTTGAGAAATGGAGCTCAGGGGCACAGCAATTCACAAACTGGCAGAGTGATAAAGGACAACTATCGTCCAAAAATCTGTTGAGGGAAGTCAACGAGGCGGACTTGAAAGTGAGGCAAAATAGCAGGAAACAGATTTCAAGAGGTACGTTGGAATCGCCTGTAAAGCACAGGAAGAGGGGCACAACTTGGACAATGGTGCACTTGGCCAAAAAGGGCGTATGCGTTTTCTCCTGAATATATTCAGGAGAAAACGCATACGCCCTTTTTGGCCAAGCAAGCAAGCGGGCAATGCAAATCTGCACTACAAAGAAGTATCACTTCCCACCGGTCAAAAGGGACATCCACAAAATGTGTAAAAACCAGAAAGGCAAGACAGGCCCTGGAGAACTGGGAGCCTTGTTATGCTGATGGGCGGGATGTAAACTGCCAACTGCCTCACTGGAGGAGTGCATTGTGTTCCCTAAAACAAGTAAACAACAGAGCTACAGAGCCAAGGCCACTTCCAGTCTAGGGAATATACCTTGGGAAAACTGAAAATCAATAAGAAAGAGCCACCTCCGAATTTAGGGCTGCACTGACTACAAAAACCTCAACTTGGGTACACCTTAAATATCCCAGGAAATATAAAAATGGTTCAAAACATTGTGGTACTTACGTACGATGGAATATCCCTCAGCCATGAAATCAATGTCATAAGACCAGTAGCAGCAAAGTGAGTGGATTCAGGTACGATGATTCTAAGTGAAATAAGTCACACAGAAAAAGAAACTTATCATAAGATATCACTTATGAAGATCCTGTAAACATGGCTACACGTGAACTGAGTTAGGAAAGAGAACAGAGTCTCACATTTAGAAAACACTCTTATGCCTGCATAAAGGGGAAGGAGAGGTGGGGTGATGCATAAAACCAGAGTGTGATATAAGCACAGGGACCGTTTCAAAAACCAACTTTGGAATAGACAAGACCTACACCTTCCTCAGTGAAAGAGACTCAAAACCCCATATTTCCCACAGAGGAATATATCTGACTAGTAAGAATCTTAAAACCTATGTATTGATATGTCTCCATAAGGGAATCAAGTGTGTCTAGAGTGGCATAAACATGGCAGCGAGAATCAGCTCAAAACCACTATAAAAAGGAATTTCAAAAGCAAAACCAAAAAACAGGGAAATTCTTTACAATTCCTTCAGGGTGTCTGAGGAAACCTGGAAAGACCCTATCTACAATGACAGCTGGATGTGGCATAAGGCTGGACACTTGGGACTGAGAGGATTGGTGAGATTGGGTGAGCAAATGCAGACCCTTTCAAGCAATAATGCATGGCCCCCATTCCATGGGTCCCAAATCTCCAGGTTCAAGGGAATATTACTACAGCTATAACATGTACAGGAAACCTAGAGAATGGACACACTGTGAATACGAAAGGTTTCTAAAACTCAACGAATAGTCCCTCTCCTGGTGCTCCAGTTTGACTTTCTAACTGCCTTACTATCAATCTCCCAACTTGGAGAGACAGGCCCTTTAACCTCCTGGTTTGCACAGGTTCCCAATTTGGCAGAGGATGGAAGGGACGAGGGAGAACCCATGAGAGAGTAGCTGTTAGGCATTTGGACGGGCACATGTCACTCTAATTTCCCGGCAGGAAGAAGAATTAACCAAAGTCTCAGCCACCCACCGGGAACCAGTATAGGACATGATCCAAAATTTTGGACTTGCGTTCAGCTCACAAAAAACGAGTTGAGAAATGGAGCTCAGGGGCACAGCAATTCACAAACTGGCAGAGTGATAAAGGACAACTATCATCCAAAAATCTGTTGAGGGAAGTCAACGAGGTGGACTTGAAAGCGAGGCAAAATAGCAGGAAACAGATTTCAAGAGGTACGTTGGAATCGCCTGTAAAGCACAGGAAGAGGGGCACAACTTGGACAATGATGCACTTGGCCAAAAAGGGCGTATGCGTTTTCTCCTGAATATATTCAGGAGAAAACGCATACGCCCTTTTTGGCCAAGCAAGCAAGCGGGCAATGCAAATCTGCACTACAAAGAAGTATCACTTCCCACCGGTCAAAAGGGACATCCACAAAATGTGTAAAAACCAGAAAGGCAAGACAGGCCCTGGAGAACAGGGAGCCTTGTTATGCTGATGGGCGGGATGTAAATTGCCAACTGCCTCACTGGAGGAGTGCATTGTGTTCCCTAAAACAAGTAAACAACAGAGCTACAGAGCCAAGGCCACTTCCAGTCTAGGGAATATACCTTGGGAAAACTGAAAATCAATAAGAAAGAGCCACCTCCAAATTTAGGGCTGCACTGACTACAAGAACCTCAACTTGGGTACACCTTAAATATCCCAGGAAATATAAAAATGGTTCAAAACATTGTGGTACTTACGTATGATGGAATATCCCTCAGCCATGAAATCAATGTCATAAGACCAGTAGCAGCAAAGTGAGTGGATTCAGGTACGATGATTCTAAGTGAAATAAGTCACACAGAAAAAGAAACTTATCATAAGATATCACTTATGAAGATCCTGTAAACATAGCTACACGTGAACTGAGTTAGGAAAGAGAACAGAGTCTCACATTTAGAAAACACTCTTATGCCTGCATAAAGGGGATGGAGAGGTCGGGTGATGCATAAAACCAGAGTTTGATATAAGCACAGGGACCGTTCCAAAAACCAACTTTGGAATAGACAAGACCTACACCTTCCTCAGTGAAAGAGACTCAAAACCCCATATTTCCCGCAGAGGAATATATCTGACTAGTAAGAATCTTAAAACCTATGTATTGATATGACTCCATAAGGGAATCAAGTGTGTCTAGAGTGGCATAAACATGGCAGCGAGAATCAGCTCAAACCCAGTATAAAAAGGAATTTCAAAAGCAAAACCAAAAAATAGGGAAATTCTTTACAATTCCTTCAGGGTGTCTGAGGAAACCTGGAAAGACCCTATCTACAATGACAGCTGTATGTGGCATAAGGCTGGACACTTGGGACTGAGAGGATTGGTGAGATTGGGTGAGCAAATGCAGACCCTTTCAAGCAATAATGCATGGCCCCCATTCCATGGGTCCCAACTCTCCAGGTTCAAGGGAATATTACTACAGCTATAACATGTACAGGAAACCTAGAGAATGGACACACTGTGAATACGAAAGGTTTCTAAAACTCAACGAATAGTCCCTCTCCTGGTGCTCCAGTTTGACTTTCTAACTGCCTTACTATCAATCTCCCAACTTGGAGAGACAGGCCCTTTAACCTCCTGGTTTGCACAGGTTCCCAATTTGGCAGAGGATGGAAGGGAAGAGGGAGAACCCATGAGAGAGTAGCTGTTAGGCATTTGGACGGGCACATGTCACTCTAATTTCCCGGCAGGAAGAAGAATTAACCAAAGTCTCAGCCACCCACCGGGAACCAGTATAGGACATGATCCAAAATTTTGGACTTGCGTTCAGCTCACAAAAAACGAGTTGAGAAATGGAGCTCAGGGGCACAGCAATTCACAAACTGGCAGAGTGATAAAGGAAAACTATCATCCAAAAATCTGTTGAGGGAAGTCAACGAGGTGGACTTGAAAGCGAGGCAAAATAGCAGGAAACAGATTTCAAGAGGTACGTTGGAATCGCCTGTAAAGCACAGGAAGAGGGGCACAACTTGGACAATGATGCACTTGGCCAAAAAGGGCGTATGCGTTTTCTCCTGAATATATTCAGGAGAAAACGCATACGCCCTTTTTGGCCAAGCAAGCAAGCGGGCAATGCAAATCTGCACTACAAAGAAGTATCACTTCCCACCGGTCAAAAGGGACATCCACAAAATGTGTAAAAACCAGAAAGGCAAGACAGGCCCTGGAGAACAGGGAGCCTTGTTATGCTGATGGGCGGGATGTAAATTGCCAACTGCCTCACTGGAGGAGTGCATTGTGTTCCCTAAAACAAGTAAACAACAGAGCTACAGAGCCAAGGCCACTTCCAGTCTAGGGAATATACCTTGGGAAAACTGAAAATCAATAAGAAAGAGCCACCTCCAAATTTAGGGCTGCACTGACTACAAGAACCTCAACTTGGGTACACCTTAAATATCCCAGGAAATATAAAAATGGTTCAAAACATTGTGGTACTTACGTATGATGGAATATCCCTCAGCCATGAAATCAATGTCATAAGACCAGTAGCAGCAAAGTGAGTGGATTCAGGTACGATGATTCTAAGTGAAATAAGTCACACAGAAAAAGAAACTTATCATAAGATATCACTTAGGAAGATCCTGTAAACATGGCTACACGTGAACTCAGTTAGGAAAGAGAACAGAGTCTCACATTTAGAAAACACTCTTATGCCTGCATAAAGGGGATGGAGAGGTCGGGTGATGCATAAAACCAGAGTTTGATATAAGCATAGGGACCGTTCCAAAAACCAACTTTGGAATAGACAAGACCGACACCTTCCTCAGTGAAAGAGACTCAAAACACCATATTTCCCGCAGAGGAATATATCTGACTAGTAAGAATCTTAAAACCTATGTATTGATATGACTCCATAAGGGAATCAAGTGTGTCTAGAGTGGCATAAACATGGCAGCGAGAATCAGCTCAAACCCACTATAAAAAGGAATTTCAAAAGCAAAACCAAAAAACAGGGAAATTCTTTACAATTCCTTCAGGGTGTCTGAGGAAACCTGGAAAGACCCTATCTACAATGACAGCTGGATGTGGCATAAGGCTGGACACTTGGGACTGAGAGGATTGGTGAGATTGGGTGAGCAAATGCAGACCCTTTCAAGCAATAATGCATGGCCCCCATTCCATGGGTCCCAACTCTCCAGGTTCAAGGGAATATTACTACAGCTATAACATGTACAGGAAACCTAGAGAATGGACACACTGTGAATACGAAAGGTTTCTAAAACTCAACGAATAGTCCCTCTCCTGGTGCTCCAGTTTGACTTTCCAACTGCCTTACTATCAATCTCCCAACTTGGAGAGACAGGCCCTTTAACCTCCTGGTTTGCACAGGTTCCCAATTTGCCAGAGGATGGAAGGGACGAGGGAGAACCCATGAGAGAGTAGCTGTTAGGCATTTGGACGGGCACATGTCACTCTAATTTCCCGGCAGGAAGAAGAATTAACCAAAGTCTCAGCCACCCACCGGGAACCAGTATAGGACATGATCCAAAATTTTGGACTTGCGTTCAGCTCACAAAAAACGAGTTGAGAAATGGAGCTCAGGGGCACAGCAATTCACAAACTGGCAGAGTGATAAAGGACAACTATCGTCCAAAAATCTGTTGAGGGAAGTCAACGAGGCGGACTTGAAAGCGAGGCAAAATAGCAGGAAACAGATTTCAAGAGGTACCTTGGAATCGCCTGTAAAGCACAGGAAGAGGGGCACAACTTGGACAATGGTGCACTTGGCCAAAAAGGGCGTATGCGTTTTCTCCTGAATATATTCAGGAGAAAACGCATACGCCCTTTTTGGCCAAGCAAGCAAGCGGGCAATGCAAATCTGCACTACAAAGAAGTATCACTTCCCACCGGTCAAAAGGGACATCCACAAAATGTGTAAAAACCAGAAAGGCAAGACAGGCCCTGGAGAACTGGGAGCCTTGTTATGCTGATGGGCGGGATGTAAATTGCCAACTGCCTCACTGGAGGAGTGCATTGTGTTCCCTAAAACAAGTAAACAACAGAGCTACAGAGCCAAGGCCACTTCCAGTCTAGGGAATATACCTTGGGAAAACTGAAAATCAATAAGAAAGAGCCACCTCCAAATTTAGGGCTGCACTGACTACAAGAACCTCAACTTGGGTACACCTTAAATATCCCAGGAAATATAAAAATGGTTCAAAACATTGTGGTACTTACGTACGATGGAATATCCCTCAGCCATGAAATCAATGTCATAAGACCAGTATCAGCAAAGTGACTGGATTCAGGTACGATGATTCTAAGTGAAATAAGTCACACAGAAAAAGAAACTTATCATAAGATATCACTTATGAAGATCCTGTAAACATGGCTACACGTGAACTGAGTTAGGAAAGAGAACAGAGTCTCACATTTAGAAAACACTCTTATGCCTGCATAAAGGGGAAGGAGAGGTGGGGTGATGCATAAAACCAGAGTTTGATATAAGCACAGGGACCGTTTCAAAAACCAACTTTGGAATAGACAAGACCGACACCTTCCTCAGTGAAAGAGACTCAAAACCCCATATTTCCCACAGAGGAATATATCTGACTAGTAAGAATCTTAAAACCTATGTATTGATATGTCTCCATAAGGGAATCAAGTGTGTCTAGAGTGGCATAAACATGGCAGCGAGAATCAGCTCAAACCCACTATAAAAAGGAATTTCAAAAGCAAAACCAAAAAACAGGGAAATTCTTTACAATTCCTTCAGGGTGTCTGAGGAAACCTGGAAAGACCCTATCTACAATGACAGCTGGATGTGGCATAAGGCTGGACACTTGGGACTGAGAGGATTGGTGAGATTGGGTGAGCAAATGCAGACCCTTTCAAGCAATAATGCATGGCCCCCATTCCATGGGTCCCAACTCTCCAGGTTCAAGGGAATATTACTACAGCTATAACATGTACAGGAAACCTAGAGAATGGACACACTGTGAATACGAAAGGTTTCTAAAACTCAACGAATAGTCCGTCTCCTGGTGCTCCAGTTTGACTTTCCAACTGCCTTACTATCAATCTCCCAACTTGGAGAGACAGGCCCTTTAACCTCCTGGTTTGCACAGGTTCCCAATTTGGCAGAGGATGGAAGGGACGAGGGAGAACCCATGAGAGAGTACCTGTTAGACATTTGGACGGGCAGATGTCACTCTAATTTCCCGGCAGGAAGAAGAATTAACCAAAGTCTCAGCCACCCACCGGGAACCAGTATAGGACATGATCCAAAATTTTGGACTTGCGTTCAGCTCACAAAAAACGAGTTGAGAAATGGAGCTCAGGGGCACAGCAATTCACAAACTGGCAGAGTGATAAAGGACAACTATCGTCCAAAAATCTGTTGAGGGAAGTCAACGAGGCGGACTTGAAAGTGAGGCAAAATAGCAGGAAACAGATTTCAAGAGGTACGTTGGAATCGCCTGTAAAGCACAGGAAGAGGGGCACAACTTGGACAATGGTGCACTTGGCCAAAAAGGGCGTATGCGTTTTCTCCTGAATATATTCAGGAGAAAACGCATACGCCCTTTTTGGCCAAGCAAGCAAGCGGGCAATGCAAATCTGCACTACAAAGAAGTATCACTTCCCACCGGTCAAAAGGGACATCCACAAAATGTGTAAAAACCAGAAAGGCAAGACAGGCCCTGGAGAACTGGGAGCCTTGTTATGCTGATGGGCGGGATGTAAATTGCCAACTGCCTCACTGGAGGAGTGCATTGTGTTCCCTAAAACAAGTAAACAACAGAGCTACAGAGCCAAGGCCACTTCCAGTCTAGGGAATATACCTTGGGAAAACTGAAAATCAATAAGAAAGAGCCACCTCCAAATTTAGGGCTGCACTGACTACAAGAACCTCAACTTGGGTACACCTTAAATATCCCAGGAAATATAAAAATGGTTCAAAACATTGTGGTACTTACGTACGATGGAATATCCCTCAGCCATGAAATCAATGTCATAAGACCAGTAGCAGCAAAGTGAGTGGATTCAGGTACGATGATTCTAAGTGAAATAAGTCACACAGAAAAAGAAACTTATCATAAGATATCACTTATGAAGATCCTGTAAACATGGCTACACGTGAACTGAGTTAGGAAAGAGAACAGAGTCTCACATTTAGAAAACACTCTTATGCCTGCATAAAGGGGAAGGAGAGGTGGGGTGATGCATAAAACCAGAGTTTGATATAAGCACAGGGACCGTTTCAAAAACCAACTTTGGAATAGACAAGACCTACACCTTCCTCAGTGAAAGAGACTCAAAACCCCATATTTCCCACAGAGGAATATATCTGACTAGTAAGAATCTTAAAACCTATGTATTGATATGACTCCATAAGGGAATCAAGTGTGTCTAGAGTGGCATAAACATGGCAGCGAGAATCAGCTCAAACCCACTATAAAAAGGAATTTCAAAAGCAAAACCAAAAAACAGGGAAATTCTTTACAATTCCTTCAGGGTGTCTGAGGAAACCTGGAAAGACCCTATCTACAATGACAGCTGGATGTGGCATAAGGCTGGACACTTGGGACTGAGAGGATTGGTGAGATTGGGTGAGCAAATGCAGACCCTTTCAAGCAATAATGCATGGCCCCCATTCCATGGGTCCCAACTCTCCAGGTTCAAGGGAATATTACTACAGCTATAACATGTACAGGAAACCTAGAGAATGGACACACTGTGAATACGAAAGGTTTCTAAAACTCAACGAATAGTCCGTCTCCTGGTGCTCCAGTTTGACTTTCCAACTGCCTTACTATCAATCTCCCAACTTGGAGAGACAGGCCCTTTAACCTCCTGGTTTGCACAGGTTCCCAATTTGGCAGAGGATGGAAGGGACGAGGGAGAACCCATGAGAGAGTACCTGTTCGACATTTGGACGGGCAGATGTCACTCTAATTTCCCGGCAGGAAGAAGAATTAACCAAAGTCTCAGCCACCCACCGGGAACCAGTATAGGACATGATCCAAAATTTTGGACTTGCGTTCAGCTCACAAAAAACGAGTTGAGAAATGGAGCTCAGGGGCACAGCAATTCACAAACTGGCAGAGTGATAAAGGACAACTATCGTCCAAAAATCTGTTGAGGGAAGTCAATGAGGCGGACTTGAAAGCGAGGCAAAATAGCAGGAAACAGATTTCAAGAGGTACCTTGGAATCGCCTGTAAAGCACAGGAAGAGGGGCACAACTTGGACAATGGTGCACTTGGCCAAAAAGGGCGTATGCGTTTTCTCCTGAATATATTCAGGAGAAAACGCATACGCCCATTTTGGCCAAGCAAGCAAGCGGGCAATGCAAATCTGCACTACAAAGAAGTATCACTTCCCACCGGTCAAAAGGGACATCCACAAAATGTGTAAAAACCAGAAAGGCAAGACAGGCCCTGGAGAACAGGGAGCCTTGTTATGCTGATGGGCGGGATGTAAATTGCCAACTGCCTCACTGGAGGAGTGCATTGTGTTCCCTAAAACAAGTAAACAACAGAGCTACAGAGCCAAGGCCACTTCCAGTCTAGGGAATATACCTTGGGAAAACTGAAAATCAATAAGAAAGAGCCACCTCCAAATTTAGGGCTGCACTGACTACAAGAACCTCAACTTGGGTACACCTTAAATATCCCAGGAAATATAAAAATGGTTCAAAACATTGTGGTACTTACGTACGATGGAATATCCCTCAGCCATGAAATCAATGTCATAAGACCAGTAGCAGCAAAGTGACTGGATTCAGGTACGATGATTCTAAGTGAAATAAGTCACACAGAAAAAGAAACTTATCATAAGATATCACTTATGAAGATCCTGTAAACATGGCTACACGTGAACTGAGTTAGGAAAGAGAACAGAGTCTCACATTTAGAAAACACTCTTATGCCTGCATAAAGGGGATGGAGAGGTCGGGTGATGCATAAAACCAGAGTTTGATATAAGCACAGAGACCGTTCCAAAAACCAACTTTGGAATAGACAAGACCTACACCTTCCTCAGTGAAAGAGACTCAAAACCCCATATTTCCCGCAGAGGAATATATCTGACTAGTAAGAATCTTAAAACCTATGTATTGATATGACTCCATAAGGGAATCAAGTGTGTCTAGAGTGGCATAAACATGGCAGCGAGAATCAGCTCAAACCCACTATAAAAAGGAATTTCAAAAGCAAAACCAAAAAACAGGGAAATTCTTTACAATTCCTTCAGGGTGTCTGAGGAAATCTGGAAAGACCCTATCTACAATGACAGCTGGATGTGGCATAAGGCTGGACACTTGGGACTGAGAGGATTGGTGAGATTGGGTGAGCAAATGCAGACCCTTTCAAGCAATAATGCATGGCCCCCATTCCATGGGTCCCAACTCTCCAGGTTCAAGGGAATATTACTACAGCTATAACATGTACAGGAAACCTAGAGAATGTACACACTGTGAATACGAAAGGTTTCTAAAATTCAATGAATAGTCCCTCTCCTGGTGCTCCAGTTTGACTTTCCAACTGCCTTACTATCAATCTCCCAACTTGGAGAGACAGGCCCTTTAACCTCCTGGTTTGCACAGGTTCCCAATTTGGCAGAGGATGGAAGGGACGAGGGAGAACCCATGAGAGAGTAGCTGTTAGGCATTTGGACGGGCACATGTCACTCTAATTTCCCGGCAGGAAGAAGAATTAATCAAAGTCTCAGCCACCCACCGGGAACCAGTATAGGACATGATCTAAAATTTTGGACTTGTGTTCAGCTCACAAAAAACGAGTTGAGAAATGGAGCTCAGGGGCACAGCAATTCACAAACTGGCAGAGTGATAAAGGACAACTATCGTCCAAAAATCTGTTGAGGGAAGTCAACGAGGCGGACTTGAAAGTGAGGCAAAATAGCAGGAAACAGATTTCAAGAGGTACCTTGGAATCGCCTGTAAAGCACAGGAAGAGGGGCACAACTTGGACAATGGTGCACTTGGCCAAAAAGGGCGTATGCGTTTTCTCCTGAATATATTCAGGAGAAAACGCATACGCCCTTTTTGGCCAAGCAAGCAAGCGGGCAATGCAAATCTGCACTACAAAGAAGTATCACTTCCCACCGGTCAAAAGGGACATCCACAAAATGTGTAAAAACCAGAAAGGCAAGACAGGCCCTGGAGAACTGGGAGCCTTGTTATGCTGATGGGCGGGATGTAAATTGCCAACTGCCTCACTGGAGGAGTGCATTGTGTTCCCTAAAACAAGTAAACAACAGAGCTACAGAGCCAAGGCCACTTCCAGTCTAGGGAATATACCTTGGGAAAACTGAAAATCAATAAGAAAGAGCCACCTCCAAATTTAGGGCTGCACTGACTACAAGAACCTCAACTTGGGTACACCTTAAATATCCCAGGAAATATAAAAATGGTTCAAAACATTGTGGTACTTACGTATGATGGAATATCCCTCAGCGATGAAATCAATGTCATAAGACCAGTAGCAGCAAAGTGAGTGGATTCAGTAACGATGATTCTAAGTGAAATAAGTCACAAAGAAAAAGAAACTTATCATAAGATATCACTTATGAAGATCCTGTAAACATGGCTACACGTGAATTGAGTTAGGAAAGAGAACAGAGTCTCACATTTAGAAAACACTCTTATGCCTGCATAAAGGGGAAGGAGAGGTGGGTTGATGCATAAAACCAGAGTTTGATATAAGCACAGGGACCGTTTCAAAAACCAACTTTGGAATTGACAAGACCGACACCTTCCTTAGTGAAAGTGACTCAAAACCCCATATTTGCCACAGAGGAATATATCTGACTAGTAAGAATCTTAAAACCTATGTATTGATATGTCTCCATAAGGGAATCAAGTGTGTCTAGAGTGGCATAAACATGGCAGCGAGAATCAGCTCAAACCCACTATAAAAAGGAATTTCAAAAGCAAAACCAAAAAACAGGGAAATTCTTTACAATTCCTTCAGGGTGTCTGAGGAAACCTGGAAAGACCCTATCTACAATGACAGCTGGATGTGGCATAAGGCTGGACACTTGGGACTGAGAGGATTGGTGAGATTGGGTGAGCAAATGCAGACCCTTTCAAGCAATAATGCATGGCCCCCATTCCATGGGTCCCAACTCTCCAGGTTCAAGGGAATATTACTACAGCTATAACATGTACAGGAAACCTAGAGAATGGACACACTGTGAATACGAAAGGTTTCTAAAACTCAACGAATAGTCCCTCTCCTGGTGCTCCAGTTTGACTTTCCAACTGCCTTACTATCAATCTCCCAACTTGGAGAGACAGGCCCTTTAACCTCCTGGTTTGCACAGGTTCCCAATTTGGCAGAGGATGGAAGGGACGAGGGAGAACCCATGAGAGAGTAGCTGTTAGGCATTTGGACGGGCACATGTCACTCTAATTTCCCGGCAGGAAGAAGAATTAACCAAAGTCTCAGCCACCCACCGGGAACCAGTATAGGACATGATCCAAAATTTTGGACTTGTGTTCAGCTCACAAAAAACGAGTTGAGAAATGGAGCTCAGGGGCACAGCAATTCACAAACTGGCAGAGTGATAAAGGACAACTATCGTCCAAAAATCTGTTGAGGGAAGTCAACGAGGCGGACTTGAAAGTGAGGCAAAATAGCAGGAAACAGATTTCAAGAGGTACCTTGGAATCGCCTGTAAAGCACAGGAAGAGGGGCACAACTTGGACAATGGTGCACTTGGCCAAAAAGGGCGTATGCGTTTTCTCCTGAATATATTCAGGAGAAAACGCATACGCCCTTTTTGGCCAAGCAAGCAAGCGGGCAATGCAAATCTGCACTACAAAGAAGTATCACTTCCCACCGGTCAAAAGGGACATCCACAAAATGTGTAAAAACCAGAAAGGCAAGACAGGCCCTGGAGAACTGGGAGCCTTGTTATGCTGATGGGCGGGATGTAAACTGCCAACTGCCTCACTGGAGGAGTGCATTGTGTTCCCTAAAACAAGTAAACAACAGAGCTACAGAGCCAAGGCCACTTCCAGTCTAGGGAATATACCTTGGGAAAACTGAAAATCAAAAAGAAAGGGCCACCTCCAAATTTAGGGCTGCACTGACTACAAGAACCTCAACTTGGGTACACATTAAATATCCCAGGAAATATAAAAATGGTTCAAAACATTGTGGTACTTACGTATGATGGAATATCCCTCAGCCATGAAATCAATGTCATAAGACCAGTAGCAGCAAAGTGAGTGGATTCAGGTACGATGATTCTAAGTGAAATAAGTCACGCAGAAAAAGAAACTTATCATAAGATATCACTTATGAAGATCCTGTAAACATGGCTACACGTGAACTGAGTTAGGAAAGAGAACAGAGTCTCACATTTAGAAAACACTCTTATGCCTGCATAAAGGGGAAGGAGAGGTGGGGTGATGCATAAAACCAGAGTTTGATATAAGCACAGGGACAGTTCCAAAAACCAACTTTGGAATAGACAAGACCTACACCTTCCTCAGTGAAAGAGACTCAAAACCCCATATTTCCCGCAGAGGAATATATCTGACTAGTAATAATCTTAAAACCTATGTATTGATATGAGTCCATAAGGGAATCAAGTGTGTCTAGAGTGGCATAAACATGGCAGCGAGAATCAGCTCAAACCCACTATAAAAAGGAATTTCAAAAGCAAAACCAAAAAACAGGGAAATTCTTTACAATTCCTTCAGGGTGTCTGAGGAAACCTGGAAAGACCCTATCTACAATGACAGCTGGATGTGGCATAAGGCTGGACACTTGGGAATGAGAGGATTGGTGAGATTGGGTGAGCAAATGCAGACCCTTTCAAGCAATAATGCATGGCCCCCATTCCATGGGTCCCAACTCTCGAGCTTGAAGGGAATATTAATACAGCAAGAACTGGTACAGGAAACCTAGAGAATGGACACACTGTGAATATGAAATGTTTCTAAATCTCAACGAATAGTCCCTCTCCTGGTGCTCTGGTTTGACTTTCCAACTGCTTTACTATCAATCTCCAAACTTGGAGACACAGCGCCATTTACCTCCTGGTTCGAACAGGTTGCCAATTTGGCAAAGGATGAAAGGGAAGAGGGAGAACCAATGAGAGAGTAGCTGTTAGGCATTTGGACGGGCAGGTGTCACTCTAATATACCGGTAGGAAGAAGAATTAACCAAAGTCTCAGCCACCCACCGGGAACCAGTATAGGTCCTGAACAAAATTTTGGGCTTGCGTTCAGCTCACTAAAAACGAGTTGAAAAATGGAGCTCAGGGGCACAGCAATTCACAAACTGGCAGAGTAATAAAGCACAACTATCGTCCAAAAATCTGTTGAGGGAAGGCAACGAGGCGGACTTGAATGCGAGGCAGAATAGCAGGAAACAGATTTAAAGAGGTACGTTGGAATCGCCTGTAAAGCACAGGAAGGGGGCACAAGTTCGACAATGATGCACTTGGCCAAAAAGGGCGTATGCGTTTTTTCCTGAATATATTCAGGAGAAAACGCATACGCCCTTTTTGGCCAAGCAAGCAAACGGGCAATGCAAATCTGCACTACAAAGAAGTATCACTTCCCACCGGTCAAAAGGGACATCCACAAAATGTGTAAAAACCAGAAAGGCAAGACAGGCCCTGGAGAACAGGGAGCCTTGTTATGCTGATGGGCGGGATGTAAACTGCCAACTGCCTCACTGGAGGAGTGCATTGTGTTCCCTAAAACAAGTAAACAACAGAGCTACAGAGCCAAGGCCACTTACAGTCTAGGGAATATACCTGGGGAAAACTGAAAATCAATAAGAAAGAGCCACCTCCGAATTTAGGGCTGCACTGACTACAAGAACCTCAACTTGGGTACACCTTAAATATCCCAGGAAATATAAAAATGGTTCAAAACATTGTGGTACTTACGTACGATGGAATATCCCTCAGCCATGAAATCAATGTCATAAGACCAGTAGCAGCAAAGTGAGTGGATTCAGGTACGATGATTCTAAGTGAAATAAGTCACACAGAAAAAGAAACTTATCATAAGATATCACTTATGAAGATCCTGTAAACATGGCTACACGTGAACTGAGTTAGGAAAGAGAACAGAGTCTCACATTTAGAAAACACTATTATGCCTGCATAAAGGGGAAGGAGAGGTGGGGTGATGCATAAAACCAGAGTTTGATATAAGCACAGGGACCGTTTCAAAAACCAACTTTGGAATAGACAAGACCTACACCTTCCTCAGTGAAAGAGACTCAAAACCCCATATTTCCCACAGAGGAATATATCTGACTAGTAAGAATCTTAAAACCTATGTATTGATATGTCTCCATAAGGGAATCAAGTGTGTCTAGAGTGGCATAAACATGGCAGCGAGAATCAGCTCAAACCCACTATAAAAAGGAATTTCAAAAGCAAAACCAAAAAACAGGGAAATTCTTTACAATTCCTTCAGGGTGTCTGAGGAAACCTGGAAAGACCCTATCTACAATGACAGCTGGATGTGGCATAAGGCTGGACACTTGGGACTGAGAGGATTGGTGAGATTGGGTGAGCAAATGCAGACCCTTTCAAGCAATAATGCATGGCCCCCATTCCATGGGTCCCAACTCTCCAGGTTCAAGGGAATATTACTACAGCTAAAACATGTACAGGAAACCTAGAGAATGGACACACTGTGAATACGAAAGGTTTCTAAAACTCAACGAATAGTCCCTCTCCTGGTGCTCCAGTTTGACTTTCCAACTGCCTTACTATCAATCTCCCAACTTGGAGAGACAGGCCCTTTAACCTCCTGGTTTGCACAGGTTCCCAATTTGGCAGAGGATGGAAGGGACGAGGGAGAACCCATGAGAGAGTAGCTGTTAGGCATTTGGACGGGCACATGTCACTCTAATTTCCCGGCAGGAAGAAGAATTAACCGAAGTCTCAGCCACCCACCGGGAACCAGTATAGGACATGATCCAAAATTTTGGACTTGCGTTCAGCTCACAAAAAACGAGTTGAGAAATGGAGCTCAGGGGCACAGCAATTCACAAACTGGCAGAGTGATAAAGGACAACTATCGTCCAAAAATCTGTTGAGGGAAGTCAACGAGGCGGACTTGAAAGCGAGGCAAAATAGCAGGAAACAGATTTCAAGAGGTACCTTGGAATCGCCTGTAAAGCACAGGAAGAGGGGCACAACTTGGACAATGGTGCACTTGGCCAAAAAGGGCGTATGCGTTTTCTCCTGAATATATTCAGGAGAAAACGCATACGCCCTTTTTGGCCAAGCAAGCAAGCGGGCAATGCAAATCTGCACTACAAAGAAGTATCACTTCCCACCGGTCAAAAGGGACATCCACAAAATGTGTAAAAACCAGAAAGGCAAGACAGGCCCTGGAGAACTGGGAGCCTTGTTATGCTGATGGGCGGGATGTAAATTGCCAACTGCCTCACTGGAGGAGTGCATTGTGTTCCCTAAAACAAGTAAACAACAGAGCTACAGAGCCAAGGCCACTTCCAGTCTAGGGAATATACCTTGGGAAAACTGAAAATCAATAAGAAAGAGCCACCTCCAAGTTTAGGGCTGCACTGACTACAAGAACCTCAACTTGGGTACACCTCAAATATCCCAGGAAATATAAAAATGGTTCAAAACATTGTGGTACTTACGTACGATGGAATATCCCTCAGCCATGAAATCAATGTCATAAGACCAGTAGCAGCAAAGTGAGTGGATTCAGGTACGATGATTCTAAGTGAAATAAGTCACACAGAAAAAAGAAACTTATCATAAGATATCACTTAGGAAGATCCTGTAAACATGGCTACACGTGAACTGAGTTAGGAAAGAGAACAGAGTCTCACATTTAGAAAACACTCTTATGCCTGCATAAAGGGGAATGAGAGGTGGGGTGATGCATAAAACCAGAGTTTGATATAAGCACAGGGACCGCTTCAAAAATCAACTTTGGAATAGACAAGACCTACACCTTCCTCAGTGAAAGAGACTCAAAACCCCATATTTCCCGCAGAGGAATATATCTGACTAGTAAGAATCTTAAAACCTATGTATTGATATGTCTCCATAAGGGAATCAAGTGTGTCTAGAGTGGCATAAACATGGCAGCGAGAATCAGCTCAAACCCACTATAAAAAGGAATTTCAAAAGCAAAACCAAAAAATAGGGAAATTCTTTACAATTCCTTCAGGGTGTCTGAGGAAACCTGGAAAGACCCTATCTACAATGACAGCTGTATGTGGCATAAGGCTGGACACTTGGGACTGAGAGGATTGGTGAGATTGGGTGAGCAAATGCAGACCCTTTCAAGCAATAATGCATGGCCCCCATTCCATGGGTCCCAACTCTCCAGGTTCAAGGGAATATTACTACAGCTATAACATGTACAGGAAACCTAGAGAATGGACACACTGTGAATACGAAAGGTTTCTAAAACTCAACGAATAGTCCCTCTCCTGGTGCTCCAGTTTCACTTTCTAACTGCCTTACTATCAATCTCCCAACTTGGAGAGACAGGCCCTTTAACCTCCTGGTTTGCACAGGTTCCCAATTTGGCAGAGGATGGAAGGGACGAGGGAGAACCCATGAGAGAGTAGCTGTTAGGCATTTGGACGGGCAAATGTCACTCTAATTTCCCGGCAGGAAGAAGAATTAACCAAAGTCTCAGCCACCCACCGGGAACCAGTATAGGACATGATCCAAAATTTTGGACTTGCGTTCAGCTCACAAAAAACGAGTTGAGAAATGGAGCTCAGGGGCACAGCAATTCACAAACTGGCAGAGTGATAAAGGACAACTATCATCCAAAAATCTGTTGAGGGAAGTCAACGAGGTGGACTTGAAAGCGAGGCAAAATAGCAGGAAACAGATTTCAAGAGGTACGTTGGAATCGCCTGTAAAGCACAGGAAGAGGGGCACAACTTGGACAATGATGCACTTGGCCAAAAAGGGCGTATGCGTTTTCTCCTGAATATATTCAGGAGAAAACGCATACGCCCTTTTTGGCCAAGCAAGCAAGCGGGCAATGCAAATCTGCACTACAAAGAAGTATCACTTCCCACCGGTCAAAAGGAACATCCACAAAATGTGTAAAAACCAGAAAGGCAAGACAGGCCCTGGAGAACAGGGAGCCTTGTTATGCTGATGGGCGGGATGTAAATTGCCAAGTGCCTCACTGGAGGAGTGCATTGTGTTCCCTAAAACAAGTAAACAACAGAGCTACAGAGCCAAGGCCACTTCCAGTCTAGGGAATATACCTTGGGAAAACTGAAAATCAATAAGAAAGAGCCACCTCCAAATTTAGGGCTGCACTGACTACAAGAACCTCAACTTGGGTACACCTTAAATATCCCAGGAAATATAAAAATGGTTCAAAACATTGTGGTACTTACGTATGATGGAATATCCCTCAGCAATGAAATCAATGTCATAAGACCAGTAGCAGCAAAGTGAGTGGATTCAGGTACGATGATTCTAAGTGAAATAAGTCACACAGAAAAAGAAACTTATCATAAGATATCACTTATGAAGATCCTGTAAACATGGCTACACGTGAACTGATTTAGGAAAGAGAACAGAGTCTCACATTTAGAAAACACTCTTATGCCTGCATAAAGGGGAAGGAGAGGTGGGGTGATGCATAAAACCAGAGTTTGATATAAGCACAGGGACCGTTTCAAAAACCAACTTTGGAATAGACAAGACCTACACCTTCCTCAGTGAAAGAGACTCAAAACCCCATATTTCCCACAGAGGAATATATCTGACTAGTAAGAATCTTAAAACCTATGTATTGATATGTCTCCATAAGGGAATCAAGTGTGTCTAGAGTGGCATAAACATGGCAGCGAGAATCAGCTCAAACCCACTATAAAAAGGAATTTCAAAAGCAAAACCAAAAAACAGGGAAATTCTTTACAATTCCTTCAGGGTGTCTGAGGAAACCTGGAAAGACCCTATCTACAATGACAGCTGGATGTGGCATAAGGCTGGACACTTGGGACTGAGAGGATTGGTGAGATTGGGTGAGCAAATGCAGACCCTTTCAAGCAATAATGCATGGCCCCCATTCCATGGGTCCCAACTCTCCAGGTTCAAGGGAATATTACTACAGCTAAAACATGTACAGGAAACCTAGAGAATGGACACACTGTGAATACGAAAGGTTTCTAAAACTCAACGAATAGTCCCTCTCCTGGTGCTCCAGTTTGACTTTCCAACTGCCTTACTATCAATCTCCCAACTTGGAGAGACAGGCCCTTTAACCTCCTGGTTTGCACAGGTTCCCAATTTGGCAGAGGATGGAAGGGACGAGGGAGAACCCATGAGAGAGTAGCTGTTAGGCATTTGGACGGGCACATGTCACTCTAATTTCCCGGCAGGAAGAAGAATTAACCAAAGTCTCAGCCACCCACCGGGAACCAGTATAGGACATGATCCAAAATTTTGGACTTGCGTTCAGCTCACAAAAAACGAGTTGAGAAATGGAGCTCAGGGGCACAGCAATTCACAAACTGGCAGAGTGATAAAGGACAACTATCGTCCAAAAATCTGTTGAGGGAAGTCAACGAGGCGGACTTGAAAGCGAGGCAAAATAGCAGGAAACAGATTTCAAGAGGTACCTTGGAATCGCCTGTAAAGCACAGGAAGAGGGGCACAACTTGGACAATGGTGCACTTGGCCAAAAAGGGCGTATGCGTTTTCTCCTGAATATATTCAGGAGAAAACGCATACGCCCTTTTTGGCCAAGCAAGCAAGCGGGCAATGCAAATCTGCACTACAAAGAAGTATCACTTCCCACCGGTCAAAAGGGACATCCACAAAATGTGTAAAAACCAGAAAGGCAAGACAGGCCCTGGAGAACTGGGAGCCTTGTTATGCTGATGGGCGGGATGTAAATTGCCAACTGCCTCACTGGAGGAGTGCATTGTGTTCCCTAAAACAAGTAAACAACAGAGCTACAGAGCCAAGGCCACTTCCAGTCTAGGGAATATACCTTGGGAAAACTGAAAATCAATAAGAAAGAGCCACCTCCAAGTTTAGGGCTGCACTGACTACAAGAACCTCAACTTGGGTACACCTCAAATATCCCAGGAAATATAAAAATGGTTCAAAACATTGTGGTACTTACGTACGATGGAATATCCCTCAGCCATGAAATCAATGTCATAAGACCAGTAGCAGCAAAGTGAGTGGATTCAGGTACGATGATTCTAAGTGAAATAAGTCACACAGAAAAAAGAAACTTATCATAAGATATCACTTAGGAAGATCCTGTAAACATGGCTACACGTGAACTGAGTTAGGAAAGAGAACAGAGTCTCACATTTAGAAAACACTCTTATGCCTGCATAAAGGGGAATGAGAGGTGGGGTGATGCATAAAACCAGAGTTTGATATAAGCACAGGGACCGCTTCAAAAACCAACTTTGGAATAGACAAGACCTACACCTTCCTCAGTGAAAGAGACTCAAAACCCCATATTTCCCGCAGAGGAATATATCTGACTAGTAAGAATCTTAAAACCTATGTATTGATATGTCTCCATAAGGGAATCAAGTGTGTCTAGAGTGGCATAAACATGGCAGCGAGAATCAGCTCAAACCCACTATAAAAAGGAATTTCAAAAGCAAAACCAAAAAATAGGGAAATTCTTTACAATTCCTTCAGGGTGTCTGAGGAAACCTGGAAAGACCCTATCTACAATGACAGCTGTATGTGGCATAAGGCTGGACACTTGGGACTGAGAGGATTGGTGAGATTGGGTGAGCAAATGCAGACCCTTTCAAGCAATAATGCATGGCCCCCATTCCATGGGTCCCAACTCTCCAGGTTCAAGGGAATATTACTACAGCTATAACATGTACAGGAAACCTAGAGAATGGACACACTGTGAATACGAAAGGTTTCTAAAACTCAACGAATAGTCCCTCTCCTGGTGCTCCAGTTTCACTTTCTAACTGCCTTACTATCAATCTCCCAACTTGGAGAGACAGGCCCTTTAACCTCCTGGTTTGCACAGGTTCCCAATTTGGCAGAGGATGGAAGGGACGAGGGAGAACCCATGAGAGAGTAGCTGTTAGGCATTTGGACGGGCAAATGTCACTCTAATTTCCCGGCAGGAAGAAGAATTAACCAAAGTCTCAGCCACCCACCGGGAACCAGTATAGGACATGATCCAAAATTTTGGACTTGCGTTCAGCTCACAAAAAACGAGTTGAGAAATGGAGCTCAGGGGCACAGCAATTCACAAACTGGCAGAGTGATAAAGGACAACTATCATCCAAAAATCTGTTGAGGGAAGTCAACGAGGTGGACTTGAAAGCGAGGCAAAATAGCAGGAAACAGATTTCAAGAGGTACGTTGGAATCGCCTGTAAAGCACAGGAAGAGGGGCACAACTTGGACAATGATGCACTTGGCCAAAAAGGGCGTATGCTTTTTCTCCTGAATATATTCAGGAGAAAACGCATACGCCCTTTTTGGCCAAGCAAGCAAGCGGGCAATGCAAATCTGCACTACAAAGAAGTATCACTTCCCACCGGTCAAAAGGGACATCCACAAAATGTGTAAAAACCAGAAAGGCAAGACAGGCCCTGGAGAACAGGGAGCCTTGTTATGCTGATGGGCGGGATGTAAATTGCCAAGTGCCTCACTGGAGGAGTGCATTGTGTTCCCTAAAACAAGTAAACAACAGAGCTACAGAGCCAAGGCCACTTCCAGTCTAGGGAATATACCTTGGGAAAACTGAAAATCAATAAGAAAGAGCCACCTCCAAATTTAGGGCTGCACTGACTACAAGAACCTCAACTTGGGTACACCTTAAATATCCCAGGAAATATAAAAATGGTTCAAAACATTGTGGTACTTACGTATGATGGAATATCCCTCAGCGATGAAATCAATGTCATAAGACCAGTAGCAGCAAAGTGAGTGGATTCAGGTACGATGATTCTAAGTGAAATAAGTCACACAGAAAAAGAAACTTATCATAAGATATCACTTATGAAGATCCTGTAAACATGGCTACACGTGAACTGAGTTAGGAAAGAGAACAGAGTCTCACATTTAGAAAACACTCTTATGCCTGCATAAAGGGGATGGAGAGGTCGGGTGATGCATAAAACCAGAGTTTGATATAAGCACAGGGACCGTTCCAAAAACCAACTTTGGAATAGACAAGACCTACACCTTCCTCAGTGAAAGAGACTCAAAACCCCATATTTCCCGCAGAGGAATATATCTGACTAGTAAGAATCTTAAAACCTATGTATTGATATGTCTCCATAAGGGAATCAAGTGTGTCTAGAGTGGCATAAACATGGCAGCGAGAATCAGCTCAAACCCACTATAAAAAGGAATTTCAAAAGCAAAACCAAAAAACAGGGAAATTCTTTACAATTCCTTCAGGGTGTCTGAGGAAACCTGGAAAGACCCTATCTACAATGACAGCTGGATGTGGCATAAGGCTGGACACTTGGGACTGAGAGGATTGGTGAGATTGGGTGAGCAAATGCAGACCCTTTCAAGCAATAATGCATGGCCCCCATTCCATGGGTCCCAACTCTCCAGGTTCAAGGGAATATTACTACAGCTATAACATGTACAGGAAACCTAGAGAATGGACACACTGTGAATACGAAAGGTTTCTAAAACTCAACGAATAGTCCCTCTCCTGGTGCTCCAGTTTCACTTTCCAACTGCCTTACTATCAATCTCCCAACTTGGAGAGACAGGCCCTTTAACCTCCTGGTTTGCACAGGTTCCCAATTTGGCAGAGGATGGAAGGGACGAGGGAGAACCCATGAGAGAGTAGCTGTTAGGCATTTGGACGGGCACATATCACTCTAATTGCCCGGCAGGAAGAATAATTAACCAAAGTCTCAGCCACCCACCGGGAACCAGTATAGGACATGATCCAAAATTTTGGACTTGCGTTCAGCTCACAAAAAACGAGTTGAGAAATGGAGCTCAGGGGCACAGCAATTCACAAACTGGCAGAGTGATAAAGGACAACTATCGTCCAAAAATCTGTTGAGGGAAGTCAACGAGGCGGACTTGAAAGTGAGGCAAAATAGCAGGAAACAGATTTCAAGAGGTACCTTGGAATCGCCTGTAAAGCACAGGAAGAGGGGCACAACTTGGACAATGGTGCACTTGGCCAAAAAGCGCGTATGCGTTTTCTCCTGAATATATTCAGGAGAAAACGCATACGCCCTTTTTGGCCAAGCAAGCAAGCGGGCAATGCAAATCTGCACTACAAAGAAGTATCACTTCTCACCGGTCAAAAGGGACATCCACAAAATGTGTAAAAACCAGAAAGGCAAGACAGGCCCTGGAGAACTGGGAGCCTTGTTATGCTGATGGGCGGGATGTAAACTGCCAACTGCCTCACTGGAGGAGTGCATTGTGTTCCCTAAAACAAGTAAACAACAGAGCTACAGAGCCAAGGCCACTTCCAGTCTAGGGAATATACCTTGGGAAAACTGAAAATCAATAAGAAAGAGCCACCTCCAAATTTAGGGCTGCACTGACTACAAGAACCTCAACTTGGTTACACCTTAAATATCCCAGGAAATATAAAAATGGTTCAAAACATTGTGGTACTTACGTATGATGGAATATCCCTCAGCCATGAAATCAATGTCATAAGACCAGTAGCAGCAAAGTGAGTGGATTCAGGTACGATGATTCTAAGTGAAATAAGTCACACAGAAAAAGAAACTTATCATAAGATATCACTTATGAAGATCCTGTAAACATGGCTACACGTGAACTGAGTTAGGAAAGAGAACAGAGTCTCACATTTAGAAAACACTCTTATGCCTGCATAAAGGGGAAGGAGAGGTGGGGTGATGCATAAAACCAGAGTTTGATATAAGCACAGGGACAGTTCCAAAAACCAACTTTGGAATAGACAAGACCTACACCTTCCTCAGTGAAAGAGACTCAAAACCCCATATTTCCCGCAGAGGAATATATCTGACTAGTAAGAATCTTAAAACCTATGTATTGATATGACTCCATAAGGGAATCAAGTGTGTCTAGAGTGGCATAAACATGGCAGCGAGAATCAGCTCAAACCCACTATAAAAAGGAATTTCAAAAGCAAAACCAAAAAACAGGGAAATTCTTTACAATTCCTTCAGGGTGTCTGAGGAAACCTGGAAAGACCCTATCTACAATGACAGCAGGATGTGGCATAAGGCTGGACACTTGGGACTGAGAGGATTGGTGAGATTGGGTGAGCAAATGCAGACCATTTCAAGCAATAATGCATGGCCCCCATTCCATGGGTCCCAACTCTCCATGTTCAAGGGAATATTACTACAGCTATAACATGTACAGGAAACCTAGAGAATGGACACACTGTGAATACGAAAGGTTTCTAAAACTCAACGAATAGTCCCTCTCCTGGTGCTCCAGTTTCACTTTCCAACTGCCTTACTATCAATCTCCCAACTTGGAGAGACAGGCCCTTTAACCTCCTGGTTTGCACAGGTTCCCAATTTGGCAGAGGATGGAAGGGACGAGGGAGAACCCATGAGAGAGTAGCTGTTAGGCATTTGGACGGGCACATGTCACTCTAATTTCCCGGCAGGAAGAAGAATTAACCAAAGTCTCAGCCACCCACCGGGAACCAGTATAGGACATGATCCAAAATTTTGGACTTGCGTTCAGCTCAAAAAAAACGAGTTGAGAAATGGAGCTCAGGGGCACAGCAATTCACAAACTGGCAGAGTGATAAAGGACAACTATCGTCCAAAAATCTGTTGAGGGAAGTCAACGAGGCGGACTTGAAAGCGAGGCAAAATAGCAGGAAACAGATTTCAAGAGGTACCTTGGAATCGCCTGTAAAGCACAGGAAGAGGGGCACAACTTGGACAATGGTGCACTTGGCCAAAAAGGGCGTATGCGTTTTCTCCTGAATATATTCAGGAGAAAACGCATACGCCCTTTTTGGCCAAGCAAGCAAGCGGGCAATGCAAATCTGCACTACAAAGAAGTATCATTTCCCACCGGTCAAAAGGGACATCCACAAAATGTGTAAAAACCAGAAAGGCAAGACAGGCCCTGGAGAACTGGGAGCCTTGTTATGCTGATGGGCGGGATGTAAATTGCCAACTGCCTCACTGGAGGAGTGCATTGTGTTCCCTAAAACAAGTAAACAACAGAGCTACAGAGCCAAGGCCACTTCCAGTCTAGGGAATATACCTTGGGAAAACTGAAAATCAATAAGAAAGAGCCACCTCCAAATTTAGGGCTGCACTGACTACAAGAACCTCAACTTGGGTACACCTTAAATATCCCAGGAAATATAAAAATGGTTCAAAACATTGTGGTACTTACGTACGATGGAATATCCCTCAGCCATGAAATCAATGTCATAAGACCAGTAGCAGCAAAGTGACTGGATTCAGGTACGATGATTCTAAGTGAAATAAGTCACACAGAAAAAGAAACTTATCATAAGATATCACTTATGAAGATCCTGTAAACATGGCTACACGTGAACTGAGTTAGGAAAGAGAACAGAGTCTCACATTTAGAAAACACTCTTATGCCTGCATAAAGGGGAAGGAGAGGTGGGGTGATGCATAAAACCAGAGTTTGATATAAGCACAGGGACCGTTTCAAAAACCAACTTTGGAATTGACAAGACCGACACCTTCCTCAGTGAAAGAGACTCAAAACCCCATATTTCCCACAGAGGAATATATCTGACTAGTAAGAATCTTAAAACCTATGTATTGATATGTCTCCATAAGGGAATCAAGTGTGTCTAGAGTGGCATAAACATGGCAGCGAGAATCAGCTCAAACCCACTATAAAAAGGAATTTCAAAAGCAAAACCAAAAAACAGGGAAATTCTTTACAATTCCTTCAGGGTGTCTGAGGAAACCTGGAAAGACCCTATCTACAATGACAGCTGGATGTGGCATAAGGCTGGACACTTGGGACTGAGAGGATTGGTGAGATTGGGTGAGCAAATGCAGACCCTTTCAAGCAATAATGCATGGCCCCCATTCCATGGGTCCCAACTCTCCAGGTTCAAGGGAATATTACTACAGCTATAACATGTACAGGAAACCTAGAGAATGGACACACTGTGAATACGAAAGGTTTCTAAAACTCAAGGAATAGTCCCTCTCCTGGTGCTCCAGTTTGACTTTCCAACTGCCTTACTATCAATCTCCCAACTTGGAGAGACAGGCCCTTTAACCTCCTGGTTTGCACAGGTTCCCAATTTGGCAGAGGATGGAAGGGACGAGGGAGAACCCATGAGAGAGTAGCTGTTAGGCATTTGGACGGGCACATGTCACTCTAATTTCCCGGCAGGAAGAAGAATTAATCAAAGTCTCAGCCACCCACCGGGAACCAGTATAGGACATGATCTAAAATTTTGGACTTGTGTTCAGCTCACAAAAAACGAGTTGAGAAATGGAGCTCAGGGGCACAGCAATTCACAAACTGGCAGAGTGATAAAGGACAACTATCGTCCAAAAATCTGTTGAGGGAAGTCAACGAGGCGGACTTGAAAGCGAAGCAAAATAGCAGGAAACAGATTTCAAGAGGTACCTTGGAATCGCCTGTAAAGCACAGGAAGAGGGGCACAACTTGGACAATGGTGCACTTGGCCAAAAAGGGCGTATGCGTTTTCTCCTGAATATATTCAGGAGAAAACGCATACGCCCTTTTTGGCCAAGCAAGCAAGCGGGCAATGCAAATCTGCACTACAAAGAAGTATCACTTCCCACCGGTCAAAAGGGACATCCACAAAATGTGTAAAAACCAGAAAGGCAAGACAGGCCCTGGAGAACTGGGAGCCTTGTTATGCTGATGGGCGGGATGTAAATTGCCAACTGCCTCACTGGAGGAGTGCATTGTGTTCCCTAAAACAAGTAAACAACAGAGCTACAGAGCCAAGGCCACTTCCAGTCTAGGGAATATACCTTGGGAAAACTGAAAATCAATAAGAAAGAGCCACCTCCAAATTTAGGGCTGCACTGACTACAAGAACCTCAACTTGGGTACACCTTAAATATCCCAGGAAATATAAAAATGGTTCAAAACATTGTGGTACTTACGTATGATGGAATATCCCTCAGCGATGAAATCAATGTCATAAGACCAGTAGCAGCAAAGTGAGTGGATTCAGGTACGATGATTCTAAGTGAAATAAGTCACACAGAAAAAGAAACTTATCATAAGATATCACTTATGAAGATCCTGTAAACATGGCTACACGTGAATTGAGTTAGGAAAGAGAACAGAGTCTCACATTTAGAAAACACTCTTATGCCTGCATAAAGGGGAAGGAGAGGTGGGGTGATGCATAAAACCAGAGTTTGATATAAGCACAGGGACAGTTCCAAAAACCAACTTTGGAATAGACAAGACCTACACCTTCCTCAGTGAAAGAGACTCAAAACCCCATATTTCCCGCAGAGGAATATATCTGACTAGTAAGAATCTTAAAACCTATGTATTGATATGACTCCATAAGGGAATCAAGTGTGTCTAGAGTGGCATAAACATGGCAGCGAAAATCAGCTCAAACCCACTATAAAAAGGAATTTCAAAAGCAAAACCAAAAAACAGGGAAATTCTTTACAATTCCTTCAGGGTGTCTGAGGAAACCTGGAAAGACCCTATCTACAATGACAGCTGGATGTGGCATAAGGCTGGACACTTGGGACTGAGAGGATTGGTGAGATTGGGTGAGCAAATGCAGACCATTTCAAGCAATAATGCATGGCCCCCATTCCATTGGTCCCAACTCTCCATGTTCAAGGGAATATTACTACAGCTATAACATGTACAGGAAACCTAGAGAATGGACACACTGTGAATACGAAAGGTTTCTAAAACTCAACGAATAGTCCCTCTCCTGGTGCTCCAGTTTGACTTTCCAACTGCCTTACTATCAATCTCCCAACTTGGAGAGACAGGCCCTTTAACCTCCTGGTTTGCACAGGTTCCCAATTTGGCAGAGGATGGAAGGGACGAGGGAGAACCCATGAGAGAGTAGCTGTTAGGCATTTGGACGGGCACATGTCACTCTAATTTCCCGGCAGGAAGAAGAATTAACCAAAGTCTCAGCCACCCACCGGGAACCAGTATAGGACATGATCCAAAATTTTGGACTTGCGTTCAGCTCACAAAAAACGAGTTGAGAAATGGAGCTCAGGGGCACAGCAATTCACAAACTGGCAGAGTGATAAAGGACAACTATCATCCAAAAATCTGTTGAGGGAAGTCAACGAGGTGGACTTGAAAGCGAGGCAAAATAGCAGGAAACAGATTTCAAGAGGTACCTTGGAATCGCCTGTAAAGCACAGGAAGAGGGGCACAACTTGGACAATGGTGCACTTGGCCAAAAAGGGCGTATGCGTTTTCTCCTGAATATATTCAGGAGAAAACGCATACGCCCTTTTTGGCCAAGCAAGCAAGCGGGCAATGCAAATCTGCACTACAAAGAAGTATCACTTCCCACCGGTCAAAAGGGACATCCACAAAATGTGTAAAAACCAGAAAGGCAAGACAGATCCTGGAGAACTGGGAGCCTTGTTATGCTGATGGGCGGGATGTAAATTGCCAACTGCCTCACTGGAGGAGTGCATTGTGTTCCCTAAAACAAGTAAACAACAGAGCTACAGAGCCAAGGCCACTTCCAGTCTAGGGAATATACCTTGGGAAAACTGAAAATCAATAAGAAAGAGCCACCTCCAAGTTTAGGGCTGCACTGACTACAAGAACCTCAACTTGGGTACACCTCAAATATCCCAGGAAATATAAAAATGGTTCAAAACATTGTGGTACTTACGTACGATGGAATATCCCTCAGCCATGAAATCAATGTCATAAGACCAGTAGCAGCAAAGTGAGTGGATTCAGGTACGATGATTCTAAGTGAAATAAGTCACACAGAAAAAAGAAACTTATCATAAGATATCACTTAGGAAGATCCTGTAAACATGGCTACACGTGAACTGAGTTAGGAAAGAGAACAGAGTCTCACATTTAGAAAACACTCTTATGCCTGCATAAAGGGGAATGAGAGGTGGGGTGATGCATAAAACCAGAGTTTGATATAAGCACAGGGACCGCTTCAAAAACCAACTTTGGAATAGACAAGACCTACACCTTCCTCAGTGAAAGAGACTCAAAACCCCATATTTCCCGCAGAGGAATATATCTGACTAGTAAGAATCTTAAAACCTATGTATTGATATGTCTCCATAAGGGAATCAAGTGTGTCTAGAGTGGCATAAACATGGCAGCGAGAATCAGCTCAAACCCACTATAAAAAGGAATTTCATAAGCAAAACCAAAAAATAGGGAAATTCTTTACAATTCCTTCAGGGTGTCTGAGGAAACCTGGAAAGACCCTATCTACAATGACAGCTGTATGTGGCATAAGGCTGGACACTTGGGACTGAGAGGATTGGTGAGATTGGGTGAGCAAATGCAGACCCTTTCAAGCAATAATGCATGGCCCCCATTCCATGGGTCCCAACTCTCCAGGTTCAAGGGAATATTACTACAGCTATAACATGTACAGGAAACCTAGAGAATGGACACACTGTGAATACGAAAGGTTTCTAAAACTCAACGAATAGTCCCTCTCCTGGTGCTCCAGTTTCACTTTCTAACTGCCTTACTATCAATCTCCCAACTTGGAGAGACAGGCCCTTTAACCTCCTGGTTTGCACAGGTTCCCAATTTGGCAGAGGATGGAAGGGACGAGGGAGAACCCATGAGAGAGTAGCTGTTAGGCATTTGGACGGGCAAATGTCACTCTAATTTCCCGGCAGGAAGAAGAATTAACCAAAGTCTCAGCCACCCACCGGGAACCAGTATAGGACATGATCCAAAATTTTGGACTTGCGTTCAGCTCACAAAAAACGAGTTGAGAAATGGAGCTCAGGGGCACAGCAATTCACAAACTGGCAGAGTGATAAAGGACAACTATCATCCAAAAATCTGTTGAGGGAAGTCAACGAGGTGGACTTGAAAGCGAGGCAAAATAGCAGGAAACAGATTTCAAGAGGTACGTTGGAATCGCCTGTAAAGCACAGGAAGAGGGGCACAACTTGGACAATGATGCACTTGGCCAAAAAGGGCGTATGCGTTTTCTCCTGAATATATTCAGGAGAAAACGCATACGCCCTTTTTGGCCAAGCAAGCAAGCGGGCAATGCAAATCTGCACTACAAAGAAGTATCACTTCCCACCGGTCAAAAGGGACATCCACAAAATGTGTAAAAACCAGAAAGGCAAGACAGGCCCTGGAGAACAGGGAGCCTTGTTATGCTGATGGGCGGGATGTAAATTGCCAAGTGCCTCACTGGAGGAGTGCATTGTGTTCCCTAAAACAAGTAAACAACAGAGCTACAGAGCCAAGGCCACTTCCAGTCTAGGGAATATACCTTGGGAAAACTGAAAATCAATAAGAAAGAGCCACCTCCAAATTTAGGGCTGCACTGACTACAAGAACCTCAACTTGGGTACACCTTAAATATCCCAGGAAATATAAAAATGGTTCAAAACATTGTGGTACTTACGTATGATGGAATATCCCTCAGCGATGAAATCAATGTCATAAGACCAGTAGCAGCAAAGTGAGTGGATTCAGGTACGATGATTCTAAGTGAAATAAGTCACACAGAAAAAGAAACTTATCATAAGATATCACTTATGAAGATCCTGTAAACATGGCTACACGTGAACTGAGTTAGGAAAGAGAACAGAGTCTCACATTTAGAAAACACTCTTATGCCTGCATAAAGGGGATGGAGAGGTCGGGTGATGCATAAAACCAGAGTTTGATATAAGCACAGGGACCGTTCCAAAAACCAACTTTGGAATAGACAAGACCTACACCTTCCTCAGTGAAAGAGACTCAAAACCCCATATTTCCCGCAGAGGAATATATCTGACTAGTAAGAATCTTAAAACCTATGTATTGATATGTCTCCATAAGGGAATCAAGTGTGTCTAGAGTGGCATAAACATGGCAGCGAGAATCAGCTCAAACCCACTATAAAAAGGAATTTCAAAAGCAAAACCAAAAAACAGGGAAATTCTTTACAATTCCTTCAGGGTGTCTGAGGAAACCTGGAAAGACCCTATCTACAATGACAGCTGGATGTGGCATAAGGCTGGACACTTGGGACTGAGAGGATTGGTGAGATTGGGTGAGCAAATGCAGACCCTTTCAAGCAATAATGCATGGCCCCCATTCCATGGGTCCCAACTCTCCAGGTTCAAGGGAATATTACTACAGCTATAACATGTACAGGAAACCTAGAGAATGGACACACTGTGAATACGAAAGGTTTCTAAAACTCAACGAATAGTCCCTCTCCTGGTGCTCCAGTTTGACTTTCCAACTGCCTTACTATCAATCTCCCAACTTGGAGAGACAGGCCCTTTAACCTCCTGGTTTGCACAGGTTCCCAATTTGGCAGAGGATGGAAGGGACGAGGGAGAACCCATGAGAGAGTAGCTGTTAGGCATTTGGACGGGCACATATCACTCTAATTTCCCGGCAGGAAGAAGAATTAACCAAAGTCTCAGCCACCCACCGGGAACCAGTATAGGACATGATCCAAAATTTTGGACTTGCGTTCAGCTCACAAAAAACGAGTTGAGAAATGGAGCTCAGGGGCACAGCAATTCACAAACTGGCAGAGTGATAAAGGACAACTATCGTCCAAAAATCTGTTGAGGGAAGTCAACGAGGCGGACTTGAAAGTGAGGCAAAATAGCAGGAAACAGATTTCAAGAGGTACCTTGGAATCGCCTGTAAAGCACAGGAAGAGGGGCACAACTTGGACAATGGTGCACTTGGCCAAAAAGGGCGTATGCGTTTTCTCCTGAATATATTCAGGAGAAAACGCATACGCCCTTTTTGGCCAAGCAAGCAAGCGGGCAATGCAAATCTGCACTACAAAGAAGTATCACTTCTCACCGGTCAAAAGGGACATCCACAAAATGTGTAAAAACCAGAAAGGCAAGACAGGCCCTGGAGAACTGGGAGCCTTGTTATGCTGATGGGCGGGATGTAAACTGCCAACTGCCTCACTGGAGGAGTGCATTGTGTTCCCTAAAACAAGTAAACAACAGAGCTACAGAGCCAAGGCCACTTCCAGTCTAGGGAATATACCTTGGGAAAACTGAAAATCAATAAGAAAGAGCCACCTCCAAATTTAGGGCTGCACTGACTACAAGAACCTCAACTTGGGTACACCTTAAATATCCCAGGAAATATAAAAATGGTTCAAAACATTGTGGTACTTACGTATGATGGAATATCCCTCAGCCATGAAATCAATGTCATAAGACCAGTAGCAGCAAAGTGAGTGGATTCAGGTACGATGATTCTAAGTGAAATAAGTCACACAGAAAAAGAAACTTATCATAAGATATCACTTATGAAGATCCTGTAAACATGGCTACACGTGAACTGAGTTAGGAAAGAGAACAGAGTCTCACATTTAGAAAACACTCTTATGCCTGCATAAAGGGGAAGGAGAGGTGGGGTGATGCATAAAACCAGAGTTTGATATAAGCACAGGGACAGTTCCAAAAACCAACTTTGGAATAGACAAGACCTACACCTTCCTCAGTGAAAGAGACTCAAAACCACATATTTCCCGCAGAGGAATATATCTGACTAGTAAGAATCTTAAAACCTATGTATTGATATGACTCCATAAGGGAATCAAGTGTGTCTAGAGTGGCATAAACATGGCAGCGAGAATCAGCTCAAACCCACTATAAAAGGAATTTCAAAAGCAAAACCAAAAAACAGGGAAATTCTTTACAATTCCTTCAGGGTGTCTGAGGAAACCTGGAAAGACCCTATCTACAATGACAGCTGGATGTGGCATAAGGCTGGACACTTGGGACTGAGAGGATTGGTGAGATTGGGTGAGCAAATGCAGACCATTTCAAGCAATAATGCATGGCCCCCATTCCATGGGTCCCAACTCTCCATGTTCAAGGGAATATTACTACAGCTATAACATGTACAGGAAACCTAGAGAATGGACACACTGTGAATACGAAAGGTTTCTAAAACTCAACGAATAGTACCTCTCCTGGTGCTCCAGTTTCACTTTCCAACTGCCTTACTATCAATCTCCCAACTTGGAGAGACAGGCCCTTTAACCTCCTGGTTTGCACAGGTTCCCAATTTGGCAGAGGATGGAAGGGACGAGGGAGAACCCATGAGAGAGTAGCTGTTAGGCATTTGGACGGGCACATGTCACTCTAATTTCCCGGCAGGAAGAAGAATTAACCAAAGTCTCAGCCACCCACTGGGAACCAGTATAGGACATGATCCAAAATTTTGGACTTGCGTTCAGCTCAAAAAAAACGAGTTGAGAAATGGAGCTCAGGGGCACAGCAATTCACAAACTGGCAGAGTGATAAAGGACAACTATCGTCCAAAAATCTGTTGAGGGAAGTCAACGAGGCGGACTTGAAAGCGAGGCAAAATAGCAGGAAACAGATTTCAAGAGGTACCTTGGAATCGCCTGTAAAGCACAGGAAGAGGGGCACAACTTGGACAATGGTGCACTTGGCCAAAAAGGGCGTATGCGTTTTCTCCTGAATATATTCAGGAGAAAACGCATACGCCCTTTTTGGCCAAGCAAGCAAGCGGGCAATGCAAATCTGCACTACAAAGAAGTATCATTTCCCACCGGTCAAAAGGGACATCCACAAAATGTGTAAAAACCAGAAAGGCAAGACAGGCCCTGGAGAACTGGGAGCCTTGTTATGCTGATGGGCGGGATGTAAATTGCCAACTGCCTCACTGGAGGAGTGCATTGTGTTCCCTAAAACAAGTAAACAACAGAGCTACAGAGCCAAGGCCACTTCCAGTCTAGGGAATATACCTTGGGAAAACTGAAAATCAATAAGAAAGATCCACCTCCAAATTTAGGGCTGCACTGACTACAAGAACCTCAACTTGGGTACACCTTAAATATCCCAGGAAATATAAAAATGGTTCAAAACATTGTGGTACTTACGTACGATGGAATATCCCTCAGCCATGAAATCAATGTCATAAGACCAGTAGCAGCAAAGTGACTGGATTCAGGTACGATGATTCTAAGTGAAATAAGTCACACAGAAAAAGAAACTTATCATAAGATATCACTTATGAAGATCCTGTAAACATGGCTACACGTGAACTGAGTTAGGAAAGAGAACAGAGTCTCACATTTAGAAAACACTCTTATGCCTGCATAAAGGGGAAGGAGAGGTGGGGTGATGCATAAAACCAGAGTTTGATATAAGCACAGGGACCGTTTCAAAAACCAACTTTGGAATTGACAAGACCGACACCTTCCTCAGTGAAAGAGACTCAAAACCCCATATTTCCCACAGAGGAATATATCTGACTAGTAAGAATCTTAAAACTTATGTATTGATATGTCTCCATAAGGGAATCAAGTGTGTCTAGAGTGGCATAAACATGGCAGCGAGAATCAGCTCAAACCCACTATAAAAAGGAATTTCAAAAGCAAAACCAAAAAACAGGGAAATTCTTTACAATTCCTTCAGGGTGTCTGAGGAAACCTGGAAAGACCCTATCTACAATGACAGCTGGATGTGGCATAAGGCTGGACACTTGGGACTGAGAGGATTGGTGAGATTGGGTGAGCAAATGCAGACCCTTTCAAGCAATAATGCATGGCCCCCATTCCATGGGTCCCAACTCTCCAGGTTCAAGGGAATATTACTACAGCTATAACATGTACAGGAAACCTAGAGAATGGACACACTGTGAATACGAAAGGTTTCTAAAACTCAAGGAATAGTCCCTCTCCTGGTGCTCCAGTTTGACTTTCCAACTGCCTTACTATCAATCTCCCAACTTGGAGAGACAGGCCCTTTAACCTCCTGGTTTGCACAGGTTCCCAATTTGGCAGAGGATGGAAGGGACGAGGGAGAACCCATGAGAGAGTAGCTGTTAGGCATTTGGACGGGCACATGTCACTCTAATTTCCCGGCAGGAAGAAGAATTAATCAAAGTCTCAGCCACCCACCGGGAACCAGTATAGGACATGATCTAAAATTTTGGACTTGTGTTCAGCTCACAAAAAACGAGTTGAGAAATGGAGCTCAGGGGCACAGCAATTCACAAACTGGCAGAGTGATAAAGGACAACTATCGTCCAAAAATCTGTTGAGGGAAGTCAACGAGGCGGACTTGAAAGCGAGGCAAAATAGCAGGAAACAGATTTCAAGAGGTACCTTGGAATCGCCTGTAAAGCACAGGAAGAGGGGCACAACTTGGACAATGGTGCACTTGGCCAAAAAGGGCGTATGCGTTTTCTCCTGAATATATTCAGGAGAAAACGCATACGCCCTTTTTGGCCAAGCAAGCAAGCGGGCAATGCAAATCTGCACTACAAAGAAGTATCACTTCCCACCGGTCAAAAGGGACATCCACAAAATGTGTAAAAACCAGAAAGGCAAGACAGGCCCTGGAGAACTGGGAGCCTTGTTATGCTGATGGGCGGGATGTAAATTGCCAACTGCCTCACTGGAGGAGTGCATTGTGTTCCCTAAAACAAGTAAACAACAGAGCTACAGAGCCAAGGCCACTTCCAGTCTAGGGAATATACCTGGGGAAAACTGAAAATCAATAAGAAAGAGCCACCTCCAAATTTAGGGCTGCACTGACTACAAGAACCTCAACTTGGGTACACCTTAAATATCCCAGGAAATATAAAAATGGTTCAAAACATTGTGGTACTTACGTATGATGGAATATCCCTCAGCGATGAAATCAATGTCATAAGACCAGTAGCAGCAAAGTGAGTGGATTCAGGTACGATGATTCTAAGTGAAATAAGTCACACAGAAAAAGAAACTTATCATAAGATATCACTTATGAAGATCCTGTAAACATGGCTACACGTGAATTGAGTTAGGAAAGAGAACAGAGTCTCACATTTAGAAAACACTCTTATGCCTGCATAAAGGGGAAGGAGAGGTGGGGTGATGCATAAAACCAGAGTTTGATATAAGCACAGGGACCGTTTCAAAAACCAACTTTGGAATTGACAAGACCGACACCTTCCTTAGTGAAAGAGACTCAAAACCCCATATTTGCCACAGAGGAATATATCTGACTAGTAAGAATCTTAAAACCTATGTATTGATATGTCTCCATAAGGGAATCAAGTGTGTCTAGAGTGGCATAAACATGGCAGCGAGAATCAGCTCAAACCCACTATAAAAAGGAATTTCAGAAGCAAAACCAAAAAACAGGGAAATTCTTTACAATTCCTTCAGGGTGTCTGAGGAAACCTGGAAAGACCCTATCTACAATGACAGCTGGATGTGGCATAAGGCTGGACACTTGGGACTGAGAGGATTGGTGAGATTGGGTGAGCAAATGCAGACCCTTTCAAGCAATAATGCATGGCCCCCATTCCATGGGTCCCAACTCTCCAGGTTCAAGGGAATATTACTACAACTATAACATGTACAGGAAACCTAGAGAATGGACACACTGTGAATATGAAAGGTTTCTAAAACTCAACGAATAGTCCCTCTCCTGGTGCTCCAGTTTGACTTTCCAACTGCCTTACTATCAATCTCCCAACTTGGAGAGACAGGCCCTTTAACCTCCTGGTTTGCACAGGTTCCCAAATTGCCAGAGGATGGAAGGGACGAGGGAGAACCCATGAGAGAGTAGCTGTTAGGCATTTGGATGGGCACATGTCACTCTAATTTCCCGGCAGGAAGAAGAATTAACCAAAGTCTCAGCCACCCACCGGCAACCAGTATAGGACATGATCCAAAATTTTGGACTTGTGTTCAGCTCACAAAAAACGAGTTGAGAAATGGAGCTCAGGGGCACAGCAATTCACAAACTGGCAGAGTGATAAAGGACAACTATCGTCCAAAAATCTGTTGAGGGAAGTCAATGAGGCGGACTTGAAAGCGAGGCAAAATAGCAGGAAACAGATTTCAAGAGGTACCTTGGAATCGCCTGTAAAGCACAGGAAGAGGGGCACAACTTGGACAATGGTGCACTTGGCCAAAAAGGGCGTATGCGTTTTCTCCTGAATATATTCAGGAGAAAACGCATACGCCCTTTTTGGCCAAGCAAGCAAGCGGGCAATGCAAATCTGCACTACAAAGAAGTATCACTTCTCACCGGTCAAAAGGGACATCCACAAAATGTGTAAAAACCAGAAAGGCAAGACAGGCCCTGGAGAACTGGGAGCCTTGTTATGCTGATGGGCGGGATGTAAACTGCCAACTGCCTCACTGGAGGAGTGCATTGTGTTCCCTAAAACAAGTAAACAACAGAGCTACAGAGCCAAGGCCACTTCCAGTCTAGGGAATATACCTTGGGAAAACTGAAAATCAATAAGAAAGAGCCACCTCCAAATTTAGGGCTGCACTGACTACAAGAACCTCAACTTGGGTACACCTTAAATATCCCAGGAAATATAAAAATGGTTCAAAACATTGTGGTACTTACGTATGATGGAATATCCCTCAGCCATGAAATCAATGTCATAAGACCAGTAGCAGCAAAGTGAGTGGATTCAGGTACGATGATTCTAAGTGAAATAAGTCACACAGAAAAAGAAACTTATCATAAGATATCACTTATGAAGATCCTGTAAACATGGCTACACGTGAACTGAGTTAGGAAAGAGAACAGAGTCTCACATTTAGAAAACACTCTTATGCCTGCATAAAGGGGAAGGAGAGGTGGGGTGATGCATAAAACCAGAGTTTGATATAAGCACAGGGACAGTTCCAAAAACCAACTTTGGAATAGACAAGACCTACACCTTCCTCAGTGAAAGAGACTCAAAACCACATATTTCCCGCAGAGGAATATATCTGACTAGTAAGAATCTTAAAACCTATGTATTGATATGACTCCATAAGGGAATCAAGTGTGTCTAGAGTGGCATAAACATGGCAGCGAGAATCAGCTCAAACCCACTATAAAAAGGAATTTCAAAAGCAAAACCAAAAAACAGGGAAATTCTTTACAATTCCTTCAGGGTGTCTGAGGAAACCTGGAAAGACCCTATCTACAATGACAGCTGGATGTGGCATAAGGCTGGACACTTGGGACTGAGAGGATTGGTGAGATTGGGTGAGCAAATGCAGACCATTTCAAGCAATAATGCATGGCCCCCATTCCATGGGTCCCAACTCTCCATGTTCAAGGGAATATTACTACAGCTATAACATGTACAGGAAACCTAGAGAATGGACACACTGTGAATACGAAAGGTTTCTAAAACTCAACGAATAGTCCCTCTCCTGGTGCTCCAGTTTCACTTTCCAACTGCCTTACTATCAATCTCCCAACTTGGAGAGACAGGCCCTTTAACCTCCTGGTTTGCACAGGTTCCCAATTTGGCAGAGGATGGAAGGGACGAGGGAGAACCCATGAGAGAGTAGCTGTTAGGCATTTGGACGGGCACATGTCACTCTAATTTCCCGGCAGGAAGAAGAATTAACCAAAGTCTCAGCCACCCACCGGGAACCAGTATAGGACATGATCCAAAATTTTGGACTTGCGTTCAGCTCAAAAAAAACGAGTTGAGAAATGGAGCTCAGGGGCACAGCAATTCACAAACTGGCAGAGTGATAAAGGACAACTATCGTCCAAAAATCTGTTGAGGGAAGTCAACGAGGCGGACTTGAAAGCGAGGCAAAATAGCAGGAAACAGATTTCAAGAGGTACCTTGGAATCGCCTGTAAAGCACAGGAAGAGGGGCACAACTTGGACAATGGTGCACTTGGCCAAAAAGGGCGTATGTGTTTTCTCCTGAATATATTCAGGAGAAAACGCATACGCCCTTTTTGGCCAAGCAAGCAAGCGGGCAATGCAAATCTGCACTACAAAGAAGTATCATTTCCCACCGGTCAAAAGGGACATCCACAAAATGTGTAAAAACCAGAAAGGCAAGACAGGCCCTGGAGAACTGGGAGCCTTGTTATGCTGATGGGCGGGATGTAAATTGCCAACTGCCTCACTGGAGGAGTGCATTGTGTTCCCTAAAACAAGTAAACAACAGAGCTACAGAGCCAAGGCCACTTCCAGTCTAGGGAATATACCTTGGGAAAACTGAAAATCAATAAGAAAGAGCCACCTCCAAATTTAGGGCTGCACTGACTACAAGAACCTCAACTTGGGTACACCTTAAATATCCCAGGAAATATAAAAATGGTTCAAAACATTGTGGTACTTACGTACGATGGAATATCCCTCAGCCATGAAATCAATGTCATAAGACCAGTAGCAGCAAAGTGACTGGATTCAGGTACGATGATTCTAAGTGAAATAAGTCACACAGAAAAAGAAACTTATCATAAGATATCACTTATGAAGATCCTGTAAACATGGCTACACGTGAACTGAGTTAGGAAAGAGAACAGAGTCTCACATTTAGAAAACACTCTTATGCCTGCATAAAGGGGAAGGAGAGGTGGGGTGATGCATAAAACCAGAGTTTGATATAAGCACAGGGACCGTTTCAAAAACCAACTTTGGAATTGACAAGACCGACACCTTCCTCAGTGAAAGAGACTCAAAACCCCATATTTCCCACAGAGGAATATATCTGACTAGTAAGAATCTTAAAACCTATGTATTGATATGTCTCCATAAGGGAATCAAGTGTGTCTAGAGTGGCATAAACATGGCAGCGAGAATCAGCTCAAACCCACTATAAAAAGGAATTTCAAAAGCAAAACCAAAAAACAGGGAAATTCTTTACAATTCCTTCAGGGTGTCTGAGGAAACCTGGAAAGACCCTATCTACAATGACAGCTGGATGTGGCATAAGGCTGGACACTTGGGACTGAGAGGATTGGTGAGATTGGGTGAGCAAATGCAGACCATTTCAAGCAATAATGCATGGCCCCCATTCCATGGGTCCCAACTCTCCATGTTCAAGGGAATATTACTACAGCTATAACATGTACAGGAAACCTAGAGAATGGACACACTGTGAATACGAAAGGTTTCTAAAACTCAACGAATAGTCCCTCTCCTGGTGCTCCAGTTTCACTTTCCAACTGCCTTACTATCAATCTCCCAACTTGGAGAGACAGGCCCTTTAACCTCCTGGTTTGCACAGGTTCCCAATTTGGCAGAGGATGGAAGGGACGAGGGAGAACCCATGAGAGAGTAGCTGTTAGGCATTTGGACGGGCACATGTCACTCTAATTTCCCGGCAGGAAGAAGAATTAACCAAAGTCTCAGCCACCCACCGGGAACCAGTATAGGACATGATCCAAAATTTTGGACTTGCGTTCAGCTCAAAAAAAACGAGTTGAGAAATGGAGCTCAGGGGCACAGCAATTCACAAACTGGCAGAGTGATAAAGGACAACTATCGTCCAAAAATCTGTTGAGGGAAGTCAACGAGGCGGACTTGAAAGCGAGGCAAAATAGCAGGAAACAGATTTCAAGAGGTACCTTGGAATCGCCTGTAAAGCACAGGAAGAGGGGCACAACTTGGACAATGGTGCACTTGGCCAAAAAGGGCGTATGTGTTTTCTCCTGAATATATTCAGGAGAAAACGCATACGCCCTTTTTGGCCAAGCAAGCAAGCGGGCAATGCAAATCTGCACTACAAAGAAGTATCATTTCCCACCGGTCAAAAGGGACATCCACAAAATGTGTAAAAACCAGAAAGGCAAGACAGGCCCTGGAGAACTGGGAGCCTTGTTATGCTGATGGGCGGGATGTAAATTGCCAACTGCCTCACTGGAGGAGTGCATTGTGTTCCCTAAAACAAGTAAACAACAGAGCTACAGAGCCAAGGCCACTTCCAGTCTAGGGAATATACCTTGGGAAAACTGAAAATCAATAAGAAAGAGCCACCTCCAAATTTAGGGCTGCACTGACTACAAGAACCTCAACTTGGGTACACCTTAAATATCCCAGGAAATATAAAAATGGTTCAAAACATTGTGGTACTTACGTACGATGGAATATCCCTCAGCCATGAAATCAATGTCATAAGACCAGTAGCAGCAAAGTGACTGGATTCAGGTACGATGATTCTAAGTGAAATAAGTCACACAGAAAAAGAAACTTATCATAAGATATCACTTATGAAGATCCTGTAAACATGGCTACACGTGAACTGAGTTAGGAAAGAGAACAGAGTCTCACATTTAGAAAACACTCTTATGCCTGCATAAAGGGGAAGGAGAGGTGGGGTGATGCATAAAACCAGAGTTTGATATAAGCACAGGGACCGTTTCAAAAACCAACTTTGGAATTGACAAGACCGACACCTTCCTCAGTGAAAGAGACTCAAAACCCCATATTTCCCACAGAGGAATATATCTGACTAGTAAGAATCTTAAAACCTATGTATTGATATGTCTCCATAAGGGAATCAAGTGTGTCTAGAGTGGCATAAACATGGCAGCGAGAATCAGCTCAAACCCACTATAAAAAGGAATTTCAAAAGCAAAACCAAAAAACAGGGAAATTCTTTACAATTCCTTCAGGGTGTCTGAGGAAACCTGGAAAGACCCTATCTACAATGACAGCTGGATGTGGCATAAGGCTGGACACTTGGGACTGAGAGGATTGGTGAGATTGGGTGAGCAAATGCAGACCCTTTCAAGCAATAATGCATGGCCCCCATTCCATGGGTCCCAACTCTCCAGGTTCAAGGGAATATTACTACAGCTATAACATGTACAGGAAACCTAGAGAATGGACACACTGTGAATACGAAAGGTTTCTAAAACTCAACGAATAGTCCCTCTCCTGGTGCTCCAGTTTGACTTTCCAACTGCCTTACTATCAATCTCCCAACTTGGAGAGACAGGCCCTTTAACCTCCTGGTTTGCACAGGTTCCCAATTTGGCAGAGGATGGAAGGGACGAGGGAGAACCCATGAGAGAGTACATGTTAGACATTTGGACGGGCACATGTCACTCTAATTTCCCGGCAGGAAGAAGAATTAACCAAAGTCTCAGCCACCCACCGGGAACCAGTATAGGACATGATCCAAAATTTTGGACTTGCGTTCAGCTCAAAAAAAACGAGTTGAGAAATGGAGCTCAGGGGCACAGCAATTCACAAACTGGCAGAGTGATAAAGGACAACTATCGTCCAAAAATCTGTTGAGGGAAGTCAACGAGGCGGACTTGAAAGCGAGGCAAAATAGCAGGAAACAGATTTCAAGAGGTACCTTGGAATCGCCTGTAAAGCACAGGAAGAGGGGCACAACTTGGACAATGGTGCACTTGGCCAAAAAGGGCGTATGTGTTTTCTCCTGAATATATTCAGGAGAAAACGCATACGCCCTTTTTGGCCAAGCAAGCAAGCGGGCAATGCAAATCTGCACTACAAAGAAGTATCATTTCCCACCGGTCAAAAGGGACATCCACAAAATGTGTAAAAACCAGAAAGGCAAGACAGGCCCTGGAGAACTGGGAGCCTTGTTATGCTGATGGGCGGGATGTAAATTGCCAACTGCCTCACTGGAGGAGTGCATTGTGTTCCCTAAAACAAGTAAACAACAGAGCTACAGAGCCAAGGCCACTTCCAGTCTAGGGAATATACCTTGGGAAAACTGAAAATCAATAAGAAAGAGCCACCTCCAAATTTAGGGCTGCACTGACTACAAGAACCTCAACTTGGGTACACCTTAAATATCCCAGGAAATATAAAAATGGTTCAAAACATTGTGGTACTTACGTACGATGGAATATCCCTCAGCCCTGAAATCAATGTCATAAGACCAGTAGCAGCAAAGTGAGTGGATTCAGGTACGATGATTCTAAGTGAAATAAGTCACACAGAAAAAGAAACTTATCATAAGATATCACTTATGAAGATCCTGTAAACATGGCTACACGTGAACTGAGTTAGGAAAGAGAACAGAGTCTCACATTTAGAAAACACTCTTATGCCTGCATAAAGGGGATGGAGAGGTCGGGTGATGCATAAAACCAGAGTTTGATATAAGCACAGGGACCGTTCCAAAAACCAACTTTGGAATAGACAAGACCTACACCTTCCTCAGTGAAAGAGACTCAAAACCCCATATTTCCCTCAGAGGAATATATCTGACTAGTAAGAATCTTAAAACCTATGTATTGATATGACTCCATAAGGGAATCAAGTGTGTCTAGAGTGGCATAAACATGGCAGCGAGAATCAGCTCAAACCCACTATAAAAAGGAATTTCAAAAGCAAAACCAAAAAACAGGGAAATTCTTTACAATTCCTTCAGGGTGTCTGAGGAAACCTGGAAAGACCCTATCTACAATGACAGCTGGATGTGGCATAAGGCTGGACACTTGGGACTGAGAGGATTGGTGAGATTGGGTGAGCAAATGCAGACCCTTTCAAGCAATAATGCATGGCCCCCATTCCATGGGTCCCAACTCTCCAGGTTCAAGGGAATATTACTACAGCTATAACATGTACAGGAAACCTAGAGAATGGACACACTGTGAATAAGAAAGGTTTCTAAAACTCAAGGAATAGTCCCTCTCCTGGTGCTCCAGTTTGACTTTCCAACTGCCTTACTATCAATCTCCCAACTTGGAGAGACAGGCCCTTTAACCTCCTGGTTTGCACAGGTTCCCAATTTGGCAGAGGATGGAAGGGACGAGGGAGAACCCATGAGAGAGTAGCTGTTAGGCATTTGGACGGGCACATGTCACTCTAATTTCCCGGCAGGAAGAAGAATTAATCAAAGTCTCAGCCACCCACCGGGAACCAGTATAGGACATGATCTAAAATTTTGGACTTGTGTTCAGCTCACAAAAAACGAGTTGAGAAATGGAGCTCAGGGGCACAGCAATTCACAAACTGGCAGAGTGATAAAGGACAACTATCGTCCAAAAATCTGTTGAGGGAAGTCAACGAGGCGGACTTGAAAGCGAGGCAAAATAGCAGGAAACAGATTTCAAGAGGTACCTTGGAATCGCCTGTAAAGCACAGGAAGAGGGGCACAACTTGGACAATGGTGCACTTGGCCAAAAAGGGCGTATGCGTTTTCTCCTGAATATATTCAGGAGAAAACGCATACGCCCTTTTTGGCCAAGCAAGCAAGCGGGCAATGCAAATCTGCACTACAAAGAAGTATCACTTCCCACCGGTCAAAAGGGACATCCACAAAATGTGTAAAAACCAGAAAGGCAAGACAGGCCCTGGAGAACTGGGAGCCTTGTTATGCTGATGGGCGGGATGTAAATTGCCAACTGCCTCACTGGAGGAGTGCATTGTGTTCCCTAAAACAAGTAAACAACAGAGCTACAGAGCCAAGGCCACTTCCAGTCTAGGGAATATACCTGGGGAAAACTGAAAATCAATAAGAAAGAGCCACCTCCAAATTTAGGGCTGCACTGACTACAAGAACCTCAACTTGGGTACACCTTAAATATCCCAGGAAATATAAAAATGGTTCAAAACATTGTGGTACTTACGTATGATGGAATATCCCTCAGCGATGAAATCAATGTCATAAGACCAGTAGCAGCAAAGTGAGTGGATTCAGGTACGATGATTCTAAGTGAAATAAGTCACACAGAAAAAGAAACTTATCATAAGATATCACTTATGAAGATCCTGTAAACATGGCTACACGTGAATTGAGTTAGGAAAGAGAACAGAGTCTCACATTTAGAAAACACTCTTATGCCTGCATAAAGGGGAAGGAGAGGTGGGGTGATGCATAAAACCAGAGTTTGATATAAGCACAGGGACAGTTCCAAAAACCAACTTTGGAATAGACAAGACCTACACCTTCCTCAGTGAAAGAGACTCAAAACCCCATATTTCCCACAGAGGAATATATCTGACTAGTAAGAATCTTAAAACGTATGTATTGATATGACTCCATAAGGGAATCAAGTGTGTCTAGAGTGGCATAAACATGGCAGCGAGAATCAGCTCAAACCCACTATAAAAAGGAATTTCAAAAGCAAAACCAAAAAACAGGGAAATTCTTTACAATTCCTTCAGGGTGTCTGAGGAAACCTGGAAAGACCCTATCTACAATGACAGCTGGATGTGGCATAAGGCTGGACACTTGGGACTGAGAGGATTGGTGAGATTGGGTGAGCAAATGCAGACCCTTTCAAGCAATAATGCATGGCCCCCATTCCATGGGTCCCAACTCTCCAGGTTCAAGGGAATATTACTACAGCTATAACATGTACAGGAAACCTAGAGAATGGACACACTGTGAATACGAAAGGTTTCTAAAACTCAACGAATAGTCCCTCTCCTGGTGCTCCAGTTTGACTTTCCAACTGCCTTACTATCAATCTCCCAACTTGGAGAGACAGGCCCTTTAACCTCCTGGTTTGCACAGGTTCCCAATTTGGCAGAGGATGGAAGGGACGAGGGAGAACCCATGAGAGAGTAGCTGTTAGGCATTTGGACGGGCACATGTCACTCTAATTTCCCGGCAGGAAGAAGAATTAACCAAAGTCTCAGCCACCCACCGGGAACCAGTATAGGACATGATCCAAAATTTTGGACTTGCGTTCAGCTCAAAAAAAACGAGTTGAGAAATGGAGCTCAGGGGCACAGCAATTCACAAACTGGCAGAGTGATAAAGGACAACTATCGTCCAAAAATCTGTTGAGGGAAGTCAACGAGGCGGACTTGAAAGCGAGGCAAAATAGCAGGAAACAGATTTCAAGAGGTACCTTGGAATCGCCTGTAAAGCACAGGAAGAGGGGCACAACTTGGACAATGGTGCACTTGGCCAAAAAGGGCGTATGCGTTTTCTCCTGAATATATTCAGGAGAAAACGCATACGCCCTTTTTGGCCAAGCAAGCAAGCGGGCAATGCAAATCTGCACTACAAAGAAGTATCACTTCCCACCGGTCAAAAGGGACATCCACAAAATGTGTAAAAACCAGAAAGGCAAGACAGGCCCTGGAGAACTGGGAGCCTTGTTATGCTGATGGGTGGGATGTAAATTGCCAACTGCCTCACTGGAGGAGTGCATTGTGTTCCCTAAAACAAGTAAACAACAGAGCTACAGAGCCAAGGCCACTTCCAGTCTAGGGAATATACCTTGGGAAAACTGAAAATCAATAAGAAAGAGCCACCTCCAAATTTAGGGCTGCACTGACTACAAGAACCTCAACTTGGGTACACCTTAAATATCCCAGGAAATATAAAAATGGTTCAAAACATTGTGGTACTTACGTACGATGGAATATCCCTCAGCCATGAAATCAATGTCATAAGACCAGTAGCAGCAAAGTGAGTGGATTCAGGTACGATGATTCTAAGTGAAATAAGTCACACAGAAAAAGAAACTTATCATAAGATATCACTTATGAAGATCCTGTAAACATGGCTACACGTGAACTGAGTTAGGAAAGAGAACAGAGTCTCACATTTAGAAAACACTCTTATGCCTGCATAAAGGGGATGGAGAGGTCGGGTGATGCATAAAACCAGAGTTTGATATAAGCACAGGGACCGTTCCAAAAACCAACTTTGGAATAGACAAGACCTACACCTTCCTCAGTGAAAGAGACTCAAAACCCCATATTTCCCGCAGAGGAATATATCTGACTAGTAAGAATCTTAAAACCTATGTATTGATATGTCTCCATAAGGGAATCAAGTGTGTCTAGAGTGGCATAAACATGGCAGCGAGAATCAGCTCAAACCCACTATAAAAAGGAATTTCAAAAGCAAAACCAAAAAACAGGGAAATTCTTTACAATTCCTTCAGGGTGTCTGAGGAAACCTGGAAAGACCCTATCTACAATGACAGCTGGATGTGGCATAAGGCTGGACACTTGGGACTGAGAGGATTGGTGAGATTGGGTGAGCAAATGCAGACCCTTTCAAGCAATAATGCATGGCCCCCATTCCATGGGTCCCAACTCTCCAGGTTCAAGGGAATATTACTACAGCTATAACATGTACAGGAAACCTAGAGAATGGACACACTGTGAATACGAAAGGTTTCTAAAACTCAACGAATAGTCCCTCTCCTGGTGCTCCAGTTTGACTTTCCAACTGCCTTACTATCAATCTCCCAACTTGGAGAGACAGGCCCTTTAACCTCCTGGTTTGCACAGGTTCCCAATTTGGCAGAGGATGGAAGGGACGAGGGAGAACCCATGAGAGAGTAGCTGTTAGGCATTTGGACGGGCACATGTCACTCTAATTTCCCGGCAGGAAGAAGAATTAACCAAAGTCTCAGCCACCCACCGGGAACCAGTATAGGACATGATCCAAAATTTTGGACTTGCGTTCAGCTCACAAAAAACGAGTTGAGAAATGGAGCTCAGGGGCACAGCAATTCACAAACTGGCAGAGTGATAAAGGACAACTATCATCCAAAAATCTCTTGAGGGAAGTCAACGAGGTTGACTTGAAAGCGAGGCAAAATAGCAGGAAACAGATTTCAAGAGGTACCTTGGAATCGCCTGTAAAGCACAGGAAGAGGGGCACAACTTGGACAATGGTGCACTTGGCCAAAAAGGGCGTATGCGTTTTCTCCTGAATATATTCAGGAGAAAACGCATACGCCCTTTTTGGCCAAGCAAGCAAGCGGGCAATGCAAATCTGCACTACAAAGAAGTATCACTTCCCACCGGTCTAAAGGGACATCCACAAAATGTGTAAGAACCAGAAAGGCAAGACAGGCCCTGGAGAACTGGGAGCCTTGTTATGCTGATGGGCGGGATGTAAACTGCCAACTGCCTCACTGGAGGAGTGCATTGTGTTCCCTAAAACAAGTAAACAACAGAGCTACAGAGCCAAGGCCACTTCCAGTCTAGGGAATATACCTTGGGAAAACTGAAAATCAATAAGAAAGAGCCACCTCCAAATTTAGGGCTGCACTGACTACAAGAACCTCAACTTGGGTACACCTTAAATATCCCAGGAAATATAAAAATGGTTCAAAACATTGTGGTACTTACGTACGATGGAATATCCCTCAGCCATGAAATCAATGTCATAAGACCAGTAGCAGCAAAGTGAGTGGATTCAGGTACGATGATTCTAAGTGAAATAAGTCACACAGAAAAAGAAACTTATCATAAGATATCACTTATGAAGATCCTGTATACATGGCTACACGTGAATTGAGTTAGGAAAGAGAACAGAGTCTCACATTTAGAAAACACTCTTATGCCTGCATAAAGGGGAAGGAGAGGTGGGGTGATGCATAAAACCAGAGTTTGATATAAGCACAGGGACCGTTTCAAAAACCAACTTTGGAATTGACAAGACCGACACCTTCCTTAGTGAAAGAGACTCAAAACCCCATATTTGCCACAGAGGAATATATCTGACTAGTAAGAATCTTAAAACCTATGTATTGATATGTCTCCATAAGGGAATCAAGTGTGTCTAGAGTGGCATAAACATGGCAGCGAGAATCAGCTCAAACCCACTATAAAAAGGAATTTCAAAAGCAAAACCAAAAAACAGGGAAATTCTTTACAATTCCTTCAGGGTGTCTGAGGAAACCTGGAAAGACCCTATCTACAATGACAGCTGGATGTGGCATAAGGCTGGACACTTGGGACTGAGAGGATTGGTGAGATTGGGTGAGCAAATGCAGACCCTTTCAAGCAATAATGCATGGCCCCCATTCCATGGGTCCCAACTCTCCAGGTTCAAGGGAATATTACTACAGCTATAACATGTACAGGAAACCTAGAGAATGGACACACTGTGAATACGAAAGGTTTCTAAAACTCAACGAATAGTCCCTCTCCTGGTGCTCCAGTTTGACTTTCCAACTGCCTTACTATCAATCTCCCAACTTGGAGAGACAGGCCCTTTAACCTCCTGGTTTGCACAGGTTCCCAATTTGGCAGAGGATGGAAGGGACGAGGGAGAACCCATGAGAGAGTAGCTGTTAGGCATTTGGACGGGCACATGTCACTCTAATTTCCCGGCAGGAAGAAGAATTAACCAAAGTCTCAGCCACCCACCGGGAACCAGTATAGGACATGATCCAAAATTTTGGACTTGCGTTCAGCTCACAAAAAACGAGTTGAGAAATGGAGCTCAGGGGCACAGCAATTCACAAACTGGCAGAGTGATAAAGGACAACTATCGTCCAAAAATCTGTTGAGGGAAGTCAACGAGGCGGACTTGAAAGCGAGGCAAAATTGCAGGAAACAGATTTCAAGAGGTACCTTGGAATCGCCTGTAAAGCACAGGAAGAGGGGCACAACTTGGACAATGGTGCACTTGGCCAAAAAGGGCGTATGCGTTTTCTCCTGAATATATTCAGGAGAAAACGCATACGCCCTTTTTGGCCAAGCAAGCAAGCGGGCAATGCAAATCTGCACTACAAAGAAGTATCACTTCCCACCGGTCAAAAGGGACATCCACAAAATGTGTAAAAACCAGAAAGGCAAGACAGGCCCTGGAGAACTGGGAGCCTTGTTATGCTGATGGGTGGGATGTAAATTGCCAACTGCCTCACTGGAGGAGTGCATTGTGTTCCCTAAAACAAGTAAACAACAGAGCTACAGAGCCAAGGCCACTTCCAGTCTAGGGAATATACCTTGGGAAAACTGAAAATCAATAAGAAAGAGCCACCTCCAAATTTAGGGCTGCACTGACTACAAGAACCTCAACTTGGGTACACCTTAAATATCCCAGGAAATATAAAAATGGTTCAAAACATTGTGGTACTTACGTACGATGGAATATCCCTCAGCCATGAAATCAATGTCATAAGACCAGTAGCAGCAAAGTGAGTGGATTCAGGTACGATGATTCTAAGTGAAATAAGTCACACAGAAAAAGAAACTTATCATAAGATATCACTTATGAAGATCCTGTAAACATGGCTACACGTGAACTGAGTTAGGAAAGAGAACAGAGTCTCACATTTAGAAAACACTCTTATGCCTGCATAAAGGGGATGGAGAGGTCGGGTGATGCATAAAACCAGAGTTTGATATAAGCACAGGGACCGTTCCAAAAACCAACTTTGGAATAGACAAGACCTACACCTTCCTCAGTGAAAGAGACTCAAAACCCCATATTTCACACAGAGGAATATATCTGACTAGTAAGAATCTTAAAACCTATGTATTGATATGTCTCCATAAGGGAATCAAGTGTGTCTAGAGTGGCATAAACATGGCAGCGAGAATCAGCTCAAACCCACTATAAAAAGGAATTTCAAAAGCAAAACCAAAAAACAGGGAAATTCTTTACAATTCCTTCAGGGTGTCTGATGAAACCTGGAAAGACCCTATCTACAATGACAGCTGGATGTGGCATAAGGCTGGACACTTGGGACTGAGAGGATTGGTGAGATTGGGTGAGCAAATGCAGACCCTTTCAAGCAATAATGCATGGCCCCCATTCCATGGGTCCCAACTCTCCAGGTTCAAGGGAATATTACTACAGCTATAACATGTACAGGAAACCTAGAGAATGGACACACTGTGAATACGAAAGGTTTCTAAAACTCAACGAATAGTCCCTCTCCTGGTGCTCCAGTTTGACTTTCCAACTGCCTTACTATCAATCTCCCAACTTGGAGAGACAGGCCCTTTAACCTCCTGGTTTGCACAGGTTCCCAATTTGGCAGAGGATGGAAGGGACGAGGGAGAACCCATGAGAGAGTAGCTGTTAGGCATTTGGACGGGCACATGTCACTCTAATTTCCCGGCAGGAAGAAGAATTAACCAAAGTCTCAGCCACCCACCGGGAACCAGTATAGGACATGATCCAAAATTTTGGACTTGCGTTCAGCTCACAAAAAACGAGTTGAGAAATGGAGCTCAGGGGCACAGCAATTCACAAACTGGCAGAGTGATAAAGGACAACTATCATCCAAAAATCTCTTGAGGGAAGTCAACGAGGTGGACTTGAAAGCGAGGCAAAATAGCAGGAAACAGATTTCAAGAGGTACCTTGGAATCGCCTGTAAAGCACAGGAAGAGGGGCACAACTTGGACAATGGTGCACTTGGCCAAAAAGGGCGTATGCGTTTTCTCCTGAATATATTCAGGAGAAAACGCATATGCCCTTTTTGGCCAAGCAAGCAAGCGGGCAATGCAAATCTGCACTACAAAGAAGTATCACTTCCCACCGGTCAAAAGGGACATCCACAAAATGTGTAAGAACCAGAAAGGCAAGACAGGCCCTGGAGAACTGGGAGCCTTGTTATGCTGATGGGCGGGATGTAAACTGCCAACTGCCTCACTGGAGGAGTGCATTGTGTTCCCTAAAACAAGTAAACAACAGAGCTACAGAGCCAAGGCCACTTCCAGTCTAGGGAATATACCTTGGGAAAACTGAAAATCAATAAGAAAGAGCCACCTCCAAATTTAGGGCTGCACTGACTACAAGAACCTCAACTTGGGTACACCTTAAATATCCCAGGAAATATAAAAATGGTTCAAAACATTGTGGTACTTACGTACGATGGAATATCCCTCAGCCATGAAATCAATGTCATAAGACCAGTAGCAGCAAAGTGAGTGGATTCAGGTACGATGATTCTAAGTGAAATAAGTCACACAGAAAAAGAAACTTATCATAAGATATCACTTATGAAGATCCTGTAAACATGGCTACACGTGAACTGAGTTAGGAAAGAGAACAGAGTCTCACATTTAGAAAACACTCTTATGCCTGCATAAAGGGGATGGAGAGGTCGGGTGATGCATAAAACCAGAGTTTGATATAAGCACAGGGACCGTTCCAAAAACCAACTTTGGAATAGACAAGACCGACACCTTCCTCAGTGAAAGAGACTCAAAACCCCATATTTCCCGCAGAGGAATATATCTGACTAGTAAGAATCTTAAAACCTATGTATTGATATGACTCCATAAGGGAATCAAGTGTGTCTAGAGTGGCATAAACATGGCAGCGAGAATCAGCTCAAACCCACTATAAAAAGGAATTTCAAAAGCAAAACCAAAAAACAGGGAAATTCTTTACAATTCCTTCAGGGTGTCTGAGGAAACCTGGAAAGACCCTATCTACAATGACAGCTGGATGTGGCATAAGGCTGGACACTTGGGACTGAGAGGATTGGTGAGATTGGGTGAGCAAATGCAGACCCTTTCAAGCAATAATGCATGGCCCCCATTCCATGGGTCCCAACTCTCCAGGTTCAAGGGAATATTACTACAGCTATAACATGTACAGGAAACCTAGAGAATGGACACACTGTGAATACGAAAGGTTTCTAAAACTCAACGAATAGTCCCTCTCCTGGTGCTCCAGTTTGACTTTCCAACTGCCTTACTATCAATCTCCCAACTTGGAGAGACAGGCCCTTTAACCTCCTGGTTTGCACAGGTTCCCAATTTGGCAGAGGATGGAAGGGACGAGGGAGAACCCATGAGAGAGTAGCTGTTAGGCATTTGGACGGGCACATGTCACTCTAATTTCCCGGCAGGAAGAAGAATTAACCAAAGTCTCAGCCACCCACCGGGAACCAGTATAGGACATGATCCAAAATTTTGGACTTGCGTTCAGCTCACAAAAAACGAGTTGAGAAATGGAGCTCAGGGGCACAGCAATTCACATACTGGCAGAGTGATAAAGGACAACTATCGTCCAAAAATCTGTTGAGGGACGTCAACGAGGCGGACTTGAAAGTGAGGCAAAATAGCAGGAAACAGATTTCAAGAGGTACCTTGGAATCGCCTGTAAAGCACAGGAAGAGGGGCACAACTTGGACAATGGTGCACTTGGCCAAAAAGGGCGTATGCGTTTTCTCCTGAATATATTCAGGAGAAAACGCATACGCCCTTTTTGGCCAAGCAAGCAAGCGGGCAATGCAAATCTGCACTACAAAGAAGTATCACTTCCCACCGGTCAAAAGGGACATCCACAAAATGTGTAAAAACCAGAAAGGCAAGACAGGCCCTGGAGAACAGGGAGCCTTGTTATGCTTATGGGCGGGATGTAAATTGCCAACTGCCTCACTGGAGGAGTGCATTGTGTTCCCTAAAACAAGTAAACAACAGAGCTACAGAGCCAAGGCCACTTCTACTCTAGGGAATATACCTTGGGAAAACTGAAAATCAATAAGAAAGAGCCACCTCCAAATTTAGGGCTGCACTGGCTACAAGAACCTCAACTTGGGTACACCTTAAATATCCCAGGAAATATAAAAATGGTTCAAAACATTGTGGTACTTACGTACGATGGAATATCCCTCAGCCATGAAATCAATGTCATAAAACCAGTAGCAGCAAAGTGAGTGGATTCAGGTACGATGATTCTAAGTGAAATAAGTCACACAGAAAAAGGAACGTATCATAAGATATCACTTATGAAGATCCTGTAAACATGGCTACACGTGAACTGAGTTAGGAAAGAGAACAGAGTCTCACATTTAGAAAACACTCTTATGCCTGCATAAAGGGGATGGAGAGGTGGGGTGATGCATAAAACCAGAGTTTGATATAAGCACAGGGACCGTTCCAAAAACCAACTTTGGAATAGACAAGACCTACACCTTCCTCAGTGAAAGAGACTCAAAACACCATATTTCCCGCAGAGGAATATATCTGACTAGTAAGAATCTTAAAACCTATGTATTGATATGACTCCATAAGGGAATCAAGTGTGTCTAGAGTGGCATAAACATGGCAGCGAGAATCAGCTCAAACCCACTATAAAAAGGAATTTCAAAAGCAAAACCAAAAAACAGGGAAATTCTTTACAATTCCTTCAGGGTGTCTGAGGAAACCTGGAAAGACCCTATCTACAATGACAGCTGGATGTGGCATAAGGCTGGACACTTGGGACTGAGAGGATTGGTGAGATTGGGTGAGCAAATGCAGACCCTTTCAAGCAATAATGCATGGCCCCCATTCCATGGGTCCCAACTCTCCAGGTTCAAGGGAATATTACTACAGCTATAACATGTACAGGAAACCTAGAGAATGGACACACTGTGAATACGAAAGGTTTCTAAAACTCAACGAATAGTCCCTCTCCTGGTGCTCCAGTTTGACTTTCCAACTGCCTTACTATCAATCTCCCAACTTGGAGAGACAGGCCCTTTAACCTCCTGGTTTGCACAGGTTCCCAATTTGGCAGAGGATGGAAGGGACGAGGGAGAACCCATGAGAGAGTAGCTGTTAGGCATTTGGACGGGCACATGTCACTCTAATTTCCCGGCAGGAAGAAGAATTAACCAAAGTCTCAGCCACCCACCGGGAACCAGTATAGGACATGATCCAAAATTTTGGACTTGCGTTCAGCTCCCAAAAAACGAGTTGAGAAATGGAGCTCAGGGGCACAGCAATTCACAAACTGGCAGAGTGATAAAGGACAACTATCGTCCAAAAATCTGTTGAGGGAAGTCAACGAGGCGGACTTGAAATTGAGGCAAAATAGCAGGAAACAGATTTCAAGAGGTACCTTGGAATCACCTGTAAAGCACAGGAAGAGGGGCACAACTTGGACAATGGTGCACTTGGCCAAAAAGGGCGTATGCATTTTCTCCTGAATATATTCAGGAGAAAACGCATACGCCCTTTTTGGCCAAGCAAGCAAGCGGGGAATGCAAATCTGCACTACAAAGAAGTATCACTTCCCACCGGTCAAAAGGGACATCCACAAAATGTGTAAAAACCAGAAAGGCAAGACAGGCCCTGGATAACAGGGAGCCTTGTTATGCTGATGGGCGGGATGTAAATTGCCAACTGCCTCACTGGAGGAGTGCATTGTGTTCCCTAAAACAAGTAAACAACAGAGCTACAGAGCCAAGGCCACTTCCAGTCTAGGGAATATACCTTGGGAAAACTGAAAATCAATAAGAAAGAGCCACCTCCAAATTTAGGGCTGCACTGACTACAAGAACCTCAACTTGGGTACACCTTAAATATCCCAGGAAATATAAATTGGTTCAAAACATTGTGGTACTTACGTACGATGGAATATCCCTCAGCCATGAAATCAATGTCATAAGACCAGTAGCAGCAAAGTGAGTGGATTCAGGTACGATGATTCTAAGTGAAATAAGTCACACAGAAAAAGAAACTTATCATAAGATATCACTTATGAAGATCCTGTAAACATGGCTACACGTGAACTGAGTTAGGAAAGAGAACAGAGTCTCACATTTAGAAAACACTCTTATGCCTGCTTAAAGGGGAAGGAGAGGTGGGGTGATGCATAAAACCAGAGTTTGATATAAGCACAGGGACCGTTCCAAAAACCAACTTTGGAATAAACAAGACCGACACCTTCCTCAGTGAAAGAGACTCAAAACCCCATATTTCCCGCAGAGGAATATATCTGACTAGTAAGAATCTTAAAACCTATGTATTGATATGTCTCCATAAGGGAATCAAGTGTGTCTAGAGTGGCATAAACATGGCAGCGAGAATCAGCTCAAACCCACTATAAAAAGGAATTTCAAAAGCAAAACCAAAAAACAGGGAAATTCTTTACAATTCCTTCAGTGTGTCTGAGGAAACCTGGAAAGACCCTGTCTACAATGACAGCTGGATGTGGCATAAGGCTGGACACTTGGGACTGAGAGGATTGGTGAGATTGGGTGAGCGAATGCAGACCCTTTCAAGCAATAATGCATGGCCCCCATTCCATGGATCCCAACTCTCCATGTTCAAGGGAATATTACTACAGCTATAACATGTACAGGAAACCTAGAGAATGGACACACTGTGAATACGAAAGGTTTCTAAAACTCAACGAATAGTCCCTCTCCTGGTGCTCCAGTTTGACTTTCCAACTGCCTTACTATCAATCTCCCAACTTGGAGAGACAGGCCCTTTAACCTCCTGGTTTGCACAGGTTCCCAATTTGGCAGAGGATGGAAGGGACGAGGGAGAACCCATGAGAGAGTAGCTGTTAGGCATTTGGACGGGCACATGTCACTCTAATTTCCCGGCAGGAAGAAGAATTAAACAAAGTCTCAGCCACACACCGGGAACCAGTATAGGACATGATCCAAAATTTTGGACTTGCGTTCAGCTCACAAAACACGAGTTGAGAAATGGAGCTCAGGGGCACAGCAATTCACAAACTGGCCGAGTGATAAAGGACAACTATCGTCCAAAAATCTGTTGAGGGAAGTCAACGAGGCGGACTTGAAAGTGAGGCAAAATAGCAGGAAACAGATTTCAAGAGGTACGTTGGAATCGCCTGTAAAGCACAGGAAGAGGGGCACAACTTGGACAATGGTGCACTTGGCCAAAAAGGGCGTATGCGTTTTCTCCTGAATATATTCAGGAGAAAACGCATACGCCCTTTTTGGCCAAGCAAGCAAGCGGGCAATGCAAATCTGCACTACAAAGAAGTATCACTTCCCACCGGTCAAAAGGGACATCCACAAAATGTGTAAAAACCAGAAAGGCAAGACAGGCCCTGGAGAACAGGGAGCCTTGTTATGCTGATGGGCGGGATGTAAATTGCCAACTGCCTCACTGGAGGAGTGCATTGTGTTCCCTAAAACAAGTAAACAACAGAGCTACAGAGCCAAGGCCACTTCCAGTCTAGGGAATATACCTGGGGAAAACTGAAAATCAATAAGAAAGAGCCACCTCCAAATTTAGGGCTGCACTGGCTACAAGAACCTCAACTTGGGTACACCTTAAATATCCCAGGAAATATAAAAATGGTTCAAAACATTGTGGTACTTACGTACGATGGAATATCCCTCAGCCATGAAATCAATGTCATAAGACCAGTAGCAGCAAAGTGAGTGGATTCAGATACGATGATTCTAAGTGAAATAAGTCACACAGAAAAAGAAACTTATCATAAGATATCACTTATGAAGATCCTGTAAACATGGCTACACGTGAACTGAGTTAGGAAAGAGAACAGAGTCTCACATTTAGAAAACACTCTTATGCCTGCATAAAGGGGAAGGAGAGGTGGGGTGATGCATAAAACCAGAGTTTGATATAAGCACAGGGACCGTTCCAAAAACCAACTTTGGAATAGACAAGACCTACACCTTCCTCAGTGAAAGAGACTCAAAACCCCATATTTCCCGCAGAGGAATATATCTGACTAGTAAGAATCTTAAAACCTATGTATTGATATGACTCCATAAGGGAATCAAGTGTGTCTAGAGTGGCATAAACATGGCAGCGAGAATCAGCTCAAACCCAGTATAAAAAGGAATTTCAAAAGCAAAATCAAAAAACAGGGAAATTCTTTACAATTCCTTCAGGATGTCTGAGGAAACCTGGAAAGACCCTATCTACAATGACAGCTGGATGTGGCATAAGGCTGGACACTTGGGACTGAGAGGATTGGTGAGATTGGGTGAGCAAATGCAGACCCTTTCAAGCAATAATGCATGGCCCCCATTTCATGGGTCCCAACTGTCCAGGTTCAAGGGAATATTACTACAGCTATAACATGTACAGGAAACCTAGAGAATGGACACACTGTGAATACGAAATGTTTCTAAAACTCAACGAATAGTCCCTCTCCTGGTGCTCCAGTTTGACTTTCCAACTGCCTTACTATCAATCTCCCAACTTGGAGAGACAGGCCCTTTAAACTCCTGGTTTGCACAGGTTCCCAATTTGGCAGAGGATGGAAGGGACGAGGGAGAACTCATGAGAGAGTAGCTGTTAGGCATTTGGACGGGCACATGTCACTCTAATTTCCCGGCAGGAAGAAGAATTAACCAAAGTCTCAGCCACCCACCGGGAACCAGTATAGGACATGATCCAAAATTTTGGACTTGCGTTCAGCTCACAAAAAACGAGTTGAGAAATGGAGCTCAGGGGCACAGCAATTCACAAACTGGCAGAGTGATAAAGGACAACTATCGTCCAAAAATCTGTTGAGGGAAGTCAACGAGGCGGACTTGAAAGTGAGGCAAAATAGCAGGAAACAGATTTCAAGAGGTACCTTGGAATCGCCTGTAAAGCACAGGAAGAGGGGCACAACTTGGACAATGGTGCACTTGGCCAAAAAGGGCGTATGGTTTTCTCCTGAATATATTCAGGAGAAAACGCATACGCCCTTTTTGGCCAAGCAAGCAAGCGGGCAATGCAAATCTGCACTACAAAGAAGTATCACTTCCCACCGGTCAAAAGGGACATCCACAAAATGTGTAAAAACCAGAAAGGCAAGACAGGCCCTGGAGAACAGGGAGCCTTGTTATGCTGATGGGCGGGATGTCAATTGCCAACTGCCTTACTGGAGGAGTGCATTGTGTTCCCTAAAACAAGTAAACAACAGAGCTACAGAGCCAAGGCCACTTCCAGTCTAGGGAATATACCTTGGGAAAACTGAAAATCAATAAGAAAGAGCCACCTCCAAATTTAGGGCTGCACTGGCTACAAGAACCTCAACTTGGGTACACCTTAAATATCCCAGGAAATATAAAAATGGTTCAAAACATTGTGGTACTTACGTACGATGGAATATCCCTCAGCCATGAAATCAATGTCATAAGACCAGTAGCAGCAAAGTGAGTGGATTCAGGTACGATGATTATAAGTGAAATAAGTCACACAGAAAAAGAAACTGATCATAAGATATCACTTATGAAGATCCTGTAAACATGGCTACATGTGAACTGAGTTAGGAAAGAGAACAGAGTCTCACATTTAGAAAAAACGCTTATGCCTGCATAAAGGGGATGGAGAGGTGGGGTGATGCATAAAACCAGAGTATGATATAAGCACAGGGACCGTTCCAAAAACCAACTTTGGAATAGACAAGACCTACACCTTCCTCAGTGAAAGAGACTCAAAACCCCATATTTCCCACAGAGGAATATATCTGACTAGTAAGAATCTTAAAACCTATGTATTGATATGTCTCCATAAGGGAATCAAGTGTGTCTAGAGTGGCATAAACATGGCAGCGAGAATCAGCTCAAATCCACTATAAAAAGGAATTTCAAAAGCAAAACCAAAAAACAGGGAAATTCTTTACAATTCCTTCAGGGTGTCTGAGGAAACCTGGAAAGACCCTATCTACAATGACAGCTGGATGTGGCATAAGGCTGGACACTTGGGACTGAGAGGATTGGTGAGATTGGGTGAGCAAATGCAGACCCTTTCAAGCAATAATGCATGGCCTCCATTCCATGGGTCCCAACTCTCCAGGTTCAATGGAATATTACTACAGCTATAACATGTACAGGAAACCTAGAGAATGGACACACTGTGAATACGAAAGGTTTCTAAAACTCAACGAATAGTCCCTCTCCTGGTGCTCCAGTTTGACTTTCCAACTGCCTTACTATCAATCTCCCAACTTGGAGAGACAGGCCCTTTAACCTCCTGGTTTGCACAGGTTCCCAATTTGGCAGAGGATGGAAGGGACGAGGGAGAACCCATGAGAGAGTAGCTGTTAGGCATTTGGACGGGCACATGTCACTCTAATTTCCCGGCAGGAAGAAGAATTAACCAAAGTCTCAGCCACCCACCGGGAACCAGTATAGGACATGATCCAAAATTTTGGACTTGCGTTCAGCTCACAAAAAACGAGTTGAGAAATCGAGCTCAGGGGCACAGCAATTCACATACTGGCAGAGTGATAAAGGACAACTATCGTCCAAAAATCTGTTGAGGGACGTCAACGAGGCGGACTTGAAAGTGAAGCAAAATAGCAGGAAACAGATTTCAAGAGGTACCTTGGAATCGCCTGTAAAGCACAGGAAGAGGGGCACAACTTGGACAATGGTGCACTTGGCCAAAAAGGGCGTATGCGTTTTCTCCTGAATATATTCAGGAGAAAACGCATACGCCCTTTTTGGCCAAGCAAGCAAGCGGGCAATGCAAATCTGCACTACAAAGAAGTATCACTTCCCACCGGTCAAAAGGGACATCCACAAAATGTGTAAAAACCAGAAAGGCAAGACAGGCCCTGGAGAACAGGGAGCCTTGTTATGCTTATGGGCGGGATGTAAATTGCCAACTGCCTCACTGGAGGAGTGCATTGTGTTCCCTAAAACAAGTAAACAACAGAGCTACAGAGCCAAGGCCACTTCTACTCTAGGGAATATACCTTGGGAAAACTGAAAATCAATAAGAAAGAGCCACCTCCAAATTTAGGGCTGCACTGGCTACAAGAACCTCAACTTGGGTACACCTTAAATATCCCAGGAAATATAAAAATGGTTCAAAACATTGTGGTACTTACGTACGATGGAATATCCCTCAGCCATGAAATCAATGTCATAAAACCAGTAGCAGCAAAGTGAGTGGATTCAGGTACGATGATTCTAAGTGAAATAAGTCACACAGAAAAAGGAACGTATCATAAGATATCACTTATGAAGATCCTGTAAACATGGCTACACGTGAACTGAGTTAGGAAAGAGAACAGAGTCTCACATTTAGAAAACACTCTTATGCCTGCATAAAGGGGATGGAGAGGTGGGGTGATGCATAAAACCAGAGTTTGATATAAGCACAGGGACCGTTCCAAAAACCAACTTTGGAATAGACAAGACCTACACCTTCCTCAGTGAAAGAGACTCAAAACACCATATTTCCCGCAGAGGAATATATCTGACTAGTAAGAATCTTAAAACCTATGTATTGATATGACTCCATAAGGGAATCAAGTGTGTCTAGAGTTGCATAAACATGGCAGCGAGAATCAGCTCAAACCAACTATAAAAAGGAATTTCAAAAGCAAAACCAAAAAACAGGGAAATTCTTTACAATTCCTTCAGGGTGTCTGAGGAAACCTGGAAAGACCCTATCTACAATGACAGCTGGATGTGGCATAAGGCTGGACACTTGGGACTGAGAGGATTGGTGAGATTGGGTGAGCAAATTCAGACCCTTTCAAGCAATAATGCATGGCCCCCATTCCATGGGTCCCAACTGTCCAGGTTCAAGGGAATATTACTACAGCTATAACATGTACAGGAAACCTAGAGAATGGACACACTGTGAATACGAAAGGTTTCTAAAACTCAACGAATAGTCCCTCTCCTGGTGCTCCAGTTTGACTTTCCAACTGCCTTACTATCAATCTCCCAACTTGGAGAGACAGGCCCTTTAACCTCCTGGTTTGCACAGGTTCCCAATTTGGCAGAGGATGGAAGGGACGAGGGAGAACCCATGAGAGAGTAGCTGTTAGGCATTTGGACGGGCACATGTCACTCTAATTTCCCGGCAGGAAGAAGAATTAACCAAAGTCTCAGCCACCCACCGGGAACCAGTATAGGACATGATCCAAAATTTTGGACTTGCGTTCAGCTCCCAAAAAACGAGTTGAGAAATGGAGCTCAGGGGCACAGCAATTCACAAACTGGCAGAGTGATAAAGGACAACTATCGTCCAAAAATCTGTTGAGGGAAGTCAACGAGGCGGACTTGAAAGTGAGGCAAAATAGCAGGAAACAGATTTCAAGAGGTACCTTGGAATCGCCTGTAAAGCACAGGAAGAGGGGCACAACTTGGACAATGGTGCACTTGGCCAAAAAGGGCGTATGCGTTTTCTCCTGAATATATTCAGGAGAAAACGCATACGCCCTTTTTGGCCAAGCAAGCAAGCGGGCAATGCAAATCTGCACTACAAAGAAGTATCACTTCCCACCGGTCAAAAGGGACATCCACAAAATGTGTAAAAACCAGAAAGGCAAGACAGGCCCTGGATAACAGGGAGCCTTGTTATGCTGATGGGCGGGATGTAAATTGCCAACTGCCTCACTGGAGGAGTGCATTGTGTTCCCTAAAACAAGTAAACAACAGAGCTACAGAGCCAAGGCCACTTCCAGTCTAGGGAATATACCTTGGGAAAACTGAAAATCAATAAGAAAGAGCCACCTCCAAATTTAGGGCTGCACTGACTACAAGAACCTCAACTTGGGTACACCTTAAATATCCCAGGAAATATAAATTGGTTCAAAACATTGTGGTACTTACGTACGATGGAATATCCCTCAGCCATGAAATCAATGTCATAAGACCAGTAGCAGCAAAGTGAGTGGATTCAGGTACGATGATTCTAAGTGAAATAAGTCACACAGAAAAAGAAACTTATCATAAGATATCACTTATGAAGATCCTGTAAACATGGCTACACGTGAACTGAGTTAGGAAAGAGAACAGAGTCTCACATTTAGAAAACACTCTTATGCCTGCTTAAAGGGGAAGGAGAGGTGGGGTGATGCATAAAACCAGAGTTTGATATAAGCACAGGGACCGTTCCAAAAACCAACTTTGGAATAAACAAGACCGACACCTTCCTCAGTGAAAGAGACTCAAAACCCCATATTTCCCGCAGAGGAATATATCTGACTAGTAAGAATCTTAAAACCTATGTATTGATATGTCTCCATAAGGGAATCAAGTGTGTCTAGAGTGGCATAAACATGGCAGCGAGAATCAGCTCAAACCCACTATAAAAAGGAATTTCAAAAGCAAAACCAAAAAACAGGGAAATTCTTTACAATTCCTTCAGTGTGTCTGAGGAAACCTGGAAAGACCCTGTCTACAATGACAGCTGGATGTGGCATAAGGCTGGACACTTGGGACTGAGAGGATTGGTGAGATTGGGTGAGCGAATGCAGACCCTTTCAAGCAATAATGCATGGCCCCCATTCCATGGATCCCAACTCTCCATGTTCAAGGGAATATTACTACAGCTATAACATGTACAGGAAACCTAGAGAATGGACACACTGTGAATACGAAAGGTTTCTAAAACTCAACGAATAGTCCCTCTCCTGGTGCTCCAGTTTGACTTTCCAACTGCCTTACTATCAATCTCCCAACTTGGAGAGACAGGCCCTTTAACCTCCTGGTTTGCACAGGTTCCCAATTTGGCAGAGGATGGAAGGGACGAGGGAGAACCCATGAGAGAGTAGCTGTTAGGCATTTGGACGGGCACATGTCACTCTAATTTCCCGGCAGGAAGAAGAATTAACCAAAGTCTCAGCCACCCACCGGGAACCAGTATAGGACATGATCCAAAATTTTGGACTTGCGTTCAGCTCACAAAAAACGAGTTGAGAAATGGAGCTCAGGGGCACAGCAATTCACATACTGGCAGAGTGATAAAGGACAAGTATCGTCCAAAAATCTGTTGAGGGACGTCAACGAGGCGGACTTGAAAGTGAGGCAAAATAGCAGGAAACAGATTTCAAGAGGTACGTTGGAATCGCCTGTAAAGCACAGGAAGAGGGGCACAACTTGGACAATGGTGCACTTGGCCAAAAAGGGCGTATGCGTTTTCTCCTGAATATATTCAGGAGAAAACGCATACGCCCTTTTTGGCCAAGCAAGCAAGCGGGCAATGCAAATCTGCACTACAAAGAAGTATCACTTCCCACCGGTCAAAAGGGACATCCACAAAATGTGTAAAAACCAGAAAGGCAAGACAGGCCCTGGAGAACAGGGAGCCTTGTTATGCTGATGGGCGGGATGTCAATTGCCAACTGCCTCACTGGAGGAGTGCATTGTGTTCCCTAAAACAAGTAAACAACAGAGCTACAGAGCCAAGGCCACTTCTAGTCTAGGGAATATACCTTGGGAAAACTGAAAATCAATAAGAAAGAGCCACCTCCAAATTTAGGGCTGCACTGGCTACAAGAACCTCAACTTGGGTACACCTTAAATATCCCAGGAAATATAAAAATGGTTCAAAACATTGTGGTACTTACGTACGATGGAATATCCCTCAGCCATGAAATCAATGTCATAAAACCAGTAGCAGCAAAGTGAGTGGATTCAGGTACGATGATTCTAAGTGAAATAAGTCACACAGAAAAAGGAACGTATCATAAGATATCACTTATGAAGATCCTGTAAACATCGCTACACGTGAACTGAGTTAGGAAAGAGAACAGAGTCTCACATTTAGAAAACACTCTTATGCCTGCATAAAGGGGATGGAGAGGTGGGGTGATGCATAAAACCAGAGTTTGATATAAGCACAGGGACCGTTCCAAAAACCAACTTTGGAATAGACAAGACCTACACCTTCCTCAGTGAAAGAGACTCAAAACCCCATATTTCCCACAGAGGAATATATCTGAATAGTAAGAATCTTAAAACCTAGGTATTGATATGTCTCCATAAGGGAATCAAGTGTGTCTAGAGTGGCATAAACATGGCAGCAAGAATCAGCTCAAACCCACTATAAAAAGGAATTTCAAAAGCAAAACCAAAAAACAGGGAAATTCTTTACAATTCCTTCAGGGTGTCTGAGGAAACCTGGAAAGACCCTATCTACAATGACAGCTGGATGTGGCATAAGGCTGGACACTTGGGACTGAGAGGATTGGTGAGATTGGGTGAGCAAATGCAGACCATTTCAAGCAATAATGCATGGCCCCCATTCCATGGGTCCCAACTCTCCAGGTTCAAGGGAATATTACTACAGCTATAACATGTACAGGAAACCTAGAGAATGGACACACTGTGAATACGAAAGGTTTCTAAAACTCAACGAATAGTCCCTCTCCTGGTGCTCCAGTTTGACTTTCCAACTGCCTTACTATCAATCTCCCAACTTGGAGAGACAGGCCCTTTAACCTCCTGGTTTGCACAGGTTCCCAATTTGCCAGAGGATGGAAGGGACGAGGGAGATCCCATGAGAGAGTAGCTGTTAGGCATTTGGACGGGCACATGTCACTCTAATTTCCCGGCAGGAAGAAGAATTAACCAAAGTCTCAGCCACCCCCCGGGAACCAGTATAGGACATGATCCAAAATTTTGGACTTGCGTTCAGCTCCCAAAAAACGAGTTGAGAAATGGAGCTCAGGGGCACAGCAATTCACATACTGGCAGAGTGATAAAGGACAACTATCGTCCAAAAATCTGTTGAGGGAAGTCAACGAGGCGGACTTGAAAGTGAGGCAAAATAGCAGGAAACAGATTTCAAGAGGTACGTTGGAATCGCCTGTAAAGCACAGGAAGAGGGGCACAACTTGGACAATGGTGCACTTGGCCAAAAAGGGCGTATGCGTTTTCTCCTGAATATATTCAGGAGAAAACGCATACGCCCTTTTTGGCCAAGCAAGCAAGCGGGCAATGCAAATCTGCACTACAAAGAAGTATCACTTCCCACCGGTCAAAAGGGACATCCACAAAATGTGTAAAAACCAGAAAGGCAAGACAGGCCCTGGAGAACTGGGAGCCTTGTTATGCTGATGGGCGGGATGTAAATTGCCAACTGCCTCACTGGAGGAGTGCATTGTGTTCCCTAAAACAAGTAAACAACAGAGCTATAGAGCCAAGGCCACATCCAGTCTAGGGAATATACCTTGGGAAAACTGAAAATCAATAAGAAAGAGCCACCTCCAAATTTAGGGCTGCACTGGCTACAAGAACCTCAACTTGGGTACACCTTAAATATCCCAGGAAATATAAAAATGGTTCAAAACATTGTGGTACTTACGTACGATGGAATATCCCTCAGCCATGAAATCAATGTCATAAAACCAGTAGCAGCAAAGTGAGTGTATTCAGGTACGATGATTCTAAGTGAAATAAGTCACGCAGAAAAAGGAACTTATCATAAGATATCACTTATGAAGATCCTGTAAACATGGCTACACGTGAACTGAGTTAGGAAATAGAACAGAGTCTCACATTTAGAAAACACTCTTATGCCTGCATAAAGGGGATGGAGAGGTGGGGGGATGCATAAAACCAGAGTTTGATATAAGCACATGGACCGTTCCAAAAACCAACTTTGGAATAGACAAGACCTACACCTTCCTCAGTGAAAGAGGCTCAAAACCCCATATTTCCCGCAAAGGAATATATCTGACTAGTAAGAATCTTAAAACCTATGTATTGATATGACCCCATAAGGGAATCAAGTGTGTCTAGAGTGGCATAACCATGGCAGCGAGAATCAGCTCAAACCCACTATAAAAAGGAATTTCAAAAGCAAAACCAAAAAACAGGGAAATTCTTTACAATTCCTTCAGGGTGTCTGAGGAAACCTGGAAAGACCCTATCTACAATGACAGCTGGATGTGGCATAAGGCTGGACACTTGGGACTGAGAGGATTGGTGAGATTGGGTGAGCAAATGCAGACCCTTTCAAGCAATAATGCATGGCCCCCATTCCATGGGTCCGAACTCTCCATGTTCAAGGGAATATCACTACAGCTATAACATGTACAGGAAACCTAGAGAATGGACACACTGTGAATAAGAAAGGTTTCTAAAACTCAACGAATAGTCCCTCTCCTGGTTCTCCAGTTTGACTTTCCAACTGCCTTACTATCAATCTCCCAACTTGGAGAGACAGGCACTTTAACCTCTTGGTTTGCACAGGTTCCCAATTTGGCAAAGGATGGAAGGGACGAGGGAGAACCCATGAGAGAGTAGCTGTTAGGCATTTGGACGGGCACATGTCACTCTAATTTCCTGGCAGGAAGAAGAATTAACCAAAGTCTCAGCCACCCACCGGGAACCAGTATAGGACATGATCCAAAATTTTGGACTTGCGTTCAGCTCCCAAAAAACGAGTTGAGAAATGGAGCTCAGGGGCACAGCAATTGACATACTGGCAGAGTGATAAAGGACAACTATCGTCCAAAAATCTGTTGAGGGAAGTCAACGAGGTGGACTTGAAAGTGAGGCAAAATAGCAGGAAACAGATTTCAAGAGGTACCTTGGAATCGCCTGTAAAGCACAGGAAGAGGGGCACAACTTGGACAATGGTGCACTTGTCCAAAAAGGGCGTATGCGTTTTCTCCTGAATATATTCAGGAGAAAACGCATACGCCCTTTTTGGCCAAGCAAGCAAGCGGGCAATGCAAATCTGCACTACAAAGAAGTATCACTTCCCACCGGTCAAAAGGGACATCCACAAAATGTGTAAAAACCAGAAAGGCAAGACAGGCCCTGGAGAACTGGGAGCCTTGTTATGCTGATGGGCGGGATGTAAATTGCCAACTGCCTCACTGGAGGAGTGCATTGTGTTCCCTAAAACAAGTAAACAACAGAGCTACAGAGCCAAGGCCACTTCCAGTCTAGGGAATATACCTTGGGAAAACTGAAAATCAATAATAAAGAGCCACCTCCAAATTTAGGGCTTCACTGGCTACAAGAACCTCAACTTGGGTACACCTTAAATATCCCAGGAAATATAAAAATGGTTCAAAACATTGTGGTACTTACGTACGATGGAATATCCCTCAGCCATGAAATCAATGTCATAAGACCAGTAGCAGCAAAGTGAGTGGATTCAGGTACGATGATTCTAAGTGAAATAAGTCACACAGAAAAAGAAACTTATCATAAGATATCACTTAGGAAGATCCTGTAAACATGGCTACACGTGAACTGAGTTGGGAAAGAGAACAGAGTCTCACATTTAGAAAACACTCTTATGCCTGCATAAAGGGGAAGGAGAGGTGGGGTGATGCATAAAACCAGAGTTTGATATAAGCACAGGGACCGTTTCAAAAACCAACTTTGGAATTGACAAAACCGACACCTTCCTCAGTTTAAGAGACTCAAAACCCCATATTTCCCACAGAGGAATATATCTGACTAGTAAGAATCTTAAAACCTATGTATTGATATGTCTCCATAAGGGAATCAAGTGTGTCTAGAGTGGCATAAACATGGCAGCGAGAATCAGCTCAAACCCACTATAAAAAGGAATTTCAAAAGCAAAACCAAAAAACAGGGAAATTCTTTACAATTCCTTCAGGGTGTCTGAGGAAACCTGGAAAGACCCTATCTACAATGACAGCTGGATGTGGCATAAGGCTGGACACTTGGGACTGAGAGGATTGGTGAGATTGGGTGAGCAAATGCAGACCCTTTCAAGCAATAATGCATGGCCCCCATTCCATGGGTCCCAACTCTCCAGGTTCAAGGGAATATTACTACAGCTATAACATGTACAGGAAACCTAGAGAATGGACACACTGTGAATACGAAAGGTTTCTAAAACTCAACGAATAGTCCCTCTCCTGGTGCTCCAGTTTGACTTTCCAACTGCCTTACTATCAATCTCCCAACTTGGAGAGACAGGCCCTTTAACCTCCTGGTTTGCACAGGTTCCCAATTTGGCAGAGGATGGAAGGGACGAGGGAGAACCCATGAGAGAGTAGCTGTTAGGCATTTGGACGGGCACATGTCACTCTAATTTCCCGGCAGGAAGAAGAATTAACCAAAGTCTCAGCCACCCACCGGGAACCAGTATAGGACATGATCCAAAATTTTAGACTTGCGTTCAGCTCACAAAAAACGAGTTGAGAAATGGAGCTCAGGGGCACAGCAATTCACAAACTGGCAGAGTGATAAAGGACAACTATCGTCCAAAAATCTGTTGAGGGAAGTCAACGAGGCGGACTTGAAAGTGAGGCAAAATAGCAGGAAACAGATTTCAAGAGGTACGTTGGAATCGCCTGTAAAGCACAGGAAGAGGGGCACAACTTGGACAATGGTGCACTTGGCCAAAAAGGGCGTATGCGTTTTCTCCTGAATATATTCAGGAGAAAAAGCATACGCCCTTTTTGGCCAAGCAAGCAAGTGGGCAATGCAAATATGCACTACAAAGAAGTATCACTTCCCACCGGTCAAAAGGGACATCCACAAAATGTGTAAAAACCAGAAAGGCAAGACAGGCCCTGGAGAACAGGGAGCCTTGTCATGCTGATGGGCGGCATGTCAATTGCCAACTGCCTCACTGGAGGAGTGCATTGTGTTCCCTAAAACAAGTAAACAACAGAGCTACAGAGCCAAGGCCACTTCTAGTCTTGGGAATATACCTTGGGAAAACTGAAAATCAATAAGAAAGAGCCACCTCCAAATTTAGGGCTGCACTGGCTACAAGAACCTCAACTTGGGTACACCTTAAATATCCCAGGAAATATAAAAATGGTTCAAAACATTGTGGTACTTACGTACGATGGAATATCCCTCAGCGATGAAATCAATGTCATAGGACTAGAAGCAACAAAGTGAGTGGATTCAGGTACGATGATTCTAAGTGAAATAAGTCACACAGAAAAAGAAACTTATCATAAGATATCACTTATGAAGATCCTGTAAACATGGCTACACGTGAACTGATTTAGGAAAGAGAACAGAGTCTCACATTTAGAAAACACTCTTATGCCTGCATAAAGGGGATGGAGAGGTGGGGTGATGCATAAAACCAGAGTTTGATATAAGCACAGGGACCGTTCCAAAAACCAACTTTGGAATAGACAAGACCTACACCTTCCTCAGTGAAAGAGACTCAAAACCCCATATTTCCCACAGAGGAATATATCTGACTAGTAAGAATCTTAAAACCTATGTATTGATATGACTCCATAAGGGAATCAAGTGTGTCTAGAGTGGCATAAACATGGCAGCGAGAATCAGCTCAAACCCACTATAAAAAGGAATTTCAAAAGCAAAACGAAAAAACAGGGAAATAATTTACAATTCCTTCAGGGTGTCTGAGGAAACCTGGAAAGACCCTATCTACAATGACAGCTGGATGTGGCATAAGGCTGGACACTTGGGACTGAGAGGATTGGTGAGATTGTGTGAGCAAATGCAGACCCTTTCAAGCAATAATGCATGGCCCCCATTCCATGGGTCCCAACTCTCCAGGTTCAAGGGAATATTACTACAGCTATAACATGTACAGGAAACCTAGAGAATGGACACACTCTGAATACGAAAGGTTTCTAAAACTCAATGAATAGTCCCTCTCCTGGTGCTCCAGTTTGACTTTCCAACTGCCTTACTATCAATCTCCCAACTTGGAGAGACAGGCCCTTTAACCTCCTGGTTTGCACAGGTTCCCAATTTGACAGAGGATGGAAGGGACAAGAGAGAACCCATGAGAGAGTAGCTGTTAGGCATTTGGACGGGCACATGTCACTCTAATTTCCGGGCAGGAAGAAGAATTAACCAAAGTCTCAGCCACCCACCTGGAACCAGTATAGGACATGATCCAAAATTTTGGACTTGCGTTCAGCTCCCAAAAAACGAGTTGAGAAATGGAGCTCAGGGGCACAGCAATTCACAAACTGGCAGAGTGATAAAGGACAACTATCGTCCAAAAATCTGTTGAGGGAAGTCAACGAGGCGGACTTGAAAGTGAGGCAAAATAGCAGGAAACAGATTTCAAGAGGTACGTTGGAATCGCCTGTAAAGCACAGGAAGAGGGGCACAACTTGGACAATGGTGCACTTGGCCAAAAAGGGCGTATGCGTTTTCTCCTGAATATATTCAGGAGAAAAAGCATACGCCCTTTTTGGCCAAGCAAGCAAGTGGGCAATGCAAATATGCACTACAAAGTAGTATCACTTCCCACCGGTCAAAAGGGACATCCACAAAATGTGTAAAAACCAGAAAGGCAAGACAGGCCCTGGAGAACAGGGAGCCTTGTCATGCTGATGGGCGGCATGTCAATTGCCAACTGCCTCACTGGAGGAGTGCATTGTGTTCCCTAAAACAATTAAACAACAGAGCTACAGAGCCAAGGCCACTTCTAGTCTAGGGAATATACCTTGGGAAAACTGAAAATCAATAAGAAAGAGCCACCTCCAAATTTAGGGCTGCACTGGCTACAAGAACCTCAACTTGGGTACACCTTAAATATCCCAGGAAATATAAAAATGGTTCAAAACATTGTGGTACTTACGTACGATGGAATATCCCTCAGCGATGAAATCAATGTAATAGGACTAGAAGCAGCAAAGTGAGTGGATTCAGGTACGATGATTCTAAGTGAAATAAGTCACACAGAAAAAGAAACTTATCATAAGATATCACTTAGGAAGATCCTGTAAACATGGCTACACGTGAACTGAGTTGGGAAAGAGAACAGTTTCTCACATTTAGAAAACACTCTTATGCCTGCATAAAGGGGAAAGAGAGGTGGGGTGATGCATAAAACCAGAGTTTGATATAAGCACAGGGACCCTTGCAAAAACCAACTTTGGAATTGACAAAACCGACACCTTCCTCAGTGAAAGAGACTCAAAACCCCATATTTCCCACAGAGGAATATATCTGACTAGTAAGAATCTTAAAACCTATGTATTGATATGTCTCCATAAGGGAATCAAGTGTGTCTAGAGTGGCATAAACATGGCAGCGAGAATCAGCTCAAACCCACTATAAAAAGGAATTTCAAAAGCAAAACGAAAAAACAGGGAAATTCTTTACAATTCCTTCAGGGTGTCTGAGGAAACCTGGAAAGTCCCTATCTACAATGACAGCTGGATGTGGCATAAGGCTGGACACTTGGGACTGAGAGGATTGGTGAGATTGGGTGAGCAAATGCAGACCCTTTCAAGCAATAATGCATGGCCCCCATTCCATGGGTCCCAACTCTCATTGTTCAAGGGAATATTACTACAGCTATAACATGTACAGGAAACCTAGAGAATGGACACACTGTGAATACGAAAGGTTTCTAAAACTCAACGAATATTCCCTCTCCTGGTGCTCCAGTTTGACTTTCCAACTGCCTTACTATCAATCTCCCAACTTGGAGAGACAGGCCCTTTAACCTCCTGGTTTGCACAGGTTCCCAATTTGGCAAAGGATGGAAGGGATGAGGGAGAACCCATGAGAGAGTAGCTGTTAGGCATTTGGACGGGCACATGTCACTCTAATTTCCCGGCAGGAAGAAGAATTAACCAAAGTCTCAGCCACCCACCGGGAACCAGTATAGGACATGATCCAAAATTTTGGACTTGCGTTCAGCTCACAAAAAACGAGTTGAGAAATGGAGCTCAGGGGCACAGCAATTCACATACTGGCAGAGTGATAAAGGACAACTATCATGCAAAAATCTGTTGAGGGAAGTCAACGAGGCTGACTTGAAAGTGAGGCAAAATAGCAGGAAACAGATTTCAAGAGGTACGTTGGAATCGCCTGTAAAGCACAGGAAGAGGGGCACAACTTGGACAATGGTGCACTTGGCCAAAAAGGGCGTATGCGTTTTCTCCTGAATATATTCAGGAGAAAACGCATACGCCCTTTTTGGCCAAGCAAGCAAGCGGGCAATGCAAATCTGCACTACAAAGAAGTATCACTTCCCACCGGTCAAAAGGGACATCCACAAAATGTGTAAAAACCAGAAAGGCAAGACAGGCCCTGGAGAACAGGGAGCCTTGTCATGCTGATGGGCGGCATGTCAATTGCCAACTGCCTCACTGGAGGAGTGCATTGTGTTCCCTAAAACAAGTAAACAACAGAGCTACAGAGCCAAGGCCACTTCTAGTCTTGGGAATATACCTTGGGAAAACTGAAAATCAATAAGAAAGAGCCACCTCCAAATTTAGGGCTGCACTGGCTACAAGAACCTCAACTTGGGTACACCTTAAATATCCCAGGAAATATAAAAATGGTTCAAAACATTGTGGTACTTACGTACGATGGAATATCCCTCAGCGATGAAATCAATGTCATAGGACTAGAAGCAACAAAGTGAGTGGATTCAGGTACGATGATTCTAAGTGAAATAAGTCACACAGAAAAAGAAACTTATCATAAGATATCACTTATGAAGATCCTGTAAACATGGCTACACGTGAACTGATTTAGGAAAGAGAACAGAGTCTCACATTTAGAAAACACTCTTATGCCTGCATAAAGGGGATGGAGAGGTGGGGTGATGCATAAAACCAGAGTTTGATATAAGCACAGGGACCGTTCCAAAAACCAACTTTGGAATAGACAAGACCTACACCTTCCTCAGTGAAAGAGACTCAAAACCCCATATTTCCCACAGAGGAATATATCTGACTAGTAAGAATCTTAAAACCTATGTATTGATATGACTCCATAAGGGAATCAAGTGTGTCTAGAGTGGCATAAACATGGCAGCGAGAATCAGCTCAAACCCACTATAAAAAGGAATTTCAAAAGCAAAACGAAAAAACAGGGAAATAATTTACAATTCCTTCAGGGTGTCTGAGGAAACCTGGAAAGACCCTATCTACAATGACAGCTGGATGTGGCATAAGGCTGGACACTTGGGACTGAGAGGATTGGTGAGATTGTGTGAGCAAATGCAGACCCTTTCAAGCAATAATGCATGGCCCCCATTCCATGGGTCCCAACTCTCCAGGTTCAAGGGAATATTACTACAGCTATAACATGTACAGGAAACCTAGAGAATGGACACACTCTGAATACGAAAGGTTTCTAAAACTCAATGAATAGTCCCTCTCCTGGTGCTCCAGTTTGACTTTCCAACTGCCTTACTATCAATCTCCCAACTTGGAGAGACAGGCCCTTTAACCTCCTGGTTTGCACAGGTTCCCAATTTGACAGAGGATGGAAGGGACAAGAGAGAACCCATGAGAGAGTAGCTGTTAGGCATTTGGACGGGCACATGTCACTCTAATTTCCGGGCAGGAAGAAGAATTAACCAAAGTCTCAGCCACCCACCTGGAACCAGTATAGGACATGATCCAAAATTTTGGACTTGCGTTCAGCTCCCAAAAAACGAGTTGAGAAATGGAGCTCAGGGGCACAGCAATTCACAAACTGGCAGAGTGATAAAGGACAACTATCGTCCAAAAATCTGTTGAGGGAAGTCAACGAGGCGGACTTGAAAGTGAGGCAAAATAGCAGGAAACAGATTTCAAGAGGTACGTTGGAATCGCCTGTAAAGCACAGGAAGAGGGGCACAACTTGGACAATGGTGCACTTGGCCAAAAAGGGCGTATGCGTTTTCTCCTGAATATATTCAGGAGAAAAAGCATACGCCCTTTTTGGCCAAGCAAGCAAGTGGGCAATGCAAATATGCACTACAAAGTAGTATCACTTCCCACCGGTCAAAAGGGACATCCACAAAATGTGTAAAAACCAGAAAGGCAAGACAGGCCCTGGAGAACAGGGAGCCTTGTCATGCTGATGGGCGGCATGTCAATTGCCAACTGCCTCACTGGAGGAGTGCATTGTGTTCCCTAAAACAATTAAACAACAGAGCTACAGAGCCAAGGCCACTTCTAGTCTAGGGAATATACCTTGGGAAAACTGAAAATCAATAAGAAAGAGCCACCTCCAAATTTAGGGCTGCACTGGCTACAAGAACCTCAACTTGGGTACACCTTAAATATCCCAGGAAATATAAAAATGGTTCAAAACATTGTGGTACTTACGTACGATGGAATATCCCTCAGCGATGAAATCAATGTAATAGGACTAGAAGCAGCAAAGTGAGTGGATTCAGGTACGATGATTCTAAGTGAAATAAGTCACACAGAAAAAGAAACTTATCATAAGATATCACTTAGGAAGATCCTGTAAACATGGCTACACGTGAACTGAGTTGGGAAAGAGAACAGTTTCTCACATTTAGAAAACACTCTTATGCCTGCATAAAGGGGAAAGAGAGGTGGGGTGATGCATAAAACCAGAGTTTGATATAAGCACAGGGACCCTTGCAAAAACCAACTTTGGAATTGACAAAACCGACACCTTCCTCAGTGAAAGAGACTCAAAACCCCATATTTCCCACAGAGGAATATATCTGACTAGTAAGAATCTTAAAACCTATGTATTGATATGTCTCCGTAAGGGAATCAAGTGTGTCTAGAGTGGCATAAACATGGCAGCGAGAATCAGCTCAAACCCACTATAAAAAGGAATTTCAAAAGCAAAACGAAAAAACAGGGAAATTCTTTACAATTCCTTCAGGGTGTCTGAGGAAACCTGGAAAGTCCCTATCTACAATGACAGCTGGATGTGGCATAAGGCTGGACACTTGGGACTGAGAGGATTGGTGAGATTGGGTGAGCAAATGCAGACCCTTTCAAGCAATAATGCATGGCCCCCATTCCATGGGTCCCAACTCTCATTGTTCAAGGGAATATTACTACAGCTATAACATGTACAGGAAACCTAGAGAATGGACACACTGTGAATACGAAAGGTTTCTAAAACTCAACGAATAGTCCCTCTCCTGGTGCTCCAGTTTGACTTTCCAACTGCCTTACTATCAATCTCCCAACTTGGAGAGACAGGCCCTTTAACCTCCTGGTTTGCACAGGTTCCCAATTTGGCAAAGGATGGAAGGGATGAGGGAGAACCCATGAGAGAGTAGCTGTTAGGCATTTGGACGGGCACATGTCACTCTAATTTCCCGGCAGGAAGAAGAATTAACCAAAGTCTCAGCCACCCACCGGGAACCAGTATAGGACATGATCCAAAATTTTGGACTTGCGTTCAGCTCACAAAAAACGAGTTGAGAAATGGAGCTCAGGGGCACAGCAATTCACATACTGGCAGAGTGATAAAGGACAACTATCATGCAAAAATCTGTTGAGGGAAGTCAACGAGGCTGACTTGAAAGTGAGGCAAAATAGCAGGAAACAGATTTCAAGAGGTACGTTGGAATCGCCTGTAAAGCACAGGAAGAGGGGCACAACTTGGACAATGGTGCACTTGGCCAAAAAGGGCGTATGCGTTTTCTCCTGAATATATTCAGGAGAAAACGCATACGCCCTTTTTGGCCAAGCAAGCAAGCGGGCAATGCAAATCTGCACTACAAAGAAGTATCACTTCCCACCGGTCAAAAGGGACATCCACAAAATGTGTAAAAACCAGAAAGGCAAGACAGGCCCTGGAGAACAGGGAGCCTTGTTATGCTGATGGGCGGGATGTAAATTGCCAACTGCCTCACTGGAGGAGTGCATTGTGTTCCCTAAAACAAGTAAACAACAGAGCTACAGAGCCAAGGCCACTTCCAGTCTAGGGAATATACCTTGGGAAAACTGAAAATCAATAATAAAGAGCCACCTCCAAATTTAGGGCTTCACTGGCTACAAGAACCTCAACTTGGGTACACCTTAAATATCCCAGGAAATATAAAAATGGTTCAAAACATTGTGGTACTTACGTACGATGGAATATCCCTCAGCCATGAAATCAATGTCATAAGACCAGTAGCAGCAAAGTGAGTGGATTCAGGTACGATGATTCTAAGTGAAATAAGTCACACAGAAAAAGAAACTTATCATAAGATATCACTTAGGAAGATCCTGTAAACATGGCTACACGTGGACTGAGTTGGGAAAGAGAACAGAGTCTCACATTTAGAAAACACTCTTATGCCTGCATAAAGGGGAAGGAGAGGTGGGGTGATGCATAAAACCAGAGTTTGATATAAGCACAGGGACCGTTTCAAAAACCAACTTTGGAATTGACAAAACCGACACCTTCCTCAGTTTAAGAGACTCAAAACCCCATATTTCCCACAGAGGAATATATCTGACTAGTAAGAATCTTAAAACCTATTTATTGATATGTCTCCATAAGGGAATCAAGTGTGTCTAGAGTGGCATAAACATGGCAGCGAGAATCAGCTCAAACCCACTATAAAAAGGAATTTCAAAAGCAAAACCAAAAAACAGGGAAATTCTTTACAATTCCTTCAGGGTGTCTGAGGAAACCTGGAAAGACCCTATCTACAATGACAGCTGGATGTGGCATAAGGCTGGACACTTGGGACTGAGAGGATTGGTGAGATTGGGTGAGCAAATGCAGACCCTTTCAAGCAATAATGCATGGACCCCATTCCATGGCTCCCAACTCTCCAGGTTCAAGGAAATATTACTACAGCTATAACATGTACAGGAAACCTAGAGAATGGACACACTGTGAATACGAAAGGTTTCTAAAACTCAACGAATAGTCCCTCTCCTGGTGCTCCAGTTTGACTTTCCAACTGCCTTACTATCAATCTCCCAACTTGGAGAGCCAGGCCCTTTAACCTCCTGGTTTGCACAGGTTCCCAATTTGGCAGAGGATGGAAGGGACGAGAGAGAACCCATGAGAGAGTAGCTGTTAGGCATTTGGACGGGCACATGTCACTCTAATTTCCCGGCAGGAAGAAGAATTAACCAAAGTCTCAGCCACCCACCGGGAACCAGTATAGGACATGATCCAAAATTTTGGACTTGCGTTCAGCTCCCAAAAAACGAGTTGAGAAATGGAGCTCAGGGGCACAGCAATTCACATACTGGCAGAGTGATAAAGGACAACTATCGTCCAAAAATCTGTTGAGGGAAGTCAACGAGGCGGACTTGAAAGTGAGGCAAAATAGCAGGAAACAGATTTCAAGAGGTACGTTGGAATTGCCTGTAAAGCACAGGAAGAGGGGCACAACTTGGACAATGGTGCACTTGGCCAAAAAGGGCGTATGCGTTTTCTCCTGAATATATTCAGGAGAAAACGCATACGCCCTTTTGGGCCAAGCAAGCAAGCGGGCAATGCAAATCTGCACTACAAAGAAGTATCACTTCCCACCGGTCAAAAGGGACATCCACAAAATGTGTAAAAACCAGAAAGGCAAGACAGGCCCTGGAGAACTGGGAGCCTTGTTATGCTGATGGGCGGGATGTAAATTGTCAACTGTCTCACTGGAGGAGTGCATTGTGTTCCCTAAAACAAGTAAACAACAGAGCTACAGAGCCAAGGCCACTTCCAGTCTAGGGAATATACCTGGGGAAAACTGAAAATCAATAAGAAAGAGCCACCTCCAAATTTAGGGCTGCACTGGCTACAAGAACCTCAACTTGGGTACACCTTAAATATCCCAGGAAATATAAAAATGGTTCAAAACATTGTGGTACTTACGTACGATGGAATATCCCTCAGCCATGAAATCAATGTCATAAGACCAGTAGCAGCAAAGTGAGTGGATTCAGGTACGATGATTCTAAGTGAAATAATTCACACAGAAAAAGAAACTTATCATAAGATATCACTTAGGAAGATCCTGTAAACATGGCTACACGTGAACTGAGTTGGGAAAGAGAACAGATTCTCACATTTAGAAAACACTCTTATGCCTGCATAAAGGGGAAAGAGAGGTGGGGTGATGCATAAAACCAGAGTTTGATATAAGCACAGGGACCGTTGCAAAAACCAACTTTGGAATTGACAAAACCGACACCTTCCTCAGTGAAAGAGACTCAAAACCCCATATTTCCCACAGAGGAATATATCTGACTAGTAAGAATCTTAAAACCTATGTATTGATATGTCTCCATAAGGGAATCAAGTGTGTCTAGAGTGGCATAAACATGGCAGCGAGAATCAGCTCATACCCACTATAAAAAGGAATTTCAAAAGCAAAACGAAAAAACAGGGAAATTCTTTACAATTCCTTCAGGGTGTCTGAGGAAACCTGGAAAGTCCCTATCTACAATGACAGCTGGATGTGGCATAAGGCTGGACACTTGGGACTGAGAGGATTGGTGAGATTGGGTGAGCAAATGCAGACCCTTTCAAGCAATAATGCATGGCCCCCATTCCATGGGTCCCAACTCTCCATGTTCAAGGGAATATTACTACAGCTATAACATGTACAGGAAACCTAGAGTATGGACACACTGTGAATACGAAAGATTTCTAAAACTCAACGAATAGTCCCTCTCCTGGTGCTCCAGTTTGACTTTCCAACTGCCTTACTATCAATCTCCCAACTTGGAGAGACAGGCCCTTTAACCTCCTGGTTTGCACAGGTTCCCAATTTGGCAGAGGATGGAAGGGACGAGGGAGAACCCATGAGAGAGTAGCTGTTAGGCATTTGGACGGGCACATGTCACTCTAATTTCCCGGCAGGAAGAAGAATTAACCAAAGTCTCAGCCACCCACCGGGAACCAGTATAGGACATGATCCAAAATTTTGGACTTGCGTTCAGCTCACAAAAAACGAGTTGAGAAATGGAGCTCAGGGGCACAGCAATTCACAAACTGGCAGAGTGATAAAGGTCAACTATCGTCCAAAAATCTGTTGAGGGAATTCAACGAGGTGGACTTGAAAGTGAGGCAAAATAGCAGGAAACAGATTTCAAGAGGTACATTGGAATCGCCTGTAAAGCCCAGGAAGAGGGGCACAACTTGGACAATGGTGCACTTGGCCAAAAAGGGCGTATGCGTTTTCTCCTGAATATATTCAGGAGAAAAAGCATACGCCCTTTTTGGCCAAGCAAGCAAGTGGGCAATGCATATCTGCACTACAAAGAAGTATCACTTCCCACCGGTCAAAAGGAACATCCACAAAATGTGTAAAAACCAGAAAGGCAAGACAGGCCCTGGAGAACAGGGAGCCTTGTCATGCTGATGGGCGGGATGTCAATGGCCAACTGCCTCACTGGAGGAGTGCATTGTGTTCCCTAAAACAAGTAAACAACAGAGCTACAGAGCCAAGGCCACTTCTAGTCTAGGGAATATACCTTGGGAAAACTGAAAATCAATAAGAAAGAGCCACCTCCATATTTCGGGCTGCACTGGCTACAAGAACCTCAACTTGGGTACACCTTAAATATCCCAGGAAATATAAAAATGGTTCAAAACATTGTGGTACTTACGTACGATGGAATATCCCTCAGCGATGAAATCAATGTCATAAGACTAGAAGCAGCAAAGTGAGTGGATTCAGGTACGATGATTCTAAGTGAAATATGTCACACAGAAAAAGAAACTTATCATAAGATATCACTTATGAAGATCCTGTAAACATGGCTACACGTGAACTGAGTTAGGAAAGAGAACAGAGTCTCACATTTAGAAAACACTCTTATGCCTGCATAAAGGGGATGGAGAGGTGGGGTGATGCATAAAACCAGAGTTTGATATAAGCACAGGGACCGTTCCAAAAACCAACTTTGGAATAGACAAGACCTACACCTTCCTCAGTGAAAGAGACTCAAAACCCCATATTTCCCGCAGAGGAATATATCTGACTAGTAAGAATCTTAAAACCTATGTATTGATATGACTCCATAAGGGAATCAAGTGTGTCTAGAGTGGCATAAACATGGCAGCGAGAATCAGCTCAAACCCACTATAAAAAGGAATTTCAAAAGCAAAACGAAAAAACAGGGAAATTCTTTACAATTCCTTCAGGGTGTCTGAGGAAACCTGGAAAGACCCTATCTACAATGACAGCTGGATGTTGCATAAGGCTGGACACTTGGGACTGAGAGGATTGGTGAGATTGTGTGAGCAAATGCAGACCCTTTCAAGCAATAATGCATGGCCCCCATTCCATGGGTCCCAACTCTCCAGGTTCAAGGGAATATTACTACAGCTATAACATGTACAGGAAACCTAGAGAATGGACACACTGTGAATACGAAAGGTTTCTAAAACTCAACGAATAGTCCCTCTCCTGGTGCTCCAGTTTGACTTTCCAACTGCCTTACTATCAATCTCCCAACTTGGAGAGACAGGCCCTTTAACCTCCTGGTTTGCACAGGTTCCCAATTTGGCAGAGGATGGAAGGGACGAGGGAGAACCCATGAGAGAGTAGCTGTTAGGCATTTGGACGGGCACATGTCACTCTAATTTCCCGGCAGGAAGAAGAATTAACCAAAGTCTCAGCCACCCACCGGGAACCAGTATAGGACATGATCCAAAATTTTGGACTTGCGTTCAGCTCACAAAAAATGAGTTGAGAAATGGAGCTCAGGGGCACAGCAATTCACAAACTGGCAGAGTGATAAAGGACAACTATCGTCCAAAAATCTGTTGAGGGAAGTCAACGAGGCGGACTTGAAAGCGAGGCAAAATAGCAGGAAAGAGATTTCAAGAGGTACCTTGGAATCGCCTGTAAAGCACAGGAAGAGGGGCACAACTTGGACAATGGTGCACTTGGCCAAAAAGGGCGTATGCGTTTTCTCGTGAATATATTCAGGAGAAAACGCATACGCCCTTTTTGGCCAAGCAAGCAAGCGGGCAATGCAAATCTGCACTACAAAGAAGTATCACTTCCCACCGGTCAAAAGGGACATCCACAAAATGTGTAAAAACCAGAAAGGCAAGACAGGCCCTGGAGAACAGGGTGCCTTGTTATGCTGATGGGCGGGATGTCAATTGCCAACTGCCTCACTGGAGGAGTGCATTGTGTTCCCTAAAACAAGTAAACAACAGAGCTACAGAGCCAAGGCCACTTCCAGTCTAGGGAATATACCTTGGGAAAACTGAAAATCAATAAGAAAGAGCCACCTCCAAATTTAGGGCTGCACTGGTTACAAGAACCTCAACTTGGGTACACCTTAAATATCCCAGGAAATATAAAAATGGTTCAAAACATTGTGGTACTTACGTACGATGGAATATCCCTCAGCCATGAAATCAATGTCATAAGACCAGTAGCAGCAAAGTGAGTGGATTCAGGTACGATGATTCTAAGTGAAATAAGTCACACAGAAAAAGAAACTTATCATAAGATATCACTTAGGAAGATCCTGTAAACATGGCTACACGTGAACTGAGTTGGGAAAGAGAACAGATTCTCACATTTAGAAAACACTCTTATGCCTGCATAAAGGGGAAAGAGAGGTGGGGTGATGCATAAAACCAGAGTTTGATATAAGCACAGGGACCGTTCCAAAAACCAACTTTGGAATTGACAAAACCGACACCTTCCTCAGTGAAAGAGACTCAAAACCCCATATTTCCCACAGAGGAATATATCTGACTAGTAAGAATCTTAAAACCTATGTATTGATATGTCTCCATAAGGGAATCAAATGTGTCTAGAGTGGCATAAACATGGCAGCGAGAATCAGCTCAAACCCACTATAAAAAGGAATTTCAAAAGCAAAATGAAAAAACAGGGAAATTCTTTACAATTCCTTCAGGGTGTCTGAGGAAACCTGGAAAGACCCTATCTACAATGACAGCTGGATGTGGCATAAGGCTGGACACTTGGGACTGAGAGGATTGGTGAGATTGTGTGAGCAAATGCAGACCCTTTCAAGCAATAATGCATGGCCCCCATTCCATGGGTCCCAACTCTCCAGGTTCAAGGGAATATTACTACAGCTATAACATGTACAGGAAACCTAGAGAATGGACACACTGTGAATACGAAAGGTTTCTAAAACTCAACGAATAGTCCCTCTCCTGGTGCTCCAGTTTGACTTTCCAACTGCCTTACTATCAATCTCCCAACTTGGAGAGACAGGCCCTTTAACCTCCTGGTTTGCACAGGTTCCCAATTTGGCAGAGGATGGAAGGGACGAGGGAGAACCCATGAGAGAGTAGCTGTTAGGCATTTGGACGGGCACATGTCACTCTAATTTCCCGGCAGGAAGAAGAATTAACCAAAGTCTCAGCCACCCACCGGGAACCAGTATAGGACATGATCCAAAATTTTGGACTTGCGTTCAGCTCACAAAAAATGAGTTGAGAAATGGAGCTCAGGGGCACAGCAATTCACAAACTGGCAGAGTGATAAAGGACAACTATCGTCCAAAAATCTGTTGAGGGAAGTCAACGAGGCGGACTTGAAAGCGAGGCAAAATAGCAGGAAAGAGATTTCAAGAGGTACCTTGGAATCGCCTGTAAAGCACAGGAAGAGGGGCACAACTTGGACAATGGTGCACTTGGCCAAAAAGGGCGTATGCGTTTTCTCGTGAATATATTCAGGAGAAAACGCATACGCCCTTTTTGGCCAAGCAAGCAAGCGGGCAATGCAAATCTGCACTACAAAGAAGTATCACTTCCCACCGGTCAAAAGGGACATCCACAAAATGTGTAAAAACCAGAAAGGCAAGACAGGCCCTGGAGAACAAGGGGCCTTGTTATGCTGATGGGCGGGATGTCAATTGCCAACTGCCTCACTGGAGGAGTGCATTGTGTTCCCTAAAACAATAAACAACAGAGCTACAAAGCCAAGGCCACTTCCAGTCTAGGGAATATACCTTGGGAAAACTGAAAATCAATAAGAAAGAGCCACCTCCAAATTTAGGTCTTCACTGGCTACAAGAACCTCAACTTGGGTACACCTTAAATATCCCAGGAAATATAAAAATGGTTCAAAACATTGTGGTACTTACGTACGATGGAATATCCCTCAGCCATGAAATCAATGTCATAAGACCAGTAGCAGCAAAGTGAGTGGATTCAGGTACGATGATTCTAAGTGAAATAAGTCACACAGAAAAAGAAACTTATCATAAGATATCACTTAGGAAGATCCTGTAAACATGGCTACACGTGAACTGAGTTGGGAAAGAGAACAGATTCTCACATTTAGAAAACACTCTTATGCCTGCATAAAGGGGAAAGAGAGGTGGGGTGATGCATAAAACCAGAGTTTGATATAAGCACAGGGACCGTTGCAAAAACCAACTTTGGAATTGACAAAACCGACACCTTCCTCAGTGAAAGAGACTCAAAACCCCATATTTCCCACAGAGGAATATATCTGACTAGTAAGAATCTTAAAACCTATGTATTGATATGTCTCCATAAGGGAATCAAGTGTGTCTAGAGTGGCATAAACATGGCAGCGAGAATCAGCTCAAACCCACTATAAAAAGGAATTTCAAAAGCAAAACGAAAAAACAGGGAAATTCTTTACAATTCCTTCAGGGTGTCTGAGGAAACCTGGAAAGTCCCTATCTACAATGACAGCTGGATGTGGCATAAGGCTGGACACTTGGGACTGAGAGGATTGGTGAGATTGGGTTAGCAAATGCAGACCCTTTCAAGCAATAATGCATGGCCCCCATTCCATGGGTCCCAACTCTCCATGTTCAAGGGAATATTACTACAGCTATAACATGTACAGGAAACCTAGAGAATGGACACACTGTGAATACGAAAGGTTTCTAAAACTCAACGAATACTCCCTCTCCTGGTGCTCCAGTTTGACTTTCCAACTGCCTTACTATCAATCTCCCAACTTGGAGAGACAGGCCCTTTAACCTCCTGGTTTGCACAGGTTCCCAATTTGGCAGAGGATGGAAGGGACGAGGGAGAACCCATGAGAGAGTAGCTGTTAGGCATTTGGACGGGCACATGTCACTCTAATTTCCCGGCAGGAAGAAGAATTAACCAAAGTCTCAGCCACCCACCGGGAACCAGTATAGGACATGATCCAAAATTTTGGACTTGCGTTCAGCTCACAAAAAACGAGTTGAGAAATGGAGCTCAGGGGCACAGCAATTCACAAACTGGCAGAGTGATAAAGGTCAACTATCGTCCAAAAATCTGTTGAGGGAATTCAACGAGGTGGACTTGAAAGTGAGGCAAATTAGCAGGAAACAGATTTCAAGAGGTACGTTGGAATCGCCTGTAAAGCCCAGGAAGAGGGGCACAACTTGGACAATGGTGCACTTGGCCAAAAAGGGCGTATGCGTTTTCTCCTGAATATATTCAGGAGAAAAAGCATACGCCCTTTTTGGCCAAGCAAGCAAGTGGGCAATGCATATCTGCACTACAAAGAAGTATCACTTCCCACCGGTCAAAAGGAACATCCACAAAATGTGTAAAAACCAGAAAGGCAAGACAGGCCCTGGAGAACAGGGAGCCTTGTCATGCTGATGGGCGGGATGTCAATTGCCAACTGCCTCACTGGAGGAGTGCATTGTGTTCCCTAAAACAAGTAAACAACAGTGCTACAGAGCCAAGGCCACTTCTAGTCTAGGGAATATACCTTGGGAAAACTGAAAATCAATAAGAAAGAGCCACCTCCATATTTCGGGCTGCACTGGCTACAAGAACCTCAACTTGGGTACACCTTAAATATCCCAGGAAATATAAAAATGGTTCAAAACATTGTGGTACTTACGTACGATGGAATATCCCTCAGCGATGAAATCAATGTCATAAGACTAGAAGCAGCAAAGTGAGTGGATTCAGGTACGATGATTCTAAGTGAAATAAGTCACACAGAAAAAGAAACTTATCATAAGATATCACTTATGAAGATCCTGTAAACATGGCTACACGTGAACTGAGTTAGGAAAGAGAACAGAGTCTCACATTTAGAAAACACTCTTATGCCTGCATAAAGGGGATGGAGAGGTGGGGTGATGCATAAAACCAGAGTTTGATATAAGCACAGGGACCGTTCCAAAAACCAACTTTGGAATAGACAAGACCTACACCTTCCTCAGTGAAAGAGACTCAAAACCCCATATTTCCCGCAGAGGAATATATCTGACTAGTAAGAATCTTAAAACCTATGTATTGATATGACTCCATAAGGGAATCAAGTGTGTCTAGAGTGGCATAAACATGGCAGCGAGAATCAGCTCAAACCCACTATAAAAAGGAATTTCAAAAGCAAAACGAAAAAACAGGGAAATTCTTTACAATTCCTTCAGGGTGTCTGAGGAAACCTGGAAAGACGCTATCTACAATGACAGCTGGATGTGGCATAAGGCTGGACACTTGGGACTGAGAGGATTGGTGAGATTGTGTGAGCAAATGCAGACCCTTTCAAGCAATAATGCATGGCCCCCATTCCATGGGTCCCAACTCTCCAGGTTCAAGGGAATATTACTACAGCTATAACATGTACAGGAAACCTAGAGAATGGACACACTGTGAATACGAAAGGTTTCTAAAACTCAACGAATAGTCCCTCTCCTGGTGCTCCAGTTTGACTTTCCAACTGCCTTACTATCAATCTCCCAACTTGGAGAGACAGGCCCTTTAACCTCCTGGTTTGCACAGGTTCCCAATTTGGCAGAGGATGGAAGGGACGAGGGAGAACCCATGAGAGAGTAGCTGTTAGGCATTTGGATGGGCACATGTCACTCTAATTTCCCGGCAGGAAGAAGAATTAACCAAAGTCTCAGCCACCCACCGGGAACCAGTATAGGACATGATCCAAAATTTTGGACTTGCGTTCAGCTCACAAAAAACGAGTTGAGAAATGGAGCTCAGGGGCACAGCAATTCACAAACTGGCAGAGTGATAAAGGACAACTATCGTCCAAAAATCTGTTGAGGGAAGTCAACGAGGAGGACTTGAAAGTGAGGCAAAATAGCAGGAAACAGATTTCAAGAGGTACCTTGGAATCGCCTGTAAAGCACAGGAAGAGGGGCACAACTTGGACAATGGTGCACTTGGCCAAAAAGGGCGTATGCGTTTTCTCCTGAATATATTCAGGAGAAAACGCATACGCCCTTTTTGGCCAAGCAAGCAAGCGGGCAATGCAAATCTGCACTACAAAGAAGTATCACTTCCCACCGGTCAAAAGGGACATCCACAAAATGTGTAAAAACCAGAAAGGCAAGACAGGCCCTGGAGAACTGGGAGCCTTGTTATGCTGATGGGCGGGATGTCAATTGCCAACTGCCTCACTGGAGGAGTGCATTGTGTTCCCTAAAACAAGTAAACAACAGAGCTACAGAGCCAAGGCCACTTCCAGTCTAGGGAATATACCCTGGGAAAAATGAAAATCAATAAGAAAGAGCCACCTCCAAATTTAGGGCTGCACTGACTACAAGAACCTCAACTTGGGTACACCTTAAATATCCCAGGAAATATAAAAATGGTTCAAAACATTGTGGTACTTACGTACGATGGAATATCCCTCAGCCATGAAATCAATGTCATAAGACCAGTAGCAGCAAAGTGAGTGGATTCAGGTACGATGATTCTAAGTGAAATAAGTCACACAGAAAAAGAAACTTATCATAAGATATCACTTAGGAAGATCCTGTAAACATGGCTACACGTGAACTGAGTTGGGAAAGAGAACAGATTCTCACATTTAGAAAACACTCTTATGCCTGCATAAAGGGGAAAGAGAGGTGGGGTGATGCATAAAACCAGAGTTTGATATAAGCACAGGGACCGTTGCAAAAACCAACTTTGGAATTGACAAAACCGACACCTTCCTCAGTGAAAGAGACTCAAAACCCCATATTTCCCACAGAGGAATATATCTGACTAGTAAGAATCTTAAAACCTATGTATTGATATGTCTCCATAAGGGAATCAAGTGTGTCTAGAGTGGCATAAACATGGCAGCGAGAATCAGCTCAAACCCACTATAAAAAGGAATTTCAAAAGCAAAACGAAAAAACAGGGTAATTCTTTACAATTCCTTCAGGGTGTCTGAGGAAACCTGGAAAGTCCCTATCTACAATGACAGCTGGATGTGGCATAAGGCTGGACACTTGGGACTGAGAGGATTGGTGAGATTGGGTGAGCAAATGCAGACCCTTTCAAGCAATAATGCATGGCCCCCATTCCATGGGTCCCAACTCTCCAGGTTCAAGGGAATATTACTACAGCTATAACATGTACAGGAAACCTAGAGAATGGACACACTGTGAATACGAAAGGTTTCTAAAACTCAACGAATAGTCCCTCTCCTGGTGCTCCAGTTTGACTTTCCAACTGTCTTACTATCAATCTCACAACTTTGAGAGACAGGCCCTTTAACCTCCTGGTTTGCACAGGTTCCCAATTTGGCAGAGGATGGAAGGGACGAGGGAGAACCCATGAGAGAGTATCTGTTAGGCATTTGGACGGGCACATGTCACTCTAATTTCCCGGCAGGAAGAAGAATTAACCAAAGTCTCAGCCACCCACCGGGAACCAGTATAGATCCTGAACCAAAATTTTGGAATTGCGTTCAGCTCACAAAAATCGAGTTGTAAAATGGAGCTCAGGGGCACAGCAATTCACAAACTGGCAGAGTAATACAGGACATCTATCGTCCATAAATCTGTTGAGGGAAGGAAACGAGGCGGACTTGAAAGTGATGCCGAATAGCAGAAAACAGATTTCAAGAGGTACGTTAGAATCGCCTTTAAAGCACAGGAAGAGAGGCACAACTTTGACACTGATGCAATTGGAGAAAAAGGGCGTATGCGTTTTCTCCTGAATATATTCAGGAGAAAACGCATACGCCCTTTTTGGCCAAGCAAGCAAGCGGGCAATGCAAATTTGCACTACAAAGAAGTGTCACTTCCCACCGGTCAAAAGGGACATCCACAAAATGTGTAAAAACCAGAAAGGCATGACAGGGCCTGGAGAACATGGATCCTTTTTATGCTGATGGTCCGGATGTAAATTGCCAACTGCCTCTCTGGAGGAGTGCACTGTGTTCCCTAAAACAAGTAAACAACAGAGCTACAGAGCCAAGGGCACTTTCAGTCTAGGGAATATATCTTGGGAAAACTGAAAATCAATAAGACAGAGTCACCCCAAAATTTAGGGCTGCACTGCTTACAAGAACCTCAACTTGGGTACACCTTAAATATCCCAGGAAATATAAAATGGATTCAAAAAATTGAGGTACATACGAAAGATGTAATATCCCTCATCCATGAAATCAATGTCATAAGACAAGTAGCAGCAAAATGAGTCGATTCAGGTACGATGATTCTAAGTGAAATAAGTCACACAGAAAAAGAAACTTATCATAAGATATGACTTTTGGAGATCCTGTAAACATGGCTACATATGAACTGAGTTAGGAAAGAGAACAGTGTCTCACATTTAGAAAAAAAACTCGTATGCATGCTTAAGGGAGAAAGAGAGGTGGGGTAATGCATAAAACCAGAGTTTGATATAATCACAGGGACCGTTCCAAAAACTTACTATGGAATAGATAAGACCTACACCTTCCTCAGGGAAAGGGACTCAAAACCACATATTTCCCGCAGAGGAATAGATCTGACTAGTAAGAATCTTAAAACCTATGTATTGATATGTCTCCATAAGGTTATCAAGTGTGTCTTGACTGGCATAAACATGGCAGCGAGAATCAGTTCAAACCCACTATAAAAACGAATTTCAAAAACAAAACAAAAAAACAGGGAAAGTCTTTACAATTCCTTCAGGGTCTCTGATGAAACGTGGAATGAACCTATCTACAATGACAGCTGGATATGGCATAAGGCTGGACACTTGGGACTGAGAGGATTGGTGAAATTGGGTGAGCAAATGCAGACCCATTAAAGCAAGAATGCGTGGCCCCCATTCCATGGGTCCCAACTCTCGAGGTTGAAGGGAATATTAATACAGCAAGAACTGGTACAGGAAACCTAGAGAATGGACACACTGTGAATATGAAATGTTTCTAAATCGCAATGAATAGTCCCTCTCCTGGTGCTCTGGTTTGACTTTGCAACTGCTTTACTATCAATCTCCAAACTTGGAGACACAGCGCCATTTACCTCCTGGTTCGAATAGGTTGCCAATTTGGCAGAGGATGAAAGGGAAGAGGGAGAATCAATGAGAGAGTAGCTGTTAGGCATTTGGACGGGCACGTGTCACTCTTATATACCGGTAGGAAGAAGAATTAACCAAAGTCTCAGCCACCCACCGGGAACCAGTATAGGTCCTGAACCAAAATTTTGGACTTGCGTTCAGCTCACTAAAAACGAGTTGAAAAATGGAGCTCAGGGGCACAGCAATTCACAAACTGGCAGAGTAATAAAACACAACTATCGTCCAAAAATCTGTTGAGGGAAGGCAACGAGGCGGACTTTAATGCGATGCAGAATAGCAGGAAACAGATTTAAAGAGGTACGTTGGAATCGCCTGTAAAGCACAGGAAGAGGGGCACAAGTTCGACAATGATGCACTTGGCCAAAAAGGGCGTATGCGTTTTTCCCTGAATATATTCAGGAGAAAACGCATACGCCCTTTTTGGCCAAGCAAGCAAGCGGGCAATGCAAATCTGCACTACAAAGAAGTATCACTTCCCACCGGTCAAAAGGGACATCCACAAAATGTGTAAAAACCAGAAAGGCAAGACAGGCCCTGGAGAACAGGGGGCCTTGTTATGCTGATGGGCGGGATGTCAATTGCCAACTGCCTCACTGGAGGAGTGCATTGTGTTCCCTAAAACAAGTAAACAACAGAGCTACAGAGCCAAGGCCACTTCCAGTCTAGGGAATATACCTTGGGAAAACTGAAAATCAATAAGAAAGAGCCACCTCCAAATTTAGGGCTGCACTGACTACAAGAACCTAAACTTGGGTACACCTTAAATATCCCAGGAAATATAAAAATGGTTCAAAACATTGTGGTACTTACGTACGATGGAATATTCCTCAGCCATGAAATCAATGTCATAAGAGCAGTAGCAGCAAAGTGAGTGGATTCAGGTACGATGATTCTAAGTGAAATAAGTCACACAGAAAAAGAAACTTATCATAAGATATCACTTATGAAGATTCTGTAAACATGGCAACACGTGAACTGAGTTAGGAAAGAGAACAGAGTCTCACATTTAGAAAACACTCTTATGCCTGCATAAAGGGGATGGAGAGGTGGGGTGATGCATAAAACCAGAGTTTGATATAAGCACAGGGACCGTTCCAAAAACCAACTTTGGAATAGACAAGACCTACACCTTCCTCAGTGAAAGAGACTCAAAACCCCATATTTCCCACAGAGGAATATATCTGACTAGTAAGAATCTTAAAACCTCTGTATTGATATGACTCCATAAGGGAATCAAGTGTGTCTAGAGTGGCATAAACATGGCAGCGAGAATCAGCTCAAACCCACTATAAAAAGGAATTTCAAAAGCAAAACCAAAAAACAGGGAAATTCTTTACAATTCCTTCAGGGTGTCTGAGGAAACCTGGAAAGACCCTATCTACAATGACAGCTGGATGTGGCATAAGGCTGGACACTTGGGACTGAGAGGATTGGTGAGATTGGGTGAGCAAATGCAGACCCTTTCAAGCAATAATGCATGGCCCCCATTCCATGGGTCCCAACTGTCCAGGTTCAAGGGAATATTACTACAGCTATAACATGTACAGGAAACCAAGAGAATGGACACACTGTGAATACGAAAGGTTTCTAAAACTCTACGAATAGTCCCTCTCCTGGTGCTCCAGTTTGACTTTCCAACTGCCTTACTATCAATCCCCCAACTTGGAGAGACAGGCCCTTTAACCTCCTGGGTTGCACAGCTTCCCAATTTGGCAGAGGATGGAAGGGACAAGGGAGAACCCATGAGAGAGTAGCTGTTAGGCATTTGGACGGGCACATGTCACTCTAATTTCCCGGCAGGAAGAAGAATTAACCAAAGTCTCAGCCACCCACCGGGAACCAGTATAGGACATGATCCAAAATTTTGGACTTGCGTTCAGCTCACAAAAAACGAGTTGAGAAATGGAGCTCAGGGGCACAGCAATTCACAAACTGGCAGAGTGATAAAGGACAACTATCGTCCAAAAATCTGTTGAGGGAAGTCAACGAGGCGGACTTGAAAGCGAGGCAAAATAACAGGAAACAGATTTCAAGAGGTACCTTGGAATCGCCTGTAAAGCACAGGAAGAGGGGCACAACTTGGACAATGGTGCACTTGGCCAAAAAGGGCGTATGCGTTTTCTCCTGAATATATTCAGGAGAAAACGCATACGCCCTTTTTGGCCAAGCAAGCAAGCGGGCAATGCAAATCTGCACTACAAAGAAGTATCACTTCCCACCGGTCAAAAGGGACTTCCACAAAATGTGTAAAAACCAGAAAGGCAAGACAGGCCCTGGAGAACTGGGAGCCTTGTTTTGCTGATGGGCGGGATGTAAATTGCCAACTGCCTCACTGGAGGAGTGCATTGTGTTCCCTAAAACAAGTAAACAACAGAGCTACAGAGCCAAGGCCACTTCCAGTCTAGGGAATATACCTTGGGAAAACTGAAAATCAATAAGAAAGAGCCACCTCCAAATTTCGGGCTGCACTGGCTACAAGAACCTCATCTTGGGTACACGTTAAATATCCCAGGAAATATAAAAATGGTTCAAAACATTGTGGTACTTACGTACGATGGAATATCCCTCAGCGATGAAATCAATGTCATAAGACTAGAAGCAGCAAAGTGAGTGGATCCAGGTACGATGATTCTAAGTGAAATAAGTCACACAGAAAAAGAAACTTTTCATAAGATATCACTTATGAAGATCCTGTAAACATGGCTACACGTGACCTGAGTTAGGAAAGAGAACAGAGTCTCACATTTAGAAACACTCTTATGCCTGCAAAAAGGGGAAGGAGAGGTGGGGTGATGCATAAAACCAGAGTTTGATATAAGCACAGGGACCGTTTCAAAAACCAACTTTGGAATTGACAAGACCGACACCTTCCTCAGTGAAAGAGACTCAAAACCCCATATTTCCCACAGAGGAATATATCTGACTAGTAAGAATCTTAAAACCTATGTATTGATATGTCTCCATAAGGGAATCAAGTGTGTCTAGAGTGGCATAAACATGGCAGCGAGAATCAGCTCAAACCCACTATAAAAAGGAATTTCAAAAGCAAAACCAAAAAACAGGGAAATTCTTTACAATTCCTTCAGGGTGTCTGAGGAAACCTGGAAAGACCCTGTCTACAATGACAGCTGGATGTGGCATAAGGCTGGACACTTGGGACTGAGAGGATTGGTGAGATTGGGTGAGCAAATGCAGACCCTTTCAAGCAATAATGCATTGCCCCCATTCCATGATTCCCAACTCTCCATGTTCAAGGGAATATTACTACAGCTATAACATGTACAGGAAACCTAGAGAATGGACACACTGTGAATACGAAAGGTTTCTAAAACTCAACGAATAGTCCCTCTCCTGGTGCTCCAGTTTGACTTTCCAACTGCCTTACTATCAATCTCCCAACTTGGAGAGACAGGCCCTTTAACCTCCTGGTTTGCACAGGTTCCCAATTTGGCAGAGGATGGAAGGGACGAGGGAGAACCCATGAGAGAGTAGCTGTTAGGCATTTGGACGGGCACATGTCACTCTAATTTCCCGGCAGGAAGAAGAATTAACCAAAGTCTCAGCCACCCACCGGGAACCAGTATAGGACATGATCCAAAATTTTGGACTTGCGTTCAGCTCACAAAAAACGAGTTGAGAAATGGAGCTCAGGGGCACAGCAATTCACAAACTGGCAGAGTGATAAAGGACAACTATCGTCCAAAAATCTGTTGAGGGAAGTCAACGAGGAGGACTTGAAAGTGAGGCAAAATAGCAGGAAACAGATTTCAAGAGGTACCTTGGAATCGCCTGTAAAGCACAGGAAGAGGGGCACAACTTGGACAATGGTGCACTTGGCCAAAAAGGGCGTATGCGTTTTCTCCTGAATATATTCAGGAGAAAACGCATACGCCCTTTTTGGCCAAGCAAGCAAGCGGGCAATGCAAATCTGCACTACAAAGAAGTATCACTTCCCACCGGTCAAAAGGGACATCCACAAAATGTGTAAAAACCAGAAAGGCAAGACAGGCCCTGGAGAACAGGGGGCCTTGTTATGCTGATGGGCGGGATGTCAATTGCCAACTGCCTCACTGGAGGAGTGCATTGTGTTCCCTAAAACAAGTAAACAACAGAGCTACAGAGCCAAGGCCACTTCCAGTCTAGGGAATATACCCTGGGAAAACTGAAAATCAATAAGAAAGAGCCACCTCCAAATTTAGGCCTTCACTGGCTACAAGAACCTCAACTTGGGTACACCTTAAATATCCCAGGAAATATAACAATGGTTCAAAACATTGTGGTACTTACGTACGATGGAATATCCCTCAGCCATGAAATCAATGTCATAAGACCAGTAGCAGCAAAGTGAGTGGATTCAGGTACGATGATTCTAAGTGAAATAAGTCACACAGAAAAAGAAACTTATCATAAGATATCACTTAGGAAGATCCTGTAAACATGGCTACACGTGAACTGAGTTGGGAAAGAGAACAGATTCTCACATTTAGAAAACACTCTTATGCCTGCATAAAGGGGAAAGAGAGGTGGGGTGATGCATAAAACCAGAGTTTGATATAAGCACAGGGACCGTTGCAAAAACCAACTTTGGAATTGACAGAACCGACACCTTCCTCAGTGAAAGAGACTCAAAACCCCATATTTCCCACAGAGGAATATATCTGACTAGTAAGAATCTTAAAACCTATGTATTGATATGTCTCCATAAGGGAATCAAGTGTGTCTAGAGTGGCATAAACATGGCAGCGAGAATCAGCTCAAACCCACTATAAAAAGGAATTTCAAAAGCAAAACGAAAAAACAGGGAAATTCTTTACAATTCCTTCAGGGTGTCTGAGGAAACCTGGAAAGTCCCTATCTACAATGACAGCTGGATGTGGCATAAGGCTAGACACTTGGGACTGAGAGGATTGGTGAGATTGGGTGAGCAAATGCAGACCCTTTCAAGCAATAATGCATGGCCCCCATTCCATGGGTCCCAACTCTCCAGGTTCAAGGGAATATTACTACAGCTATAACATGTACAGGAAACCTAGAGAATGGACACACTGTGAATACGAAAGGTTTCTAAAACTCAACGAATAGTCCCTCTCCTGGTGCTCCAGTTTGACTTTCCAACTGTCTTACTATCAATCTCACAACTTTGAGAGACAGGCCCTTTAACCTCCTGGTTTGCACAGGTTCCCAATTTGGCAGAGGATGGAAGGGACGAGGGAGAACCCATGAGAGAGTATCTGTTAGGCATTTGGACGGGCACATGTCACTCTAATTTCCCGGCAGGAAGAAGAATTAACCAAAGTCTCAGCCACCCACCGGGAACCAGTATAGATCCTGAACCAAAATTTTGGAATTGCGTTCAGCTCACAAAAATCGAGTTGTAAAATGGAGCTCAGGGGCACAGCAATTCACAAACTGGCAGAGTAATACAGGACATCTATCGTCCATAAATCTGTTGAGGGAAGGAAACGAGGCGGACTTGAAAGTGATGCCGAATAGCAGAAAACAGATTTCAAGAGGTACGTTAGAATCGCCTTTAAAGCACAGGAAGAGAGGCACAACTTTGACACTGATGCAATTGGAGAAAAAGGGCGTATGCGTTTTCTCCTGAATATATTCAGGAGAAAACGCATACGCCCTTTTTGGCCAAGCAAGCAAGCGGGCAATGCAAATTTGCACTACAAAGAAGTGTCACTTCCCACCGGTCAAAAGGGACATCCACAAAATGTGTAAAAACCAGAAAGGCATGACAGGGCCTGGAGAACACGGATCCTTTTTATGCTGATGGTCCGGATGTAAATTGCCAACTGCCTCTCTGGAGGAGTGCACTGTGTTCCCTAAAACAAGTAAACAACAGAGCTACAGAGCCAAGGGCACTTTCAGTCTAGGGAATATATCTTGGGAAAACTGAAAATCAATAAGACAGAGTCACCCCAAAATTTAGGGCTGCACTGCTTACAAGAACCTCAACTTGGGTACACCTTAAATATCCCAGGAAATATAAAATGGATTCAAAAAATTGAGGTACATACGAAAGATGTAATATCCCTCATCCATGAAATCAATGTCATAAGACAAGTAGCAGCAAAATGAGTCGATTCAGGTACGATGATTCTAAGTGAAATAAGTCACACAGAAAAAGAAACTTATCATAAGATATGACTTTTGGAGATCCTGTAAACATGGCTACATATGAACTGAGTTAGGAAAGAGAACAGTGTCTCACATTTAGAAAAAAAACTCGTATGCATGCTTAAGGGAGAAAGAGAGGTGGGGTAATGCATAAAACCAGAGTTTGATATAATCACAGGGACCGTTCCAAAAACTTACTATGGAATAGATAAGACCTACACCTTCCTCAGGGAAAGGGACTCAAAACCACATATTTCCCGCAGAGGAATAGATCTGACTAGTAAGAATCTTAAAACCTATGTATTGATATGTCTCCATAAGGTTATCAAGTGTGTCTTGACTGGCATAAACATGGCAGCGAGAATCAGTTCAAACCCACTATAAAAACGAATTTCAAAAACAAAACAAAAAAACAGGGAAAGTCTTTACAATTCCTTCAGGGTCTCTGATGAAACGTGGAATGAACCTATCTACAATGACAGCTGGATATGGCATAAGGCTGGACACTTGGGACTGAGAGGATTGGTGAAATTGGGTGAGCAAATGCAGACCCATTAAAGCAAGAATGCGTGGCCCCCATTCCATGGGTCCCAACTCTCGAGGTTGAAGGGAATATTAATACAGCAAGAACTGGTACAGGAAACCTAGAGAATGGACACACTGTGAATATGAAATGTTTCTAAATCGCAATGAATAGTCCCTCTCCTGGTGCTCTGGTTTGACTTTGCAACTGCTTTACTATCAATCTCCAAACTTGGAGACACAGCGCCATTTACCTCCTGGTTCGAATAGGTTGCCAATTTGGCAGAGGATGAAAGGGAAGAGGGAGAATCAATGAGAGAGTAGCTGTTAGGCATTTGGATGGGCACGTGTCACTCTTATATACCGGTAGGAAGAAGAATTAACCAAAGTCTCAGCCACCCACCGGGAACCAGTATAGGTCCTGAACCAAAATTTTGGACTTGCGTTCAGCTCACTAAAAACGAGTTGAAAAATGGAGCTCAGGGGCACAGCAATTCACAAACTGGCAGAGTAATAAAACACAACTATCGTCCAAAAATCTGTTGAGGGAAGGCAACGAGGCGGACTTTAATGCGATGCAGAATAGCAGGAAACAGATTTAAAGAGGTACGTTGGAATCGCCTGTAAAGCACAGGAAGAGGGGCACAAGTTCGACAATGATGCACTTGGCCAAAAAGGGCGTATGCGTTTTTCCCTGAATATATTCAGGAGAAAACGCATACGCCCTTTTTGGCCAAGCAAGCAAGCGGGCAATGCAAATCTGCACTACAAAGAAGTATCACTTCCCACCGGTCAAAAGGGACATCCACAAAATGTGTAAAAACCAGAAAGGCAAGACAGGCCCTGGAGAACAGGGGGCCTTGTTATGCTGATGGGCGGGATGTCAATTGCCAACTGCCTCACTGGAGGAGTGCATTGTGTTCCCTAAAACAAGTAAACAACAGAGCTACAGAGCCAAGGCCACTTCCAGTCTAGGGAATATACCTTGGGAAAACTGAAAATCAATAAGAAAGAGCCACCTCCAAATTTAGGGCTGCACTGACTACAAGAACCTAAACTTGGGTACACCTTAAATATCCCAGGAAATATAAAAATGGTTCAAAACATTGTGGTACTTACGTACGATGGAATATTCCTCAGCCATGAAATCAATGTCATAAGAGCAGTAGCAGCAAAGTGAGTGGATTCAGGTACGATGATTCTAAGTGAAATAAGTCACACAGAAAAAGAAACTTATCATAAGATATCACTTATGAAGATTCTGTAAACATGGCAACACGTGAACTGAGTTAGGAAAGAGAACAGAGTCTCACATTTAGAAAACACTCTTATGCCTGCATAAAGGGGATGGAGAGGTGGGGTGATGCATAAAACCAGAGTTTGATATAAGCACAGGGACCGTTCCAAAAACCAACTTTGGAATAGACAAGACCTACACCTTCCTCAGTGAAAGAGACTCAAAACCCCATATTTCCCACAGAGGAATATATCTGACTAGTAAGAATCTTAAAACCTCTGTATTGATATGACTCCATAAGGGAATCAAGTGTGTCTAGAGTGGCATAAACATGGCAGCGAGAATCAGCTCAAACCCACTATAAAAAGGAATTTCAAAAGCAAAACCAAAAAACAGGGAAATTCTTTACAATTCCTTCAGGGTGTCTGAGGAAACCTGGAAAGACCCTATCTACAATGACAGCTGGATGTGGCATAAGGCTGGAAACTTGGGACTGAGAGGATTGGTGAGATTGGGTGAGCAAATGCAGACCCTTTCAAGCAATAATGCATGGCCCCCATTCCATGGGTCCCAACTGTCCAGGTTCAAGGGAATATTACTACAGCTATAACATGTACAGGAAACCAAGAGAATGGACACACTGTGAATACGAAAGGTTTCTAAAACTCTACGAATAGTCCCTCTCCTGGTGCTCCAGTTTGACTTTCCAACTGCCTTACTATCAATCCCCCAACTTGGAGAGACAGGCCCTTTAACCTCCTGGGTTGCACAGCTTCCCAATTTGGCAGAGGATGGAAGGGACAAGGGAGAACCCATGAGAGAGTAGCTGTTAGGCATTTGGACGGGCACATGTCACTCTAATTTCCCGGCAGGAAGAAGAATTAACCAAAGTCTCAGCCACCCACCGGGAACCAGTATAGGACATGATCCAAAATTTTGGACTTGCGTTCAGCTCACAAAAAACGAGTTGAGAAATGGAGCTCAGGGGCACAGCAATTCACAAACTGGCAGAGTGATAAAGGACAACTATCGTCCAAAAATCTGTTGAGGGAAGTCAACGAGGCGGACTTGAAAGCGAGGCAAAATAGCAGGAAACAGATTTCAAGAGGTACCTTGGAATTGCCTGTAAAGCACAGGAAGAGGGGCACAACTTGGACAATGGTGCACTTGGCCAAAAAGGGCGTATGCGTTTTCTCCTGAATATATTCAGGAGAAAACGCATACGCCCTTTTTGGCCAAGCAAGCAAGCGGGCAATGCAAATCTGCACTACAAAGAAGTATCACTTCCCACTGGTCAAAAGGGACTTCCACAAAATATGTAAAAACCAGAAAGGCAAGACAGGCCCTGGAGAACTGGGAGCCTTGTTATGCTGATGGGCGGGATGTAAATTGCCAACTGCCTCACTGGAGGAGTGCATTGTGTTCCCTAAAACAAGTAAACAACAGAGCTACAGAGCCAAGGCCACTTCCAGTCTAGGGAATATACCTTGGGAAAACTGAAAATCAATAAGAAAGAGCCACCTCCAAATTTCGGGCTGCACTGGCTACAAGAACCTCATCTTGGGTACACGTTAAATATCCCAGGAAATATAAAAATGGTTCAAAACATTGTGGTACTTACGTACGATGGAATATCCCTCAGCGATGAAATCAATGTCATAAGACTAGAAGCAGCAAAGTGAGTGGATCCAGGTACGATGATTCTAAGTGAAATAAGTCACACAGAAAAAGAAACTTTTCATAAGATATCACTTATGAAGATCCTGTAAACATGGCTACACGTGACCTGAGTTAGGAAAGAGAACAGAGTCTCACATTTAGAAACACTCTTATGCCTGCAAAAAGGGGAAGGAGAGGTGGGGTGATGCATAAAACCAGAGTTTGATATAAGCACAGGGACCGTTTCAAAAACCAACTTTGGAATTGACAAGACCGACACCTTCCTCAGTGAAAGAGACTCAAAACCCCATATTTCCCACAAGGAATATATCTGACTAGTAAGAATCTTAAAACCTATGTATTGATATGTCTCCATAAGGGAATCAAGTGTGTCTAGAGTGGCATAAACATGGCAGCGAGAATCAGCTCAAACCCACTATAAAAAGGAATTTCAAAAGCAAAACCAAAAAACAGGGAAATTCTTTACAATTCCTTCAGGGTGTCTGAGGAAACCTGGAAAGACCCTGTCTACAATGACAGCTGGATGTGGCATAAGGCTGGACACTTGGGACTGAGAGGATTGGTGAGATTGGGTGAGCAAATGCAGACCCTTTCAAGCAATAATGCATGGCCCCCATTCCATGGGTCCCAACTGTCCAGGTTCAAGGGAATATTACTACAGCTATAACATGTACAGGAAACCAAGAGAATGGACACACTGTGAATACGAAAGGTTTCTAAAAATCTACGAATAGTCCCTCTCCTGGTGCTCCAGTTTGACTTTCCAACTGCCTTACTATCAATCCCCCAACTTGGAGAGACAGGCCCTTTAACCTCCTGGGTTGCACAGCTTCCCAATTTGGCAGAGGATGGAAGGGACAAGGGAGAACCCATGAGAGAGTAGCTGTTAGGCATTTGGACGGGCACATGTCACTCTAATTTCCCGGCAGGAAGAAGAATTAACCAAAGTCTCAGCCACCCACCGGGAACCAGTATAGGACATGATCCAAAATTTTGGACTTGCGTTCAGCTCACAAAAAACGAGTTGAGAAATGGAGCTCAGGGGCACAGCAATTCACAAACTGGCAGAGTGATAAAGGACAACTATCGTCCAAAAATCTGTTGAGGGAAGTCAACGAGGCGGACTTGAAAGCGAGGCAAAGTAGCAGGAAACAGATTTCAAGAGGTACCTTGGAATTGCCTGTAAAGCACAGGAAGAGGGGCACAACTTGGACAATGGTGCACTTGGCCAAAAAGGGCGTATGCGTTTTCTCCTGAATATATTCAGGAGAAAACGCATACGCCCTTTTTGGCCAAGCAAGCAAGCGGGCAATGCAAATCTGCACTACAAAGAAGTATCACTTCCCACCGGTCAAAAGGGACTTCCACAAAATGTGTAAAAACCAGAAAGGCAAGACAGGCCCTGGAGAACTGGGAGCCTTGTTATGCTGATGGGCGGGATGTAAATTGCCAACTGCCTCACTGGAGGAGTGCATTGTGTTCCCTAAAACAAGTAAACAACAGAGCTACAGAGCCAAGGCCACTTCCAGTCTAGGGAATATACCTTGGGAAAACTGAAAATCAATAAGAAAGAGCCACCTCCAAATTTCGGGCTGCACTGGCTACAAGAACCTCATCTTGGGTACACCTTAAATATCCCAGGAAATATAAAAATGGTTCAAAACATTGTGGTACTTACGTACGATGGAATATCCCTCAGCGATGAAATCAATGTCATAAGACTAGAAGCAGCAAAGTGAGTGGATCCAGGTACGATGATTCTAAGTGAAATAAGTCACACAGAAAAAGAAACTTTTCATAAGATATCACTTATGAAGATCCTGTAAACATGGCTACACGTGACCTGAGTTAGGAAAGAGAACAGAGTCTCACATTTAGAAACACTCTTATGCCTGCAAAAAGGGGAAGGAGAGGTGGGGTGATGCATAAAACCAGAGTTTGATATAAGCACAGGGACCGTTTCAAAAACCAACTTTGGAATTGACAAGACCGACACCTTCCTCAGTGAAAGAGACTCAAAACCCCATATTTCCCACAAGGAATATATCTGACTAGTAAGAATCTTAAAACCTATGTAATGATATGTCTCCATAAGGGAATCAAGTGTGTCTAGAGTGGCATAAACATGGCAGCGAGAATCAGCTCAAACCCACTATAAAAAGGAATTTCAAAAGCAAAACCAAAAAACAGGGAAATTCTTTACAATTCCTTCAGGGTGTCTGAGGAAACCTGGAAAGACCCTGTCTACAATGACAGCTGGATGTGGCATAAGGCTGGACACTTGGGACTGAGAGGATTGGTGAGATTGGGTGAGCAAATGCAGACCCTTTCAAGCAATAATGCATTGCCCCCATTCCATGATTCCCAACTCTCCATGTTCAAGGGAATATTACTACAGCTATAACATGTACAGGAAACCTAGAGAATGGACACACTGTGAATACGAAATGTTTCTAAAACTCAACGAATAGTCCCTCTCCTGGTGCTCCAGTTTGACTTTCCAACTGCCTTACTATCAATCTCCCAACTTGGAGAGACAGGCCCTTTAACCTCCTGGTTTGCACAGGTTCCCAATTTGGCAGAGGATGGAAGGGACGAGGGAGAACCCATGAGAGAGTAGCTGTTAGGCATTTGGACGGGCACATGTCACTCTAATTTCCCGGCAGGAAGAAGAATTAACCAAAGTCTCAGCCACCCACCGGGAACCAGTATAGGACATGATCCAAAATTTTGGACTTGCGTTCAGCTCACAAAAAACGAGTTGAGAAATGGAGCTCAGGGGCACAGCAATTCACAAACTGGCAGAGTGATAAAGGACAACTATCGTCCAAAAATCTGTTGAGGGAAGTCAACGAGGCGGACTTGAAAGCGAGGCAAAATAGCAGGAAACAGATTTCAAGAGGTACGTTGGAATCGCCTGTAAAGCACAGGAAGAGGGGCACAACTTGGACAATGATGCACTTGGCCAAAAATGGCGTATGCGTTTTCTCCTGAATATATTCAGGAGAAAACGCATACGCCCTTTTTGGCCAAGCAAGCAAGCGGGCAATGCAAATCTGCACTACAAAGAAGTATCACTTCCCACCGGTCAAAAGGGACATCCACAAAATGTGTAAAAACCAGAAAGGCAAGACAGGCCATGGAGAACAGGGGGCCTTGTTATGCTGAAGGGCGGGATGTCAATTGCCAACTGCCTCACTGGAGGAGTGCATTGTGTTCCCTAATACAAGTAAACAACAGAGCTACAGAGCCAAGGCCACTTCCAGTCTAGGGAATATACCTTGGGAAAACTGAAAATCAATAAGAAAGAGCCACCTCCAAATTTAGGGCTGCACTGACTACAAGAACCTCAACTTGGGTACACCTTAAATATCCCAGGAAATATAAAAATGGTTCAAAACATTGTGGTACTTACGTACGATGGAATATCCCTCAGCCATGAAATCAATGTCATAAGACCAGTAGCAGCAAAGTGAGTGGATTCAGGTATGATGATTCTAAGTGAAATAAGTCACACAGAAAAAGGAACTTATCATAAGATATCACTTATGAAGATCCTGTAAACATGGCTACACGTGAACTGAGTTAGGAAAGAGAACAGAGTCTCACATTTAGAAAACACTCTTATGCCTGCATAAAGGGGATGGAGAGGTGGGGTGATGCATAAAACCAGAGTTTGATATAAGCACAGGGACCGTTCCAAAAACCAACTTTGGAATAGACAAGACCTACACCTTCCTCAGTGAAAGAGACTCAAAACCCCATATTTCCCGCAGAGGAATATATCTGACTAGTAAGAATCTTAAAACCTATGTATTGATATGACTCCATAAGGGAATCAAGTGTGTCTAGAGTGGCATAAACATGGCAGCGAGAATCAGCTCAAACCCACTATAAAAAGGAATTTCAAAAGCAAAACCAAAAAACAGGGAAATTCTTTACAATTCCTTCAGGGTGTCTGAGGAAACCTGGAAAGACCCTATCTACAATGACAGCTGGATGTGGCATAAGGCTGGACACTTGGGACTGAGAGGATTGGTGAGATTGGGTGAGCAAATGCAGACCCTTTCAAGCAATAATGCATGGCCCCCATTCCATGGGTCCCAACTCTCCAGGTTCAAGGGAATATTACTACAGCTATAACATGTACAGGAAACCTAGAGAATGGACACACTGTGAATACGAAAGGTTTCTAAAACTCAACGAATAGTCCCTCTCCTGGTGCTCCAGTTTGACTTTCCAACTGCCTTACTATCAATCTCCCAACTTGGAGAGACAGGCCCTTTAACCTCCTGGTTTGCACAGGTTCCCAATTTGGCAGAGGATGGAAGGGACGAGGGAGAACCCATGAGAGAGTAGCTGTTAGGCATTTGGACGGGCACATGTCACTCTAATTTCCCGGCAGGAAGAAGAAGTAACCAAAGTCTCAACCCCCCACCGGGAACCAGTATAGGACATGATCCAAAATTTTGGACTTGCGTTCAGCTCACAAAAAACGAGTTGAGAAATGGAGCTCAGGGGCACAGCAATTCACAAACTGGCAGAGTGATAAAGGACAACTATCGTCCAAAAATCTGTTGAGGGAAGTCAACGAGGCGGACTTGAAAGCGAGGCAAAATAGCAGGAAACAGATTTCAAGAGGTACCTTGGAATCGCCTGTAAAGCACAGGAAGAGGGGCACAACTTGGACAATGGTGCACTTGGCCAAAAAGGGCGTATGCGTTTTCTCCTGAATATATTCAGGAGAAAACGCATACGCCCTTTTTGGCCAAGCAAGCAAGTGGGCAATGCAAATCTGCACTACAAAGAAGTATCATTTCCCACCGGTCAAAAGGGCAATCCAAAAATGTGTAAAAACCAGAAAGCTAAGACAGGCCCTGGAGAACAGGGAGCCTTGTTATGCTGATGGGCGGGATGTAAATTGCCAACTGCCTCACTGGAGGAGTGCATTGTGTTCCCTAAAACAAGTAAACAACAGAGCTACAGAGCCAAGGCCACTTCCAGTCTAGGGAATATACCTTGGGAAAACTGAAAATCAATAAGAAGGAGCCACCTCCAAATCTAGGGCTGCACTGACTACAAGAATCTCAACTTGGGTACACCTTAAATATCCCAGGAAATATAAAAATGGTTCAAAACATTGTGGTACTTACGTACGATGGAATATTCCTCAGCCATGAAATCAATGTCATAAGACCAGTAGCAGCAAAGTGAGTGGATTCAGGTACGATGATTCTAAGTGAAATAAGTCACACAGAAAAAAGAAACTTATCATAAGATATCACTTATGAAGATCCTGTAAACATGGCTACAGGTGAACTGAGTTAGGAAAGAGAACAGAGTCTCACATTTAGAAAACAATCTTATGCCCGCATAAAGGGGAAGGAGAGGTGGGGTGATGCATAAAACCAGAGTTTGATATAAGCACAGGGACCGTTTCAAAAACCAACTTTGGAATAGACAAGACCTACACCTTCCTAGTGAAAGAGACTCAAAACCCCATATTTCCCACAGAGGAAAATATCTGACTAGTAAGAATCTTAAAACATATGTATTGATATGTCTCCATAAGGGAATCAAGTGTATCAAGAGTGGCGTAAACATGGCAGCGAGAATCAGCTCAAACCCACTATAAAAAGGAATTTCAAAAGCAAAACCAAAAAACAGGGAAATTCTTTACAATTCCTTCAGGGTGTCTGAGGAAACCTGGAAAGACCCTATCTACAATGACAGCTGTATGTGGCATAAGGCTGGACACTTGGGACTGAGAGGATTGGTGAGATTGCGTGAGCAAATGCAGACCCTTTCAAGCAATAATGCATGGCCCCCATTCCATGGGTCCCAACTGTCCAGGTTCAAGGGAATATTACTACAGCTATAACATGTACAGGAAACCTAGAGAATGGACACACTGTGAATACGAAAGGTTTCTAAAACTCAACGAATAGTCCCTCTCCTGGTGCTCCAGTTTGACTTTCCAACTGCCTTACTATCAATCTCCCAACTTGGAGAGACAGGCCCTTTAACCTCCTGGTTTGCACAGGTTCCCAATTTGGCAGAGGATGGAAGGGACGAGGGAGAACCCATGAGAGAGTAGCTGTTAGGCATTTGGACGGGCACATGTCACTCTAATTTCCCGGCAGGAAGAAGAATTAACCAAAGTCTCAGCCACCCACCGGGAACCAGTATAGGACATGATTCAAAATTTTGGACTTGCGTTCAGCTCACAAAAAACGAGTTGAGAAATGGAGCTCAGGGGCACAGCAATTCACAAACTGGCAGAGTGATAAAGGACAACTATCGTCCAAAAATCTGTTGAGGGAAATCAACGAGGCGGACTTGAAAGTGAGGCAAAATAGCAGGAAACAGATTTCAAGAGGTACCTTGGAATCGCCTGTAAAGCACAGGAAGAGGGGCACAACTTGGACAATGGTGCACTTGGCCAAAAAGGGCGTATGCGTTTTCTCCTGAATATATTCAGGAGAAAACGCATACGCCCTTTTTGGCCAAGCAAGCAAGCGGGTAATGCAAATCTGCACTACAAAGAAGTATCATTTCCCACCGGTCAAAAGGGACATCCACAAAATGTGTAAAAACCAGAAAGGCAAGACAGGCCCTGGAGAACAGGGAGCCTTGTTATGCTGATGATCAGGATGTAAATTGCCAACTGCCTCACTGGAGGAGTGCATTGTGTTCCCTAAAACAAGTAAACAACAGAGCTACAGAGCCAAGGCCACTTCCAGTCTAGGGAATATACCTTGGGAAAACTGAAAATCAATAAGAAAGAGCCACCTCCAAATTTAGGGCTGCACTGACTACAAGAATCTCAACTTGGGTACACCTTAAATATCCCAGGAAATATAAAAATGGTTCAAAACATTGTGGTACTTACGTACGATGGAATATTCCTCAGCAATGAAATCAATGTCATAAGAGCAGTAGCAGCAAAGTGAGTGGATTCAGGTACGATGATTCTAAGTGAAATAAGTCACACAGAAAAAGAAACTTATCATAAGATATCACTTATGAAGATCCTGAAAACATGGCTACACGTGAACTGAGTTAGGAAAGAGAACAGAGTCTCACATTTAGAAAACACTCTTATGCCTGCATAAAGGGGATGGAGAGGTGGGGTGATGCATAAAACCAGAGTTTGATATAAGCACAGGGACCGTTCCAAAAACCAACTTTGGAATAGACAAGACCGACACCTTCCTCAGTGAAAGAGACTCAAAACCCCATATTTCCCGCAGAGGAATATATCTGACTAGTAAGAATCTTAAAACCTATGTATTGATATGTCTCCATAAGGGAATCAAGTGGGTCTAGAGTGGCATAAACATGGCAGCGAGAATCAGCTCAAACCCATTATAAAAAGGAATTTCAAAAGCAAAACCAAAAAACAGGGAAATTCTTTACAATTCCTTCAGGGTGTCTGAGGAAACCTGGAAAGACCCTATCTACAATGACAGCTGGATGTGGCATAAGGCTGGACACTTGGGACTGAGAGGATTGGTGAGATTGGGTGAGCAAATGCAGACCCTTTCAAGCAATAATGCATGGCCCCCATTCCATGGGTCCCAACTGTCCAGGTTCAAGGGAATATTACTACAGCTATAACATGTACAGGAAACCAAAAGAATGGACACACTGTGAATACGAAAGTTTTCTAAAACTCAACGAATAGTCCCTCTCCTGGTGCTCCAGTTTGACTTTCCAACTGCCTTACTATCAATCTCCCAACTTGGAGAGACAGGCCCTTTAACCTCCTGGTTTGCACAGGTTCCCAATTTGGCAGAGGATGGAAGGGACGAGGGAGAACCCATGAGAGAGTAGCTGTTAGGCATTTGGACGGGCACATGTCACTCTAATTTCCCGGCAGGAAGAAGAATTAACCAAAGTCTCAGCCACCCACCGGGAACCAGTATAGGACATGATCCAAAATTTTGGACTTGCGTTCAGCTCACAAAAAACGAGTTGAGAAATGGAGCTCAGGGGCACAGCAATTCACAAACTGGCAGAGTGATAAAGGACAACTATCGTCCAAAAATCTGTTGAGGGAAGTCAACGAGGCGGACTTGAAAGCGAGGCAAAATAGCAGGAAACAGATTTCAAGAGTTACCTTGGAATCGCCTGTAAAGCACAGGAAGAGGGGCACAACTTGGACAATGGTGCACTTGGCCAAAAAGGGCGTATGCGTTTTCTCCTGAATATATTCAGGAGAAAACGCATACGCCCTTTTTGGCCAAGCAAGCAAGCGGGCAATGCAAATCTGCACTACAAAGAAGTATCATTTCCCACCGGTCAAAAGGGACATCCACAAAATGTGTAAAAACCAGAAAGGCAAGACAGGCCCTGGAGAACAGGGAGCCTTGTTATGCTGATGATCGGGATGTAAATTGCCAACTGCCTCACTGGAGGAGTGCATTGTGTTCCCTAAAACAAGTAAACAACAGAGCTACAGAGCCAAGGCCACTTCCAGTCTAGGGAATATACCTTGGGAAAACTGAAAATCAATAAGAAAGAGCCACCTCCAAATTTAGGGCTGCACTGACTACAAGAACCTCAACTTGGGTACACCTTAAATATCCCAGGAAATATAAAAATGGTTCAAAACATTGTGGTACTTACGTACGGTGGAATATTCCTCAGCCATGAAATCAATGTCATAAGAGCAGTAGCAGCAAAGTGAGTGGATTCAGGTACGATGATTCTAAGTGAAATAAGTCACACAGAAAAAGAAACTTATCATAAGATATCACTTATGAAGATTCTGTAAACATGGCTACACGTGAACTGAGTTAGGAAAGAGAACAGAGTCTCACATTTAGAAAACACTCTTATGCCTGCATAAAGGGGATGGAGAGGTGGGGTGATGCATAAATCCAGAGTTTGATATAAGCACAGGGACCGTTCCAAAAACCAACTTTGGAATAGACAAGACCTACACCTTCCTCAGTGAAAGAGACTCAAAACCCCATATTTCCCGCAGAGGAATATATCTGACTAGTAAGAATCTTAAAACCTATGTATTGATATGACTCCATAAGGGAATCAAATGTGTCTAGAGTGGCATAAACATGGCAGCGAGAATCAGCTCAAACCCACTATAAAAAGGAATTTCAAAAGCAAAACCAAAAAACAGGGAAATTCTTTACAATTCCTTCAGGGTGTCTGAGGAAACCTGGAAAGACCCTATCTACAATGACAGCTGGATGTGGCATAAGGCTGGACACTTGGGACTGAGAGGATTGGTGAGATTGGGTGAGCAAATGCAGACCCTTTCAAGCAATAATGCATGGCCCCCATTCCATGGGTCCCTACTCTCCAGGTTCAAGGGAATATTACTACAGCTATAACATGTACAGGAAACCTAGAGAATGGACACACTGTGAATACGAAAGGTTTCTAAAACTCAACGAATAGTCCCTCTCCTGGTGCTCCAGTTTGACTTTCCAACTGCCTTACTATCAATCTCCCAACTTGGAGAGACAGGCCCTTTAACCTCCTGGTTTGCACAGGTTCCCAATTTGGCAGAGGATGGAAGGGACGAGGGAGAACCCATGAGAGAGTAGCTGTTAGGCATTTGGACGGGCACATGTCACTCTAATTTCCCGGCAGGAAGAAGAATTAACCAAAGTCTCAGTCACCCTCCGGGAACCAGTATAGGACATGATCCAAAATTTGGACTTGCGTTCAGCTCACAAAAAACGAGTTGAGAAATGGAGCTCAGGGACACAGCAATTCACAAACTGGCAGAGTGATAAAGGACAACTTTCGTCCAAAAATCTGTTGAGGGAAGTCAACGAGGCGGACTTGAAAGCGAGGCAAAATAGCAGGAAACAGATTTCAAGAGGTACCTTGGAATCGCCTGAAAAGCACAGGAAGAGGGGCACAACTTGGACAATGGTGCACTTGGCCAAAAAGGGCGTATGCGTTTTCTCCTGAATATATTCAGGAGAAAACGCATACGCCCTTTTTGGCCAAGCAAGCAAGCGGGCAATGCAAATCTGCACTACAAAGAAGTATCACTTCCCAAAGGTCAAAAGGGACATCCACAAAATGTGTAAAAACCAGAAAGGCAAGACACGCCATGGAGAACTGGGAGCCTTGTCATGATGATGGGCGGGATGTAAATTGCCAACTGCCTCACTGGAGGAGTGCATTGTGTTCCCTAAAACAAGTAAACAACAGAGCTACAGAGCCAAGGCCACTTCCAGGCTAGGGAATATACCTTGGGAAAACTGAAAATCAATAAGAAAGAGCCACCTCCAAATTTAGGGCTGCACTGACTACAAGAACCTCAACTTGGGTACACCTTAAATATCCCAGGAAATATAAAAATGGTTCAAAACATTGTGGTACTTACGTACGATGGAATATCCCTCAGCCATGAAATCAATGTCATAAGACCAGTAGCAGCAAAGTGAGTGGATTCAGGTACGATGATTCTAAGTGAAATAAGTCACACAGAAAAAGAAACTTATCATAAGATATCACTTATGAAGATCCTGTAAACATGGCTACACGTGAACTGAGTTAGGAAAGAGAACAGAGTCTCACATTTAGAAAACACTATTATGCCTGCATAAAGGGGATGGAGAGGTGGGGTGATGCATAAATCCAGAGTTTGATATAAGCACAGGGACCGTTCCAAAAACCAACTTTGGAATAGACAAGACCTACACCTTCCTCAGTGAAAGAGACTCAAAACCCCATATTTCCCGCAGAGGAATATATCTGACTAGTAAGAATCTTAAAACCTATGTATTGATATGACTCCATAAGGGAATCAAATGTGTCTAGAGTGGCATAAACATGGCAGCGAGAATCAGCTCAAACCCACTATAAAAAGGAATTTCAAAAGCAAAACCAAAAAACAGGGAAATTCTTTACAATTCCTTCAGGGTGTCTGAGGAAACCTGGAAAGACCCTATCTACAATGACAGCTGGATGTGGCATAAGGCTGGACACTTGGGACTGAGAGGATTGGTGAGATTGGGTGAGCAAATGCAGACCCTTTCAAGCAATAATGCATGGCCCCCATTCCATGGGTCCCTACTCTCCAGGTTCAAGGGAATATTACTACAGCTATAACATGTACAGGAAACCTAGAGAATGGACACACTGTGAATACGAAAGGTTTCTAAAACTCAACGAATAGTCCCTCTCCTGGTGCTCCAGTTTGACTTTCCAACTGCCTTACTATCAATCTCCCAACTTGGAGAGACAGGCCCTTTAACCTCCTGGTTTGCACAGGTTCCCAATTTGGCAGAGGATGGAAGGGACGAGGGAGAACCCATGAGAGAGTAGCTGTTAGGCATTTGGACGGGCACATGTCACTCTAATTTCCCGGCAGGAAGAAGAATTAACCAAAGTCTCAGTCACCCTCCGGGAACCAGTATAGGACATGATCCAAAATTTGGACTTGCGTTCAGCTCACAAAAAACGAGTTGAGAAATGGAGCTCAGGGACACAGCAATTCACAAACTGGCAGAGTGATAAAGGACAACTTTCGTCCAAAAATCTGTTGAGGGAAGTCAACGAGGCGGACTTGAAAGCGAGGCAAAATAGCAGGAAACAGATTTCAAGAGGTACCTTGGAATCGCCTGAAAAGCACAGGAAGAGGGGCACAACTTGGACAATGGTGCACTTGGCCAAAAAGGGCGTATGCGTTTTCTCCTGAATATATTCAGGAGAAAACGCATACGCCCTTTTTGGCCAAGCAAGCAAGCGGGCAATGCAAATCTGCACTACAAAGAAGTATCACTTCCCAAAGGTCAAAAGGGACATCCACAAAATGTGTAAAAACCAGAAAGGCAAGACACGCCATGGAGAACTGGGAGCCTTGTCATGATGATGGGCGGGATGTAAATTGCCAACTGCCTCACTGGAGGAGTGCATTGTGTTCCCTAAAACAAGTAAACAACAGAGCTACAGAGCCAAGGCCACTTCCAGGCTAGGGAATATACCTTGGGAAAACTGAAAATCAATAAGAAAGAGCCACCTCCAAATTTAGGGCTGCACTGACTACAAGAACCTCAACTTGGGTACACCTTAAATATCCCAGGAAATATAAAAATGGTTCAAAACATTGTGGTACTTACGTACGATGGAATACCCCTCAGCCATGAAATCAATGTCATAAGACCAGTAGCAGCAAAGTGAGTGGATCCAGGTACGATGATTCTAAGTGAAATAAGTCACACAGAAAAAGAAACTTTTCATAAGATATCACTTATGAAGATCCTGTAAACATGGCTACACGTGACCTGAGTTAGGAAAGAGAACAGAGTCTCACATTTAGAAACACTCTTATGCCTGCAAAAAGGGGAAGGAGAGGTGGGGTGATGCATAAAACCAGAGTTTGATATAAGCACAGGGACCGTTTCAAAAACCAACTTTGGAATAGACAAGACCTACACCTTCCTCAGTGAAAGAGACTCAAAACCCCATATTTCCCACAGAGGAATATATCTGACTAGTAAGAATCTTAAAACCTATGTATTGATATGACTCCATAAGGGAATCAAGTGTGTCTAGAGTGGCATAAACATGGCAGCGAGAATCAGCTCAAACCCACTATAAAAAGGAATTTCAAAAGCAAAACCAAAAAACAGGGAAATTCTTTACAATTCCTTCAGGGTGTCTGAGGAAACCTGGAAAGACCCTATCTACAATGACAGCTGGATGTGGCATAAGGCTGGACACTTGGGACTGAGAGGATTGGTGAGATTGGGTGAGCAAATGCAGACCCTTTTAAGCAATAATGCATGGCCCCCATTCCATGGGTCCCAACTCTCCAGGTTCAAGGGAATATTACTACAGCTATAACATGTACAGGAAACCTAGAGAATGGACACACTGTGAATACGAAAGGTTTCTAAAACTCAACGAATAGTCCCTCTCCTGGTGCTCCAGTTTGACTTTCCAACTGCCTTACTATCAATCTCCCAACTTGGAGAGACAGGCCCTTTAACCTCCTGGTTTGCACAGGTTCCCAATTTGGCAGAGGATGGAAGGGACGAGGGAGAACCCATGAGAGAGTAGCTGTTAGGCATTTGGACGGGCACATGTCACTCTAATTTCCCGGCAGGAAGAAGAATTAACCAAAGTCTCAGCCACCCACCGGGAACCAGTAGAGGACATGATCCAAAATTTTGGACTTGCGTTCAGCTCACAAAAAACGAGTTGAGAAATGGAGCTCAGGGGCACAGCAATTCACAAACTGGCAGAGTGATAAAGGACAACTATCGTCCAAAAGTCTGTTGAGGGAAGTCAACGAGGCGGACTTGAAAGTGAGGCAAAATAGCAGGAAACAGATTTCAAGAGGTACGTTGGAATCGCCTGTAAAGCACAGGAAGAGGGGCACAACTTGGACAATGGTGCACTTGGCCAAAAAGGGCGTATGCGTTTTCTCCTGAATATATTCAGGAGAAAACGCATACGCCCTTTTTGGCCAAGCAAGCAAGCGGGCAATGCAAATCTGCACTACAAAGAAGTATCATTTCCCACCGGTCAAAAGGGACATCCACAAAATGTGTAAAAACCAGAAAGGCAAGACAGGCCCTGGAGAACAGGGAGCCTTGTTATGCTGATGATCGGGATGTAAATTGCCAACTGCCTCACTGGAGGAGTGCATTGTGTTCCCTAAAACAAGTAAACAACAGAGCTACAGAGCCAAGGCCACTTCCAGTCTAGGGAATATACCTTGGGAAAACTGAAAATCAATAAGACAGAGCCACCTCCAAATTTAGGGCTGCACTGACTACAAGAACCTCAACTTGGGTACACCTTAAATATCCCAGGAAATATAAAAATGGTTCAAAACATTGTGGTACTTACGTACGGTGGAATATTCCTAAGCCATGAAATCAATGTCATAAGAGCAGTAGCAGCAAAGTGAGTGGATTCAGGTACGATGATTCTAAGTGAAATAAGTCAAACAGAAAAAGAAACTTATCATAAGATATCACTTATGAAGATTCTGTAAACATGGCTACACGTGAACTGAGTTAGGAAAGAGAACAGAGTCTCACATTTAGAAAACACTCTTATGCCTGCATAAAGGGGATGGAGAGGTGGGGTGATGCATAAAACCAGAGTTTGATATAAGCACAGGGACCGTTCCAAAAACCAACTTTGGAATAGACAAGACCTACACCTTCCTCAGTGAAAGAGACTCAAAACCCCATATTTCCCACAGAGGAATATATCTGACTAGTAAGAATCTTAAAACCTATGTATTGATATGACTCCATAAGGGAATCAAGTGTGTCTAGAGTGGCATAAACATGGCAGCGAGAATCAGCTCAAACCCACTATAAAAAGGAATTTCAAAAGCAAAACCAAAAAACAGGGAAATTCTTTACAATTCCTTCAGGGTGTCTGAGGAAACCTGGAAAGACCCTATCTACAATGACAGCTGGATGTGGCATAAGGCTGGACACTTGGGACTGAGAGGATTGGTGAGATTGGGTGAGCAAATGCAGACACTTTCAAGCAATAATGCATGGCCCCCATTCCATGGGTCCCTACTCTCCAGGTTCAAGGGAATATTACTACAGCTATAACATGTACAGGAAACCTAGAGAATGGACACACTGTGAATACGAAAGGTTTCTAAAACTCAACGAATAGTCCCTCTCCTGGTGCTCCAGTTTGACTTTCCAACTGCCTTACTATCAATCTCCCAACTTGGAGAGACAGGCCCTTTAACCTCCTGGTTTGCACAGGTTCCCAATTTGGCAGAGGATGGAAGGGACGAGGGAGAACCCATGAGAGAGTAGCTGTTAGGCATTTGGACGGGCACATGTCACTCTAATTTCCCGGCAGGAAGAAGAATTAACCAAAGTCTCAGTCACCCTCCGGGAACCAGTATAGGACATGATCCAAAATTTGGACTTGCGTTCAGCTCACAAAAAACGAGTTGAGAAATGGAGCTCAGGGGCACAGCAATTCACAAACTGGCAGAGTGATAAAGGACAACTTTCGTCCAAAAATCTGTTGAGGGAAGTCAACGAGGCGGACTTGAAAGCGAGGCAAAATAGCAGGAAACAGATTTCAAGAGGTACCTTGGAATTGCCTGAAAAGCACAGGAAGAGGGGCACAACTTGGACAATGGTGCACTTGGCCAAAAAGGGCGTATGCGTTTTCTCCTGAATATATTCAGGAGAAAACGCATACGCCCTTTTTGGCCAAGCAAGCAAGCGGGCAATGCAAATCTGCACTACAAAGAAGTATCACTTCCCAAAGGTCAAAAGGGACATCCACAAAATGTGTAAAAACCAGAAAGGCAAGACACGCCATGGAGAACTGGGAGCCTTGTCATGATGATGGGCGGGATGTAAATTGCCAACTGCCTCACTGGAGGAGTGCATTGTGTTCCCTAAAACAAGTAAACAACAGAGCTACAGAGCCAAGGCCACATCCAGTCTAGGGAATATACCTTGGGAAAACTGAAAATCAATAAGAAAGAGCCACCTCCAAATTTAGGGCTGCACTGACTACAAGAACCTCAACTTGGGTACACCTTAAATATCCCAGGAAATATAAAAATGGTTCAAAACATTGTGGTACTTACGTACGATGGAATACCCCTCAGCCATGAAATCAATGTCATAAGACCAGTAGCAGCAAATAGAGTGGATCCAGGTACGATGATTCTAAGTGAAATAAGTCACACAGAAAAAGAAACTTTTCATAAGATATCACTTATGAAGATCCTGTAAACATGGCTACACGTGAACTGAGTTAGGAAAGAGAACAGAGTCTCACATTTAGAAACACTCTTATGCCTGCAAAAAGGGGATGGAGAGGTGGGGTGATGCATAAAACCAGAGTTTGATATAAGCACAGGGACCGTTCCAAAAACCAACTTTGGAATTGACAAGACCGACACCTTCCTCAGTGAAAGAGACTCAAAACCCCATATTTCCCACAGAGGAATATATCTGACTAGTAAGAATCTTAAAACCTATGTATTGATATGACTCCATAAGGGAATCAAGTGTGTCTAGAGTGGCATAAACATTGCAGCGAGAATCAGCTCAAACCCAATATAAAAAGGAATTTCAAAAGCAAAACCAAAAAACAGGGAAATTCTTTACAATTCCTTCAGGGTGTCTGAGGAAACCTGGAAAGACCCTATCTACAATGACAGCTGGATGTGGCATAAGGCTGGACACTTGGGACTGAGAGGATTGGTGAGATTGGGTGAGCAAATGCAGACCCTTTCAAGCAATAATGCATGGCCCCCATTCCATGGGTCCCAACTCTCCAGGTTCAAGGGAATATTACTACAGCTATAACATGTACAGGAAACCTAGAGAATGGACACACTGTGAATACGAAAGGTTTCTAAAACTCAACGAATAGTCCCTCTCCTGGTGCTCCAGTTTGACTTTCCAACTGCCTTACTATCAATCTCCCAACTTGGAGAGACAGGCACTTTAACCTCCTGGTTTGCACAGGTTCCCAATTTGGCAGAGGATGGAAGGGACGAGGGAGAACCCATGAGAGAGTAGCTGTTAGGCATTTGGACGGGCACATGTCACTCTAATTTCCCGGCAGGAAGAAGAATTAACCAAAGTCTCAGCCACCCACCGGGAACCAGTATAGGACATGATCCAAAATTTTGGACTTGCGTTCAGCTCACAAAAAACGAGTTGAGAAATGGAGCTCAGGGGCACAGCAATTCACAAACTGGCAGAGTGATAAAGGACAACTATCGTCCAAAAATCTGTTGAGGGAAGTCAACGAGGCGGACTTGAAAGCGAGGCAAAATAGCAGGAAACAGATTTCAAGAGGTACCTTGGAATCGCCTGTAAAGCACAGGAAGAGGGGCACAACTTGGACAATGGTGCACTTGGCCAAAAAGGGCGTATGCGTTTTCTCCTGAATATATTCAGGAGAAAACGCATACGCCCTTTTTGGCCAAGCAAGCAAGCGGGCAATGCAAATCTGCACTACAAAGATGTATCATTTCCCACCTGTCAAAAGGGCAATCCAACAAATGTGTAAAAACCAGAAAGGCAAGACAGGCCCTGGAGAACAGGGAGCCTTGTTATGCTGATGGGCGGGATGTAAATTGCCAACTGCCTCACTGGAGGAGTGCATTGTGTTCCCTAAAACAAGTAAACAACAGAGCTACAGAGCCAAGGCCACTTCCAGTCTAGGGAATATACCTGGGAAAACTGAAAATCAATAAGAAAGAGCCACCTCCAAATTTAGGGCTGCACTGACTACAAGAACCTCAACTTGGGTACACCTTAAATATCCCAGGAAATATAAAAATGGTTCAAAACATTGTGGTACTTACGTACGGTGGAATATTCCTCAGCCATGAAATCAATGTCATAAGGCCAGAAGCAGCAAAGTGAGTTGATTCAGGTACGATGATTCTAAGTGAAATAAGTCACACAGAAAAAGAAACTTATCATAAGATATCACTTATGAAGATCCTGTAAACATGGCTACACGTGAACTGAGTTAGGAAAGAGAACAGAGTCTCACATTTAGAAAACAATCTTATGCCCGCATAAAGGGGAAGGAGAGGTGGGGTGATGCATAAAACCAGAGTTTGATATAAGCACAGGGACCGTTTCAAAAACCAACTTTGGAATAGACAAGACCTACACCTTCCTCAGTGAAATAGACTCAAAACCCCATATTTCCCACAGAGGAAAATATCTGACTAGTAAGAATCTTAAAACATATGTATTGATATGTCTCCATAAGGGAATCAAGTGTATCTAGAGTGGCGTAAACATGGCAGCGAGAATCAGCTCAAACCCACTATAAAAAGGAATTTCAAAAGCAAAACCAAAAAACAGGGAAATTCTTTACAATTCCTTCAGGGTGTCTGAGGAAACCTGGAAAGACCCTATCTACAATGACAGCTGTATGTGGCATAAGGCTGGACACTTGGGACTGAGAGGATTGGTGAGATTGGGTGAGCAAATGCAGACCCTTTCAAGCAATAATGCATGGCCCCCATTCCATGGGTCCCAACTCTCGAGCTTGAAGGGAATATTAATACAGCAAGAACTGGTACAGGAAACCTAGAGAATGGACACACTGTGAATATGAAATGTTTCTAAATCTCAACGAATAGTCCCTCTCCTGGTGCTCTGGTTTGAATTTCCAACTGCTTTACTATCAATCTCCAAACTTGGAGACACAGCGCCATTTACCTCCTGGTTAGAACAGGTTGCCAATTTGGCAAAGGATGAAAGGGAAGAGGGAGAACCAATGAGAGAGTAGCTGTTAGGCATTTGGACGGGCAGGTGTCACTCTAATATACCGGTAGGAAGAAGAATTAACCAAAGTCTCAGCCACCCACCGGGAACCAGTATAGGTCCTGAACCAAAATTTTGGGCTTGCGTTCAGCTCACTAAAAACGAGTTGAAAAATGGAGCTCAGGGGCACAGCAATTCACAAACTGGCAGAGTAATAAAGCACAACTATCGTCCAAAAATCTGTTGAGGGAAGGCAACAAGGCGGACTTGAATGCGATGCAGAATAGCAGGAAACAGATTTAAAGAGGTACGTTGGAATCGCCTGTAAAGCACAGGAAGAGGGGCACAAGTTCGACAATGATGCACTTGGCCAAAAAGGGCGTATGCGTTTTCTCCTGAATATATTCAGGAGAAAACGCATACGCCCTTTTTGGCCAAGCAAGCAAGCAGGCAATGCAAATCTGCACTACAAAGAAGTATCACTTCCCACCGGTCAAAAGGGACATCCACAAAATGTGTAAAAACCAGAAAGGCAAGACAGGCCCTGGAGAACAGGGAGCCTTGTTATGCTGATGGGCGGGATGTAAATTGCCAACTGCCTCACTGGAGGAGTGCATTGTGTTCCCTAAAACAAGGAAACAACAGAGCTACAGAGCCAAGGCCACTTCCAGTCTAGGGAATATACCTTGGGAAAACTGAAAATCAATAAGAAAGAGCAACCTCCGAATTTAGGGCTGCACTGACTACAAGAACCTCAACTTGGGTACACCTTAAATATCCCAGGAAATATAAAAATGGTTCAAAACATTGTGTTACTTACGTACGATGGAATATCCCTCAGCCATGAAATCAATGTCATAAGGCCAGAAGCAGCAAAGTGAGTTGATTCAGGTACGATGATTCTAAGTGAAATAAGTCACACAGAAAAAGAAACTTATCATAAGATATCACTTATGAAGATCCTGTAAACATGGCTACACATGAACTGAGTTAGGAAAGAGAACACAGTCTCACATTTAGAAAACACTCTTATGCCTGCATGAAGGGGAAGGAGAGGTGGGGTGATGCATAAAACCAGAGTTTGATATAAGCACAGGGACCGTTCCAAAAACCAACTTTGGAATAGACAAGACCTACACCTTCCTCAGGGAAAGAGACTCAAATACCCATATTTCCCACAGAGGAATATATCTGACTAGTAAGAATCTTAAAACCTATGTATTGATATGTCTCCATAAGGGAAGCAAGTGTGTGTAGAGTGGCATAAACATGGCAGCGAGAATCAGCTCAAACCCACTATAAAAAGAAATTTCAAAAGCAAAACCAAAAAACAGGGAAATTCTTTACAATTCCTTCAAGGTGTCTGAGGAAACCTGGAAAGACCCTATCTACAATGACAGCTGGATGTGGCATAAGGCTGGACACTTGGGACTGAGAGGATTGGTGAGATTGGGTGAGCAAATGCAGACCCTTTCAAGCAATAATGCATGGCCCCCATTCCATGGGTCCCACCTCTCCAGGTTGAAGGGAATATTACTACAGCTATAACATGTACAGGAAACCTAGAGAATGTACACACTCTGAATACGAAAGGTTTCTAAAACTCAACGAATAGTCCCTCTCCTGGTGTTCCAGTTTGACTTTCCAACTGCCTTACTATCAATCTCCCAACTTGGAGAGACAGGCCCTTTAACCTCCTGGTTTGCACAGGTTCCCAATTTGGCAGAGGATGGAAGGGACGAGGTAGAACCCATGAGAGAGTAGCTGTTAGGCATTTGGACGGGCACATGTCACTCTAATTTCCCGGCAGGAAGAAGAATTTACCAAAGTCTCAGCCACCCACCGGGAACCAGTATAGGACATGATCCAAAATTTTGGACTTGAGTTCAGCTCACAAGAAACGAGTTGAGAAATGGAGCTCAGGGGCAGAGCAATTCACAAACTGGCAGAGAGATAAAGGACACCTATCGTCCAAAAATCTGTTGAGGGAAGTCAACAAGGCGGACTTGAAAGCGAGGCAAAATAGCAGGAAACAGATTTCAAGAGGTACCTTGGAATCGCCTGTAAAGCCCAGGAAGAGGGGCACAAATTCGACAATGATGCACTTGGCCAAAAAGGGCGTATGCGTTTTCTCCTGAATATATTCAGGAGAAAACGCATACGCCCTTTTTGGCCAAGCAAGCAAGCGGGCAATGCAAATCTGAACAACAAAGAAGTATCACTTCCCACCGGTCAAAAGGGACATCCACAAAATGTGTAAAAACCAGAAAGGCAAGACAGGCCCTGGAGAACAGGGAGCCTTGTTATGCTGATGGGTGGGATGTAAATTGCCAACTCCCTCACTAGAGGAGTGCATTGTGTTCCCTAAAACAAGTAAAGAACAGAGCTACAGAGCCAATGCCACTTTCAGTCTAGGGAATATACCTTGGGAAAACTGAAAATCAATAAGAAAGAGCCACCTCCAAATTTACGGCTGCACTGACTACAAGAACCTCAACTTGGGTACACCTTAAATATCCCAGGAAATATAAAAATGTTTCAAAACATTTTTGTACTTACGTACGATGGAATATCCCTCAGCCATGAAATCAATGTCATAAGACCAGTAGCAGCAAAGTGAGTGGATTCAGGTACGATGATTCTAAGTGAAATAAGTCACACAGAAAAAGAAACTTATCATAAGATATCACTTATGAAGATCCTGTAAACTTGGCTACACATGAACTGAGTTAGGAAAGAGAACAGAGTCTCACATTTAGAAAACACTCTTATGCCTGCATAAAGGGGAAGGAGAGGTGGGGTGATGCATAAAACCAGAGTTTGATATAAGCACAGGGACCGTTCCAAAAACCAACTTCGGAATAGACAAGACCTACACCTTCCTCAGTGAAAGAGAGTCAAAACCCCATATTTCCCGCAGAGGAATATATCTGACTAGTAAGAATCTTAAAACCTATGTATTGATATGTCTCCATAAGGGAATCAAGTGTGTCTAGAGTGGCATAAACATGGCAGCGAGAATCAGCTCAAACCCACTATAAAAAGGAGTTTCAAAAGCAAAATCAAAAAACAGGGAAATTCTTTACAATTCCTTCAGGGTGTCTGAGGAAACCTGGAAAGACCCTATCTACAATGACAGCTGGATGTGGCATAAGGCTGGACACTTGGGACTGAGAGGATTGGTGAGATTGGGTGAGCAAATGCAGACACTTTCAAGCAGTAATGCATAGCCCCCATTCCATGGGTCCCAACTCTCCAGGTTCAAGGGAATATTACTACAGCTATAACATGTACAGGAAACCTAGAGAATGTACACATGGTGAATATGAAAGGTTTCTAAAACTCAACGATTAGTCCCTCTCCTGGTGCTCCAGTTTGACTTTCCAACTGCCTTACTATCAATCTCCCAACTTGGAGAGACAGGCCCTTTAACCTCCTGGTTTTCACAGGTTCCCAATTTGGCAGAGGATGGAAGGGCCGAGAGAGAACCCATGAGAGAGTAGCTGTTAGGCATTTGGACGGGCACATGTCACTCTAATTTCCCGGCAGGAAGAAGAATTAACCAAAGTCTCAGCCACCCACCGGGAACCAGTATAGGACATGATCCAAAATTTTGGACTTGTGTTCAGCTCACAAAAAAGAGTTGAGAAATGGAGCTCAGGAGCACAGCAATTACAAAATTGCAGAGTGATAAAGGACAACTACCGTCCAAAAATCTGTTGAGGGAATGCAGCGAGCCAGACTTGAAAGTGAGGCAGAAGAGAAGGAAACAGATTTCAAGAGGTACGTTGGAATCGCCTTTAAAGCACAGGAAGAGGGGCACAACTTTGACACTGATGGAATTGGACAAAAAGGGCGTATGCGTTTTCTCCTGAATATATTCAGGAGAAAACGCATACGCCCTTTTTGGCCAAGCAAGCAAGCGGGCAATGCAAATCTGCACTACAAAGAAGTATCACACCAAACGGTCAAAAGGGACATCCACAAAATGTGTAAAAACCTGAAAGGCAAGACATGCCCTGGAGAACACGGAGCCATGTTATGCTGATGGGCGGGATGTAAATTGCCAACTGCCTCTCTGGAGGAGTGCATTGTGTTTCCTAAAACAAGTAAACAACAGAGCTACAGAGCCAAGGGCGCTTCCTGTCTAGGGAATATACCTTGGGAAAACTGAAAATCAATAAGACAGAGCCACCCCAAAATTTAGGGCTGCCCGGCTTACAAGAACCTCAACTTGGGTACACCTTAAATATCCCAGGAAATATAAAATTGGTTCAAAATATTGTGGTACTTACGTACGATTGAATATCCCTCAGCCATGAAATCAATGTCATAAGACCAGTTGCACAAAATGAGTCGATTCAGGTATGATGATTCTAAGTGAAATAAGTCACACAGAAAAAGAAACCTATCATAAGATATCACTTATGAAGCTCCTTTAAACATGGCTACACATGAACTGAGTTAGGAAAGAGAACAGAGTCTCACATTTAGAAAACACTCTTATGCCTTCTTAAAGGGGAAGGAGAGGTGGGGTGATGAATAAAACCAGAGTTTGATATAAGCTCAGGCCATGTTCCAAAAACCAACTATTGAATAGACAAGACCTACACCTTCCTCAGTGAAAGGGAATCAAAACCCCATATTTCCTGCAGGGGAATATATTTCACTTGTAAGAATATTAAAACCAATGTATTGATATATCTGCATAAGGGAATCAAGTGTGTCTAGAGTGGCATAAACATGGCAGCAAGAATCAGCGCAAACCCACTATAAAAAGTAATTTCAAAAACAAAAGAAAAAAACAGGGAAATTCTTTATAATTCCCTCAGCGTCTCTGATGAAACCTGAAATGACTCTATCTCCAATGAAAGCTGGATGTGGCATAAGGCTCGACACTTGGGACTGAGAGGACTGGTGAGATTGGGTGAGCAAAAGCAGACCCTTTAAAGCAATAATGCATGGACCAATTCCATGGGTCCCAACTCTTCAGATTGAAGTGAATATTACGACAGCTATAACATGTACGGGAAACCTAGAGAATGGACACACTGGGAATACGAAAGGTTACTAAAACTCAATGAATTGTCCCTCTCCTGGTGCTCTGGTTTGACTTTCCAACTGATTTACTATCAATCTCCCAACATGGAGAGACAGCCCCTTTTACCTCCTGGTTTGCACAGGTTTCCAATTTGGCTGAGGAGGAATGGGAAGAGGGAGATCCAATGAGAGAGTAGCTGTTAGGCATTTGGACGGGCACATGTCACTCTAATTTCCCGGCAGGAAGAAGAATTAACCAAAATCTCTCCCACCCACCGGGAAGCAGTATAAGACCTGAACCAAAATTTTGGACTTGCGTTCAGCTCACAAAAAACGAGTTGAAAAATGGAGCTCAGGGGCACAGCAATTCACAAACTGGCAGAGTAATAAAGGACAACTATCGTCCAAAAATCTGTTGAGGGAAGGCAACGAGGCGGGCTTGAATGTGAGGCAGAATGGCAGGAAACAGATTTCAAGAGGTACGTTGGAATCACCTTTAAAGCACAGGAAGAGGGGCACAACTTGGACAATGATGCACTTGGCCAAAAAGGGCGTATGCGTTTTCTCCTGAATATATTCAGGAGAAAACGCATACGCCCTTTTTGGCCAAGCAAGCAAGCGGGCAATGCAAATCTGCACTACAAAGAAGTATCACTTCCCAACGGTCAAAAGGGACATCCACAAAATGTGTAAAAACCTGAAAGGCAAGACAGACCCTGGAGAACAAGGAGCCTTGTTATGCTGATGGGCGGGATGTAAATTGCCAACTGCCTCACTGGAGGAGTGCATTGTGTTCCCTAAAACAAGTAAACAACAGAGCTACAGAGCCAAGACCACTTCCAGTCTAGGGAATATACCTTGGGAAAACTGAAAATCAATAAGAAAGAGCCACCTCCAAATTTAGGGCTGCACTGACTACAAGAACCTCAACTTGGGTACACCTTAAATATCCCAGGAAATATAAAAATGGTTCAAAACATTGTGGTACTTACGTACGGTGGAATATTCCTCAGCCATGAAATCAATGTCATAAGAGCAGTAGCAGCAAAGTGAGTGGATTCAGGTACGATGATTCTAAGTGAAATAAGTCACACAGAAAAAGAAACTTTTCATAAGATATCACTTATGAAGATCCTGTAAACATGGCTACACGTGAACTGAGTTAGGAAAGAGAACAGAGTCTCACATTTAGAAAACACTCTTATGCCTGCATAAAGGGGAAGGAGAGGTGGGGTGATGCATAAAACCAGAGTTTGATATAAGCACAGGGACCGTTTCAAAAACCAACTTTGGAATTGACAAAACCGACACCTTCCTCCGTGAAAGAGACTCAAAACCCCATATTTCCCACAGAGGAATATATCTGACTAGTAAGAATCTTAAAACCTATGTATTGATATGTCTCCATAAGGGAATCAAGTGTGTCTAGAGTTGCATAAACATGGCAGCGAGAATCAGCTCAAACCCACTATAAAAAGGAATTTCAAAAGCAAAACCAAAAAACAGGGAAATTCTTTACAATTCCTTCAGGGTGTCTGAGGAAACCTGGAAAGACCCTATCTACAATGACAGCTGGATGTGGCATAAGGCTGGACACTTGGGACTGAGAGGATTGTTGAGATTGGGTGAGCAAATGCAGACCCTTTCAAGCAATAATGCATGGCCCCCATTCCATGGGTCCCAACTCTCCAGGTTCAAGGGAATATTACTACAGCTATAACATGTACAGGAAACCTAGAGAATGGACACACTGTGAATACGAAAGGTTTCTAAAACTCAACGAATAGTCCCTCTCCTGGTGCTCCAGTTTGACTTTCCAACTGCCTTACTATCAATCTCCCAACTTGGAGAGACAGGCCCTTTAACCTCCTGGTTTGCACAGGTTCCCAATTTGGCAGAGGATGGAAGGGACGAGGGAGAACCCATGAGAGAGTAGCTGTTAGGCATTTGGACGGGCACATGTCACTCTAATTTCCCGGCAGGAAGAAGAATTAACCAAAGTCTCAGCCACCCACCGGGAACCAGTATAGGACATGATCCAAAATTTTGGACTTGCGTTCAGCTCACAAAAAACGAGTTGAGAAATGGAGCTCAGGGGCACAGCAATTCACAAACTGGCAGAGTGATAAAGGACAACTATCGTCCAAAAATCTGTTGAGGGAAGTCAACGAGGTGGACTTGAAAGCGAGGCAAAATAGCAGGAAACAGATTTCAAGAGGTACCTTGGAATCGCCTGTAAAGCACAGGAAGAGGGGCACAACTTGGACAATGGTGCACTTGGCCAAAAAGGGCGTATGCGTTTTCTCCTGAATATATTCAGGAGAAAACGCATACGCCCTTTTTGGCCAAGCAAGCAAGCGGGCAATGCAAATCTGAACAACAAAGAAGTATCATTTCCCACCGGTCAAAAGGGACATCCACAAAATGTGTAAAAACCAGAAAGGCAAGACAGGCCCTGGAGAACAGGGAGCCTTGTTATGCTGATGATCGGGATGTAAATTGCCAACTGCCTCACTGGAGGAGTGCATTGTGTTCCCTAAAACAAGTAAAGAACAGAGCTACAGAGCCAATGCCACTTTCAGTCTAGGGAATATACCTTGGGAAAACTGAAAATCAATAAGAAAGAGCCACCTCCAAATTTACGGCTGCACTGACTACAAGAACCTCAACTTGGGTACACCTTAAATATCCCAGGAAATATAAAAATGTTTCAAAACATTTTTGTACTTACGTACGATGGAATATCCCTCAGCCATGAAATCAATGTCATAAGACCAGTAGCAGCAAAGTGAGTGGATTCAGGTACGATGATTCTAAGTGAAATAAGTCACACAGAAAAAGAAACTTATCATAAGATATCACTTATGAAGATCCTGTAAACATGGCTACACATGAACTGAGTTAGGAAAGAGAACAGAGTCTCACATTTAGAAAACACTCTTATGCCTGCATAAAGGGGAAGGAGAGGTGGGGTGATGCATAAAACCAGAGTTTGATATAAGCACAGGGACCGTTCCAAAAACCAACTTCGGAATAGACAAGACCTACACCTTCCTCAGTGAAAGAGAGTCAAAACCCCATATTTCCCGCAGAGGAATATATCTGACTAGTAAGAATCTTAAAACCTATGTATTGATATGTCTCCATAAGGGAATCAAGTGTGTCTAGAGTGGCATAAACATGGCAGCGAGAATCAGCTCAAACCCACTATAAAAAGGAGTTTCAAAAGCAAAACCAAAAAACAGGGAAATTCTTTACAATTCCTTCAGGGTGTCTGAGGAAACCTGGAAAGACCCTATCTACAATGACAGCTGGATGTGGCATAAGGCTGGACACTTGGGACTGAGAGGATTGGTGAGATTGGGTGAGCAAATGCAGACACTTTCAAGCAGTAATGCATAGCTCCCATTCCATGGGTCCCAACTCTCCAGGTTCAAGGGAATATTACTACAGCTATAACATGTACAGGAAACCTAGAGAATGTACACACTGTGAATACGAAAGGTTTCTAAAATTCAATGAATAGTCCCTCTCCTGGTGCTCCAGTTTGACTTTCCAACTGCCTTACTATCAATCTCCCAACTTGGAGAGACAGGCCCTTTAACCTCCTGGTTTTCACAGGTTCCCAATTTGGCAGAGGATGGAAGGGCCGAGGGAGAACCCATGAGAGAGTAGCTGTTAGGCATTTGGACGGGCACATGTCACTCTAATTTCCCGGCAGGAAGAAGAATTAACCAAAGTCTCAGCCACCCACCGGGAACCAGTATAGGACATGATCCAAAATTTTGGACTTGTGTTCAGCTCACAAAAAAGAGTTGAGAAATGGAGCTCAGGAGCACAGCAATTACAAAATTGCAGAGTGATAAAGGACAACTACCGTCCAAAAATCTGTTGAGGGAATGCAGCGAGCCAGACTTGAAAGTGAGGCAGAAGAGAAGGAAACAGATTTCAAGAGGTACGTTGGAATCGCCTTTAAAGCACAGGAAGAGGGGCACAACTTTGACACTGATGGAATTGGACAAAAAGGGCGTATGCGTTTTCTCCTGAATATATTCAGGAGAAAACGCATACGCCCTTTTTGGCCAAGCAAGCAAGCGGGCAATGCAAATCTGCACTACAAAGAAGTATCACACCAAACGGTCAAAAGGGACATCCACAAAATGTGTAAAAACCTGAAAGGCAAGACATGCCCTGGAGAACACGGAGCCATGTTATGCTGATGGGCGGGATGTAAATTGCCAACTGCCTCTCTGGAGGAGTGCATTGTGTTTCCTAAAACAAGTAAACAACAGAGCTACAGAGCCAAGGGCGCTTCCTGTCTAGGGAATATACCTTGGGAAAACTGAAAATCAATAAGACAGAGCCACCCCAAAATTTAGGGCTGCCCGGCTTACAAGAACCTCAACTTGGGTACACCTTAAATATCCCAGGAAATATAAAATTGGTTCAAAATATTGTGGTACTTACGTACGATTGAATATCCCTCAGCCATGAAATCAATGTCATAAGACCAGTTGCACAAAATGAGTCGATTCAGGTATGATGATTCTAAGTGAAATAAGTCACACAGAAAAAGAAACCTATCATAAGATATCACTTATGAAGCTCCTTTAAACATGGCTACACATGAACTGAGTTAGGAAAGAGAACAGAGTCTCACATTTAGAAAACACTCTTATGCCTTCTTAAAGGGGAAGGAGAGGTGGGGTGATGAATAAAACCAGAGTTTGATATAAGCTCAGGCCATGTTCCAAAAACCAACTATTGAATAGACAAGACCTACACCTTCCTCAGTGAAAGGGAATCAAAACCCCATATTTCCTGCAGGGGAATATATTTCACTTGTAAGAATATTAAAACCAATGTATTGATATATCTGCATAAGGGAATCAAGTGTGTCTAGAGTGGCATAAACATGGCAGCAAGAATCAGCGCAAACCCACTATAAAAAGTAATTTCAAAAACAAAAGAAAAAAACAGGGAAATTCTTTATAATTCCCTCAGCGTCTCTGATGAAACCTGAAATGACTCTATCTCCAATGAAAGCTGGATGTGGCATAAGGCTCGACACTTGGGACTGAGAGGACTGGTGAGACTGGGTGAGCAAAAGCAGACCCTTTAAAGCAATAATGCATGGACCAATTCCATGGGTCCCAACTCTTCAGATTGAAGTGAATATTACGACAGCTATAACATGTACGGGAAACCTAGAGAATGGACACACTGGGAATACGAAAGGTTACTAAAACTCAATGAATTGTCCCTCTCCTGGTGCTCTGGTTTGACTTTCCAACTGATTTACTATCAATCTCCCAACATGGAGAGACAGCCCCTTTTACCTCCTGGTTTGCACAGGTTTCCAATTTGGCTGAGGAGGAATGGGAAGAGGGAGATCCAATGAGAGAGTAGCTGTTAGGCATTTGGACGGGCACATGTCACTCTAATTTCCCGGCAGGAAGAAGAATTAACCAAAATCTCTCCCACCCACCGGGAAGCAGTATAAGACCTGAACCAAAATTTTGGACTTGCGTTCAGCTCACAAAAAACGAGTTGAAAAATGGAGCTCAGGGGCACAGCAATTCACAAACTGGCAGAGTAATAAAGGACAACTATCGTCCAAAAATCTGTTGAGGGAAGGCAACGAGGCGGGCTTGAATGTGAGGCAGAATGGCAGGAAACAGATTTCAAGAGGTACGTTGGAATCACCTTTAAAGCACAGGAAGAGGGGCACAACTTGGACAATGATGCACTTGGCCAAAAAGGGCGTATGCGTTTTCTCCTGAATATATTCAGGAGAAAACGCATACGCCCTTTTTGGCCAAGCAAGCAAGCGGGCAATGCAAATCTGCACTACAAAGAAGTATCACTTCCCAACGGTCAAAAGGGACATCCACAAAATGTGTAAAAACCTGAAAGGCAAGACAGACCCTGGAGAACAAGGAGCCTTGTTATGCTGATGGGCGGGATGTAAATTGCCAACTGCCTCACTGGAGGAGTGCATTGTGTTCCCTAAAACAAGTAAACAACAGAGCTACAGAGCCAAGGCCACTTCCAGTCTAGGGAATATACCTTGGGAAAACTGAAAATCAATAAGACAGAGCCACCCCAAAATTTAGGGCTGCACTGCTTACAAGAACCTCAACATGGCTACACCTTAAATATCCTAGGAAATATAAAATTGCTTCAAAAAATTGTGGTACTTACGTACGATGGAATATCCCTCAGCCATGAAATCAATGTCATAAGACCTGTTGCACCAAAATGAGTGGATTCAGGTACGATGATTCTAAGTGAAATATGTCACACAGAAAATGAAACTTATCATAAGATATCACTTATGAAGATCATGTAAACATGGCTACACATGAACTGAGTTAGGAAAGAGAACAGAGTCTCACATTTAGAAAACACTCTTATGCCTTCTTAAGGGGGAAGGAGAGGTGTGGTGATGCACAAAACCAGAGTTTGATATAAGCACAGGTACCATTCCAAAAACCAACTATGGAATAGACAAGACCTACACCTTCCTCAGTGAAAGGGACTCAAAACCCCATATTTCCCACAGATGAATATTTCTCACGAGTAAGAATCATAAAACTTATTTATTGATATGTATCCATAAGGGAATCTACTGAGTCTAGAATGGCATAAACATGGCAGCGAGAATCAGCTCAAACACACAATAAAATGGAATTACAAAAACAAAACAAAAAAAACGGGAAATTCTTTAAAATTCCTTCGGGGTCTCTGATGAAACCTGGAATGACCCTATCTACAATGACAGCTGGATGTGGCATAAGGCTGGACACTTGAGACTGAGAAAATTGGTGAGATTGGGTGAGCAAAGGCAGTCCCTTTCAAGCAATAATGCATGCCACCTCTTCCATGGGTCCCAACTCTTCATGTTGAAGGGAATATTACTACAGCTATAACATGTACGTGAAACCTAGAGAATAGACACACTGTGATTATGAAAGGTTTCTAAATCTCAACGAATAGTCCCTCTACTGCTGCTCTGGTTTGACTTTCCAACTGCTTTACTATCAATCAACCAACTAGGAGAGACAGCCCCTTTAACCTCCTGGTTCGCACAGGTTGTCAATTTGGCAGAGGATGAAAGGGAAGAGGAAGAAACAATGAGAGAGTAGCTGTTAGGCATTTGGACAGGCACATTTCATACTAATTTCCCGGCAGGAAGAAGAATTAACCAAAGTCTCAGCCACCCACCGGGAACCAGTATAGATCCTGAACCAAAATTTTGGAATTGCGTACAGCTCACAAAAATCGAGTTGTAAAATGGAGCTCAGGGGCACAGCAATTCACAAACTGGCAGAGTAATACAGGACATCTATCGTCCATAAATCTGTTGAGGGAAGGAAACGAGGCGGACTTGAAAGCGATGCCGAATAGCAGGAAACAGATTTCAAGAGGTACGTTGGAATCGCCTTTAAAGCACAGGAAGAGAGGCACAACTTTGACACTGATGCAATTGGAGAAAAAGGGCGTATGCGTTTTCTCCTGAATATATTCAGGAGAAAACGCATACGCCCTTTTTGGCCAAGCAAGCAAGCGGGCAATGCAAATCTGCACTACAAAGAAGTGTCACTTCCCACCGGTCAAAAGGGACATCCACAAAATGTGTAAAAACCAGAAAGGCAAGACAGGGCCTGGAGAACTCGGAGCCTTTTTATGCTGATGGTCCGGATGTAAATTGCCAACTGCCTCTCTGGAGGAGTGCACTGTGTTCCCTAAAACAAGTAAACAACAGAGCTACAGAGCCAAGGGCACTTTCAGTCTAGGGAATATATCTTGGGAAAACTGAAAATCAATAAGACAGAGTCACCCCAAAATTTAGGGCTGCACTGCTTACAAGAACCTCAACTTGGGTACACCTAAAATATCCCAGGAAATATAAAATGGATTCAAAAAATTGTGATACATACGAAAGATGTAATATCCCTCATCCATGAAATCAATGTCATAAGACCAGTAGCAGCAAAATGAGTCGATTCAGGTACGATGATTCTAAGTGAAATAAGTCACACAGAAAAAGAAACTTATCATAAGATATGACTTTTGGAGATCCTGTAAACATGGCTACATATGAACTGAGTTAGGAAAGAGAACAGTGTCTCACATTTAGCAAAAAACTCGTATGCATGCTTAAGGGAGAAAGAGAGGTGGGGTAATGCATAAAACCAGAGTTTGATATAATCACAGGGACCGTTCCAAAAACTTACTATGGAATAGATAAGACCTACACCTTCCTCAGGGAAAGGGACTCAAAACCACATATTTCCCGCAGAGGAATAGATCTGACTAGTAAGAATCTTAAAACCTATGTATTGATATGTCTCCATAAGGTTATCAAGTGTGTCTTGACTGGCATAAACATGGCAGCGAGAATCAGCTCAAACCCACTATAAAAACGAATTTCAAAAACAAAACAAAAAAACAGGGAAATTCTTTACAATTCCTTCAGGGTCTCTGATGAAACGTGGAATGAACCTATCTACAATGACAGCTGGATATGGCATAAGGCTGGACACTTGGGACTGAGAGGATTGGTGAGATTGGGTGAGCAAATGCAGACCCATTAAAGCAAGAATGCGTGGCCCCCATTCCATGGGTCCCAACTCTCGAGGTTGAAGGGAATATTAATACAGCAAGAACTGGTACAGGAAACCTAGAGAATGGACACACTGTGAATACGAAATGGTTCTAAATCTTAATGAATAGTCCCTCTCCTGGTGCTCTGGTTTGACTTTCCAACTGCTTTACTATCAATCTCCAAACTTGGAGACACAGCGCCATTTACCTCCTGGTTCGAATAGGTTGCCAATTTGGCAGAGGATGAAAGGGAACAGGGAGAACCAATGAGAGAGTAGCTGTTAGGCATTTGGACGGGCACGTGTCACTCTAATATACCGGTAGGAAGAAGAATTAACCAAAGTCTCAGCCACCCACCGGGAACCAGTATAGGTCCTGAACCAAAATTTTGGACTTGCGTTCAGCTCACTAAAAACGAGTTGAAAAATGGAGCTCAGGGGCACAGCAATTCACAAACTGGCAGAGTAATAAAACACAACTATCGTCCAAAAATCTGTTGAGGGAAGGCAACGAGGCGGACTTTAATGCAATGCAGAATAGCAGGAAACAGATTTAAAGAGGTACTTTGGAATCGCCTGTAAAGCACAGGAAGAGGGGCACAAGTTCGACAATGATGCACTTGGCCAAAAAGGGCGTATGCGTTTTTCCCTGAATATATTCAGGAGAAAACGCATACGCCCTTTTTGGCCAAGCAAGCAAGCGGGCAATGCAAATCTGCACTACAAAGAAGTATCACTTCCCACCGGTCAAAAGGGACATCCACAAAATGTGTAAAAACCAGAAAGGCAAGACAGGCCCTGGAGAACAGGGGGCCTTGTTATGCTGATGGGCGGGATGTCAATTGCCAACTGCCTCACTGGAGGAGTGCATTGTGTTCCCTAAAAGAAGTAAACAACAGAGCTACAGAGCCAAGGCCACTTCCAGTCTAGGGAATATACCTTGGGAAAACTGAAAATCAATAAGAAAGAGCCACCTCCTAATTTAGGGCTGCACTGACTACAAGAACCTAAACTTGGGTACACCTTAAATATCCCAGGAAATATAAAAATGGTTCAAAACATTGTGGTACTTACGTACGATGGAATATTCCTCAGCCATGAAATCAATGTCATAAGAGCAGTAGCAGCAAAGTGAGTGGATTCAGGTACGATAATTCTAAGTGAAATAAGTCACACAGAAAAAGAAACTTATCATAAGATATCACTTATGAAGATCCTGTAAACATGGCTACACGTGAACTGCGTTAGGAAAGAGAACAGAGTCTCACATTTAGAAAACACTCTTATGCCTGCATAAAGGGGATGGAGAGGTGGGGTGATGCATAAAACCAGAGTTTGATATAAGCACAGGGACCGTTCCAAAAACCAACTTTGGAATAGACAAGACCGACACCTTCCTCAGTGAAAGAGACTCAAAACCCCATATTTCCCGCAGAGGAATATATCTGACTAGTAAGAATCTTAAAACCTATGTATTGATATGTCTCCATAAGGGAATCATGTGTGTCTAGAGTGGCATAAACATGGCAGCGAGAATCAGCTCAAACCCACTATAAAAAGGAATTTCAAAAGCAAAACCAAAAAACAGGGAAATTCTTTACAATTCCTTCAGGGTGTCTGAGGAAACCTGGAAAGACCCTATTTACAATGACAGCTGGATGTGGCATAAGGCTGGACACTTGGGACTGAGAGGATTGGTGAGATTGGGTGAGCAAATGCAGACCCTTTCAAGCAATAATGCATGGCCCCCATTCCATGGGTCCCAACTCTCCAGGTTCAAGGGAATATTACTACAGCTATAACATGTACAGGAAACCAAGAGAATGGACACACTGTGAATACGAAAGGTTTCTAAAACTCAATGAATAGTCCCTCTCCTGGTGCTCCAGTTTGACTTTCCAACTGCCTTACTATCAATCTCCCAACTTGGAGAGACAGGCCCTTTAACCTCCTGGTTTGCACAGGTTCCCAATGTGGCAGAGGATGGAAGGGACGAGGGAGAACCCATGAGAGAGTAGCTGTTAGGCATTTGGACGGGCACATGTCACTCTAATTTCCCGGCAGGAAGAAGAATTAACCAAAGTCTCAGCCACCCACCGGGAACCAGTATAGGACATGATCCAAAATTTTGGACTTGCGTTCAGCTCACAAAAAACGAGTTGAGAAATGGAGCTCAGGGGCACAGCAATTCACAAACTGGCAGAGTGATAAAGGACAACTATCGTCCAAAAATCTGTTGAGGGAAGTCAACGAGGCGGACTTGAAAGCGAGGCAAAATAGCAGGAAACAGATTTCAAGAGGTACCTTGGAATCGCCTGTAAAGCACAGGAAGAGGGGCACAACTTGGACAATGGTGCACTTGGCCAAAAAGGGCGTATGCGTTTTCTCCTGAATATATTCAGGAGAAAACGCATACGCCCTTTTTGGCCAAGCAAGCAAGCGGGCAATGCAAATCTGCACTACAAAAAGTATCATTTCCCACCGGTCAAAAGGGACATCCACAAAATGTGTAAAAACCAGAAAGGCAAGACAGGCCCTGGAGAACAGGGAGCCTTGTTATGCTGATGATCGGGATGTAAATTGCCAACTGCCTCACTGGAGGAGTGCATTGTGTTCCCTAAAACAAGTAAACAACAGAGCTACAGAGCCAAGGCCACTTCCAGTCTAGGGAATATACCTTGGGAAAACTGAAAATCAATAAGAAAGAGCCACCTCCAAATTTAGGGCTGCACTGACTACAAGAACCTCAACTTGGGTACACCTTAAATATCCCAGGAAATATAAAAATGGTTCAAAACATTGTGGTACTTACGTACGGTGGAATATTCCTCAGCCATGAAATCAATGTCATAAGAGCAGTAGCAGCAAAGTGAGTGGATTCAGGTACGATGATTCTAAGTGAAATAAGTCACACAGAAAAAGAAACTTTTCATAAGATATCACTTATGAAGATCCTGTAAACATGGCTACACGTGAACTGAGTTAGGAAAGAGAACAGAGTCTCACATTTAGAAAACACTCTTATGCCTGCATAAAGGGGAAGGAGAGGTGGGGTGATGCATAAAACCAGAGTTTGATATAAGCACAGGGACCGTTTCAAAAACCAACTTTGGAATTGACAAAACCGACACCTTCCTCCGTGAAAGAGACTCAAAACCCCATATTTCCCACAGAGGAATATATCTGACTAGTAAGAATCTTAAAACCTATGTATTGATATGTCTCCATAAGGGAATCAAGTGTGTCTAGAGTTGCATAAACATGGCAGCGAGAATCAGCTCAAACCAACTATAAAAAGGAATTTCAAAAGCAAAACCAAAAAACAGGGAAATTCTTTACAATTCCTTCAGGGTGTCTGAGGAAACCTGGAAAGACCCTATCTACAATGACAGCTGGATGTGGCATAAGGCTGGACACTTGGGACTGAGAGGATTGGTGAGATTGGGTGAGCAAATGCAGACCCTTTCAAGCAATAATGCATGGCCCCCATTCCATTGGTCCCAACTCTCCAGGTTGAAGGGAATATTACTACAGCTATAACATGTACAGGAAACCTAGAGAATGGACACACTGTGAATACGAAAGGTTTCTAAAACTCAACGAATAGTCCCTCTCCTGGTGCTCCAGTTTGACTTTCCAACTGCCTTACTATCAATCTCCCAACTTGGAGAGACAGGCCCTTTAACCTCCTGGTTTGCACAGGTTCCCAATTTGGCAGAGGATGGAAGGGACGAGGGAGAACCCATGAGAGAGTAGCTGTTAGGCATTTGGACGGGCACATGTCACTCTAATTTCCCGGCAGGAAGAAGAATTAACCAAAGTCTCAGCCACCCACCGGGAACCAGTATAGGACATGATCCAAAATTTTGGACTTGCGTTCAGCTCACAAAAAACGAGTTGAGAAATGGAGCTCAGGGGCACAGCAATTCACAAACTGGCAGAGTGATAAAGGACAACTATCGTCCAAAAATCTGTTGAGGGAAGTCAACGAGGCGGACTTGAAAGCGAGGCAAAATAGCAGGAAACAGATTTCAAGAGGTACCTTGGAATCGCCTGTAAAGCACAGGAAGAGGGGCACAACTTGGACAATGGTGCACTTGGCCAAAAGGGGCGTATGCGTTTTCTCCTGAATATATTCAGGAGAAAACGCATACGCCCTTTTTGGCCAAGCAAGCAAGCGGGCAATGCAAATCTGCACTACAAAGAAGTATCATTTCCCACCGGTCAAAAGGGACATCCACAAAATGTGTAAAAACCAGAAAGGCAAGACAGGCCCTGGAGAACAGGGAGCCTTGTTATGCTGATGATCGGGATGTAAATTGCCAACTGCCTCACTGGAGGAGTGCATTGTGTTCCCTAAAACAAGTAAACAACAGAGCTACAGAGCCAAGGCCACTTCCAGTCTAGGGAATATACCTTGGGAAAAATGAAAATCAATAAGAAAGAGCCACCTCCAAATTTAGGGCTGCACTGACTACAAGAACCTCAACTTGGGTACACCTTAAATATCCCAGGAAATATAAAAATGGTTCAAAACATTGTGGTACTTACGTACGATGGAATATCCCTCAGCCATGAAATCAATGTCATAAGACCAGTAGCAGCAAAGTGAGTGGATTCAGGTACGATGATTCTAAGTGAAATAAGTCACACAGAAAAAGAAACTTATCATAAGATATCACTTATGAAGATCCTGTAAACATGGCTACATGTGAACTGAGTTAGGAAAGAGAACAGAGTCTCACATTTAGAAAACACTCTTATGCCTGCATAAAGGGGAAGGAGAGGTGGGGTGATGCATAAAACCAGAGTTTGATATAAGCACAGGGACCGTTTCAAAAACCAACTTTGGAATAGACAAGACCTACACCTTCCTCAGTGAAAGAGACTCAAAACCCCATATTTCCCACAGAGGAATATATCTGACTCGTAAGAATCTTAAAACCTATGTATTAATATGTTTCCATAAGGGAATCAAGTGTGTCTAGAGTGGCATAAACATGGCAGCGAGAATCAGCTCAAACCCACTATAAAAAGGAATTTCAAAAGCAAAACCAAAAAACAGGGAAATTCTTTACAATTCCTTCAGGGTGTCTGAGGAAACCTGGAAAGACCCTATCTACAATGACAGCTGGATGTGGCATAAGGCTGGACACTTGGGACTGAGAGGATTGGTGAGATTGGGTGAGCAAATGCAGACCCTTTCAAGCAATAATGCATGGCCCCCATTCCATGGGTCCCAACTCTCCAGGTTCAAGGGAATATTACTACAGCTATAACATGTACAGGAAACCTAGAGAATGGACACACTGTGAATACGAAAGGTTTCTAAAACTCAACGAATAGTCCCTCTCCTGGTGCTCCAGTTTGACTTTCCAACTGCCTTACTATCAATCTCCCAACTTGGAGAGACAGGCCCTTTAACCTCCTGGTTTGCACAGGTTCCCAATTTGGCAGAGGATGGAAGGGACGAGGGAGAACCCATGAGAGAGTAGCTGTTAGGCATTTGGACGGGCACATGTCACTCTAATTTCCCGGCAGGAAGAAGAATTAACCAAAGTCTCAGCCACCCACCGGGAACCAGTAGAGGACATGATCCAAAATTTTGGACTTGCGTTCAGCTCACAAAAAACGAGTTGAGAAATGGAGCTCAGGGGCACAGCAATTCACAAACTGGCAGAGTGATAAAGGACAACTATCATCCAAAAGTCTGTTGAGGGAAGTCAACGAGGCGGACTTGAAAGTGAGGCAAAATAGCAGGAAACAGATTTCAAGAGGTACCTTGGAATCACCTGTAAAGCACAGGAAGAGGGGCACAACTTGGACAATGGTGCACTTGGCCAAAAAGGGCGTAGGCGTTTTCTCCTGAATATATTCAGGAGAAAACGCATACGCCCTTTTTGGCCAAGCAAGCAAGCGGGCAATGCAAATCTGCACTACAAAGAAGTATCATTTCCCACCGGTCAAAAGGGACATCCACAAAATGTGTAGAAACCAGAAAGGCAAGACAGGCCCTGGAGAACAGGGAGCCTTGTTATGCTGATGATCGGGATGTAAATGGCCAACTGCCTCACTGGAGGAGTGCATTGTGTTCCCTAAAACAAGTAAACAACAGAGCTACAGAGCCAAGGCCACTTCCAGTCTAGGGAATATACCTTGGGAAAACTGAAAATCAATAAGAAAGAGCCACCTCCAAATTTAGGGCTGCACTGACTACAAGAACCTCAACTTGGGTACACCTTAAATATCCCAGGAAATATAAAAATGATTCAAAACATTGTGGTACTTACATACGATGGAATATCCCTCAGCCATGAAATCAATGTCATAAGACCAGTAGCAGCAAAGTGAGTGGATTCAGGTACGATGATTCTAAGTGAAATAAGTCACACAGAAAAAGAAACTTATCATAAGATATCACTTATGAAGATCCTGTAAACATGGCTACACGTGAACTGAGTTAGGAAAGAGAACAGAGTCTCACATTTAGAAAACACTCTTATGCCTGCATAAAGGGGAAGGAGAGGTGGGGTGATGCATAAAACCAGAGTTTGATATAAGCACAGGGACCGTTCCAAAAACCAACTTTGGAATAGACAAGACAGACACCTTCCTCAGTGAAAGAGACTCAAAACCCCATATTTCCCACAGAGGAATATATCTGACTAGTAAGAATCTTAAAACCTATGTATTGATATGTCTCCATAAGGGAATCAAGTGTGTCTAGAGTGGCATAAACATGGCAGCGAGAATCAGCTCAAACCCACTATAAAAAGGAATTTCAAAAGCAAAACCAAAAAACAGGGAAATTCTTTACAATTCCTTCAGGGTGTCTGAGGAAACCTGGAAAGACCCTATCTACAATGACAGCTGGATGTGGCATAAGGCTGGACACTTGGGACTGAGAGGATTGGTGAGATTGGGTGAGCAAATGCAGACCCTTTCAAGCAATAATGCATGGCCCCCATTCCATGGGTCCCAACTCTCCATGTTCAAGGGAATATTACTACAGCTATAACATGTACAGGAAACCTAGAGAATGGACACACTGTGAATACGAAAGGTTTCTAAAACTCAACGAATAGTCCCTCTCCTGGTGCTCCAGTTTGACTTTCCAACTGCCTTACTATCAATCTCCCAACTTGGAGAGACAGGCCCTTTAACCTCCTGGTTTGCACAGGTTCCCAATTTGGCAGAGGATGGAAGGGACGAGGGAGAACCCATGAGAGAGTAGCTGTTAGGCATTTGGACGGGCACATGTCACTCTAATTTCCCGGCAGGAAGAAGAATTAACCAAAGTCTCAGCCACCCACCGGGAACCAGTAGAGGACATGATCCAAAATTTTGGACTTGCGTTCAGCTCACAAAAAACGAGTTGAGAAATGGAGCTCAGGGGCACAGCAATTCACAAACTGGCAGAGTGATAAAGGACAACTATCGTCCAAAAGTCTGTTGAGGGAAGTCAACGAGGCGGACTTGAAAGTGAGGCAAAATAGCAGGAAACAGATTTGAAGAGGTACGTTGGAATCGCCTGTAAAGCACAGGAAGAGGGGCACAACTTGGACAATGGTGCACTTGGCCAAAAAGGGCGTATGCGTTTTCTCCTGAATATATTCAGGAGAAAACGCATACGCCCTTTTTGGCCAAGCAAGCAAGCGGGCAATGCAAATCTGAACTACAAAGAATTATCACTTCCCACCGGTCAAAAGGGACATCCACAAAATGTGTAAAAACCAGAAAGGCAAGACAGGCCCTGGAGAACTGGGAGCCTTGTTATGCTGATGGGCGGGATGTAAATTGCCAACTGCCTCACTGGAGGAGTGCATTGTGTTCCCTAAAACAAGTAAACAACAGAGCTACAGAGCCAAGGCCACTTCCAGTCTAGGGAATATACCTTGGGAAAACTGAAAATCAATAAGAAAGAGCAACCTCCAAATTTAGGGCTGCACTGACTTCAAGAACCTCAATATGGGTACACCTTAAATATCCCAGGAAATATAAAAATGGTTCAAAACATTGTGGTACTTACGTACGATGGAATATTCCTCAGCCATGAAATCAATGTCATAAGAGCAGTAGCAGCAAAGTGAGTGGATTCAGGTACGATGATTCTAAGTGAAATAAGTCACACAGAAAAAGAAACTTATCATAAGATATCACTTATGAAGATCCTGAAAACATGGCTACAGGTGAACTGAGTTAGGAAAGAGAACAGAGTCTCACATTTAGAAAACACTCTTATGCCTGCATAAAGGGGATGGAGAGGTGGGGTGATGCATAAAACCAGAGTTTGATATAAGCACAGGGACCGTTCCAAAAACAACTTTGGAATAGACAAGACCGACACCTTCCTCAGTGAAAGAGACTCAAAACCCCATATTTCCCGCAGAGGAATATATCTGACTAGTAAGAATCTTAAAACCTATGTATTGATATGTCTCCTTAAGGGAATCAAGTGTGTCTAGAGTGGCATAAACATGGCAGCGAGAATCAGCTCAAACCCACTATAAAAAGGAATTTCAAAAGCAAAACCAAAAAACAGGGAAATTCTTTACAATTCCTTCAGGGTGTCTGAGGAAACCTGGAAAGACCCTATCTACAATGACAGCTGGATGTGGCATAAGGCTGGACACTTGGGACTGAGAGGATTGGTGAGATTGGGTGAGCAAATGCAGACCCTTTCAAGCAATAATGCATGGCCCCCATTCCATGGGTCCCAACTGTCCAGGTTCAAGGGAATATTACTACAGCTATAACATGTACAGGAAACCTAGAGAATGGACACACTGTGAATACGAAAGGTTTCTAAAACTCAACGAATAGTCCCTCTCCTGGTGCTCCAGTTTGACTTTCCAACTGCCTTACTATCCATCTCCCAACTTGGAGAGACAGGCCCTTTAACCTCCTGGTTTGCACAGGTTCCCAATTTGGCAGAGGATGGAAGGGACGAGGGAGAACCCATGAGAGAGTAGCTGTTAGGCATTTGGACGGGCACATGTCACTCTAATTTCCCGGCAGGAAGAAGAATTAACCAAAGTCTCAGCCACCCACCGGGAACCAGTATAGGACATGATCCAAAATTTTGGACTTGCGTTCAGCTCACAAAAAACGAGTTGAGAAATGGAGCTCAGGGGCACAGCAATTCACAAACTGGCAGAGTGATAAAGGACAACTATCGTCCAAAAATCTGTTGAGGGAAGTCAACGAGGCGGACTTGAAAGCGAGGCAAAATAGCAGGAAACAGATTTCAAGAGGTACCTTGGAATCGCCTGTAAAGCACAGGAAGAGGGGCACAACTTGGACAATGGTGCACTTGGCCAAAAAGGGCGTATGCGTTTTCTCCTGAATATATTCAGGAGAAAACACATACGCCCTTTTTGGCCAAGCAAGCAAGCGGGCAATGCAAATCTGCACTACAAAGAAGTATCATTTCCCACCGGTCAAAAGGGACATCCACAAAATGTGTAAAAACCAGAAAGGCAAGACAGGCCCTGGAGAACAGGGAGCCTTGTTATGCTGATGATCGGGATGTAAATTGCCAACTGCCTCACTGGAGGAGTGCATTGTGTTCCCTAAAACAAGTAAACAACAGAGCTACAGAGCCAAGGCCACTTCCAGTCTAGGGAATATACCTTGGGAAAACTGAAAATCAATAAGAAAGAGCAACCTCCAAATTTAGGGCTGCACTGACTACAAGAACCTCAACTTGGGTACACCTTAAATATCTCAGGAAATATAAAAATGGTTCAAAACATTGTGGTACTTACGTACGATGGAATATCCCTCAGCCATGAAATCAATGTCATAAGACCAGTAGCAGCAAAGTGAGTGGATTCAGGTACGATGATTCTAAGTGAAATAAGTCACACAGAAAAAGAAACTTATCATAAGATATCACTTAGGAAGATCCTGTAAACATGGCTACACGTGAACTGAGTTAGGAAAGAGAACAGAGTCTCACATTTAGAAAACACTCTTATGCCTGCATAAAGGGGAAGGAGAGGTGGGGTGATGCATAAAACCAGAGTTTGATATAAGCACAGGGACCGTTTCAAAAACCAACTTTGGAATTGACAAGACCGACACCTTCCTTAGTGAAAGAGACTCAAAACCCCATATTTCCCACAGAGGAATATATCTGACTAGTAAGAATCTTAAAACCTATGTATTGATATGTCTCCATAAGGGAATCAAGTGTGTCTAGAGTGGCATAAACATGGCAGCGAGAATCAGCTCAAACCCACTATAAAAAGGAATTTCAAAAGCAAAACCAAAAAACAGGGAAATTCTTTACAATTCCTTCAGGGTGTCTGAGGAAACCTGGAAAGACCCTATCTACAATGACAGCTGGATGTGGCATAAGGCTGGACACTTGGGACTGAGAGGATTGGTGAGATTGGGTGAGCAAATGCAGACCCTTTCAAGCAATAATGCATGGCCCCCATTCCATGGGTCCCAACTCTCCATGTTCAAGGGAATATTACTACAGCTATAACATGTACAGGAAACCTAGAGAATGGACACACTGTGAATACGAAAGGTTTCTAAAACTCAACGAATAGTCCCTCTCCTGGTGCTCCAGTTTGACTTTCCAACTGCCTTACTATCAATCTCCCAACTTGGAGAGACAGGCCCTTTAACCTCCTGGTTTGCACAGGTTCCCAATTTGGCAGAGGATGGAAGGGACGAGGGAGAACCCATGAGAGAGTAGCTGTTAGGCATTTGGACGGGCACATGTCACTCTAATTTCCCGGCAGGAAGAAGAATTAACCAAAGTCTCAGCCACCCACCGGGAACCAGTATAGGACATGATCCAAAATTTTGGACTTGCGTTCAGCTCACAAAAAACGAGTTGAGAAATGGAGCTCAGGGGCACAGCAATTCACAAACTGGCAGAGTGATAAAGGACAACTATCGTCCAAAAATCTGTTGAGGGAAGTCAACGAGGCGGACTTGAAAGCGAGGCAAAATAGCAGGAAACAGATTTCAAGAGGTACCTTGGAATCGCCTGTAAAGCACAGGAAGAGGGGCACAACTTGGACAATGGTGCACTTGGCCAAAAAGGGCGTATGCGTTTTCTCCTGAATATATTCAGGAGAAAACGCATACGCCCTTTTTGGCCAAGCAAGCAAGCGGGCAATGCAAATCTGCACTACAAAGAAGTATCATTTCCCACCGGTCAAAAGGGACATCCACAAAATGTGTAAAAACCAGAAAGGCAAGACAGGCCCTGGAGAACAGGGAGCCTTGTTATGCTGATGATCGGGATGTAAATTGCCAACTGCCTCACTGGAGGAGTGCATTGTGTTCCCTAAAACAAGTAAACAACAGAGCTACAGAGCCAAGGCCACATCCAGTCTAGGGAATATACCTTGGGAAAAATGAAAATCAATAAGAAAGAGCCACCTCCAAATTTAGGGCTGCACTGACTACAAGAACCTCAACTTGGGTACACCTTAAATATCCCAGGAAATATAAAAATGGTTCAAAACATTGTGGTACTTACGTACGATGGAATATCCCTCAGCCATGAAATCAATGTCATAAGACCAGTAGCAGCAAAGTGAGTGGATTCAGGTACGATGATTCTAAGTGAAATAAGTCACACAGAAAAAGAAACTTATCATAAGATATCACTTATGAAGATCCTGTAAACATGGCTACATGTGAACTGAGTTAGGAAAGAGAACAGAGTCTCACATTTAGAAAACACTCTTATGCCTGCATAAAGGGGAAGGAGAGGTGGGGTGATGCATAAAACCAGAGTTTGATATAAGCACAGGGACCGTTTCAAAAACCAACTTTGGAATAGACAAGACCTACACCTTCCTCAGTGAAAGAGACTCAAAACCCCATATTTCCCACAGAGGAATATATCTGACTCGTAAGAATCTTAAAACCTATGTATTAATATGTTTCCATAAGGGAATCAAGTGTGTCTAGAGTGGCATAAACATGGCAGCGAGAATCAGCTCAAACCCACTATAAAAAGGAATTTCAAAAGCAAAACCAAAAAACAGGGAAATTCTTTACAATTCCTTCAGGGTGTCTGAGGAAACCTGGAAAGACCCTATCTACAATGACAGCTGGATGTGGCATAAGGCTGGACACTTGGGACTGAGAGGATTGGTGAGATTGGGTGAGCAAATGCAGACCCTTTCAAGCAATAATGCATGGCCCCCATTCCATGGGTCCCAACTCTCCAGGTTCAAGGGAATATTACTACAGCTATAACATGTACAGGAAACCAAGAGAATGGACACACTGTGAATACGAAAGGTTTCTAAAACTCAATGAATAGTCCCTCTCCTGGTGCTCCAGTTTGACTTTCCAACTGCCTTACTATCAATCTCCCAACTTGGAGAGACAGGCCCTTTAACCTCCTGGTTTGCACAGGTTCCCAATGTGGCAGAGGATGGAAGGGACGAGGGAGAACCCATGAGAGAGTAGCTGTTAGGCATTTGGACGGGCACATGTCACTCTAATTTCCCGGCAGGAAGAAGAATTAACCAAAGTCTCAGCCACCCACCGGGAACCAGTATAGGACATGATCCAAAATTTTGGACTTGCGTTCAGCTCACAAAAAACGAGTTGAGAAATGGAGCTCAGGGGCACAGCAATTCACAAACTGGCAGAGTGATAAAGGACAACTATCGTCCAAAAATCTGTTGAGGGAAGTCAACGAGGCGGACTTGAAAGCGAGGCAAAATAGCAGGAAACAGATTTCAAGAGGTACCTTGGAATCGCCTGTAAAGCACAGGAAGAGGGGCACAACTTGGACAATGGTGCACTTGGCCAAAAAGGGCGTATGCGTTTTCTCCTGAATATATTCAGGAGAAAACGCATACGCCCTTTTTGGCCAAGCAAGCAAGCGGGCAATGCAAATCTGCACTACAAAAAGTATCATTTCCCACCGGTCAAAAGGGACATCCACAAAATGTGTAAAAACCAGAAAGGCAAGACAGGCCCTGGAGAACAGGGAGCCTTGTTATGCTGATGATCGGGATGTAAATTGCCAACTGCCTCACTGGAGGAGTGCATTGTGTTCCCTAAAACAAGTAAACAACAGAGCTACAGAGCCAAGGCCACTTCCAGTCTAGGGAATATACCTTGGGAAAACTGAAAATCAATAAGAAAGAGCCACCTCCAAATTTAGGGCTGCACTGACTACAAGAACCTCAACTTGGGTACACCTTAAATATCCCAGGAAATATAAAAATGGTTCAAAACATTGTGGTACTTACGTACGGTGGAATATTCCTCAGCCATGAAATCAATGTCATAAGAGCAGTAGCAGCAAAGTGAGTGGATTCAGGTACGATGATTCTAAGTGAAATAAGTCACACAGAAAAAGAAACTTTTCATAAGATATCACTTATGAAGATCCTGTAAACATGGCTACACGTGAACTGAGTTAGGAAAGAGAACAGAGTCTCACATTTAGAAAACACTCTTATGCCTGCATAAAGGGGAAGGAGAGGTGGGGTGATGCATAAAACCAGAGTTTGATATAAGCACAGGGACCGTTTCAAAAACCAACTTTGGAATTGACAAAACCGACACCTTCCTCCGTGAAAGAGACTCAAAACCCCATATTTCCCACAGAGGAATATATCTGACTAGTAAGAATCTTAAAACCTATGTATTGATATGTCTCCATAAGGGAATCAAGTGTGTCTAGAGTTGCATAAACATGGCAGCGAGAATCAGCTCAAACCAACTATAAAAAGGAATTTCAAAAGCAAAACCAAAAAACAGGGAAATTCTTTACAATTCCTTCAGGGTGTCTGAGGAAACCTGGAAAGACCCTATCTACAATGACAGCTGGATGTGGCATAAGGCTGGACACTTGGGACTGAGAGGATTGGTGAGATTGGGTGAGCAAATGCAGACCCTTTCAAGCAATAATGCATGGCCCCCATTCCATTGGTCCCAACTCTCCAGGTTGAAGGGAATATTACTACAGCTATAACATGTACAGGAAACCTAGAGAATGGACACACTGTGAATACGAAAGGTTTCTAAAACTCAACGAATAGTCCCTCTCCTGGTGCTCCAGTTTGACTTTCCAACTGCCTTACTATCAATCTCCCAACTTGGAGAGACAGGCCCTTTAACCTCCTGGTTTGCACAGGTTCCCAATTTGGCAGAGGATGGAAGGGACGAGGGAGAACCCATGAGAGAGTAGCTGTTAGCCATTTGGACGGGCACATGTCACTCTAATTTCCCGGCAGGAAGAAGAATTAACCAAAGTCTCAGCCACCCACCGGGAACCAGTATAGGACATGATCCAAAATTTTGGACTTGCGTTCAGCTCACAAAAAACGAGTTGAGAAATGGAGCTCAGGGGCACAGCAATTCACAAACTGGCAGAGTGATAAAGGACAACTATCGTCCAAAAATCTGTTGAGGGAAGTCAACGAGGCGGACTTGAAAGCGAGGCAAAATAGCAGGAAACAGATTTCAAGAGGTACCTTGGAATCGCCTGTAAAGCACAGGAAGAGGGGCACAACTTGGACAATGGTGCACTTGGCCAAAAGGGGCGTATGCGTTTTCTCCTGAATATATTCAGGAGAAAACGCATACGCCCTTTTTGGCCAAGCAAGCAAGCGGGCAATGCAAATCTGCACTACAAAGAAGTATCATTTCCCACCGGTCAAAAGGGACATCCACAAAATGTGTAAAAACCAGAAAGGCAAGACAGGCCCTGGAGAACAGGGAGCCTTGTTATGCTGATGATCGGGATGTAAATTGCCAACTGCCTCACTGGAGGAGTGCATTGTGTTCCCTAAAACAAGTAAACAACAGAGCTACAGAGCCAAGGCCACTTCCAGTCTAGGGAATATACCTTGGGAAAAATGAAAATCAATAAGAAAGAGCCACCTCCAAATTTAGGGCTGCACTGACTACAAGAACCTCAACTTGGGTACACCTTAAATATCCCAGGAAATATAAAAATGGTTCAAAACATTGTGGTACTTACGTACGATGGAATATCCCTCAGCCATGAAATCAATGTCATAAGACCAGTAGCAGCAAAGTGAGTGGATTCAGGTACGATGATTCTAAGTGAAATAAGTCACACAGAAAAAGAAACTTATCATAAGATATCACTTATGAAGATCCTGTAAACATGGCTACATGTGAACTGAGTTAGGAAAGAGAACAGAGTCTCACATTTAGAAAACACTCTTATGCCTGCATAAAGGGGAAGGAGAGGTGGGGTGATGCATAAAACCAGAGTTTGATATAAGCACAGGGACCGTTTCAAAAACCAACTTTGGAATAGACAAGACCTACACCTTCCTCAGTGAAAGAGACTCAAAACCCCATATTTCCCACAGAGGAATATATCTGACTCGTAAGAATCTTAAAACCTATGTATTAATATGTTTCCATAAGGGAATCAAGTGTGTCTAGAGTGGCATAAACATGGCAGCGAGAATCAGCTCAAACCCACTATAAAAAGGAATTTCAAAAGCAAAACCAAAAAACAGGGAAATTCTTTACAATTCCTTCAGGGTGTCTGAGGAAACCTGGAAAGACCCTATCTACAATGACAGCTGGATGTGGCATAAGGCTGGACACTTGGGACTGAGAGGATTGGTGAGATTGGGTGAGCAAATGCAGACCCTTTCAAGCAATAATGCATGGCCCCCATTCCATGGGTCCCAACTCTCCAGGTTCAAGGGAATATTACTACAGCTATAACATGTACAGGAAACCTAGAGAATGGACACACTGTGAATACGAAAGGTTTCTAAAACTCAACGAATAGTCCCTCTCCTGGTGCTCCAGTTTGACTTTCCAACTGCCTTACTATCAATCTCCCAACTTGGAGAGACAGGCCCTTTAACCTCCTGGTTTGCACAGGTTCCCAATTTGGCAGAGGATGGAAGGGACGAGGGAGAACCCATGAGAGAGTAGCTGTTAGGCATTTGGACGGGCACATGTCACTCTAATTTCCCGGCAGGAAGAAGAATTAACCAAAGTCTCAGCCACCCACCGGGAACCAGTAGAGGACATGATCCAAAATTTTGGACTTGCGTTCAGCTCACAAAAAACGAGTTGAGAAATGGAGCTCAGGGGCACAGCAATTCACAAACTGGCAGAGTGATAAAGGACAACTATCATCCAAAAGTCTGTTGAGGGAAGTCAACGAGGCGGACTTGAAAGTGAGGCAAAATAGCAGGAAACAGATTTCAAGAGGTACCTTGGAATCACCTGTAAAGCACAGGAAGAGGGGCACAACTTGGACAATGGTGCACTTGGCCAAAAAGGGCGTAGGCGTTTTCTCCTGAATATATTCAGGAGAAAACGCATACGCCCTTTTTGGCCAAGCAAGCAAGCGGGCAATGCAAATCTGCACTACAAAGAAGTATCATTTCCCACCGGTCAAAAGGGACATCCACAAAATGTGTAGAAACCAGAAAGGCAAGACAGGCCCTGGAGAACAGGGAGCCTTGTTATGCTGATGATCGGGATGTAAATGGCCAACTGCCTCACTGGAGGAGTGCATTGTGTTCCCTAAAACAAGTAAACAACAGAGCTACAGAGCCAAGGCCACTTCCAGTCTAGGGAATATACCTTGGGAAAACTGAAAATCAATAAGAAAGAGCCACCTCCAAATTTAGGGCTGCACTGACTACAAGAACCTCAACTTGGGTACACCTTAAATATCCCAGGAAATATAAAAATGATTCAAAACATTGTGGTACTTACATACGATGGAATATCCCTCAGCCATGAAATCAATGTCATAAGACCAGTAGCAGCAAAGTGAGTGGATTCAGGTACGATGATTCTAAGTGAAATAAGTCACACAGAAAAAGAAACTTATCATAAGATATCACTTATGAAGATCCTGTAAACATGGCTACACGTGAACTGAGTTAGGAAAGAGAACAGAGTCTCACATTTAGAAAACACTCTTATGCCTGCATAAAGGGGAAGGAGAGGTGGGGTGATGCATAAAACCAGAGTTTGATATAAGCACAGGGACCGTTCCAAAAACCAACTTTGGAATAGACAAGACAGACACCTTCCTCAGTGAAAGAGACTCAAAACCCCATATTTCCCGCAGAGGAATATATCTGACTAGTAAGAATCTTAAAACCTATGTATTGATATGTCTCCATAAGGGAATCAAGTGTGTCTAGAGTGGCATAAACATGGCAGCGAGAATCAGCTCAAACCCACTATAAAAAGGAATTTCAAAAGCAAAACCAAAAAACAGGGAAATTCTTTACAATTCCTTCAGGGTGTCTGAGGAAACCTGGAAAGACCCTATCTACAATGACAGCTGGATGTGGCATAAGGCTGGACACTTGGGACTGAGAGGATTGGTGAGATTGGGTGAGCAAATGCAGACCCTTTCAAGCAATAATGCATGGCCCCCATTCCATGGGTCCCAACTCTCCATGTTCAAGGGAATATTACTACAGCTATAACATGTACAGGAAACCTAGAGAATGGACACACTGTGAATACGAAAGGTTTCTAAAACTCAACGAATAGTCCCTCTCCTGGTGCTCCAGTTTGACTTTCCAACTGCCTTACTATCAATCTCCCAACTTGGAGAGACAGGCCCTTTAACCTCCTGGTTTGCACAGGTTCCCAATTTGGCAGAGGATGGAAGGGACGAGGGAGAACCCATGAGAGAGTAGCTGTTAGGCATTTGGACGGGCACATGTCACTCTAATTTCCCGGCAGGAAGAAGAATTAACCAAAGTCTCAGCCACCCACCGGGAACCAGTAGAGGACATGATCCAAAATTTTGGACTTGCGTTCAGCTCACAAAAAACGAGTTGAGAAATGGAGCTCAGGGGCACAGCAATTCACAAACTGGCAGAGTGATAAAGGACAACTATCGTCCAAAAGTCTGTTGAGGGAAGTCAACGAGGCGGACTTGAAAGTGAGGCAAAATAGCAGGAAACAGATTTGAAGAGGTACGTTGGAATCGCCTGTAAAGCACAGGAAGAGGGGCACAACTTGGACAATGGTGCACTTGGCCAAAAAGGGCGTATGCGTTTTCTCCTGAATATATTCAGGAGAAAACGCATACGCCCTTTTTGGCCAAGCAAGCAAGCGGGCAATGCAAATCTGAACTACAAAGAAGTATCACTTCCCACCGGTCAAAAGGGACATCCACAAAATGTGTAAAAACCAGAAAGGCAAGACAGGCCCTGGAGAACTGGGAGCCTTGTTATGCTGATGGGCGGGATGTAAATTGCCAACTGCCTCACTGGAGGAGTGCATTGTGTTCCCTAAAACAAGTAAACAACAGAGCTACAGAGCCAAGGCCACTTCCAGTCTAGGGAATATACCTTGGGAAAACTGAAAATCAATAAGAAAGAGCAACCTCCAAATTTAGGGCTGCACTGACTTCAAGAACCTCAATATGGGTACACCTTAAATATCCCAGGAAATATAAAAATGGTTCAAAACATTGTGGTACTTACGTACGATGGAATATTCCTCAGCCATGAAATCAATGTCATAAGAGCAGTAGCAGCAAAGTGAGTGGATTCAGGTACGATGATTCTAAGTGAAATAAGTCACACAGAAAAAGAAACTTATCATAAGATATCACTTATGAAGATCCTGAAAACATGGCTACAGGTGAACTGAGTTAGGAAAGAGAACAGAGTCTCACATTTAGAAAACACTCTTATGCCTGCATAAAGGGGATGGAGAGGTGGGGTGATGCATAAAACCAGAGTTTGATATAAGCACAGGGACCGTTCCAAAAACAACTTTGGAATAGACAAGACCGACACCTTCCTCAGTGAAAGAGACTCAAAACCCCATATTTCCCGCAGAGGAATATATCTGACTAGTAAGAATCTTAAAACCTATGTATTGATATGTCTCCATAAGGGAATCATGTGTGTCTAGAGTGGCATAAACATGGCAGCGAGAATCAGCTCAAACCCACTATAAAAAGGAATTTCAAAAGCAAAACCAAAAAACAGGGAAATTCTTTACAATTCCTTCAGGGTGTCTGAGGAAACCTGGAAAGACCCTATCTACAATGACAGCTGGATGTGGCATAAGGCTGGACACTTGGGACTGAGAGGATTGGTGAGATTGGGTGAGCAAATGCAGACCCTTTCAAGCAATAATGCATGGCCCCCATTCCATGGGTCCCAACTCTCCAGGTTCAAGGGAATATTACTACAGCTATAACATGTACAGGAAACCAAGAGAATGGACACACTGTGAATACGAAAGGTTTCTAAAACTCAACGAATAGTCCCTCTCCTGGTGCTCCAGTTTGACTTTCCAACTGCCTTACTATCAATCTCCCAACTTGGAGAGACAGGCCCTTTAACCTCCTGGTTTGCACAGGTTCCCAATGTGGCAGAGGATGGAAGGGACGAGGGAGAACCCATGAGAGAGTAGCTGTTAGGCATTTGGACGGGCACATGTCACTCTAATTTCCCGGCAGGAAGAAGAATTAACCAAAGTCTCAGCCACCCACCGGGAACCAGTATAGGACATGATCCAAAATTTTGGACTTGCGTTCAGCTCACAAAAAACGAGTTGAGAAATGGAGCTCAGGGGCACAGCAATTCACAAACTGACAGAGTGATAAAGGACAACTATCGTCCAAAAATCTGTTGAGGGAAGTCAACGAGGCGGACTTGAAAGCGAGGCAAAATAGCAGGAAACAGATTTCAAGAGGTACCTTGAAATCGCCTGTAAAGCACAGGAAGAGGGGCACAACTTGGACAATGGTGCACTTGGCCAAAAAGGGCGTATGCGTTTTCTCCTGAATATATTCAGGAGAAAACGCATACGCCCTTTTTGGCCAAGCAAGCAAGCGGGCAATGCAAATCTGCACTACAAAGAAGTATCATTTCCCACCGGTCAAAAGGGACATCCACAAAATGTGTAAAAACCAGAAAGGCAAGACAGGCCCTGGAGAACAGGGAGCCTTGTTATGCTGATGATCGGGATGTAAATTGCCAACTGCCTCACTGGAGGAGTGCATTGTGTTCCCTAAAACAAGTAAACAACAGAGCTACAGAGCCAAGGCCACTTCCAGTCTAGGGAATATACCTTGGGAAAAATGAAAATCAATAAGAAAGAGCCACCTCCAAATTTAGGGCTGCACTGACTACAAGAACCTCAACTTGGGTACACCTTAAATATCCCAGGAAATATAAAAATGGTTCAAAACATTGTGGTACTTACGTACGATGGAATATCCCTCAGCCATGAAATCAATGTCATAAGACCAGTAGCAGCAAAGTGAGTGGATTCAGGTACGATGATTCTAAGTGAAATAAGTCACACAGAAAAAGAAACTTATCATAAGATATCACTTATGAAGATCCTGTAAACATGGCTACATGTGAACTGAGTTAGGAAAGAGAACAGAGTCTCACATTTAGAAAACACTCTTATGCCTGCATAAAGGGGAAGGAGAGGTGGGGTGATGCATAAAACCAGAGTTTGATATAAGCACAGGGACCGTTTCAAAAACCAACTTTGGAATAGACAAGACCTACACCTTCCTCAGTGAAAGAGACTCAAAACCCCATATTTCCCACAGAGGAATATATCTGACTCGTAAGAATCTTAAAACCTATGTATTAATATGTTTCCATAAGGGAATCAAGTGTGTCTAGAGTGGCATAAACATGGCAGCGAGAATCAGCTCAAACCCACTATAAAAAGGAATTTCAAAAGCAAAACCAAAAAACAGGGAAATTCTTTACAATTCCTTCAGGGTGTCTGAGGAAACCTGGAAAGACCCTATCTACAATGACAGCTGGATGTGGCATAAGGCTGGACACTTGGGACTGAGAGGATTGGTGAGATTGGGTGAGCAAATGCAGACCCTTTCAAGCAATAATGCATGGCCCCCATTCCATGGGTCCCAACTCTCCAGGTTCAAGGGAATATTACTACAGCTATAACATGTACAGGAAACCTAGAGAATGGACACACTGTGAATACGAAAGGTTTCTAAAACTCAACGAATAGTCCCTCTCCTGGTGCTCCAGTTTGACTTTCCAACTGCCTTACTATCAATCTCCCAACTTGGAGAGACAGGCCCTTTAACCTCCTGGTTTGCACAGGTTCCCAATTTGGCAGAGGATGGAAGGGACGAGGGAGAACCCATGAGAGAGTAGCTGTTAGGCATTTGGACGGGCACATGTCACTCTAATTTCCCGGCAGGAAGAAGAATTAACCAAAGTCTCAGCCACCCACCGGGAACCAGTATAGGACATGATCCAAAATTTTGGACTTGCGTTCAGCTCACAAAAAACGAGTTGAGAAATGGAGCTCAGGGGCACAGCAATTCACAAACTGGCAGAGTGATAAAGGACAACTATCGTCCAAAAATCTGTTGAGGGAAGTCAACGAGGTGGACTTGAAAGCGAGGCAAAATAGCAGGAAACAGATTTCAAGAGGTACCTTGGAATCGCCTGTAAAGCACAGGAAGAGGGGCACAACTTGGACAATGGTGCACTTGGCCAAAAAGGGCATATGCGTTTTCTCCTGAATATATTCAGGAGAAAACGCATACGCCCTTTTTGGCCAAGCAAGCAAGCGGGCAATGCAAATCTGCACTACAAAGAAGTATCATTTCCCACCGGTCAAAAGGGACATCCACAAAATGTGTAAAAACCAGAAAGGCAAGACAGGCCCTGGAGAACAGGGAGCCTTGTTATGCTGATGATCGGGATGTAAATTGCCAACTGCCTCACTGGAGGAGTGCATTGTGTTCCCTAAAACAAGTAAACAACAGAGCTACAGAGCCAAGGCCACTTCCAGTCTAGGGAATATACCTTGGGAAAAATGAAAATCAATAAGAAAGAGCCACCTCCAAATTTAGGGCTGCACTGACTACAAGAACCTCAACTTGGGTACACCTTAAATATCCCAGGAAATATAAAAATGGTTCAAAACATTGTGGTACTTACGTACGATGGAATATCCCTCAGCCATGAAATCAATGTCATAAGACCAGTAGCAGCAAAGTGAGTGGATTCAGGTACGATGATTCTAAGTGAAATAAGTCACACAGAAAAAGAAACTTATCATAAGATATCACTTATGAAGATCCTGTAAACATGGCTACATGTGAACTGAGTTAGGAAAGAGAACAGAGTCTCACATTTAGAAAACACTCTTATGCCTGCATAAAGGGGAAGGAGAGGTGGGGTGATGCATAAAACCAGAGTTTGATATAAGCACAGGGACCTTTTCAAAAACCAACTTTGGAATAGACAAGACCTACACCTTCCTCAGTGAAAGAGACTCAAAACCCCATATTTCCCACAGAGGAATATATCTGACTCGTAAGAATCTTAAAACCTATGTATTAATATGTTTCCATAAGGGAATCAAGTGTGTCTAGAGTGGCATAAACATGGCAGCGAGAATCAGCTCAAACCCACTATAAAAAGGAATTTCAAAAGCAAAACCAAAAAACAGGGAAATTCTTTACAATTCCTTCAGGGTGTCTGAGGAAACCTGGAAAGACCCTATCTACAATGACAGCTGGATGTGGCATAAGGCTGGACACTTGGGACTGAGAGGATTGGTGAGATTGGGTGAGCAAATGCAGACCCTTTCAAGCAATAATGCATGGCCCCCATTCCATGGGTCCCAACTCTCCAGGTTCAAGGGAATATTACTACAGCTATAACATGTACAGGAAACCTAGAGAATGGACACACTGTGAATACGAAAGGTTTCTAAAACTCAACGAATAGTCCCTCTCCTGGTGCTCCAGTTTGACTTTCCAACTGCCTTACTATCAATCTCCCAACTTGGAGAGACAGGCCCTTTAACCTCCTGGTTTGCACAGGTTCCCAATTTGGCAGAGGATGGAAGGGACGAGGGAGAACCCATGAGAGAGTAGCTGTTAGGCATTTGGACGGGCACATGTCACTCTAATTTCCCGGCAGGAAGAAGAATTAACCAAAGTCTCAGCCACCCACCGGGAACCAGTATAGGACATGATCCAAAATTTTGGACTTGCGTTCAGCTCACAAAAAACGAGTTGAGAAATGGAGCTCAGGGGCACAGCAATTCACAAACTGGCAGAGTGATAAAGGACAACTATCGTCCAAAAATCTGTTGAGGGAAGTCAACGAGGCGGACTTGAAAGCGAGGCAAAATAGCAGGAAACAGATTTCAAGAGGTACGTTGGAATCGCCTGTAAAGCACAGGAAGAGGGGCACAACTTGGACAATGGTGCACTTGGCCAAAAAGGGCGTATGCGTTTTCTCCTGAATATATTCAGGAGAAAACGCATACGCCCTTTTTGGCCAAGCAAGCAAGCGGGCAATGCAAATCTGCACTACAAAGAAGTATCACTTCCCACCGGTCAAAAGGGACATCCACAAAATGTGTAAAAACCAGAAAAGCAAGACAGGCCCTGGAGAACTGGGAGCCTTGTTATGCTGATGGGCGGGATGTAAACTGCCAACTGCCTCACTGGAGGAGTGCATTGTGTTCCCTAAAACAAGTAAACAACAGAGGTACAGAGCCAAGGCCACTTCCAGTCTAGGGAATATACCTTGGGAAAACTGAAAATCAATAAGAAAGAGCAACCTCCAAATTTAGGGCTGCACTGACTTCAAGAACCTCAATATGGGTACACCTTAAATATCCCAGGAAATATAAAAATGGTTCAAAACATTGTGGTACTTACGTACGATGGAATATTCCTCAGCCATGAAATCAATGTCATAAGAGCAGTAGCAGCAAAGTGAGTGGATTCAGGTACGATGATTCTAAGTGAAATAAGTCACACAGAAAAAGAAACTTATCATAAGATATCACTTATGAAGATCCTGAAAACATGGCTACACGTGAACTGAGTTAGGAAAGAGAACAGAGTCTCACATTTAGAAAACACTCTTATGCCTGCATGAAGGGGAAGGAGAGGTGGGGTGATGCATAAAACCAGAGTTTGATATAAGCACAGGGACCGTTCCAAAAACCAACTTTGGAATAGACAAGACCTACACCTTCCTCAGGGAAAGAGACTCAAATACCCATATTTCCCACAGAGGAATATATCTGACTAGTAAGAATCTTAAAACCTATGTATTGATATGTCTCCATAAGGGAAGCAAGTGTGTGTAGAGTGGCATAAACATGGCAGCGAGAATCAGCTCAAACCCACTATAAAAAGGAATTTCAAAAGCAAAACCAAAAAACAGGGAAATTCTTTACAATTCCTTCAAGGTGTCTGAGGAAACCTGGAAAGACCCTATCTACAATGACAGCTGGATGTGGCATAAGGCTGGACACTTGGGACTGAGAGGATTGGTGAGATTGGGTGAGCAAATGCAGACCCTTTCAAGCAATAATGCATGGCCCCCATTCCATGGGTCCCACCTTTCCAGGTTGAAGGGAATATTACTACAGCTATAACATGTACAGGAAACCTAGAGAATGTACACACTCTGAATACGAAAGGTTTCTAAAACTCAACGAATAGTCCCTCTCCTGGTGTTCCAGTTTGACTTTCCAACTGCCTTACTATCAATCTCCCAACTTGGAGAGACAGGCCCTTTAACCTCCTGGTTTGCACAGGTTCCCAATTTGGCAGAGGATGGAAGGGACGAGGTAGAACCCATGAGAGAGTAGCTGTTAGGCATTTGGACGGGCACATGTCACTCTAATTTCCCGGCAGGAAGAAGAATTTACCAAAGTCTCAGCCACCCACCGGGAACCAGTATAGGACATGATCCAAAATTTTGGACTTGAGTTCAGCTCACAAGAAACGAGTTGAGAAATGGAGCTCAGGGGCAGAGCAATTCACAAACTGGCAGAGAGATAAAGGACACCTATCGTCCAAAAATCTGTTGAGGGAAGTCAACAAGGCGGACTTGAAAGCGAGGCAAAATAGCAGGAAACAGATTTCAAGAGGTACCTTGGAATCGCCTGTAAAGCCCAGGAAGAGGGGCACAAATTCGACAATGATGCACTTGGCCAAAAAGGGCGTATGCGTTTTCTCCTGAATATATTCAGGAGAAAACGCATACGCCCTTTTTGGCCAAGCAAGCAAGCGGGCAATGCAAATCTGAACAACAAAGAAGTATCACTTCCCACCGGTCAAAAGGGACATCCACAAAATGTGTAAAAACCAGAAAGGCAAGACAGGCCCTGGAGAACAGGGAGCCTTGTTATGCTGATGGGTGGGATGTAAATTGCCAACTGCCTCACTAGAGGAGTGCATTGTGTTCCCTAAAACAAGTAAAGAACAGAGCTACAGAGCCAATGCCACTTTCAGTCTAGGGAATATACCTTGGGAAAACTGAAAATCAATAAGAAAGAGCCACCTCCAAATTTACGGCTGCACTGACTACAAGAACCTCAACTTGGGTACACCTTAAATATCCCAGGAAATATAAAAATGTTTCAAAACATTTTTGTACTTACGTACGATGGAATATCCCTCAGCCATGAAATCAATGTCATAAGACCAGTAGCAGCAAAGTGAGTGGATTCAGGTACGATGATTCTAAGTGAAATAAGTCACACAGAAAAAGAAACTTATCATAAGATATCACTTATGAAGATCCTGTAAACATGGCTACACATGAACTGAGTTAGGAAAGAGAACAGAGTCTCACATTTAGAAAACACTCTTATGCCTGCATAAAGGGGAAGGAGAGGTGGGGTGATGCATAAAACCAGAGTTTGATATAAGCACAGGGACCGTTCCAAAAACCAACTTCGGAATAGACAAGACCTACACCTTCCTCAGTGAAAGAGAGTCAAAACCCCATATTTCCCGCAGAGGAATATATCTGACTAGTAAGAATCTTAAAACCTATGTATTGATATGTCTCCATAAGGGAATCAAGTGTGTCTAGAGTGGCATAAACATGGCAGCGAGAATCAGCTCAAACCCACTATAAAAAGGAGTTTCAAAAGCAAAACCAAAAAACAGGGAAATTCTTTACAATTCCTTCAGGGTGTCTGAGGAAACCTGGAAAGACCCTATCTACAATGACAGCTGGATGTGGCATAAGGCTGGACACTTGGGACTGAGAGGATTGGTGAGATTGGGTGAGCAAATGCAGACACTTTCAAGCAGTAATGCATAGCCCCCATTCCATGGGTCCCAACTCTCCAGGTTCAAGGGAATATTACTACAGCTATAACATGTACAGGAAACCTAGAGAATGTACACATGGTGAATATGAAAGGTTTCTAAAACTCAACGATTAGTCCCTCTCCTGGTGCTCCAGTTTGACTTTCCAACTGCCTTACTATCAATCTCCCAACTTGGAGAGACAGGCCCTTTAACCTCCTGGTTTGCACAGGTTCCCAATTTGGCAGAGGATGGAAGGGCCGAGGGAGAACCCATGAGAGAGTAGCTGTTAGGCATTTGGACGGGCACATGTCACTCTAATTTCCCGGCAGGAAGAAGAATTAACCAAAGTCTCAGCCACCCACCGGGAACCAGTATAGGACATGATCCAAAATTTTGGACTTGTGTTCAGCTCACAAAAAAGAGTTGAGAAATGGAGCTCAGGAGCACAGCAATTACAAAATTGCAGAGTGATAAAGGACAACTACCGTCCAAAAATCTGTTGAGGGAATGCAGCGAGCCAGACTTGAAAGTGAGGCAGAAGAGAAGGAAACAGATTTCAAGAGGTACGTTGGAATCGCCTTTAAAGCACAGGAAGAGGGGCACAACTTTGACACTGATGGAATTGGACAAAAAGGGCGTATGCGTTTTCTCCTGAATATATTCAGGAGAAAACGCATACGCCCTTTTTGGCCAAGCAAGCAAGCGGGCAATGCAAATCTGCACTACAAAGAAGTATCACACCAAACGGTCAAAAGGGACATCCACAAAATGTGTAAAAACCTGAAAGGCAAGACATGCCCTGGAGAACACGGAGCCATGTTATGCTGATGGGCGGGATGTAAATTGCCAACTGCCTCTCTGGAGGAGTGCATTGTGTTTCCTAAAACAAGTAAACAACAGAGCTACAGAGCCAAGGGCGCTTCCTGTCTAGGGAATATACCTTGGGAAAACTGAAAATCAATAAGACAGAGCCACCCCAAAATTTAGGGCTGCCCGGCTTACAAGAACCTCAACTTGGGTACACCTTAAATATCCCAGGAAATATAAAATTGGTTCAAAATATTGTGGTACTTACGTACGATTGAATATCCCTCAGCCATGAAATCAATGTCATAAGACCAGTTGCACAAAATGAGTCGATTCAGGTATGATGATTCTAAGTGAAATAAGTCACACAGAAAAAGAAACCTATCATAAGATATCACTTATGAAGCTCCTTTAAACATGGCTACACATGAACTGAGTTAGGAAAGAGAACAGAGTCTCACATTTAGAAAACACTCTTATGCCTTCTTAAAGGGGAAGGAGAGGTGGGGTGATGAATAAAACCAGAGTTTGATATAAGCTCAGGCCATGTTCCAAAAACCAACTATTGAATAGACAAGACCTACACCTTCCTCAGTGAAAGGGAATCAAAACCCCATATTTCCTGCAGGGGAATATATTTCACTTGTAAGAATATTAAAACCAATGTATTGATATATCTGCATAAGGGAATCAAGTGTGTCTAGAGTGGCATAAACATGGCAGCAAGAATCAGCGCAAACCCACTATAAAAAGTAATTTCAAAAACAAAAGAAAAAAACAGGGAAATTCTTTATAATTCCCTCAGCGTCTCTGATGAAACCTGAAATGACTCTATCTCCAATGAAAGCTGGATGTGGCATAAGGCTCGACACTTGGGACTGAGAGGACTGGTGAGACTGGGTGAGCAAAAGCAGACCCTTTAAAGCAATAATGCATGGACCAATTCCATGGGTCCCAACTCTTCAGATTGAAGTGAATATTACGACAGCTATAACATGTACGGGAAACCTAGAGAATGGACACACTGGGAATACGAAAGGTTACTAAAACTCAATGAATTGTCCCTCTCCTGGTGCTCTGGTTTGACTTTCCAACTGATTTACTATCAATCTCCCAACATGGAGAGACAGCCCCTTTTACCTCCTGGTTTGCACAGGTTTCCAATTTGGCTGAGGAGGAATGGGAAGAGGGAGATCCAATGAGAGAGTAGCTGTTAGGCATTTGGACGGGCACATGTCACTCTAATTTCCCGGCAGGAAGAAGAATTAACCAAAATCTCTCCCACCCACCGGGAAGCAGTATAAGACCTGAACCAAAATTTTGGACTTGCGTTCAGCTCACAAAAAACGAGTTGAAAAATGGAGCTCAGGGGCACAGCAATTCACAAACTGGCAGAGTAATAAAGGACAACTATCGTCCAAAAATCTGTTGAGGGAAGGCAACGAGGCGGGCTTGAATGTGAGGCAGAATGGCAGGAAACAGATTTCAAGAGGTACGTTGGAATCACCTTTAAAGCACAGGAAGAGGGGCACAACTTGGACAATGATGCACTTGGCCAAAAAGGGCGTATGCGTTTTCTCCTGAATATATTCAGGAGAAAACGCATACGCCCTTTTTGGCCAAGCAAGCAAGCGGGCAATGCAAATCTGCACTACAAAGAAGTATCACTTCCCAACGGTCAAAAGGGACATCCACAAAATGTGTAAAAACCTGAAAGGCAAGACAGACCCTGGAGAACAAGGAGCCTTGTTATGCTGATGGGCGGGATGTAAATTGCCAACTGCCTCACTGGAGGAGTGCATTGTGTTCCCTAAAACAAGTAAACAACAGAGCTACAGAGCCAAGGGCGCTTCCAGTCTAGGGAATATACCTTGGGAAAACTGAAAATCAATAAGACAGAGCCACCCCAAAATTTAGGGCTGCACTGCTTACAAGAACCTCAACATGGCTACACCTTAAATATCCTAGGAAATATAAAATTGCTTCAAAAAATTGTGGTACTTACGTACGATGGAATATCCCTCAGCCATGAAATCAATGTCATAAGACCAGTTGCACCAAAATGAGTGGATTCAGGTACGATGATTCTAAGTGAAATATGTCACACAGAAAATGAAACTTATCATAAGATATCACTTATGAAGATCATGTAAACATGGCTACACATGAACTGAGTTAGGAAAGAGAACAGAGTCTCACATTTAGAAAACACTCTTATGCCTTCTTAAGGGGGAAGGAGAGGTGTGGTGATGCATAAAACCAGAGTTTGATATAAGCACAGGTACCATTCCAAAAACCAACTATGGAATAGACAAGACCTACACCTTCCTCAGTGAAAGGGACTCAAAACCCCATATTTCCCACAGATGAATATTTCTCACGAGTAAGAATCATAAAACTTATTTATTGATATGTATCCATAAGGGAATCTACTGAGTCTAGAATGGCATAAACATGGCAGCGAGAATCAGCTCAAACACACAATAAAATGGAATTACAAAAACAAAACAAAAAAAACGGGAAATTCTTTAAAATTCCTTCGGGGTCTCTGATGAAACCTGGAATGACCCTATCTACAATGACAGCTGGATGTGGCATAAGGCTGGACACTTGAGACTGAGAAAATTGGTGAGATTGGGTGAGCAAAGGCAGTCCCTTTCAAGCAATAATGCATGCCACCTCTTCCATGGGTCCCAACTCTTCATGTTGAAGGGAATATTACTACAGCTATAACATGTACGTGAAACCTAGAGAATAGACACACTGTGATTATGAAAGGTTTCTAAATCTCAACGAATAGTCCCTCTACTGCTGCTCTGGTTTGACTTTCCAACTGCTTTACTATCAATCAACCAACTAGGAGAGACAGCCCCTTTAACCTCCTGGTTCGCACAGGTTGTCAATTTGGCAGAGGATGAAAGGGAAGAGGAAGAAACAATGAGAGAGTAGCTGTTAGGCATTTGGACAGGCACATTTCATACTAATTTCCCGGCAGGAAGAAGAATTAACCAAAGTCTCAGCCACCCACCGGGAACCAGTATAGATCCTGAACCAAAATTTTGGAATTGCGTACAGCTCACAAAAATCGAGTTGTAAAATGGAGCTCAGGGGCACAGCAATTCACAAACTGGCAGAGTAATACAGGACATCTATCGTCCATAAATCTGTTGAGGGAAGGAAACGAGGCGGACTTGAAAGCGATGCCGAATAGCAGGAAACAGATTTCAAGAGGTACGTTGGAATCGCCTTTAAAGCACAGGAAGAGAGGCACAACTTTGACACTGATGCAATTGGAGAAAAAGGGCGTATGCGTTTTCTCCTGAATATATTCAGGAGAAAACGCATACGCCCTTTTTGGCCAAGCAAGCAAGCGGGCAATGCAAATCTGCACTACAAAGAAGTGTCACTTCCCACCGGTCAAAAGGGACATCCACAAAATGTGTAAAAACCAGAAAGGCAAGACAGGGCCTGGAGAACTCGGAGCCTTTTTATGCTGATGGTCCGGATGTAAATTGCCAACTGCCTCTCTGGAGGAGTGCACTGTGTTCCCTAAAACAAGTAAACAACAGAGCTACAGAGCCAAGGGCACTTTCAGTCTAGGGAATATATCTTGGGAAAACTGAAAATCAATAAGACAGAGTCACCCCAAAATTTAGGGCTGCACTGCTTACAAGAACCTCAACTTGGGTACACCTAAAATATCCCAGGAAATATAAAATGGATTCAAAAAATTGTGATACATACGAAAGATGTAATATCCCTCATCCATGAAATCAATGTCATAAGACCAGTAGCAGCAAAATGAGTCGATTCAGGTACGATGATTCTAAGTGAAATAAGTCACACAGAAAAAGAAACTTATCATAAGATATGACTTTTGGAGATCCTGTAAACATGGCTACATATGAACTGAGTTAGGAAAGAGAACAGTGTCTCACATTTAGCAAAAAACTCGTATGCATGCTTAAGGGAGAAAGAGAGGTGGGGTAATGCATAAAACCAGAGTTTGATATAATCACAGGGACCGTTCCAAAAACTTACTATGGAATAGATAAGACCTACACCTTCCTCAGGGAAAGGGACTCAAAACCACATATTTCCCGCAGAGGAATAGATCTGACTAGTAAGAATCTTAAAACCTATGTATTGATATGTCTCCATAAGGTTATCAAGTGTGTCTTGACTGGCATAAACATGGCAGCGAGAATCAGCTCAAACCCACTATAAAAACGAATTTCAAAAACAAAACAAAAAAACAGGGAAAGTCTTTACAATTCCTTCAGGGTCTCTGATGAAACGTGGAATGAACCTATCTACAATGACAGCTGGATATGGCATAAGGCTGGACACTTGGGACTGAGAGGATTGGTGAGATTGGGTGAGCAAATGCAGACCCATTAAAGCAAGAATGCGTGGCCCCCATTCCATGGGTCCCAACTCTCGAGGTTGAAGGGAATATTAATACAGCAAGAACTGGTACAGGAAACCTAGAGAATGGACACACTGTGAATACGAAATGGTTCTAAATCTTAATGAATAGTCCCTCTCCTGGTGCTCTGGTTTGACTTTCCAACTGCTTTACTATCAATCTCCAAACTTGGAGACACAGCGCCATTTACCTCCTGGTTCGAATAGGTTGCCAATTTGGCAGAGGATGAAAGGGAACAGGGAGAACCCATGAGAGAGTAGCTGTTAGGCATTTGGACGGGCACGTGTCACTCTAATATACCGGTAGGAAGAAGAATTAACCAAAGTCTCAGCCACCCACCGGGAACCAGTATAGGTCCTGAACCAAAATTTTGGACTTGCGTTCAGCTCACTAAAAACGAGTTGAAAAATGGAGCTCAGGGGCACAGCAATTCACAAACTGGCAGAGTAATAAAACACAACTATCGTCCAAAAATCTGTTGAGGGAAGGCAACGAGGCGGACTTTAATGCGATGCAGAATAGCAGGAAACAGATTTAAAGAGGTACTTTGGAATCGCCTGTAAAGCACAGGAAGAGGGGCACAAGTTCGACAATGATGCACTTGGCCAAAAAGGGCGTATGCGTTTTTCCCTGAATATATTCAGGAGAAAACGCATACGCCCTTTTTGGCCAAGCAAGCAAGCGGGCAATGCAAATCTGCACTACAAAGAAGTATCACTTCCCACCGGTCAAAAGGGACATCCACAAAATGTGTAAAAACCAGAAAGGCAAGACAGGCCCTGGAGAACAGGGGGCCTTGTTATGCTGATGGGCGGGATGTCAATTGCCAACTGCCTCACTGGAGGAGTGCATTGTGTTCCCTAAAAGAAGTAAACAACAGAGCTACAGAGCCAAGGCCACTTCCAGTCTAGGGAATATACCTTGGGAAAACTGAAAATCAATAAGAAAGAGCCACCTCCTAATTTAGGGCTGCACTGACTACAAGAACCTAAACTTGGGTACACCTTAAATATCCCAGGAAATATAAAAATGGTTCAAAACATTGTGGTACTTACGTACGATGGAATATTCCTCAGCCATGAAATCAATGTCATAAGAGCAGTAGCAGCAAAGTGAGTGGATTCAGGTACGATAATTCTAAGTGAAATAAGTCACACAGAAAAAGAAACTTATCATAAGATATCACTTATGAAGATCCTGTAAACATGGCTACACGTGAACTGCGTTAGGAAAGAGAACAGAGTCTCACATTTAGAAAACACTCTTATGCCTGCATAAAGGGGATGGAGAGGTGGGGTGATGCATAAAACCAGAGTTTGATATAAGCACAGGGACCGTTCCAAAAACCAACTTTGGAATAGACAAGACCGACACCTTCCTCAGTGAAAGAGACTCAAAACCCCATATTTCCCGCAGAGGAATATATCTGACTAGTAAGAATCTTAAAACCTATGTATTGATATGTCTCCATAAGGGAATCATGTGTGTCTAGAGTGGCATAAACATGGCAGCGAGAATCAGCTCAAACCCACTATAAAAAGAATTTCAAAAGCAAAACCAAAAAACAGGGAAAGTCTTTACAATTCCTTCAGGGTCTCTGATGAAACGTGGAATGAACCTATCTACAATGACAGCTGGATATGGCATAAGGCTGGACACTTGGGACTGAGAGGATTGGTGAGATTGGGTGAGCAAATGCAGACCCATTAAAGCAAGAATGCGTGGCCCCCATTCCATGGGTCCCAACTCTCGAGGTTGAAGGGAATATTAATACAGCAAGAACTGGTACAGGAAACCTAGAGAATGGACACACTGTGAATACGAAATGGTTCTAAATCTTAATGAATAGTCCCTCTCCTGGTGCTCTGGTTTGACTTTCCAACTGCTTTACTATCAATCTCCAAACTTGGAGACACAGCGCCATTTACCTCCTGGTTCGAATAGGTTGCCAATTTGGCAGAGGATGAAAGGGAACAGGGAGAACCCATGAGAGAGTAGCTGTTAGGCATTTGGACGGGCACGTGTCACTCTAATATACCGGTAGGAAGAAGAATTAACCAAAGTCTCAGCCACCCACCGGGAACCAGTATAGGTCCTGAACCAAAATTTTGGACTTGCGTTCAGCTCACTAAAAACGAGTTGAAAAATGGAGCTCAGGGGCACAGCAATTCACAAACTGGCAGAGTAATAAAACACAACTATCGTCCAAAAATCTGTTGAGGGAAGGCAACGAGGCGGACTTTAATGCGATGCAGAATAGCAGGAAACAGATTTAAAGAGGTACTTTGGAATCGCCTGTAAAGCACAGGAAGAGGGGCACAAGTTCGACAATGATGCACTTGGCCAAAAAGGGCGTATGCGTTTTTCCCTGAATATATTCAGGAGAAAACGCATACGCCCTTTTTGGCCAAGCAAGCAAGCGGGCAATGCAAATCTGCACTACAAAGAAGTATCACTTCCCACCGGTCAAAAGGGACATCCACAAAATGTGTAAAAACCAGAAAGGCAAGACAGGCCCTGGAGAACAGGGGGCCTTGTTATGCTGATGGGCGGGATGTCAATTGCCAACTGCCTCACTGGAGGAGTGCATTGTGTTCCCTAAAACAAGTAAACAACAGAGCTACAGAGCCAAGGCCACTTCCAGTCTAGGGAATATACCTTGGGAAAACTGAAAATCAATAAGAAAGAGCCACCTCCTAATTTAGGGCTGCACTGACTACAAGAACCTAAACTTGGGTACACCTTAAATATCCCAGGAAATATAAAAATGGTTCAAAACATTGTGGTACTTACGTACGATGGAATATTCCTCAGCCATGAAATCAATGTCATAAGAGCAGTAGCAGCAAAGTGAGTGGATTCAGGTACGATAATTCTAAGTGAAATAAGTCACACAGAAAAAGAAACTTATCATAAGATATCACTTATGAAGATCCTGTAAACATGGCTACACGTGAACTGCGTTAGGAAAGAGAACAGAGTCTCACATTTAGAAAACACTCTTATGCCTGCATAAAGGGGATGGAGAGGTGGGGTGATGCATAAAACCAGAGTTTGATATAAGCACAGGGACCGTTCCAAAAACCAACTTTGGAATAGACAAGACCGACACCTTCCTCAGTGAAAGAGACTCAAAACCCCATATTTCCCGCAGAGGAATATATCTGACTAGTAAGAATCTTAAAACCTATGTATTGATATGTCTCCATAAGGGAATCATGTGTGTCTAGAGTGGCATAAACATGGCAGCGAGAATCAGCTCAAACCCACTATAAAAAGGAATTTCAAAAGCAAAACCAAAAAACAGGGAAATTCTTTACAATTCCTTCAGGGTGTCTGAGGAAACCTGGAAAGACCCTATCTACAATGACAGCTGGATGTGGCATAAGGCTGGACACTTGGGACTGAGAGGATTGGTGAGATTGGGTGAGCAAATGCAGACCCTTTCAAGCAATAATGCATGGCCCCCATTCCATGGGTCCCAACTCTCCAGGTTCAAGGGAATATTACTACAGCTATAACATGTACAGGAAACCAAGAGAATGGACACACTGTGAATACGAAAGGTTTCTAAAACTCAACGAATAGTCCCTCTCCTGGTGCTCCAGTTTGACTTTCCAACTCCCTTACTATCAATCTCCCAACTTGGAGAGACAGGCCCTTTAACCTCCTGGTTTGCACAGGTTCCCAATGTGGCAGAGGATGGAAGGGACGAGGGAGAACCCATGAGAGAGTAGCTGTTAGGCATTTGGACGGGCACATGTCACTCTAATTTCCCGGCAGGAAGAAGAATTAACCAAAGTCTCAGCCACCCACCGGGAACCAGTATAGGACATGATCCAAAATTTTGGACTTGCGTTCAGCTCACAAAAAACGAGTTGAGAAATGGAGCTCAGGGGCACAGCAATTCACAAACTGACAGAGTGATAAAGGACAACTATCGTCCAAAAATCTGTTGAGGGAAGTCAACGAGGCGGACTTGAAAGCGAGGCAAAATAGCAGGAAACAGATTTCAAGAAGTACCTTGAAATCGCCTGTAAAGCACAGGAAGAGGGGCACAACTTGGACAATGGTGCACTTGGCCAAAAAGGGCGTATGCGTTTTCTCCTGAATATATTCAGGAGAAAACGCATACGCCCTTTTTGGCCAAGCAAGCAAGCGGGCAATGCAAATCTGCACTACAAAGAAGTATCATTTCCCACCGGTCAAAAGGGACATCCACAAAATGTGTAAAAACCAGAAAGGCAAGACAGGCCCTGGAGAACAGGGAGCCTTGTTATGCTGATGATCGGGATGTAAATTGCCAACTGCCTCACTGGAGGAGTGCATTGTGTTCCCTAAAACAAGTAAACAACAGAGCTACAGAGCCAAGGCCACTTCCAGTCTAGGGAATATACCTTGGGAAAAATGAAAATCAATAAGAAAGAGCCACCTCCAAATTTAGGGCTGCACTGACTACAAGAACCTCAACTTGGGTACACCTTAAATATCCCAGGAAATATAAAAATGGTTCAAAACATTGTGGTACTTACGTACGATGGAATATCCCTCAGCCATGAAATCAATGTCATAAGACCAGTAGCAGCAAAGTGAGTGGATTCAGGTACGATGATTCTAAGTGAAATAAGTCACACAGAAAAAGAAACTTATCATAAGATATCACTTATGAAGATCCTGTAAACATGGCTACATGTGAACTGAGTTAGGAAAGAGAACAGAGTCTCACATTTAGAAAACACTCTTATGCCTGCATAAAGGGGAAGGAGAGGTGGGGTGATGCATAAAACCAGAGTTTGATATAAGCACAGGGACCGTTTCAAAAACCAACTTTGGAATAGACAAGACCTACACCTTCCTCAGTGAAAGAGACTCAAAACCCCATATTTCCCACAGAGGAATATATCTGACTCGTAAGAATCTTAAAACCTATGTATTAATATGTTTCCATAAGGGAATCAAGTGTGTCTAGAGTGGCATAAACATGGCAGCGAGAATCAGCTCAAACCCACTATAAAAAGGAATTTCAAAAGCAAAACCAAAAAACAGGGAAATTCTTTACAATTCCTTCAGGGTGTCTGAGGAAACCTGGAAAGACCCTATCTACAATGACAGCTGGATGTGGCATAAGGCTGGACACTTGGGACTGAGAGGATTGGTGAGATTGGGTGAGCAAATGCAGACCCTTTCAAGCAATAATGCATGGCCCCCATTCCATGGGTCCCAACTCTCCAGGTTCAAGGGAATATTACTACAGCTATAACATGTACAGGAAACCTAGAGAATGGACACACTGTGAATACGAAAGGTTTCTAAAACTCAACGAATAGTCCCTCTCCTGGTGCTCCAGTTTGACTTTCCAACTGCCTTACTATCAATCTCCCAACTTGGAGAGACAGGCCCTTTAACCTCCTGGTTTGCACAGGTTCCCAATTTGGCAGAGGATGGAAGGGACGAGGGAGAACCCATGAGAGAGTAGCTGTTAGGCATTTGGACGGGCACATGTCACTCTAATTTCCCGGCAGGAAGAAGAATTAACCAAAGTCTCAGCCACCCACCGGGAACCAGTATAGGACATGATCCAAAATTTTGGACTTGCGTTCAGCTCACAAAAAACGAGTTGAGAAATGGAGCTCAGGGGCACAGCAATTCACAAACTGGCAGAGTGATAAAGGACAACTATCGTCCAAAAATCTGTTGAGGGAAGTCAACGAGGTGGACTTGAAAGCGAGGCAAAATAGCAGGAAACAGATTTCAAGAGGTACCTTGGAATCGCCTGTAAAGCACAGGAAGAGGGGCACAACTTGGACAATGGTGCACTTGGCCAAAAAGGGCATATGCGTTTTCTCCTGAATATATTCAGGAGAAAACGCATACGCCCTTTTTGGCCAAGCAAGCAAGCGGGCAATGCAAATCTGCACTACAAAGAAGTATCATTTCCCACCGGTCAAAAGGGACATCCACAAAATGTGTAAAAACCAGAAAGGCAAGACAGGCCCTGGAGAACAGGGAGCCTTGTTATGCTGATGATCGGGATGTAAATTGCCAACTGCCTCACTGGAGGAGTGCATTGTGTTCCCTAAAACAAGTAAACAACAGAGCTACAGAGCCAAGGCCACTTCCAGTCTAGGGAATATACCTTGGGAAAAATGAAAATCAATAAGAAAGAGCCACCTCCAAATTTAGGGCTGCACTGACTACAAGAACCTCAACTTGGGTACACCTTAAATATCCCAGGAAATATAAAAATGGTTCAAAACATTGTGGTACTTACGTACGATGGAATATCCCTCAGCCATGAAATCAATGTCATAAGACCAGTAGCAGCAAAGTGAGTGGATTCAGGTACGATGATTCTAAGTGAAATAAGTCACACAGAAAAAGAAACTTATCATAAGATATCACTTATGAAGATCCTGTAAACATGGCTACATGTGAACTGAGTTAGGAAAGAGAACAGAGTCTCACATTTAGAAAACACTCTTATGCCTGCATAAAGGGGAATGAGAGGTGGGGTGATGCATAAAACCAGAGTTTGATATAAGCACAGGGACCTTTTCAAAAACCAACTTTGGAATAGACAAGACCTACACCTTCCTCAGTGAAAGAGACTCAAAACCCCATATTTCCCACAGAGGAATATATCTGACTCGTAAGAATCTTAAAACCTATGTATTAATATGTTTCCATAAGGGAATCAAGTGTGTCTAGAGTGGCATAAACATGGCAGCGAGAATCAGCTCAAACCCACTATAAAAAGGAATTTCAAAAGCAAAACCAAAAAACAGGGAAATTCTTTACAATTCCTTCAGGGTGTCTGAGGAAACCTGGAAAGACCCTATCTACAATGACAGCTGGATGTGGCATAAGGCTGGACACTTGGGACTGAGAGGATTGGTGAGATTGGGTGAGCAAATGCAGACCCTTTCAAGCAATAATGCATGGCCCCCATTCCATGGGTCCCAACTCTCCAGGTTCAAGGGAATATTACTACAGCTATAACATGTACAGGAAACCTAGAGAATGGACACACTGTGAATACGAAAGGTTTCTAAAACTCAACGAATAGTCCCTCTCCTGGTGCTCCAGTTTGACTTTCCAACTGCCTTACTATCAATCTCCCAACTTGGAGAGACAGGCCCTTTAACCTCCTGGTTTGCACAGGTTCCCAATTTGGCAGAGGATGGAAGGGACGAGGGAGAACCCATGAGAGAGTAGCTGTTAGGCATTTGGACGGGCACATGTCACTCTAATTTCCCGGCAGGAAGAAGAATTAACCAAAGTCTCAGCCACCCACCGGGAACCAGTATAGGACATGATCCAAAATTTTGGACTTGCGTTCAGCTCACAAAAAACGAGTTGAGAAATGGAGCTCAGGGGCACAGCAATTCACAAACTGGCAGAGTGATAAAGGACAACTATCGTCCAAAAATCTGTTGAGGGAAGTCAACGAGGTGGACTTGAAAGCGAGGCAAAATAGCAGGAAACAGATTTCAAGAGGTACCTTGGAATCGCCTGTAAAGCACAGGAAGAGGGGCACAACTTGGACAATGGTGCACTTGGCCAAAAAGGGCGTATGCGTTTTCTCCTGAATATATTCAGGAGAAAACGCATACGCCCTTTTTGGCCAAGCAAGCAAGCGGGCAATGCAAATCTGCACTACAAAGAAGTATCATTTCCCACCGGTCAAAAGGGACATCCACAAAATGTGTAAAAACCAGAAAGGCAAGACAGGCCCTGGAGAACAGGGAGCCTTGTTATGCTGATGATCGGGATGTAAATTGCCAACTGCCTCACTGGAGGAGTGCATTGTGTTCCCTAAAACAAGTAAACAACAGAGCTACAGAGCCAAGGCCACTTCCAGTCTAGGGAATATACCTTGGGAAAAATGAAAATCAATAAGAAAGAGCCACCTCCAAATTTAGGGCTGCACTGACTACAAGAACCTCAACTTGGGTACACCTTAAATATCCCAGGAAATATAAAAATGGTTCAAAACATTGTGGTACTTACGTACGATGGAATATCCCTCAGCCATGAAATCAATGTCATAAGACCAGTAGCAGCAAAGTGAGTGGATTCAGGTACGATGATTCTAAGTGAAATAAGTCACACAGAAAAAGAAACTTATCATAAGATATCACTTATGAAGATCCTGTAAACATGGCTACATGTGAACTGAGTTAGGAAAGAGAACAGAGTCTCACATTTAGAAAACACTCTTATGCCTGCATAAAGGGGAAGGAGAGGTGGGGTGATGCATAAAACCAGAGTTTGATATAAGCACAGGGACCGTTTCAAAAACCAACTTTGGAATAGACAAGACCTACACCTTCCTCAGTGAAAGAGACTCAAAACCCCATATTTCCCACAGAGGAATATATCTGACTCGTAAGAATCTTAAAACCTATGTATTAATATGTTTCCATAAGGGAATCAAGTGTGTCTAGAGTGGCATAAACATGGCAGCGAGAATCAGCTCAAACCCACTATAAAAAGGAATTTCAAAAGCAAAACCAAAAAACAGGGAAATTCTTTACAATTCCTTCAGGGTGTCTGAGGAAACCTGGAAAGACCCTATCTACAATGACAGCTGGATGTGGCATAAGGCTGGACACTTGGGACTGAGAGGATTGGTGAGATTGGGTGAGCAAATGCAGACCCTTTCAAGCAATAATGCATGGCCCCCATTCCATGGGTCCCAACTCTCCAGGTTCAAGGGAATATTACTACAGCTATAACATGTACAGGAAACCTAGAGAATGGACACACTGTGAATACGAAAGGTTTCTAAAACTCAACGAATAGTCCCTCTCCTGGTGCTCCAGTTTGACTTTCCAACTGCCTTACTATCAATCTCCCAACTTGGAGAGACAGGCCCTTTAACCTCCTGGTTTGCACAGGTTCCCAATTTGGCAGAGGATGGAAGGGACGAGGGAGAACCCATGAGAGAGTAGCTGTTAGGCATTTGGACGGGCACATGTCACTCTAATTTCCCGGCAGGAAGAAGAATTAACCAAAGTCTCAGCCACCCACCGGGAACCAGTAGAGGACATGATCCAAAATTTTGGACTTGCGTTCAGCTCACAAAAAACGAGTTGAGAAATGGAGCTCAGGGGCACAGCAATTCACAAACTGGCAGAGTGATAAAGGACAACTATCGTCCAAAAGTCTGTTGAGGGAAGTCAACGAGGCGGACTTGAAAGTGAGGCAAAATAGCAGGAAACAGATTTCAAGAGGTACCTTGGAATCGCCTGTAAAGCACAGGAAGAGGGGCACAACTTGGACAATGGTGCACTTGGCCAAAAAGGGCGTAGGCGTTTTCTCCTGAATATATTCAGGAGAAAACGCATACACCCTTTATGGCCAAGCAAGCAAGCGGGCAATGCAAATCTGCACTACAAAGAAGTATCATTTCCCACCGGTCAAAAGGGACATCCACAAAATGTGTAGAAACCAGAAAGGCAAGACAGGCCCTGGAGAACAGGGAGCCTTGTTATGCTGATGATCGGGATGTAAATGGCCAACTGCCTCACTGGAGGAGTGCATTGTGTTCCCTAAAACAAGTAAACAACAGAGCTACAGAGCCAAGGCCACTTCCAGTCTAGGGAATATACCTTGGGAAAACTGAAAATCAATAAGAAAGAGCCACCTCCAAATTTAGGGCTGCACTGACTACAAGAACCTCAACTTGGGTACACCTTAAATATCCCAGGAAATATAAAAATGATTCAAAACATTGTGGTACTTACATACGATGGAATATCCCTCAGCCATGAAATCAATGTCATAAGACCAGTAGCAGCAAAGTGAGTGGATTCAGGTACGATGATTCTAAGTGAAATAAGTCACACAGAAAAAGAAACTTATCATAAGATATCACTTATGAAGATCCTGTAAACATGGCTACACGTGAACTGAGTTAGGAAAGAGAACAGAGTCTCACATTTAGAAAACACTCTTATGCCTGCATAAAGGGGAAGGAGAGGTGGGGTGATGCATAAAACCAGAGTTTGATATAAGCACAGGGACCGTTCCAAAAACCAACTTTGGAATAGACAAGACAGACACCTTCCTCAGTGAAAGAGACTCAAAACCCCATATTTCCCGCAGAGGAATATATCTGACTAGTAAGAATCTTAAAACCTATGTATTGATATGTCTCCATAAGGGAATCAAGTGTGTCTAGAGTGGCATAAACATGGCAGCGAGAATCAGCTCAAACCCACTATAAAAAGGAATTTCAAAAGCAAAACCAAAAAACAGGGAAATTCTTTACAATTCCTTCAGGGTGTCTGAGGAAACCTGGAAAGACCCTATCTACAATGACAGCTGGATGTGGCATAAGGCTGGACACTTGGGACTGAGAGGATTGGTGAGATTGGGTGAGCAAATGCAGACCCTTTCAAGCAATAATGCATGGCCCCCATTCCATGGGTCCCAACTCTCCATGTTCAAGGGAATATTACTACAGCTATAACATGTACAGGAAACCTAGAGAATGGACACACTGTGAATACGAAAGGTTTCTAAAACTCAACGAATAGTCCCTCTCCTGGTGCTCCAGTTTGACTTTCCAACTGCCTTACTATCAATCTCCCAACTTGGAGAGACAGGCCCTTTAACCTCCTGGTTTGCACAGGTTCCCAATTTGGCAGAGGATGGAAGGGACGAGGGAGAACCCATGAGAGAGTAGCTGTGAGGCATTTGGACGGGCACATGTCACTCTAATTTCCCGGCAGGAAGAAGAATTAACCAAAGTCTCAGCCACCCACCGGGAACCAGTAGAGGACATGATCCAAAATTTTGGACTTGCGTTCAGCTCACAAAAAACGAGTTGAGAAATGGAGCTCAGGGGCACAGCAATTCACAAACTGGCAGAGTGATAAAGGACAACTATCGTCCAAAAGTCTGTTGAGGGAAGTCAACGAGGCGGACTTGAAAGTGAGGCAAAATAGCAGGAAACAGATTTGAAGAGGTACGTTGGAATCGCCTGTAAAGCACAGGAAGAGGGGCACAACTTGGACAATGGTGCACTTGGCCAAAAAGGGCGTATGCGTTTTCTCCTGAATATATTCAGGAGAAAACGCATACGCCCTTTTTGGCCAAGCAAGCAAGCGGGCAATGCAAATCTGAACTACAAAGAAGTATCACTTCCCACCGGTCAAAAGGGACATCCACAAAATGTGTAAAAACCAGAAAGGCAAGACAGGCCCTGGAGAACTGGGAGCCTTGTTATGCTGATGGGCGGGATGTAAATTGCCAACTGCCTCACTGGAGGAGTGCATTGTGTTCCCTAAAACAAGTAAACAACAGAGCTACAGAGCCAAGGCCACTTCCAGTCTAGGGAATATACCTTGGGAAAACTGAAAATCAATAAGAAAGAGCAACCTCCAAATTTAGGGCTGCACTGACTTCAAGAACCTCAATATGGGTACACCTTAAATATCCCAGGAAATATAAAAATGGTTCAAAACATTGTGGTACTTACGTACGATGGAATATTCCTCAGCCATGAAATCAATGTCATAAGAGCAGTAGCAGCAAAGTGAGTGGATTCAGGTACGATGATTCTAAGTGAAATAAGTCACACAGAAAAAGAAACTTATCATAAGATATCACTTATGAAGATCCTGAAAACATGGCTACAGGTGAACTGAGTTAGGAAAGAGAACAGAGTCTCACATTTAGAAAACACTCTTATGCCTGCATAAAGGGGATGGAGAGGTGGGGTGATGCATAAAACCAGAGTTTGATATAAGCACAGGGACCGTTCCAAAAACAACTTTGGAATAGACAAGACCGACACCTTCCTCAGTGAAAGAGACTCAAAACCCCATATTTCCCGCAGAGGAATATATCTGACTAGTAAGAATCTTAAAACCTATGTATTGATATGTCTCCTTAAGGGAATCAAGTGTGTCTAGAGTGGCATAAACATGGCAGCGAGAATCAGCTCAAACCCACTATAAAAAGGAATTTCAAAAGCAAAACCAAAAAACAGGGAAATTCTTTACAATTCCTTCAGGGTGTCTGAGGAAACCTGGAAAGACCCTATCTACAATGACAGCTGGATGTGGCATAAGGCTGGACACTTGGGACTGAGAGGATTGGTGAGATTGGGTGAGCAAATGCAGACCCTTTCAAGCAATAATGCATGGCCCCCATTCCATGGGTCCCAACTGTCCAGGTTCAAGGGAATATTACTACAGCTATAACATGTACAGGAAACCTAGAGAATGGACACACTGTGAATACGAAAGGTTTCTAAAACTCAACGAATAGTCCCTCTCCTGGTGCTCCAGTTTGACTTTCCAACTGCCTTACTATCAATCTCCCAACTTGGAGAGACAGGCCCTTTAACCTCCTGGTTTGCACAGGTTCCCAATTTGGCAGAGGATGGAAGGGACGAGGGAGAACCCATGAGAGAGTAGCTGTTAGGCATTTGGACGGGCACATGTCACTCTAATTTCCCGGCAGGAAGAAGAATTAACCAAAGTCTCAGCCACCCACCGGGAACCAGTATAGGACATGATCCAAAATTTTGGACTTGCGTTCAGCTCACAAAAAACGAGTTGAGAAATGGAGCTCAGGGGCACAGCAATTCACTAACTGGCAGAGTGATAAAGGACAACTATCGTCCAAAAATCTGTTGAGGGAAGTCAACGAGGCGGACTTGAAAGCGAGGCAAAATAGCAGGAAACAGATTTCAAGAGGTACCTTGGAATCGCCTGTAAAGCACAGGAAGAGGGGCACAACTTGGACAATGGTGCACTTGGCCAAAAAGGGCGTATGCGTTTTCTCCTGAATATATTCAGGAGAAAACACATACGCCCTTTTTGGCCAAGCAAGCAAGCGGGCAATGCAAATCTGCACTACAAAGAAGTATCATTTCCCACCGGTCAAAAGGGACATCCACAAAATGTGTAAAAACCAGAAAGGCAAGACAGGCCCTGGAGAACAGGGAGCCTTGTTATGCTGATGATCGGGATGTAAATTGCCAACTGCCTCACTGGAGGAGTGCATTGTGTTCCCTAAAACAAGTAAACAACAGAGCTACAGAGCCAAGGCCACTTCCAGTCTAGGGAATATACCTTGGGAAAACTGAAAATCAATAAGAAAGAGCAACCTCCAAATTTAGGGCTGCACTGACTACAAGAACCTCAACTTGGGTACACCTTAAATATCTCAGGAAATATAAAAATGGTTCAAAACATTGTGGTACTTATGTACGATGGAATATCCCTCAGCCATGAAATCAATGTCATAAGACCAGTAGCAGCAAAGTGAGTGGATTCAGGTACGATGATTCTAAGTGAAATAAGTCACACAGAAAAAGAAACTTATCATAAGATATCACTTAGGAAGATCCTGTAAACATGGCTACACGTGAACTGAGTTAGGAAAGAGAACAGAGTCTCACATTTAGAAAACACTCTTATGCCTGCATAAAGGGGAAGGAGAGGTGGGGTGATGCATAAAACCAGAGTTTGATATAAGCACAGGGACCGTTTCAAAAACCAACTTTGGAATTGACAAGACCGACACCTTCCTTAGTGAAAGAGACTCAAAACCCCATATTTCCCACAGAGGAATATATCTGACTAGTAAGAATCTTAAAACCTATGTATTGATATGTCTCCATAAGGGAATCAAGTGTGTCTAGAGTGGCATAAACATGGCAGCGAGAATCAGCTCAAACCCCCTATAAAAAGGAATTTCAAAAGCAAAACCAAAAAACAGGGAAATTCTTTACAATTCCTTCAGGGTGTCTGAGGAAACCTGGAAAGACCCTATCTACAATGACAGCTGGATGTGGCATAAGGCTGGACACTTGGGACTGAGAGGATTGGTGAGATTGGGTGAGCAAATGCAGACCCTTTCAAGCAATAATGCATGGCCCCCATTCCATGGGTCCCAACTCTCCATGTTCAAGGGAATATTACTACAGCTATAACATGTACAGGAAACCTAGAGAATGGACACACTGTGAATACGAAAGGTTTCTAAAACTCAACGAATAGTCCCTCTCCTGGTGCTCCAGTTTGACTTTCCAACTGCCTTACTATCAATCTCCCAACTTGGAGAGACAGGCCCTTTAACCTCCTGGTTTGCACAGGTTCCCAATTTGGCAGAGGATGGAAGGGACAAGGGAGAACCCATGAGAGAGTAGCTGTTAGGCATTTGGACGGGCACATGTCACTCTAATTTCCCGGCAGGAAGAAGAATTAACCAAAGTCTCAGCCACCCACCGGGAACCAGTATAGGACATGATCCAAAATTTTGGACTTGCGTTCAGCTCACAAAAAACGAGTTGAGAAATGGAGCTCAGGGGCACAGCAATTCACAAACTGGCAGAGTGATAAAGGACAACTATCGTCCAAAAATCTGTTGAGGGAAGTCAACGAGGCGGACTTGAAAGCGAGGCAAAATAGCAGGAAACAGATTTCAAGAGGTACCTTGGAATCGCCTGTAAAGCACAGGAAGAGGGGCACAACTTGGACAATGGTGCACTTGGCCAAAAAGGGCGTATGCGTTTTCTCCTGAATATATTCAGGAGAAAACGCATACGCCCTTTTTGTCCAAGCAAGCAAGCGGGCAATGCAAATCTGCACTACAAAGAAGTATCATTTCCCACCGGTCAAAAGGGACATCCACAAAATGTGTAAAAACCAGAAAGGCAAGACAGGCCCTGGAGAACAGGGAGCCTTGTTATGCTGATGATCGGGATGTAAATTGCCAACTGCCTCACTGGAGGAGTGCATTGTGTTCCCTAAAACAAGTAAACAACAGAGCTACAGAGCCAAGGCCACTTCCAGTCTAGGGAATATACCTTGGGAAAACTGAAAATCAATAAGAAAGAGCAACCTCCAAATTTAGGGCTGCACTGACTACAAGAACCTCAACTTGGGTACACCTTAAATATCTCAGGAAATATAAAAATGGTTCAAAACATTGTGGTACTTACGTACGATGGAATATCCCTCAGCCATGAAATCAATGTCATAAGACCAGTAGCAGCAAAGTGAGTGGATTCAGGTACGATGATTCTAAGTGAAATAAGTCACACAGAAAAAGAAACTTATCATAAGATATCACTTAGGAAGATCCTGTAAACATGGCTACACGTGAACTGAGTTAGGAAAGAGAACAGAGTCTCACATTTAGAAAACACTCTTATGCCTGCATAAAGGGGAAGGAGAGGTGGGGTGATGCATAAAACCAGAGTTTGATATAAGCACAGGGACCGTTTCAAAAACCAACTTTGGAATTGACAAGACTGACACCTTCCTTAGTGAAAGAGACTCAAAACCCCATATTTCCCACAGAGGAATATATCTGACTAGTAAGAATCTTAAAACCTATGTATTGATATGTCTCCATAAGGGAATCAAGTGTGTCTAGAGTGGCATAAACATGGCAGCGAGAATCAGCTCAAACCCACTATAAAAAGGAATTTCAAAAGCAAAACGAAAAAACAGGGAAATTCTTTACAATTCCTTCAGGGTGTCTGAGGAAACCTGGAAAGACCCTATCTACAATGACAGCTGGATGTGGCATAAGGCTGGACACTTGGGACTGAGAGGATTGGTGAGATTGGGTGAGCAAATGCAGACCCTTTCAAGCAATAATGCATGGCCCCCATTCCATGGGTCCCAACTCTCCAGGTTCAAGGGAATATTACTACAGCTATAACATGTACAGGAAACCTAGAGAATGGACACACTGTGAATACGAATGGTTTCTAAAACTCAACGAATAGTCCCTCTCCTGGTGCTCCAGTTTGACTTTCCAACTGCCTTACTATCAATCTCCCAACTTGGAGAGACAGGCCCTTTAACCTCCTGGTTTGCACAGGTTCCCAATTTGGCAGAGGATGGAAGGGACGAGGGAGAACCCATGAGAGAGTAGCTGTTAGGCATTTGGACGGGCACATGTCACTCTAATTTCCCGGCAGGAAGAAGAATTAACCAAAGTCTCAGCCACCCACCGGGAACCAGTATAGGACATGATCCAAAATTTTGGACTTGCGTTCAGCTCACAAAAAACGAGTTGAGAAATGGAGCTCAGGGGCACAGCAATTCACAAACTGGCAGAGTGATAAAGGACAACTATCGTCCAAAAATCTGTTGAGGGAAGTCAACGAGGCGGACTTGAAAGCGAGGCAAAATAGCAGGAAACAGATTTCAAGAGGTACCTTGGAATCGCCTGTAAAGCACAGGAAGAGGGGCACAACTTGGACAATGGTGCACTTGGCCAAAAAGGGCGTATGCGTTTTCTCCTGAATATATTCAGGAGAAAACGCATACGCCCTTTTTGGCCAAGCAAGCAAGTGGGCAATGCAAATCTGCACTACAAAGAAGTATCATTTCCCACCAGTCAAAAGGGACATCCACAAAATGTGTAAAAACCAGAAAGGCAAGACAGGCCCTGGAGAACAGGGAGCCTTGTTATGCTGATGATCGGGATGTAAATTGCCAACTGCCTCACTGGAGGAGTGCATTGTGTTCCCTAAAACAAGTAAACAACAGAGCTACAGAGCCAAGGCCACTTCCAGTCTAGGGAATATACCTTGGGAAAACTGAAAATCAATAAGAAAGAGCCACCTCCAAATTTAGGGCTGCACTGACTACAAGAACCTCAACTTGGGTACACCTTAAATATCCCAGGAAATATAAAAATGGTTCAAAACATTGTGGTACTTACGTACGATGGAATATCCCTCAGCCATGAAATCAATGTCATAAGACCAGTAGCAGCAAAGTGAGTGGATTCAGGTACGATGATTCTAAGTGAAATAATTCACACAGAAAAAGAAACTTATCATAAGATATCACTTATGAAGATCCTGTAAACATGGCTACACGTGAACTGAGTTAGGAAAGAGAACAGAGTCTCACATTTAGAAAACACTCTTATGCCTGCATAAAGGGGAAGGAGAGGTGGGGTGATGCATAAAACCAGAGTTTGATATAAGCACAGGGACCGTTTCAAAAACCAACTTTGGAATTGACAAGACCGAAACCTTCCTTAGTGAAAGAGACTCAAAACCCCATATTTCCCAAAGAGGAATATATCTGACTAGTAAGAATCTTAAAACCTATGTATTGATATGTCTCCATAAGGGAATCAAGTGTGTCTAGAGTGGCATAAACATGGCAGCGAGAATCAGCTCAAACCCACTATAAAAAGGAATTTCAAAAGCAAAACCAAAAAACAGGGAAATTCTTTACAGTTCCTTCAGGGTGTCTGAGGAAACCTGGAAAGACCCTATTTACAATGACAGCTGGATATGGCATAAGGCTGGACACTTGGGACTGAGAGGATTGGTGAGATTGGGTGAGCAAATGCAGACCCTTTCAAGCAATAATGCATGGCCCCCATTCCATGGGTCCCAACTCTCCATGTTCAAGGGAATATTACTACAGCTATAACATGTACAGGAAACCTAGAGAATGGACACACTGTGAATACGAAAGGTTTCTAAAACTCAACGAATAGTCCCTCTCCTGGTGCTCCAGTTTGACTTTCCAACTGCCTTACTATCAATCTCCCAACTTGGAGAGACAGGCCCTTTAACCTCCTGGTTTGCACAGGTTCCCAATTTGGCAGAGGATGGAAGGGACGAGGGAGAACCCATGAGAGAGTAGCTGTTAGGCATTTGGACGGGCACATGTCACTCTAATTTCCCGGCAGGAAGAAGAATTAACCAAAGTCTCAGCCACCCACCGGGAACCAGTAGAGGACATGATCCAAAATTTTGGACTTGCGTTCAGCTCACAAAAAACGAGTTGAGAAATGGAGCTCAGGGGCACAGCAATTCACAAACTGGCAGAGTGATAAAGGACAACTATCGTCCAAAAGTCTGCTGAGGGAAGTCAACGAGGCGGACTTGAAAGTGAGGCAAAATAGCAGGAAACAGATTTCAAGAGGTACGTTGGAATCGCCTGTAAAGCACAGGAAGAGGGGCACAACTTGGACAATGGTGCACTTGGCCAAAAAGGGCGTATGCGTTTTCTCCTGAATATATTCAGGAGAAAACGCATACGCCCTTTTTGGCCAAGCAAGCAAGCGGGCAATGCAAATCTGCACTACAAAGAAGTATCACTTCCCACCGGTCAAAAGGGACATCCACAAAATGTGTAAAAACCAGAAAGGCAAGTCAGGCCCTGGAGAACTGGGAGCCTTGTTATGCTGATGGGCGGGATGTAAATTGCCAACTGCCTCACTGGAGGAGTGCATTGTGTTCCCTAAAACAAGTAAACAACAGAGCTACAGAGCCAAGGCCACTTCCAGTCTAGGGAATATACCTTGGGAAAACTGAAAATCAATAAGAAGGAGCCACCTCCAAATTTAGGGCTGCACTGACTACAAGAACCTCAACTTGGGTACACCTTAAATATCCCAGGAAATATAAAAATGGTTCAAAACATTGTGGTACTTCGTACGATGGAATATCCCTCAGCCATGAAATCAATGTCATAAGACCAGTAGCAGAAAAGTGAGTGGATTTAGGTACGATGATTCTAAGTGAAATAAGTCACACAGAAAAAGAAACTTATCATAAGATATCACTTATGAAGATCCTGTAAACATGGCTACACGTGAACTGAGTTAGGAAAGAGAACAGAGTCTCACATTTAGAAAACACTCTTATGCCTGCATAAAGGGGATGGAGAGGTGGGGTGATGCATAAAACCAGACTATGATATAATCACAGGGACCGTTCCAAAAACCAACTTTGGAATAGACAAGACCTACACCTTCCTCAGTGAAAGAGAGTCAAAACCCCATATTTCCCACAGAGGAATATATCTGACTAGTAAGAATCTTAAAACCTATGTATTGATATGACTCCATAAGGGAATCAAGTGTGTCTAGAGTGGCATAAACATGGCAGCGAGAATCAGCTCAAACCCACTATAAAAAGGAATTTCAAAAGCAAAACCAAAAAACAGGGAAATTCTTTACAATTCCTTCAGGGTGTCTGAGGAAACCTGGAAAGACCCTATCTACAATGACAGCTGGATGTGGCATAAGGCTGGACACTTGGGACTGAGAGGATTGGTGAGATTGGGTGAGCAAATGCAGACCCTTTCAAGCAATAATGCATGGCCCCCATTCCATGGGTCCCAACTCTCCAGGTTCAAGGGAATATTACTACAGCTATAACATGTACAGGAAACCTAGAGAATGGACACACTGTGAATACGAAAGGTTTCTAAAACTCAACGAATAGTCCCTCTCCTGGTGCTCCAGTTTGACTTTCCAACTGCCTTACTATCAATCTCCCAACTTGGAGAGACAGGCCCTTTAACCTCCTGGTTTGCACAGGTTCCCAATTTGGCAGAGGATGGAAGGGACGAGGGAGAACCCATGAGAGAGTAGCTGTTAGGCATTTGGACGGGCACATGTCACTCTAATTTCCCGGCAGGAAGAAGAATTAACCAAAGTCTCAGCCACCCACCGGGAACCAGTAGAGGACATGATCCAAAATTTTGGACTTGCGTTCAGCTCACAAAAAACGAGTTGAGAAATGGAGCTCAGGGGCACAGCAATTCACAAACTGGCAGAGTGATAAAGGACAACTATCGTCCAAAAGTCTGTTGAGGGAAGTCAACGAGGCGGACTTGAAAGTGAGGCAAAATAGCAGGAAACAGATTTCAAGAGGTACCTTGGAATCGCCTGTAAAGCACAGGAAGAGGGGCACAACTTGGACAATGGTGCACTTGGCCAAAAAGGGCGTAGGCGTTTTCTCCTGAATATATTCAGGAGAAAACGCATACGCCCTTTATGGCCAAGCAAGCAAGCGGGCAATGCAAATCTGCACTACAAAGAAGTATCATTTCCCACCGGTCAAAAGGGACATCCACAAAATGTGTAGAAACCAGAAAGGCAAGACAGGCCCTGGAGAACAGGGAGCCTTGTTATGCTGATGATCGGGATGTAAATGGCCAACTGCCTCACTGGAGGAGTGCATTGTGTTCCCTAAAACAAGTAAACAACAGAGCTACAGAGCCAAGGCCACTTCCAGTCTAGGGAATATACCTTGGGAAAACTGAAAATCAATAAGAAAGAGCCACCTCCAAATTTAGGGCTGCACTGACTACAAGAACCTCAACTTGGGTACACCTTAAATATCCCAGGAAATATAAAAATGATTCAAAACATTGTGGTACTTACATACGATGGAATATCCCTCAGCCATGAAATCAATGTCATAAGACCAGTAGCAGCAAAGTGAGTGGATTCAGGTACGATGATTCTAAGTGAAATAAGTCACACAGAAAAAGAAACTTATCATAAGATATCACTTATGAAGATCCTGTAAACATGGCTACACGTGAACTGAGTTAGGAAAGAGAACAGAGTCTCACATTTAGAAAACACTCTTATGCCTGCATAAAGGGGAAGGAGAGGTGGGGTGATGCATAAAACCAGAGTTTGATATAAGCACAGGGACCGTTCCAAAAACCAACTTTGGAATAGACAAGACAGACACCTTCCTCAGTGAAAGAGACTCAAAACCCCATATTTCCCGCAGAGGAATATATCTGACTAGTAAGAATCTTAAAACCTATGTATTGATATGTCTCCATAAGGGAATCAAGTGTGTCTAGAGTGGCATAAACATGGCAGCGAGAATCAGCTCAAACCCACTATAAAAAGGAATTTCAAAAGCAAAACCAAAAAACAGGGAAATTCTTTACAATTCCTTCAGGGTGTCTGAGGAAACCTGGAAAGACCCTATCTACAATGACAGCTGGATGTGGCATAAGGCTGGACACTTGGGACTGAGAGGATTGGTGAGATTGGGTGAGCAAATGCAGACCCTTTCAAGCAATAATGCATGGCCCCCATTCCATGGGTCCCAACTCTCCAGGTTCAAGGGAATATTACTACAGCTATAACATGTACAGGAAACCTAGAGAATGGACACACTGTGAATACGAAAGGTTTCTAAAACTCAACGAATAGTCCCTCTCCTGGTGCTCCAGTTTGACTTTCCAACTGCCTTACTATCAATCTCCCAACTTGGAGAGACAGGCCCTTTAACCTCCTGGTTTGCACAGGTTCCCAATTTGGCAGAGGATGGAAGGGACGAGGGAGAACCCATGAGAGAGTAGCTGTGAGGCATTTGGACGGGCACATGTCACTCTAATTTCCCGGCAGGAAGAAGAATTAACCAAAGTCTCAGCCACCCACCGGGAACCAGTAGAGGACATGATCCAAAATTTTGGACTTGCGTTCAGCTCACAAAAAACGAGTTGAGAAATGGAGCTCAGGGGCACAGCAATTCACAAACTGGCAGAGTGATAAAGGACAACTATCGTCCAAAAGTCTGTTGAGGGAAGTCAACGAGGCGGACTTGAAAGTGAGGCAAAATAGCAGGAAACAGATTTGAAGAGGTACGTTGGAATCGCCTGTAAAGCACAGGAAGAGGGGCACAACTTGGACAATGGTGCACTTGGCCAAAAAGGGCGTATGCGTTTTCTCCTGAATATATTCAGGAGAAAACGCATACGCCCTTTTTGGCCAAGCAAGCAAGCGGGCAATGCAAATCTGAACTACAAAGAAGTATCACTTCCCACCGGTCAAAAGGGACATCCACAATATGTGTAAAAACCAGAAAGGCAAGACAGGCCCTGGAGAACTGGGAGCCTTGTTATGCTGATGGGCGGGATGTAAATTGCCAACTGCCTCACTGGAGGAGTGCATTGTGTTCCCTAAAACAAGTAAACAACAGAGCTACAGAGCCAAGGCCACTTCCAGTCTAGGGAATATACCTTGGGAAAACTGAAAATCAATAAGAAAGAGCAACCTCCAAATTTAGGGCTGCACTGACTTCAAGAACCTCAATATGGGTACACCTTAAATATCCCAGGAAATATAAAAATGGTTCAAAACATTGTGGTACTTACGTACGATGGAATATTCCTCAGCCATGAAATCAATGTCATAAGAGCAGTAGCAGCAAAGTGAGTGGATTCAGGTACGATGATTCTAAGTGAAATAAGTCACACAGAAAAAGAAACTTATCATAAGATATCACTTATGAAGATCCTGAAAACATGGCTACAGGTGAACTGAGTTAGGAAAGAGAACAGAGTCTCACATTTAGAAAACACTCTTATGCCTGCATAAAGGGGATGGAGAGGTGGGGTGATGCATAAAACCAGAGTTTGATATAAGCACAGGGACCGTTCCAAAAACAACTTTGGAATAGACAAGACCGACACCTTCCTCAGTGAAAGAGACTCAAAACCCCATATTTCCCGCAGAGGAATATATCTGACTAGTAAGAATCTTAAAACCTATGTATTGATATGTCTCCTTAAGGGAATCAAGTGTGTCTAGAGTGGCATAAACATGGCAGCGAGAATCAGCTCAAACCCACTATAAAAAGGAATTTCAAAAGCAAAACCAAAAAACAGGGAAATTCTTTACAATTCCTTCAGGGTGTCTGAGGAAACCTGGAAAGACCCTATCTACAATGACAGCTGGATGTGGCATAAGGCTGGACACTTGGGACTGAGAGGATTGGTGAGATTGGGTGAGCAAATGCAGACCCTTTCAAGCAATAATGCATGGCCCCCATTCCATGGGTCCCAACTGTCCAGGTTCAAGGGAATATTACTACAGCTATAACATGTACAGGAAACCTAGAGAATGGACACACTGTGAATACGAAAGGTTTCTAAAACTCAACGAATAGTCCCTCTCCTGGTGCTCCAGTTTGACTTTCCAACTGCCTTACTATCAATCTCCCAACTTGGAGAGACAGGCCCTTTAACCTCCTGGTTTGCACAGGTTCCCAATTTGGCAGAGGATGGAAGGGACGAGGGAGAACCCATGAGAGAGTAGCTGTTAGGCATTTGGACGGGCACATGTCACTCTAATTTCCCGGCAGGAAGAAGAATTAACCAAAGTCTCAGCCACCCACCGGGAACCAGTATAGGACATGATCCAAAATTTTGGACTTGCGTTCAGCTCACAAAAAACGAGTTGAGAAATGGAGCTCAGGGGCACAGCAATTCACAAACTGGCAGAGTGATAAAGGACAACTATCGTCCAAAAATCTGTTGAGGGAAGTCAACGAGGCGGACTTGAAAGCGAGGCAAAATAGCAGGAAACAGATTTCAAGAGGTACCTTGGAATCGCCTGTAAAGCACAGGAAGAGGGGCACAACTTGGACAATGGTGCACTTGGCCAAAAAGGGCGTATGCGTTTTCTCCTGAATATATTCAGGAGAAAACACATACGCCCTTTTTGGCCAAGCAAGCAAGCGGGCAATGCAAATCTGCACTACAAAGAAGTATCATTTCCCACCGGTCAAAAGGGACATCCACAAAATGTGTAAAAACCAGAAAGGCAAGACAGGCCCTGGAGAACAGGGAGCCTTGTTATGCTGATGATCGGGATGTAAATTGCCAACTGCCTCACTGGAGGAGTGCATTGTGTTCCCTAAAACAAGTAAACAACAGAGCTACAGAGCCAAGGCCACTTCCAGTCTAGGGAATATACCTTGGGAAAACTGAAAATCAATAAGAAAGAGCAACCTCCAAATTTAGGGCTGCACTGACTACAAGAACCTCAACTTGGGTACACCTTAAATATCTCAGGAAATATAAAAATGGTTCAAAACATTGTGGTACTTACGTACGATGGAATATCCCTCAGCCATGAAATCAATGTCATAAGACCAGTAGCAGCAAAGTGAGTGGATTCAGGTACGATGATTCTAAGTGAAATAAGTCACACAGAAAAAGAAACTTATCATAAGATATCACTTATGAAGATCCTGTAAACATGGCTACACGTGAACTGAGTTAGGAAAGAGAACAGAGTCTCACATTTAGAAAACACTCTTATGCCTGCATAAAGGGGAAGGAGAGGTGGGGTGATGCATAAAACCAGAGTTTGATATAAGCACAGGGACCGTTTCAAAAACCAACTTTGGAATTGACAAGACCGACACCTTCCTTAGTGAAAGAGACTCAAAACCCCATATTTCCCACAGAGGAATATATCTGACTAGTAAGAATCTTAAAACCTATGTATTGATATGTCTCCATAAGGGAATCAAGTGTGTCTAGAGTGGCATAAACATGGCAGCGAGAATCAGCTCAAACCCACTATAAAAAGGAATTTCAAAAGCAAAACCAAAAAACAGGGAAATTCTTTACAATTCCTTCAGGGTGTCTGAGGAAACCTGGAAAGACCCTATCTACAATGACAGCTGGATGTGGCATAAGGCTGGACACTTGGGACTGAGAGGATTGGTGAGATTGGGTGAGCAAATGCAGACCCTTTCAAGCAATAATGCATGGCCCCCATTCCATGGGTCCCAACTCTCCATGTTCAAGGGAATATTACTACAGCTATAACATGTACAGGAAACCTAGAGAATGGACACACTGTGAATACGAAAGGTTTCTAAAACTCAACGAATAGTCCCTCTCCTGGTGCTCCAGTTTGACTTTCCAACTGCCTTACTATCAATCTCCCAACTTGGAGAGACAGGCCCTTTAACCTCCTGGTTTGCACAGGTTCCCAATTTGGCAGAGGATGGAAGGGACAAGGGAGAACCCATGAGAGAGTAGCTGTTAGGCATTTGGACGGGCACATGTCACTCTAATTTCCCGGCAGGAAGAAGAATTAACCAAAGTCTCAGCCACCCACCGGGAACCAGTATAGGACATGATCCAAAATTTTGGACTTGCGTTCAGCTCACAAAAAACGAGTTGAGAAATGGAGCTCAGGGGCACAGCAATTCACAAACTGGCAGAGTGATAAAGGACAACTATCGTCCAAAAATCTGTTGAGGGAAGTCAACGAGGCGGACTTGAAAGCGAGGCAAAATAGCAGGAAACAGATTTCAAGAGGTACCTTGGAATCGCCTGTAAAGCACAGGAAGAGGGGCACAACTTGGACAATGGTGCACTTGGCCAAAAAGGGCGTATGCGTTTTCTCCTGAATATATTCAGGAGAAAACGCATACGCCCTTTTTGGCCAAGCAAGCAAGCGGGCAATGCAAATCTGCACTACAAAGAAGTATCATTTCCCACCGGTCAAAAGGGACATCCACAAAATGTGTAAAAACCAGAAAGGCAAGACAGGCCCTGGAGAACAGGGAGCCTTGTTATGCTGATGATCGGGATGTAAATTGCCAACTGCCTCACTGGAGGAGTGCATTGTGTTCCCTAAAACAAGTAAACAACAGAGCTACAGAGCCAAGGCCACTTCCAGTCTAGGGAATATACCTTGGGAAAACTGAAAATCAATAAGAAAGAGCCACCTCCAAATTTAGGGCTGCACTGACTACAAGAACCTCAACTTGGGTACACCTTAAATATCTCAGGAAATATAAAAATGGTTCAAAACATTGTGGTACTTACGTACGATGGAATATCCCTCAGCCATGAAATCAATGTCATAAGACCAGTAGCAGCAAAGTGAGTGGATTCAGGTACGATGATTCTAAGTGAAATAAGTCACACAGAAAAAGAAACTTATCATAAGATATCACTTAGGAAGATCCTGTAAACATGGCTACACGTGAACTGAGTTAGGAAAGAGAACAGAGTCTCACATTTAGAAAACACTCTTATGCCTGCATAAAGGGGAAGGAGAGGTGGGGTGATGCATAAAACCAGAGTTTGATATAAGCACCGGGACCGTTTCAAAAACCAACTTTGGAATTGACAAGACTGACACCTTCCTTAGTGAAAGAGACTCAAAACCCCATATTTCCCACAGAGGAATATATCTGACTAGTAAGAATCTTAAAACCTATGTATTGATATGTCTCCATAAGGGAATCAAGTGTGTCTAGAGTGGCATAAACATGGCAGCGAGAATCAGCTCAAACCCACTATAAAAAGGAATTTCAAAAGCAAAACGAAAAAACAGGGAAATTCTTTACAATTCCTTCAGGGTGTCTGAGGAAACCTGGAAAGACCCTATCTACAATGACAGCTGGATGTGGTATAAGGCTGGACACTTGGGACTGAGAGGATTGGTGAGATTGGGTGAGCAAATGCAGACCCGTTCAAGCAATAATGCATGGCCCCCATTCCATGGGTCCCAACTCTCCAGGTTCAAGGGAATATTACTACAGCTATAACATGTACAGGAAACCTAGAGAATGGACACACTGTGAATACGAATGGTTTCTAAAACTCAACGAATAGTCCCTCTCCTGGTGCTCCAGTTTGACTTTCCAACTGCCTTACTATCAATCTCCCAACTTGGAGAGACAGGCCCTTTAACCTCCTGGTTTGCACAGGTTCCCAATTTGGCAGAGGATGGAAGGGACGAGGGAGAACCCATGAGAGAGTAGCTGTTAGGCATTTGGACGGGCACATGTCACTCTAATTTCCCGGCAGGAAGAAGAATTAACCAAAGTCTCAGCCACCCACCGGGAACCAGTATAGGACATGATCCAAAATTTTGGACTTGCGTTCAGCTCACAAAAAACGAGTTGAGAAATGGAGCTCAGGGGCACAGCAATTCACAAACTGGCAGAGTGATAAAGGACAACTATCGTCCAAAAATCTGTTGAGGGAAGTCAACGAGGCGGACTTGAAAGCGAGGCAAAATAGCAGGAAACAGATTTCAAGAGGTACCTTGGAATCGCCTGTAAAGCACAGGAAGAGGGGCACAACTTGGACAATGGTGCACTTGGCCAAAAAGGGCGTATGCGTTTTCTCCTGAATATATTCAGGAGAAAACGCATACGCCCTTTTTGGCCAAGCAAGCAAGTGGGCAATGCAAATCAGCACTACAAAGAAGTATCATTTCCCACCGGTCAAAAGGGACATCCACAAAATGTGTAAAAACCAGAAAGGCAAGACAGGCCCTGGAGAACAGGGAGCCTTGTTATGCTGATGATCGGGATGTAAATTGCCAACTGCCTCACTGGAGGAGTGCATTGTGTTCCCTAAAACAAGTAAACAACAGAGCTACAGAGCCAAGGCCACTTCCAGTCTAGGGAATATACCTTGGGAAAACTGAAAATCAATAAGAAAGAGCCACCTCCAAATTTAGGGCTGCACTGACTACAAGAACCTCAACTTGGGTACACCTTAAATATCCCAGGAAATATAAAAATGGTTCAAAACATTGTGGTACTTACGTACGATGGAATATCCCTCAGCCATGAAATCAATGTCATAAGACCAGTAGCAGCAAAGTGAGTGGATTCAGGTACGATGATTCTAAGTGAAATAATTCACACAGAAAAAGAAACTTATCATATGATATCACTTATGAAGATCCTGTAAACATGGCTACACGTGAACTGAGTTAGGAAAGAGAACAGAGTCTCACATTTAGAAAACACTCTTATGCCTGCATAAAGGGGAAGGAGAGGTGGGGTGATGCATAAAACCAGAGTTTGATATAAGCACAGGGACCGTTTCAAAAACCAACTTTGGAATTGACAAGACCGACACCTTCCTTAGTGAAAGAGACTCAAAACCCCATATTTCCCTCAGAGGAATATATCTGACTAGTAAGAATCTTAAAACCTATGTATTGATATGACTCCATAAGGGAATCAAGTGTGTCTAGAGTGGCATAAACATGGCAGCGAGAATCAGCTCAAACCCACTATAAAAAGGAATTTCAAAAGCAAAACCAAAAAACAGGGAAATTCTTTACAGTTCCTTCAGGGTGTCTGAGGAAACCTGGAAAGACCCTATTTACAATGACAGCTGGATATGGCATAAGGCTGGACACTTGGGACTGAGAGGATTGGTGAGATTGGGTGAGCAAATGCAGACCCTTTCAAGCAATAATGCATGGCCCCCATTCCATGGGTCCCAACTCTCCATGTTCAAGGGAATATTACTACAGCTATAACATGTACAGGAAACCTAGAGAATGGACACACTGTGAATACGAAAGGTTTCTAAAACTCAACGAATAGTCCCTCTCCTGGTGCTCCAGTTTGACTTTCCAACTGCCTTACTATCAATCTCCCAACTTGGAGAGACAGGCCCTTTAACCTCCTGGTTTGCACAGGTTCCCAATTTGGCAGAGGATGGAAGGGACGAGGGAGAACCCATGAGAGAGTAGCTGTTAGGCATTTGGACGGGCACATGTCACTCTAATTTCCCGGCAGGAAGAAGAATTAACCAAAGTCTCAGCCACCCACCGGGAACCAGTAGAGGACATGATCCAAAATTTTGGACTTGCGTTCAGCTCACAAAAAACGAGTTGAGAAATGGAGCTCAGGGGCACAGCAATTCACAAACTGGCAGAGTGATAAAGGACAACTATCGTCCAAAAGTCTGCTGAGGGAAGTCAACGAGGCGGACTTGAAAGTGAGGCAAAATAGCAGGAAACAGATTTCAAGAGGTACGTTGGAATCGCCTGTAAAGCACAGGAAGAGGGGCACAACTTGGACAATGGTGCACTTGGCCAAAAAGGGCGTATGCGTTTTCTCCTGAATATATTCAGGAGAAAACGCATACGCCCTTTTTGGCCAAGCAAGCAAGCGGGCAATGCAAATCTGCACTACAAAGAAGTATCACTTCCCACCGGTCAAAAGGGACATCCACAAAATGTGTAAAAACCAGAAAGGCAAGTCAGGCCCTGGAGAACTGGGAGCCTTGTTATGCTGATGGGCGGGATGTAAATTGCCAACTGCCTCACTGGAGGAGTGCATTGTGTTCCCTAAAACAAGTAAACAACAGAGCTACAGAGCCAAGGCCACTTCCACTCTAGGGAATATACCTTGGGAAAACTGAAAATCAATAAGAAGGAGCCACCTCCAAATTTAGGGCTGCACTGACTACAAGAACCTCAACTTGGGTACACCTTAAATATCCCAGGAAATATAAAAATGGTTCAAAACATTGTGGTACTTACGTACGATGGAATATCCCTCAGCCATGAAATCAATGTCATAAGACCAGTAGCAGAAAAGTGAGTGGATTTAGGTACGATGATTCTAAGTGAAATAAGTCACACAGAAAAAGAAACTTATCATAAGATATCACTTATGAAGATCCTGTAAACATGGCTACACGTGAACTGAGTTAGGAAAGAGAACAGAGTCTCACATTTAGAAAACACTCTTATGCCTGCATAAAGGGGATGGAGAGGTGGGGTGATGCATAAAACCAGACTATGATATAATCACAGGGACCGTCCCAAAAACCAACTTTGGAATAGACAAGACCTACACCTTCCTCAGTGAAAGAGAGTCAAAACCCCATATTTCCCACAGAGGAATATATCTGACTAGTAAGAATCTTAAAACCTATGTATTGATATGACTCCATAAGGGAATCAAGTGTGTCTAGAGTGGCATAAACATGGCAGCGAGAATCAGCTCAAACCCACTATAAAAAGGAATTTCAAAAGCAAAACGAAAAAACAGGGAAATTCTTTACAATTCCTTCAGGGTGTCTGAGGAAACCTGGAAAGACCCTATCTACAATGACAGCTGGATGTGGCATAAGGCTGGACACTTGGGACTGAGAGGATTGGTGAGATTGGGTGAGCAAATGCAGACCCTTTCAAGCAATAATGCATGGCCCCCATTCCATGGGTCCCAACTCTCCAGGTTCAAGGGAATATTACTACAGCTATAACATGTACAGGAAACCTAGAGAATGGACACACTGTGAATACGAAAGGTTTCTAAAACTCAACGAATAGTCCCTCTCCTGGTGCTCCAGTTTGACTTTCCAACTGCCTTACTATCAATCTCCCAACTTGGAGAGACAGGCCCTTTAACCTCCTGGTTTGCACAGGTTCCCAATTTGTCAGAGGATGGAAGGGACGAGGGAGAACCCATGAGAGAGTAGCTGTTAGGCATTTGGACGGGCACATGTCACTCTAATTTCCCGGCAGGAAGAAGAATTAACCAAAGTCTCAGCCACCCACCGGGAACCAGTAGAGGACATGATCCAAAATTTTGGACTTGCGTTCAGCTCACAAAAAACGAGTTGAGAAATGGAGCTCAGGGGCACAGCAATTCACAAACTGGCAGAGTGATAAAGGACAACTATCGTCCAAAAATCTGTTGAGGGAAGTCAACGAGGCGGACTTGAAAGCGAGGCAAAATAGCAGGAAACAGATTTCAAGAGGTACCTTGGAATCGCCTGTAAAGCACAGGAAGAGGGGCACAACTTGGACAATGGTGCACTTGGCCAAAAAGGGCGTATGCGTTTTCTCCTGAATATATTCAGGAGAAAACGCATATGCCCTTTTTGGCCAAGCAAGCAAGCGGGCAATGCAAATCTGCACTACAAAGAAGTATCACTTCCCACCGGTCAAAAGGGACATCCACAAAATGTGTAAAAACCAGAAAGGCAAGACAGGCCCTGGAGAACAGGGAGCCTTGTTATGCTGATGATCGGGATGTAAATTGCCAACTGCCTCACTGGAGGAGTGCATTGTGTTCCCTAAAACAAGTAAACAACAGAGCTACAGAGCCAAGGCCACTTCCAGTCTAGGGAATATACCTTGGGAAAACTGAAAATCAATAAGAAAGAGCCACCTCCAAATTTAGGGCTGCACTGACTACAAGAACCTCAACTTGGGTACACCTTAAATATCCCAGGAAATATAAAAATGGTTCAAAACATTGTGGTAATTACGTATGATGGAATATCCCTCAGCGATGAAATCAATGTCATAAGACCAGTAGCAGCAAAGTGAGTGGATTCAGGTACGATGATTCTAAGTGAAATAAGTCACACAGAAAAAGAAACTTATCATAAGATATCACTTATGAAGATCCTGTAAACATGGCTACACGTGAACTGAGTTAGGAAAGAGAACAGAGTCTCACATTTAGAAAACACTCTTATGCCTGCATAAAGGGGAAGGAGAGGTGGGGTGATGCATAAAACCAGAGTTTGATATAAGCACAGGGACCGTTTCAAAAACCAACTTTGGAATTGACAAGACCGACACCTTCCTCAGTGAAAGAGACTCAAAACCCCATATTTCCCACAGAGGAATATATCTGACTAGTAAGAATCTTAAAAGTTATGTATTGATATGTCTCCATAAGGGAATCAAGTGTGTCTAGAGTGGCATAAACATGGCAGCGAGTATCAGCTCAAACCCACTCTAAAAAGGAATTTCAAAAGCAAAAGCAAAAAACAGGGAAATTCTTTACAATTCCTTCAGGGTGTCTGAGGAAACCTGGAAAGACCCTATCTACAATGACAGCTGGATGTGGCATAAGGCTGGACACTTGGGACTGAGAGGATTGGTGAGATTGGGTGAGCAAATGCAGACCCTTTCAAGCAATAATGCATGGCCCCCATTCCATGGGTCCCAACTCTCCAGGTTCAAGGGAATATTACTACAGCTATAACATGTATAGGAAACCTAGAGAATGGACACACTGTGAATACGAAAGGTTTCTAAAACTCAACGAATAGTCCCTCTCCTGGTGCTCCAGTTTGACTTTCCAACTGCCTTACTATCAATCTCCCAACTTGGAGAGACAGGCCCTTTAACCTCCTGGTTTGCACAGGTTCCCAATTTGGCAGAGGATGGAAGGGACGAGGGAGAACCCATGAGAGAGTAGCTGTTAGGCATTTGGACGGGCACATGTCACTCTAATTTCCCGGCAGGAAGAAGAATTAACCAAAGTCTCAGCCACCCACCGGGAACCAGTATAGGACATGATCCAAAATTTTGGACTTGCGTTCAGCTCACAAAAAACGAGTTGAGAAATGGAGCTCAGGGGCACAGCAATTCACAAACTGGCAGAGTGATAAAGGACAACTATCGTCCAAAAATCTGTTGAGGGAAGTCAACGAGGCGGACTTGAATGTGAGGCAAAATAGCAGGAAACAGATTTCAAGAGGTACGTTGGAATCGCCTGTAAAGCACAGGAAGAGGGGCACAACTTGGACAATGGTGCACTTGGCCAAAAAGGATGTATGCGTTTTCTCCTGAATATATTCAGGAGAAAATGCATACGCCCATTTTGGCCAAGCAAGCAAGCGGGCAATGCAAATCTGCACTACAAAGAAGTATCACTTCCCACCGGTCAAAAGGGACATCCACAAAATGTGTAAAAACCAGAAAGGCAAGACAGGCCCTGGAGAACTGGGAGCCTTGTTATGCTGATGGGCGGGATGTAAATTGCCAACTGCCTCACTGGAGGAGTGCATTGTGTTCCCTAAAACAAGTAAACAACAGAGCTACAGAGCCAAGGCCACTTCCAGTCTAGGGAATATACCTTGGGAAAACTGAAAATCAATAAGAAAGAGCCACCTCCAAATTTAGGGCTGCACTGGCTACAAGAACCTCAACTTGGGTACACCTTAAATATCCCAGGAAATATAAAAATGGTTCGAAACATTGTGGTACTTACGTACGATGGAATATCCCTCAGCCATGAAATCAATGTCATAAGACCAGTAGCAGCAAAGTGAGTGGATTCAGGTACGATGATTCTAAGTGAAATAAGTCACACAGAAAAAGAAACTTATCATAAGATATCACTTATGAAGATCCTGTAAACATGGCTACACGTGAACTGAGTTAGGAAAGAGAACAGAGTCTCACATTTAGAAAACACTCTTATGCCTGCATAAAGGGGATGGAGAGGTGGGGTGATGCATAAAACCAGAGTTTGATATAAGCACAGGGACCGTTACAAAAACCAACTTTGGAATAGACAAGACCGACACCTTCCTCAGTGAAAGAGACTCAAAACCCCATATTTCCCGCAGAGGAATATATCTGACTAGTAAGAATCTTAAAACCTATGTATTGATATGACTCCATAAGGGAATCAAGTGTGTCTAGAGTGGCATAAACATGGCAGCGAGAATCAGCTCAAACCCACTATAAAAAGGAATTTCAAAAGCAAAACCAAAAAACAGGGAAATTCTTTACAATTCCTTCAGGGTGTCTGAGGAAACCTGGAAAGACCCTATCTACAATGACAGCTGGATGTGGCATAAGGCTGGACACTTGGGACTGAGAGGATTGGTGAGATTGGGTGAGCAAATGCAGACCCTTTCAAGCAATAATGCATGGCCCCCATTCCATGGGTCCCAACTCTCCAGGTTCAAGGGAATATTACTACAGCTATAACATGTACAGGAAACCTAGAGAATGGACACACTGTGAATACGAAAGGTTTCTAAAACTCAACGAATAGTCCCTCTCCTGGTGCTCCAGTTTGACTTTCCAACTGCCTTACTATCAATCTCCCAACTTGGAGAGACAGGCCCTTTAACCTCCCGGTTTGCACAGGTTCCCAATTTGGCAGAGGATGGAAGGGACGAGGGAGAACCCATGAGAGAGTAGCTGTTAGGCATTTGGACGGGCACATGTCACTCTAATTTCCCGGCAGGAAGAAGAATTAACCAAAGTCTCAGCCACCCACCGGGAACCAGTATAGGACATGATCCAAAATTTTGGACTTGAGTTCAGCTCACAAAAAACGAGTTGAGAAATGGAGCTCAGGGGCACAGCAATTCACAAACTGGCAGAGTGATAAAGGACAACTATCGTCCAAAAATCTGTTGAGGGAAGTCAACGAGGCGGACTTGAAAGCGAGGCAAAATAGCAGGAAACAGATTTCAAGAGGTACCTTGGAATTGCCTGTAAAGCACAGGAAGAGGGGCACAACTTGGACAATGGTGCACTTGGCCAAAAAGGGCGTATGTGTTTTCTCCTGAATATATTCAGGAGAAAACGCATACGCCCTTTTTGGCCAAGCAAGCAAGCGGGCAATGCAAATCTGCACTACAAAGAAGTATCACTTCCCACCGGTCAAAAGGGACATCCACAAAATGTGTAAAAACCAGAAAGGCAAGACAGGCCCTGGAGAACTGGGAGCCTTGTTATGCTGATGGGCGGGATGTAAATTGCCAACTGCCTCACTGGAGGAGTGCATTGTGTTCCCTAAAACAAGTAAACAACAGAGCTACAGAGCCAAGGCCACTTCCAGTCTAGGGAATATACCTTGGGAAAACTGAAAATCAATAAGAAAGAGCCACCTCCAAATTTAGGGCTGCACTGACTACAAGAACCTCAACTTGGGTACACCTTAAATATCCCAGGAAATATAAAAATGGTTCAAAACATTGTGGTACTTACGTACGATGGAATATCCCTCAGCCATGAAATCAATGTCATAAGACCAGTAGCAGCAAAGTGAGTGGATTCAGGTACGATGATTCTAAGTGAAATAAGTCACACAGAAAAAGAAACTTATCATAAGATATCACTTATGAAGATCCTGTAAACATGGCTACACGTGAACTGAGTTAGGAAAGAGAACAGAGTCTCACATTTAGAAAACACTCTTATGCCTGCATAAAGGGGAAGGAGAGGTGGGGTGATGCATAAAACCAGAGTTTGATATAAGCACAGGGACCGTTTCAAAAACCAACTTTGGAATAGACAAGACCTACACCTTCCTCAGTGAAAGAGACTCAAAACCCCATATTTCCCACAGAGGAATATATCTGACTAGTAAGAATCTTAAAACCTATGTATTGATATGTCTCCATAAGGGAATCAAGTGTGTCTAGAGTGGCATAAACATGGCAGCGAGAATCAGCACAAACCCACTATAAAAAGGAATTTCAAAAGCAAAACCAAAAAACAGGGAAATTCTTTACAATTCCTTCAGGGTGTCTGAGGAAACCTGGAAAGACCCTATCTACAATGACAGCTGGATGTGGCATAAGGCTGGACACTTGGGACTGAGAGGATTGGTGAGATTGGGTGAGCAAATGCAGACCCTTTCAAGCAATAATGCATGGCCCCCATTCCATGGGTCCCAACTCTCCAGGTTCAAGGGAATATTACTACAGCTATAACATGTACAGGAAACCTAGAGAATGGACACACTGTGAATACGAAAGGTTTCTAAAACTCAACGAATAGTCCCTCTCCTGGTGCTCCAGTTTGACTTTCCAACTGCCTTACTATCAGTCTCCCAACTTGGAGAGACAGGCCCTTTAACCTCCTGGTTTGCACAGGTTCCCAATTTGGCAGAGGATGGAAGGGACGAGGGAGAACCCATGAGAGAGTAGCTGTTAGGCATTTGGACGGGCACATGTCACTCTAATTTCCCGGCAGGAAGAAGAATTAACCAAAGTCTCAGCCACCCACCGGGAACCAGTATAGGACATGATCCAAAATTTTGGACTTGCGTTCAGCTCACAAAAAACGAGTTGAGAAATGGAGCTCAGGGGCACAGCAATTCACAAACTGGCAGAGTGATAAAGGACAACTATCGTCCAAAAATCTGTTGAGGGAAGTCAACGAGGCGGACTTGAAAGCGAGGCAAAATAGCAGGAAACAGATTTCAATAGGTACCTTGGAATCGCCTGTAAAGCACAGGAAGAGGGGCACAACTTGGACAATGGTGCACTTGGCCAAAAAGGGCGTATGCGTTTTCTCCTGAATATATTCAGGAGAAAACGCATACGCCCTTTTTGGCCAAGCAAGCAAGCAGGCAATGCAAATCTGCACTACAAAGAAGTATCACTTCCCACCGGTCAAAAGGGACATCCACAAAATGTGTAAAAACCAGAAAGGCAAGACAGGCCCTGAGGAACTGGGAGCCTTGTTATGCTGATGGGCGGGATGTCAATTGCCAACTGCCTCACTGGAGGAGTGCATTGTGTTCCCTAAAACAAGTAAACAACAGAGCTACAGAGCCAAGGCCACTTCCAGTCTAGGGAATATACCTGGGGAAAACTGAAAATCAATAAGAAAGAGCCACCTCCAAATTTAGGGCTGCACTGACTACAAGAACCTCAACTTGGGTACACCTTAAATATCCCAGGAAATATAAAAATGGTTCAAAACATTGTGGTACTTACGTACGATGGAATATCCCTCAGCCATGAAATCAATGTCATAAGACCAGTAGCAGCAAAGTGAGTGGATTCAGGTACGATGATTCTAAGTGAAATAAGTCACACAGAAAAAGAAACTTATCATAAGATATCACTTATGAAGATCCTGTAAACATGGCTACACGTGAACTGAGTTAGGAAAGAGAACAGAGTCTCACATTTAGAAAACACTCTTATGCCTGCATAAAGGGGAAGGAGAGGTGGGGTGATGCATAAAACCAGAGTTTGATATAAGCACAGGGACCGTTTCAAAAACCAACTTTGGAATAGACAAGACCTACACCTTCCTCAGTGAAAGAGACTCAAAACCCCATATTTCCCACAGAGGAATATATCTGACTAGTAAGAATCTTAAAACCTATGTATTGATATGTCTCCATAAGGGAATCAAGTGTGTCTAGAGTGGCATAAACATGGCAGCGAGAATCAGCTCAAACCCACTATAAAAAGGAATTTCAAAAGCAAAACCAAAAAACAGGGAAATTCTTTACAATTCCTTCAGGGTGTCTGAGGAAACCTGGAAAGACCCTATCTACAATGACAGCTGGATGTGGCATAAGGCTGGACACTTGGGACTGAGAGGATTGGTGAGATTGGGTGAGCAAATGCAGACCCTTTCAAGCAATAATGCATGGCCCCCATTCCATGGGTCCCAACTCTCCAGGTTCAAGGGAATATTACTACAGCTATAACATGTACAGGAAACCTAGAGAATGGACACACTGTGAATACGAAAGGTTTCTAAAACTCAACGAATAGTCCCTCTCCTGGTGCTCCAGTTTGACTTTCCAACTGCCTTACTATCAATCTCCCAACTTGGAGAGACAGGCCCTTTAACCTCCTGGTTTGCACAGGTTCCCAATTTGGCAGAGGATGGAAGGGACGAGGGAGAACCCATGAGAGAGTAGCTGTTAGGCATTTGGACGGGCACATGTCACTCTAATTTCCCGGCAGGAAGAAGAATTAACCAAAGTCTCAGCCACCCACCGGGAACCAGTATAGGACATGATCCAAAATTTTGGACTTGCGTTCAGCTCACAAAAAACGAGTTGAGAAATGGAGCTCACGGGCACAGCAATTCACAAACTGGCAGAGTGATATAGGACAACTATCGTCCAAAAATCTGTTGAGGGAAGTCAATGAGGCGGACTTGTAAGCGAGGCAAAATAGCAGGAAACAGATTTCAAGAGGTACCTTGGAATCCCCTGTAAAGCACAGGAAGAGGGGCACAACTTGGACAATGGTGCACTTGGCCAAAAAGGGCGTATGCGTTTTCTCCTGAATATATTCAGGAGAAAACGCATACGCCCTTTTTGGCCAAGCAAGCAAGCGGGCAATGCAAATCTGCACTACAAAGAAGTATCACTTCCCACCGGTCAAAAGGGACATCCACAAAATGTGTAAAAACCAGGAAGGCAAGACAGGCCCTGGAGAACTGGGAGCCTTGTTATGCTGATGGGCGGGATGTAAATTGCCTACTGCCTCACTGGAGGAGTGCATTGTGTTCCCTAAAACAAGTAAACAACAGAGCTACAGAGCCAAGGCCACTTCCAGTCTAGGGAATATACCTGGGGAAAACTGAAAATCAATAAGAAAGAGCCACCTCCAAATTTAGGGCTGCACTGACTACAAGAACCTCAACTTGGGTACACCTTAAATATCCCAGGAAATATAAAAATGGTTCAAAACATTGTGGTACCTACGTACGATGGAATATCCCTCAGCCATGAAATCAATGTCATAAGACCAGTAGCAGCAAAGTGAGTGGATTCAGGTACGATGATTCTAAGTGAAATAAGTCACACAGAAAAAGAAACTTATCATAAGATATCACTTATGAAGATCCTGTAAACATGGCTACACGTGAACTGAGTTAGGAAAGAGAACAGAGTCTCACATTTAGAAAACACTCTTATGCCTGCATAAAGGGGAAGGAGAGGTGGGGTGATGCATAAAACCAGAGTTTGATATAAGCACAGGGACCGTTTCAAAAACCAACTTTGGAATTGACAAGACCGACACCTTCCTCAGTGAAAGAGACTCAAAACCCCATATTTCCCACAGAGGAATATATCTGACTAGTAAGAATCTTAAAACCTATGTATTGATATGTCTCCATAAGGGAATCAAGTGTGTCTAGAGTGGCATAAACATGGCAGCGAGAATCAGCTCAACCCCTCTATAAAAAGGAATTTCAAAAGCAAAACCAAAAAACAGGGAAATTCTTTACAATTCCTTCAGGGTGTCTGAGGAAACCTGGAAAGACACTATCTACAATGACAGCTGGATGTGGCATAAGGCTGGACACTTGGGACTGAGAGGATTGGTGAGATTGGGTGAGCAAATGCAGACCCTTTCAAGCAATAATGCATGGCCCCCATTCCATGGGTCCCAACTCTCCAGGTTCAAGGGAATATTACTACAGCTATAACATGTACAGGAAACCTAGAGAATGGACACACTGTGAATACGAAAGGTTTCTAAAACTCAACGAATAGTCCCTCTCCTGGTGCTCCAGTTTGACTTTCCAACTGCCTTACTATCAATCTCCCAACTTGGAGAGACAGGCCCTTTAACCTCCTGGTTTGCACAGGTTCCCAATTTGGCAGAGGATGGAAGGGACGAGGGAGAACCCATGAGAGAGTAGCTGTTAGGCATTTGGACGGGCACATGTCACTCTAATTTCCCGGCAGGAAGAAGAATTAACCAAAGTCTCAGCCACCCACCGGGAACCAGTATAGGACATGATCCAAAATTTTGGACTTGCGTTCAGCTCACAAAAAACGAGTTGAGAAATGGAGCTCAGGGGCACAGCAATTCACAAACTGGCAGAGTGATAAAGGACAACTATCGTCCAAAAATCTGTTGAGGGAAGTCAACGAGGCGGACTTGAAAGCGAGGCAAAATAGCAGGAAACAGATTTCAAGAGGTACCTTGGAATCGCCTGTAAAGCACAGGAAGAGGGGCACAGCTTGGACAATGGTGCACTTGGCGAAAAAGGGCGTATGCGTTTTCTCCTGAATATATTCAGGAGAAAACGCATACGCCCTTTTTGGCCAAGCAAGCAAGCGGGCAATGCAAATCTGCACTACAAAGAAGTATCACTTCCCACCGGTCAAAAGGGACATCCACAAAATGTGTAAAAACCAGAAAGGCAAGACAGGCCCTGGAGAACTGGGAGCCTTGTTATGCTGATGGGCGGGATGTAAACTGCCAACTGCCTCACTGGAGGAGTGCATTGTGTTCCCTAAAACAAGTAAACAACAGAGCTACAGAGCCGAGGCCACTTCCAGTCTAGGGAATATACCTGGGGAAAACTGAAAATCAATAAGAAAGAGCCACCTCCAAATTTAGGGCTGCACTGACTACAAGAACCTCAACTTGGGTACACCTTAAATATCCCAGGAAATATAAAAATGGTTCAAAACATTGTGGTACTTACGTACGATGGAATATCCCTCAGCCATGAAATCAATGTCATAAGACCAGTAGCAGCAAAGTGAGTGGATTCAGGTACGATGATTCTAAGTGAAATAAGTCACACAGAAAAAGAAACTTATCATAAGATATCACTTATGAAGATCCTGTAAACATGGCTACACATGAACTGAGTTAGGAAAGAGAACAGAGTCTCACATTTAGAAAACACTCTTATGCCTGCATAAAGGGGAAGGAGAGGTGGGGTGATGCATAAAACCAGAGTTTGATATAAGCACAGGGACCGTTTCAAAAACCAACTTTGGAATTGACAAGACCGACACCTTCCTCAGTGAAAGAGACTCAAAACCCCATATTTCCCACAGAGGAATATATCTGACTAGTAAGAATCTTAAAACCTATGTATTGATATGTCTCCCTAAGGGAATCAAGTGTGTCTAGAGTGGCATAAACATGGCAGAGAGAATCAGCTCAAACCCACTATAAAAAGGAATTTCAAAAGCAAAACCAAAAAACAGGGAAATTATTTACAATTCCTTCAGGGTGTCTGAGGAAACCTGGAAAGACCCTATCTACAATGACAGCTGGATGTGGCATAAGGCTGGACACTTGGGACTGAGAGGATTGGTGAGATTGGGTGAGCAAATGCAGACCCTTTCAAGCAATAATGCATGGCCCCCATTCCATGGGTCCCAACTCTCCAGGTTCAAGGGAATATTACTACAGCTATAACATGTACAGGAAACCTAGAGAATGGACACACTGTGAATACGAAAGGTTTCTAAAACTCAACGAATAGTCCCTCTCCAGGTGCTCCAGTTTGACTTTCCAACTCCCTTACTATCAATCTCCCAACTTGGAGAGACAGGCCCTTTAACCTCCTGGTTTGCACATGTTTCCAATTTGGCAGAGGATGGAAGGGACGAGGGAGAACCCATGAGAGAGTAGCTGTTAGGCATTTGGACGGGCACATGTCACTCTAATTTCCCGGCAGGAAGAAGAATTAACCAAAGTCTCAGCCACCCACCGGGAACCAGTAGAGGACATGATCCAAAATTTTGGACTTGCGTTCAGCTCACAAAAAACGAGTTGAGAAATGGAGCTCAGGGGCACAGCAATTCACAAACTGGCAGAGTGATAAAGGACAACTATCGTCCAAAAGTCTGTTGAGGGAAGTCAACGAGGCGGACTTGAAAGTGAGGCAAAATAGCAGGAAACAGATTGCAAGAGGTACCTTGGAATCGCCTGTAAAGCACAGGAAGAGGGGCACAACTTGGACAATGGTGCACTTGGCCAAAAAGGGCGTATGCGTTTTCTCCTGAATATATTCAGGAGAAAACGCATACGCCCTTTTTGGCCAAGCAAGCAAGCGGGCAATGCAAATCTGCACTACAAAGAAGTATCACTTCCCACCGGTCAAAAGGGACATCCACAAAATGTGTAAAAACCAGAAAGGCAAGACAGGCCCTGGAGAACTGGGAGCCTTGTTATGCTGATGGGCGGGATGTCAATTGCCAACTGCCTCACTGGAGGAGTGCATTGTGTTCCCTAAAACAAGTAAACAACAGAGCTACAGAGCCAAGGCCACTTCCAGTCTAGGGAATATACCTGGGGAAAACTGAAAATCAATAAGAAAGAGCCACCTCCAAATTTAGGGCTGCACTGACTACAAGAACCTCAACTTAGGTACACCTTAAATATCCCAGGAAATATAAAAATGGTTCAAAACATTGTGGTACTTACGTACGATGGAATATCCCTCAGCCATGAAATCAATGTCATAAGACCAGTAGCAGCAAAGTGAGTGGATTCAGGTACGATGATTCTAAGTGAAATAAGTCACACAGAAAAAGAAACTTATCATAAGATATCACTTATGAAGATCCTGTAAACATGGCTACACGTGAACTGAGTTAGGAAAGAGAACAGAGTCTCACATTTAGAAAACACTCTTATGCCTGCATAAAGGGGAAGGAGAGGTGGGGTGATGCATAAAACCAGAGTTTGATATAAGCACAGGGACCGTTTCAAAAACCAACTTTAGAATTGACAAGACCGACACCTTCCTCAGTGAAAGAGACTCAAAACCCCATATTTCCCACAGAGGAATATATCTGACTAGTAAGAATCTTAAAACCTATGTATTGATATGTCTCCATAAGGGAATCAAGTGTGTCTAGAGTGGCATAAACATGGCAGCGAGAATCAGCTCAAACCCACTATAAAAAGGAATTTCAAAAGCAAAACCAAAAAACAGGGAAATTCTTTACAATTCCTTCAGGGTGTCTGAGGAAACCTGGAAAGACCCTATCTACAAGGACAGCTGGATGTGGCATAAGGCTGGACACTTGGGACTGAGAGGATTGGTGAGATTGGGTGAGCAAATGCAGACCCTTTCAAGCAATAATGCATGGCCCCCATTCCATGGGTCCCAACTCTCCAGGTTCAAGGGAATATTACTACAGCTATAACATGTACAGGAAACCTAGAGAATGGACACACTGTGAATACGAAAGGTTTCTAAAACTCAACGAATAGTCCCTCTCCTGGTGCTCCAGTTTGACTTTCCAACTGCCTTACTATCAATCTCCCAACTTGGAGAGACAGGCCCTTTAACCTCCTGGTTTGCACAGGTTCCCAATTTGGCAGAGGATGGAAGGGACGAGGGAGAACCCATGAGAGAGTAGCTGTTAGGCATTTGGACGGGCACATGTCACTCTAATTTCCCGGCAGGAAGAAGAATTAACCAAAGTCTCAGCCACCCACCGGGAACCAGTATAGGACATGATCCAAAATTTTGGACTTGCGTTCAGCTCACAAAAAACGAGTTGAGGAATGGAGCTCAGGGGCACAGCAATTCACAAACTGGCAGAGTGATAAAGGACAACTATCGTCCAAAAATCTGTTGAGGGAAGTCAACGAGGCGGACTTGAAAGTGAGGCAAAATAGCAGGAAACAGATTTCAAGAGGTACCTTGGAATCGCCTGTAAAGCACAGGAAGAGGGGCACAACTTGGACAATGGTGCACTTGGCCAAAAAGGGCGTATGCGTTTTCTCCTGAATATATTCAGGAGAAAACGCATACGCCCTTTTTGGCCAAGCAAGCAAGCGGGCAATGCAAATCTACACTACAAAGAAGTATCACTTCCCACCGGTCAAAGGGGACATCCACAAAATGTGTAAAAACCAGAAAGGCAAGACAGGCCCTGGAGAACTGGGAGCCTTGTTATGCTGATGGGCGGGATGTAAATTGCCAACTGCCTCACTGGAGGAGTGCATTGTGTTCCCTAAAACAAGTAAACAACAGAGCTACAGAGCCAAGGCCACTTCCAGTCTAGGGAATATACCTTGGGAAAACTGAAAATCAATAAGAAAGAGCCACCTCCAAATTTAGGGCTGCACTGACTACAAGAACCTCAACTTGGGTACACCTCAAATATCCCAGGAAATATAAAAATGGTTCAAAACATTGTGGTACTTACGTACGATGGAATATCCCTCAGCCATGAAATCAATGTCATAAGACCAGTAGCAGCAAAGTGAGTGGATTCAGGTACGATGATTCTAAGTGAAATAAGTCACACAGAAAAAGAAACTTATCATAAGATATCACTTATGAAGATCCTGTAAACATGGCTACACGTGAACTGAGTTAGGAAAGAGAACAGAGTCTCACATTTAGAAAACACTCTTATGCCTGCATAAAGGGGAAGGAGAGGTGGGGTGATGCATAAAACCAGAGTTTGATATAAGCACAGGGACCGTTTCAAAAACCAACTTTGGAATAGACAAGACCTACACCTTCTTCAGTGAAAGAGACTCAAAACCCCATATTTCCCACAGAGGAATATATCTGACTAGTAAGAATCTTAAAACCTATGTATTGATATGTCTCCATAAGGGAATCAAGTGTGTCTAGAGTGGCATAAACATGGCAGCGAGAATCAGCTCAAACCCACTATAAAAAGGAATTTCAAAAGCAAAACCAAAAAACAGGGAAATTCTTTACAATTCCTTCAGGGTGTCTGAGGAAACCTGGAAAGACCCTATCTACAATGACAGCTGGATGTGGCATAAGGCTGGACACTTGGGACTGAGAGGATTGGTGAGATTGGGTGAGCAAATGCAGACCCTTTCAAGCAATAATGCATGGCCCCCATTCCATGGGTCCCAACTCTCCAGGTTCAAGGGAATATTACTACAGCTATAACATGTACAGGAAACCTAGAGAATGGACACACTGTGAATACGAAAGGTTTCTAAAACTCAACGAATAGTCCCTCTCCAGGTGCTCCAGTTTGACTTTCCAACTCCCTTACTATCAATCTCCCAACTTGGAGAGACAGGCCCTTTAACCTCCTGGTTTGCACATGTTTCCAATTTGGCAGAGGATGGAAGGGACGAGGGAGAACCCATGAGAGAGTAGCTGTTAGGCATTTGGACGGGCACATGTCACTCTAATTTCCCGGCAGGAAGAAGAATTAACCAAAGTCTCAGCCACCCACCGGGAACCAGTAGAGGACATGATCCAAAATTTTGGACTTGCGTTCAGCTCACAAAAAACGAGTTGAGAAATGGAGCTCAGGGGCACAGCAATTCACAAACTGGCAGAGTGATAAAGGACAACTATCGTCCAAAAGTCTGTTGAGGGAAGTCAACGAGGCGGACTTGAAAGTGAGGCAAAATAGCAGGAAACAGATTGCAAGAGGTACCTTGGAATCGCCTGTAAAGCACAGGAAGAGGGGCACAACTTGGACAATGGTGCACTTGGCCAAAAAGGGCGTATGCGTTTTCTCCTGAATATATTCAGGAGAAAACGCATACGCCCTTTTTGGCCAAGCAAGCAAGCGGGCAATGCAAATCTGCACTACAAAGAAGTATCACTTCCCACCGGTCAAAAGGGACATCCACAAAATGTGTAAAAACCAGAAAGGCAAGACAGGCCCTGGAGAACTGGGAGCCTTGTTATGCTGATGGGCGGGATGTCAATTGCCAACTGCCTCACTGGAGGAGTGCATTGTGTTCCCTAAAACAAGTAAACAACAGAGCTACAGAGCCAAGGCCACTTCCAGTCTAGGGAATATACCTGGGGAAAACTGAAAATCAATAAGAAAGAGCCACCTCCAAATTTAGGGCTGCACTGACTACAAGAACCTCAACTTGGGTACACCTTAAATATCCCAGGAAATATAAAAATGGTTCAAAACATTGTGGTACTTACGTACGATGGAATATCCCTCAGCCATGAAATCAATGTCATAAGACCAGTAGCAGCAAAGTGAGTGGATTCAGGTACGATGATTCTAAGTGAAATAAGTCACACAGAAAAAGAAACTTATCATAAGATATCACTTATGAAGATCCTGTAAACATGGCTACACGTGAACTGAGTTAGGAAAGAGAACAGAGTCTCACATTTAGAAAACACTCTTATGCCTGCATAAAGGGGAAGGAGAGGTGGGGTGATGCATAAAACCAGAGTTTGATATAAGCACAGGGACCGTTTCAAAAACCAACTTTAGAATTGACAAGACCGACACCTTCCTCAGTGAAAGAGACTCAAAACCCCATATTTCCCACAGAGGAATATATCTGACTAGTAAGAATCTTAAAACCTATGTATTGATATGTCTCCATAAGGGAATCAAGTGTGTCTAGAGTGGCATAAACATGGCAGCGAGAATCAGCTCAAACCCACTATAAAAAGGAATTTCAAAAGCAAAACCAAAAAACAGGGAAATTCTTTACAATTCCTTCAGGGTGTCTGAGGAAACCTGGAAAGACCCTATCTACAAGGACAGCTGGATGTGGCATAAGGCTGGACACTTGGGACTGAGAGGATTGGTGAGATTGGGTGAGCAAATGCAGACCCTTTCAAGCAATAATGCATGGCCCCCATTCCATGGGTCCCAACTCTCCAGGTTCAAGGGAATATTACTACAGCTATAACATGTACAGGAAACCTAGAGAATGGACACACTGTGAATACGAAAGGTTTCTAAAACTCAACGAATAGTCCCTCTCCTGGTGCTCCAGTTTGACTTTCCAACTGCCTTACTATCAATCTCCCAACTTGGAGAGACAGGCCCTTTAACCTCCTGGTTTGCACAGGTTCCCAATTTGGCAGAGGATGGAAGGGACGAGGGAGAACCCATGAGAGAGTAGCTGTTAGGCATTTGGACGGGCACATGTCACTCTAATTTCCCGGCAGGAAGAAGAATTAACCAAAGTCTCAGCCACCCACCGGGAACCAGTATAGGACATGATCCAAAATTTTGGACTTGCGTTCAGCTCACAAAAAACGAGTTGAGGAATGGAGCTCAGGGGCACAGCAATTCACAAACTGGCAGAGTGATAAAGGACAACTATCGTCCAAAAATCTGTTGAGGGAAGTCAACGAGGCGGACTTGAAAGTGAGGCAAAATAGCAGGAAAGAGATTTCAAGAGGTACCTTGGAATCGCCTGTAAAGCACAGGAAGAGGGGCACAACTTGGACAATGGTGCACTTGGCCAAAAAGGGCGTATGCGTTTTCTCCTGAATATATTCAGGAGAAAACGCATACACCCTTTTTGGCCAAGCAAGCAAGCGGGCAATGCAAATCTACACTACAAAGAAGTATCACTTCCCACCGGTCAAAGGGGACATCCACAAAATGTGTAAAAACCAGAAAGGCAAGACAGGCCCTGGAGAACTGGGAGCCTTGTTATGCTGATGGGCGGGATGTAAATTGCCAACTGCCTCACTGGAGGAGTGCATTGTGTTCCCTAAAACAAGTAAACAACAGAGCTACAGAGCCAAGGCCACTTCCAGTCTAGGGAATATACCTTGGGAAAACTGAAAATCAATAAGAAAGAGCCACCTCCAAATTTAGGGCTGCACTGACTACAAGAACCTCAACTTGGGTACACCTCAAATATCCCAGGAAATATAAAAATGGTTCAAAACATTGTGGTACTTACGTACGATGGAATATCCCTCAGCCATGAAATCAATGTCATAAGACCAGTAGCAGCAAAGTGAGTGGATTCAGGTACGATGATTCTAAGTGAAATAAGTCACACAGAAAAAGAAACTTATCATAAGATATCACTTATGAAGATCCTGTAAACATGGCTACACGTGAACTGAGTTAGGAAAGAGAACAGAGTCTCACATTTAGAAAACACTCTTATGCCTGCATAAAGGGGAAGGAGAGGTGGGGTGATGCATAAAACCAGAGTTTGATATAAGCACAGGGACCGTTTCAAAAACCAACTTTGGAATAGACAAGACCTACACCTTCCTCAGTGAAAGAGACTCAAAACCCCATATTTCCCACAGAGGAATATATCTGACTAGTAAGAATCTTAAAACCTATGTATTGATATGTCTCCATAAGGGAATCAAGTGTGTCTAGAGTGGCATAAACATGGCAGCGAGAATCAGCTCAAACCCACTATAAAAAGGAATTTCAAAAGCAAAACCAAAAAACAGGGAAATTCTTTACAATTCCTTCAGGGTGTCTGAGGAAACCTGGAAAGACCCTATCTACAATGACAGCTGGATGTGGCATAAGGCTGGACACTTGGGACTGAGAGGATTGGTGAGATTGGGTGAGCAAATGCAGACCCTTTCAAGCAATAATGCATGGCCCCCATTCCATGGGTCCCAACTCTCCAGGTTCAAGGGAATATTACTACAGCTATAACATGTACAGGAAACCTAGAGAATGGACACACTGTGAATACGAAAGGTTTCTAAAACTCAACGAATAGTCCCTCACCTGGTGCTCCAGTTTGACTTTCCAACTGCCTTACTATCAATCTCCCAACTTGGAGAGACAGGCCCTTTAACCTCCTGGTTTGCACAGGTTCCCAATTTGGCAGAGGATGGAAGGGACGAGGGAGAACCCATGAAAGAGTAGCTGTTAGGCATTTGGACGGGCACATGTCACTCTAATTTCCCGGCAGGAAGAAGAATTAACCAAAGTCTCAGCCACCCACCGGGAACCAGTATAGGACATGATCCAAAATTTTGGACTTGCGTTCAGCTCACAAAAAACGAGTTGAGAAATGGAGCTCAGGGGCACAGCAATTCACAAACTGGCAGAGTGATAAAGGACAACTATCGTCCAAAAATCTGTTGAGGGAAGTCAACGAGGCGGACTTGAAAGCGAGGCAAAATAGCAGGAAACAGATTTCAAGAGGTACCTTGGAATCGCCTGTAAAGCACAGGAAGAGGGGCACATCTTGGACAATGGTGCACTTGGCCAAAAAGGGCGTATGCGTTTTCTCCTGAATATATTCAGGAGAAAACGCATACGCCCTTTTTGGCCAAGCAAGCAAGCGGGCAATGCAAATCTGCACTACAAAGAAGTATCACTTCCCACCGATCAAAAGGGACATCCACAAAATGTGTAAAAAACAGAAAGGCAAGACAGGCCCTGGAGAACTGGGAGCCTTGTTATGCTGATGGGCGGGATGTAAATTGCCAACTGCCTCACTGGAGGAGTGCATTGTGTTCCCTAAAACAAGTAAACAACAGAGCTACAGAGCCAAGGCCACTTCCAGTCTAGGGAATATACCTGGGGAAAACTGAAAATCAATAAGAAAGAGCCACCTCCAAATTTAGGGCTGCACTGACTACAAGAACCTCAACTTGGGTACACCTTAAATATCCCAGGAAATATAAAAATGGTTCAAAACATTGTGGTACTTACGTACGATGGAATATCCCTCAGCCATGAAATCAATGTCATAAGACCAGTAGCAGCAAAGTGAGTGGATTCAGGTACGATGATTCTAAGTGAAATAAGTCACACAGAAAAAGAAACTTATCATAAGATATCACTTATGAAGATCCTGTAAACATGGCTACACGTGAACTGAGTTAGGAAAGAGAACAGAGTCTCACATTTAGAAAACACTCTTATGCCTGCATAAAGGGGAAGGAGAGGTGGGGTGATGCATAAAACCAGAGTTTGATATAAGCACAGGGACCGTTTCAAAAACCAACTTTGGAATTGACAAGACCGACACCTTCCTCAGTGAAAGAGACTCAAAACCCCATATTTCCCACAGAGGAATATATCTGACTAGTAAGAATCTTAAAACCTATGTATTGATATGTCTCCATAAGGGAATCAAGTGTGTCTAGAGTGGCATAAACATGGCAGCGAGAATCAGCTCAAACCCACTATAAAAAGGAATTTCAAAAGCAAAACCAAAAAACAGGGAAATTCTTTACAATTCCTTCAGGGTGTCTGAGGAAACCTGGAAAGACCCTATCTACAATGACAGCTGGATGTGGCATAAGGCTGGACACTTGGGACTGAGAGGATTGGTGAGATTGGGTGAGCAAATGCAGACCTTTTCAAGCACTAATGCATGGCCCCCATTCCATGGGTCCCAACTCTCCAGGTTCAAGGGAATATTACTACAGCTATAACATGTACAGGAAACCTAGAGAATGGACACACTGTGAATACGAAAGGTTTCTAAAACTCAACGAATAGTCCCTCTCCTGGTGCTCCAGTTTGACTTTCCAACTGCCTTACTATCAATCTCCCAACTTGGAGAGACAGGCCCTTTAACCTCCTGGTTTGAACATGTTTCCAATTTGGCAGAGGATGGAAGGGACGAGGGAGAACCCATGAGAGAGTAGCTGTTAGGCATTTGGACGGGCACATGTCACTCTAATTTCCCGGCAGGAAGAAGAATTAACCAAAGTCTCAGCCACCCACCGGGAACCAGTATAGGACATGATCCAAAATTTTGGACTTGCGTTCAGCTCACAAAAAACGAGTTGAGAAATGGAGCTCAGGGGCACAGCAATTCACAAACTGGCAGAGTGATAAAGGACAACTATCGTCCAAAAATCTGTTGAGGGAAGTCAACGAGGCAGACTTGAAAGCGAGGCAAAATAGCAGGAAACAGATTTCAAGAGGTACCTTGGAATCGCCTGTAAAGCACAGGAAGAGGGGCACAACTTGGACAATGGTGCACTTGGCCAAAAAGGGCGTATGCGTTTTCTCCTGAATATATTCAGGAGAAAACGCATACGCCCATTTTGGCCATGCAAGCAAGCGGGCAATGCAAATCTGCTCTACAAAGAAGTATCACTTCCCACCGGTCAAAAGGGACATCCACAAAATGTGTAAAAACCAGAAAGGCAAGACAGGCCCTGAGGAACTGGGAGCCTTGTTATGCTGATGGGCGGGATGTCAATTGCCAACTGCCTCACTGGAGGAGTGCATTGTGTTCCCTAAAACAAGTAAACAACAGAGCTACAGAGCCAAGGCCACTTCCAGTCTAGGGAATATACCTGGGGAAAACTGAAAATCAATAAGAAAGAGCCATCTCCAAATTTAGGGCTGCACTGACTACAAGAACCTCAACTTGGGTACACCTTAAATATCCCAGGAAATATAAAAATGGTTCAAAACATTGTGGTACTTACGTACGATGGAATATCCCTCAGCCATGAAATCAATGTCATAAGACCAGTAGCAACAAAGTGAGTGGATTCAGGTACGATGATTCTAAGTGAAATAAGTCACACAGAAAAAGAAACTTATCATAAGATATCACTTATGAAGATCCTGTAAACATGGCTATACGTGAACTGAGTTAGGAAAGAGAACAGAGTCTCACATTTAGAAAACACTCTTATGCCTGCATAAAGGGGAAGGAGAGGTGGGGTGATGCATAAAACCAGAGTTTGATATAAGCACAGGGACCGTTTCAAAAACCAACTTTGGAATTGACAAGACCGACACCTTCCTCAGTGAAAGAGACTCAAAACCCCATATTTCCCACAGAGGAATATATCTGACTAGTAAGAATCTTAAAACCTATGTATTGATATGTCTCCATAAGGGAATCAAGTGTGTCTAGAGTGGCATAAACATGGCAGCGAGAATCAGCTCAAACCCACTATAAAAAGGAATTTCAAAAGCAAAACCAAAAAACAGGGAAATTCTTTACAATTCCTTCAGGGTGTCTGAGGAAACCTGGAAAGACCCTATCTACAATGACAGCTGGATGTGGCATAAGGCTGGACACTTGGGACTGAGAGGATTGGTGAGATTGGGTGAGCAAATGCAGACCCTTTCAAGCAATAATGCATGGCCCCCATTCCATGGGTCCCAACTCTCCAGGTTCAAGGGAATATTACTACAGCTATAACATGTACAGGAAACCTAGAGAATGGACACACTGTGAATACGAAAGGTTTCTAAAACTCAACGAATAGTCCCTCTCCTGGTGCTCCAGTTTGACTTTCCAACTGCCTTACTATCAATCTCCCAACTTGGAGAGACAGGCCCTTTAACCTCCTGGTTTGCACAGGTTCCCAATTTGGCAGAGGATGGAAGGGACGAGGGAGAACCCATGAGAGAGTAGCTGTTAGGCATTTGGACGGGCACATGTCACTCTAATTTCCCGGCAGGAAGAAGAATTAACCAAAGTCTCAGCCACCCACCGGGAACCAGTAGAGGACATGATCCAAAATTTTGGACTTGCGTTCAGCTCACAAAAAACGAGTTGAGAAATGGAGCTCAGGGGCACAGCAATTCACAAACTGGCAGAGTGATAAAGGACAACTATCGTCCTAAAGTCTGTTGAGGGAAGTCAACGAGGCGGACTTGAAAGTGAGGCAAAATAGCAGGAGACAGATTTGAAGAGGTACGTTGGAATTGCCTGTAAAGCACAGGAAGAGGGGCACAACTTGGACAATGGTGCACTTGGCCAAAAAGGGCGTATGCGTTTTCTCCTGAATATATTCAGGAGAAAACGCATACGCCCTTTTTGGCCAAGCAAGCAAGCGGGCAATGCAAATCTGCACTACAAAGAAGTATCACTTCCCACCGGTCAAAAGGGACATCCACAAAATGTGTAAAAACCAGAAAGGCAAGACAGGCCCTGGAGAACTGGGAGCCTTGTTATGCTGATGGGTGGGATGTAAATTGCCAACTGCCTCACTGGAGGAGTGCATTGTGTTCCCTAAAACAAGTAAACAACAGAGCTACAGAGCCAAGGCCACTTCCAGTCTAGGGAATATACCTTGGGAAAACTGAAAATCAATAAGAAAGAGCCACCTCCAAATTTAGGGCTGCACTGACTACAAGAACCTCAACTTGGGTACACCTTAAATATCCCAGGAAATATAAAAATGGTTCAAAACATTGTGGTACTTACGTACGGTGGAATATTCCTCAGCCATGAAATCAATGTCATACGAGCAGTAGCAGCAAAGTGAGTGGATTCAGGTACGATGATTCTAAGTGAAATAAGTCACACAGAAAAAGAAACTTATCATAAGATATCACTTAGGAAGATCCTGTAAACATGGCTACACGTGAACTGAGTTAGGAAAGAGAACAGAGTCTCACATTTAGAAAACACTCTTATGCCTGCATAAAGGGGATGGAGAGGTGGGGTGATGCATAAAACCAGAGTTTGATATAAGCACAGGGACCGTTCCAAACACCAACTTTGGAATAGACAAGACCGACACCTTCCTCAGTGAAAGAGACTCAAAACCCCATATTTCCCGCAGAGGAATATATCTGACTAGTAAGAATCTTAAAACCTATGTATTGATATGTCTCCATAAGGGAATCAAGTGTGTCTAGAGTGGCATAAACATGGCAGCGAGAATCAGCTCAAACCCACTATAAAAAGGAATTTCAAAAGCAAAACCAAAAAACAGGGAAATTCTTTACAATTCCTTCAGGGTGTCTGAGGAAACCTGGAAAGACCCTATCTACAATGACAGCTGGATGTGTCATAAGGCTGGACACTTGGGACTGAGAGGATTGGTGAGATTGGGTGAGCAAATGCAGACCCTTTCAAGCAATAATGCATGGCCCCCATTCCATGGGTCCCAACTGTCCAGGTTCAAGGGAATATTACTACAGCTATAACATGTACAGGAAACCTAGAGAATGGACACACTGTGAATACGAAAGGTTTCTAAAACTCAACGAATAGTCCCTCTCCTGGTGCTCCAGTTTGACTTTCCAACTGCCTTACTATCAATCTCCCAACTTGGAGAGACAGGCCCTTTAACCTCCTGGTTTGCACAGGTTCCCAATTTGGCAGAGGATGGAAGGGACGAGGGAGAACCCATGAGAGAGTAGCTGTTAGGCATTTGGACGGGCACATGTCACTCTAATTTCCCGGCAGGAAGAAGAATTTACCAAAGTCTCAGCCACCCACCGGGAACCAGTATAGGATATGATCCAAAATTTTGGACTTGTGTTCAGCTCACAAAAAACGAGTTGAGAAATGGAGCTCAGGGGCACAGCAATTCACAAACTGGCAGAGTGATAAAGGACAACTATCGTCCAAAAATCTGTTGAGGGAAGTCAACGAGGCGGACTTGAAAGCGAGGCAAAATAGCAGGAAACAGATTTCAAGAGGTACCTTGGAATCGCCTGTAAAGCACAGGAAGAGGGGCACAACTTGGACAATGGTGCACTTGGCCAAAAAGGGCGTATGCGTTTTCTCCTGAATATATTCAGGAGAAAACGCATACGCCCTTTTTGGCCAAGCAAGCAAGCGGGCAATGCAAATCTGCACTACAAAGAAGTATCACTTCCCACCGGTCAAAAGGGACATCCACAAAATGTGTAAAAACCAGAAAGGCAAGACAGGCCCTGGAGAACAGGGAGCCTTGTTATGCTGATGATCGGGATGTAAATTGCCAACTGCCTCACTGGAGGAGTGCATTGTGTTCCCTAAAACAAGTAAACAACAGAGCTACAGAGCCAAGGCCACTTCCAGTCTAGGGAATATACCTTGGGAAAACTGAAAATCAATAAGAAAGAGCCACCTCCAAATTTAGGGCTGCACTGACTACAAGAACCTCAACTTGGGTACACCTTAAATATCCCAGGAAATATAAAAATGGTTCAAAACATTGTGGTACTTACGTACGGTGGAATATTCCTCAGCCATGAAATCAATGACATACGAGCAGTAGCAGCAAAGTGAGTGGATTCAAGTACGATGATTCTAAGTGAAATAAGTCACACAGAAAAAGAAACTTATCATAAGATATCACTTAGGAAGATCCTGTAAACATGCCTACACGTGAATTGAGTTAGGAAAGAGAACAGAGTCTCACATTTAGAAAACACTCTTATGCCTGCATAAAGGGGAAGGAGAGGTGGGGTGATGCATAAAACCAGAGTTTGATATAAGCACAGGGACTGTTTCAAAAACCAACTTTGGAATTGACAAAACCGACACCTTCCTCCGTGAAAGAGACTCAAAACCCCATATTTCCCACAGAGGAATATATCTGACTAGTAAGAATCTTAAAACTTATGTATTGATATGTCTCCATAAGGAAATCAAGTGTGTCTAGAGTGGCATAAACATGGCAGCGAGTATCTGCTCAAACCCACTATAAAAAGGAATTTCAAAAGCAAAACCAAAAAACAGGGAAATTCTTTACAATTCCTTCAGGGTGTCTGAGGAAACCTGGAAAGACCCTATCTACAATGACAGCTGGATGTGGCATAAGGCTGGACACTTGGGACTGAGAGGATTGGTGAGATTGGGTGAGCGAATGCAGACCCTTTCAAGCAATAATGCATGGCCCCCATTCCATGGGTCCCAACTCTCCATGTTCAAGGGAATATTACTACAGCTATAACATGTACAGGAAACTTAGAGTATGTACACACTGTGAATACGAAAGGTTTCTAAAACTCAACGAATAGTCCCTCTCCTGGTGCTCCAGTTTGACTTTCCAACTGCCTTACTATCAATCTCCCAACTTGGAGAGACAGGCCCTTTAACCTCCTGGTTTGCACAGGTTCCCAATTTGGCAGGGGATGGAAGGGACGAGGGAGAACCCATGAGAGAGTAGCTGTTAGGCATTTGGACGGGCACATGTCACTCTAATTTCCCGGCAGGAAGAAGAATTAACCAAAGTCTCAGCCACCCACAGGGAAACAGTATAGGACATGATCCAAAATTTTGGACTTGCGTCCAGCTCACAAAAAACGAGTTGAGAAATGGAGCTCAGGGGCACAGCAATTCACAAACTGGCAGAGTGATAAAGGACAACTATCGTCCAAAAATCTGTTGAGGGAAGTCAACGAGGCGGACATGAAAGCGAGGCAAAATAGCAGGAAACAGATTTGAAGACGTACCTTGGAATCGCCTGTAAAGCACAGGAAGAGGGGCACAACTTGGACAATGGTGCACTTGGCCAAAAAGGGCGTATGCGTTTTCTCCTGAATATATTCAGGAGAAAACGCATACGCCCTTTTTGGCCAAGCAAGCAAGCGGGCAATGCAAATCTGCACTACAAAGAAGTATCACTTCCCACCGGTCAAAAGGGACATCCACAAAATGTGTAAAAACCAGAAAGGCAAGACAGGCCCTGGAGAACTGGGAGCCTTGTTATGCTGATGGGCGGGATGTCAATTGCCAACTGCCTCACTGGAGGAGTGCATTGTGTTCCCTAAAACAAGTAAACAACAGAGCTACAGAGCCAAGGCCACTTCCAGTCTAGGGAATATACCTTGGGAAAACTGAAAATCAATAAGAAAGAGCCACCTCCAGATTTAGGGCTGCACTGACTACAAGAACCTCAACTTGGGTACACCTTAAATATCCTAGGAAATATAAAAATGGTTCAAAACATTGTGGTACTTACGTACGATGGAATATCCCTCAGCCATGAAATCAATGTCATAAGACCAGTAGCAACAAAGTGAGTGGATTCAGGTACGATGATTCTAAGTGAAATAAGTCACACAGAAAAAGAAACTTATCATAAGATATCACTTATGAAGATCCTGTAAACATGGCTACATGTGAACTGAGTTAGGAAAGAGAACAGAGTCTCACATTTAGAAAACACTCTTATGCCTGCATAAAGCGGAAGGAGAGGTGGGGTGATGCATAAAACCAGAGTTTGATATAAGCACAGGGACCGTTTCAAAAACCAACTTTGGAATTGACAAGACCGACACCTTCCTCAGTGAAAGAGACTCAAACCCCCATATTTCCCACAGAGGAATATATCTGACTAGTAAGAATCTTAAAACTTATGTATTGATATGTCTCCATAAGGAAATCAAGTGTGTCTAGAGTGGCATAAACATGGCAGCGAGTATCTGCTCAAACCCACTATAAAAAGGAATTTCAAAAGCAAAACCAAAAAACAGGGAAATTCTTTACAATTCCTTCAGGGTGTCTGAGGAAACCTGGAAAGACCCTATCTACAATGACAGCTGGATGTGGCATAAGGCTGGACACTTGGGACTGAGAGGATTGGTGAGATTGGGTGAGTGAATGCAGACCCTTTCAAGCAATAATGCATGGCCCCCATTCCATGGGTCCCAACTCTCCATGTTCAAGGGAATATTACTACAGCTATAACATGTACAGGAAACTTAGAGTATGTACACACTGTGAATAGGAAAGGTTTCTAAAACTCAACGAATAGTCCCTCTTCTGGTGCTCCAGTTTGACTTTCCAACTGCCTTACTATCAATCTCCCAACTTGGAGAGACAGGCCCTTTAACCTCCTGGTTTGCACAGGTTCCCAATTTGGCAGGGGATGGAAGGGACGAGGGAGAACCCATGAGAGAGTAGCTGTTAGGCATTTGGACGGGCACATGTCACTCTAATTTCCCGGCAGGAAGAAGAATTAACCAAAGTCTCAGCCACCCACAGGGAAACAGTATAGGACATGATCCAAAATTTTGGACTTGCGTCCAGCTCACAAAAAACGAGTTGAGAAATGGAGCTCAGGGGCACAGCAATTCACAAACTGGCAGAGTGATAAAGGACAACTATCGTCCAAAAATCTGTTGAGGGAAGTCAACGAGTCGGACATGAAAGCGAGGCAAAATAGCAGGAAACAGATTTGAAGAGGTACCTTGGAATCGCCTGTAAAGCACAGGAAGAGGGGCACAACTTGGACAATGGTGCACTTGGCCAAAAAGGGCGTATGCGTTTTCTCCTGAATATATTCAGGAGAAAACGCATACGCCCTTTTTGGCCAAGCAAGCATGCGGGCAATGCAAATCTGCACTACAAAGAAGTATCACTTCCCACCGGTCAAAAGGGACATCCACAAAATGTGTAAAAACCAGAAAGGCAAGACAGGCCCTGGAGAACTGGGAGCCTTGTTATGGTGATGGGCGGGATGTCAATTGCCAACTGCCTCACTGGAGGAGTGCATTGTGTTCCCTAAAACAAGTAAACAACAGAGCTACAGAGCCAAGGCCACTTCCAGTCTAGGGAATATACCTTGGGAAAACTGAAAATCAATAAGAAAGAGCCACCTCCAAATTTAGGGCTGCACTGACTACAAGAACCTCAACTTGGGTACACCTTAAATATCCCAGGAAATATAAAAATGGTTCAAAACATTGTGGTACTTACGTATGATGGAATATCCCTCAGCGATGAAATCAATGTCATAAGACCAGTAGCAGCAAAGTGAGTGGATTCAGGTACGATGATTCTAAGTGAAATAAGTCACACAGAAAAAGAAACTTATCATAAGATATCATTTATGAAGATCCTGTAAACATGGCTACACGTGAACTGAGTTAGGAAAGAGAACAGAGTCTCACATTTAGAAAACACTCTTATGCCTGCATAAAGGGGATGGAGAGGTGGGGTGATGCATAAAACCAGAGTTTGATATAAGCACAGGGACCGTTCCAAAAACCAACTTTGGAATAGACAAGACCTACACCTTCCTCAGTGAAAGAGACTCAAAACCCCATATTTCCCGCAGAGGAATATATCTGACTAGTAAGAATCTTAAAACCTATGTATTGATATGACTCCATAAGGGAATCAAGTGTGTCTAGAGTGGCATAAACATGGCAGCGAGAATCAGCTCAAACCCACTATAAAAAGGAATTTCAAAAGCAAAACCAAAAAACAGGGAAATTCTTTACAATTCCTTCAGGGTGTCTGAGGAAACCTGGAAAGACCCTATCTACAATGACAGCTGGATGTGGCATAAGGCTGGACACTTGGGACTGAGAGGATTGGTGAGATTGGGTGAGCAAATGCAGACCCTTTCAAGCAATAATGCATGGCCCCCATTCCATGGGTCCCAACTCTCCAGGTTCAAGGGAATATTACTACAGCTATAACATGTACAGGAAACCTAGAGAATGGACACACTGTGAATACGAAAGGTTTCTAAAACTCAACAAATAGTCCCTCTCCTGGTGCTCCAGTTTGACTTTCCAACTGCCTTACTATCAATCTCCCAACTTGGAGAGACAGGCCCTTTAACCTCCTGGTTTGCACAGGTTCCCAATTTGGCAGAGGATGGAAGGGACGAGGGAGAAGCCATGAGAGAGTAGCTGTTAGGCATTTGGACGGGCACATGTCACTCTAATTTCCCGGCAGGAAGAAGAATTAACCAAAGTCTCAGCCACCCACCGGGAACCAGTATAGGACATGATCCAAAATTTTGGACTTGCGTTCAGCTCACAAAAAACGAGTTGAGAAATGGAGCTCAGGGGCACAGCAATTCACAAACTGGCAGAGTGATAAAGGACAACTATCGTCCAAAAATCTGTTGAGGGAAGTCAACGAGGCGGACTTGAAAGCGAGGCAAAATAGCAGGAAACAGATTTCAAGAGGTACCTTGGAATCGCCTGTAAAGCACAGGAAGAGGGGCACAACTTGGACAATGGTGCACTTGGCCAAACAGGGCGTATGCGTTTTCTCCTGAATATATTCAGGAGAAAACGCATACGCCCTTTTTGGCCAAGCAAGCAAGCGGGCAATGCAAATCTGCACTACAAAGAAGTATCACTTCCCACCGGTCAAAAGGGACATCCACAAAATGTGTAAAAACCAGAAAGGCAAGACAGGCCCTGAGGAACTGGGAGCCTTGTTATGCTGATGGGCGGGATGTCAATTGCCAACTGCCTCACTGGAGGAGTGCATTGTGTTCCCTAAAACAAGTAAACAACAGAGCTACAGAGCCAAGGCCACTTCCAGTCTAGGGAATATACCTGGGGAAAACTGAAAATCAATAAGAAAGAGCCACCTCCAAATTTAGGGCTGCATTGACTACAAGAACCTCAACTTGGGTACACCTTAAATATCCCAGGAAATATAAAAATGGTTCAAAACATTGTGGTTCTTACGTATGATGGAATATCCCTCAGCGATGAAATCAATGTCATAAGACCAGTAGCAGCAAAGTGAGTGGATTCAGGTACAATGATTCTAAGTGAAATAAGTCACACAGAAAAGGAAACTTATCATAAGATATCACTTATGAAGATCCTGTAAACATGGCTACACGTGAACTGAGTTAGGAAAGAGAACAGAGTCTCACATTTAGAAAACACTCTTATGCCTGCATAAAGGGGAAGGAGAGGTGGGGTGATGCATAAAACCAGAGTTTGATATAAGCACAGGGACCGTTTCAAAAACCAACTTTGGAATAGACAAGACCTACACATTCCTCAGTGAAAGAGACTCAAAACCCCATATTTCCCGCAGAGGAATATATCTGACTAGTAAGAATCTTAAAACCTATGTATTGATATGACTCCACAAGGGAATCAAGTGTGTCTAGAATGGCATAAACATGGCAGCGAAAATCAGCTCAAACCCACTATAAAAAGGAATTTCAAAAGCAAAACCAAAAAACAGGGAAATTCTTTACAATTCCTTCAGGGTGTCTGAGGAAACCTGGAAAGACCCTATCTACAATGACAGCTGGATGTGGCATAAGGCTGGACACTTGGGACTGAGAGGATTGGTGAGATTGGGTGAGCAAATGCAGACCCTTTCAAGCAATAATGCATGGCCCCCATTCCATGGGTCCCAACTCTCCAGGTTCAAGGGAATATTACTACAGCTATAACATGTACAGGAAACCTAGAGAATGGACACACTGTGAATACGAAAGGTTTCTAAAACTCAATGAATAGTCCCTCTCCTGGTGCTCCAGTTTGACTTTCCAACTGCCTTACTATCAATCTCCCAACTTGGAGAGACAGGCCCTTTAACCTCCTGGTTTGCACAGGTTCCCAATTTGGCAGAGGATGGAAGGGACGAGGGAGAACCCATGAGAGAGTAGCTGTTAGGCATTTGGACGGGCACATGTCACTCTAATTTCCTGGCAGGAAGAAGAATTAACCAAAGTCTCAGCCACCCACCGGGAACCAGTAAAGGACATGATCCAAAATTTTGGACATGCGTTCAGCTCACAAAAAACGAGTTGAGAAATGGAGCTCAGGGGCACAGCAATTCACAAACTGGCAGAGTGATAAAGGACAACTATCGTCCAAAAATCTGTTGAGGGAAGTCAACGAGGCGGACTTGAAAGTGAGGCAAAATAGCAGGAAACAGATTTCAAGAGGTACGTTGGAATCGCCTGTAAAGCACAGGAAGAGGGGAACAACTTGGACAATGTTGCACTTGGCCAAAAAGGGCGTATGCGTTTTCTCCTGAATATATTCAGGAGAAAACGCATACGCCCTTTTTGGCCAAGCAAGCAAGCAGGCAATGCAAATCTGCACTACAAAGAAGTATCACTTCCCACCGGTCAAAAGGGACATCCACAAAATGTGTAAAAACCAGAAAGGCAAGACAGGCCCTGGAGAACAGGGAGCCTTGTTATGCTGATGGGCGGGATGTAAATTGCCAACTGCCTCACTGGAGGAGTGCATTGTGTTCCCTAAAACAAGTAAACAACAGAGCTACAGAGCCAAGGCCACATCCAGTCTAGGGAATATACCTTGGGAAAACTGAAAATCAATAAGAAAGAGCCACCTCCAAATTTAGGGCTGCACTGGCTACAAGAACCTCAACTTGGGTACACCTTAAATATCCCAGGAAATATAAAAATGGTTCAAAACATTGTGGTACTTACGTACGATGGAATATCCCTCAGCGATGAAATCAATATCATAAAACCAGTAGCAGCAAAGTGAGTGGATTCAGGTACGATGATTCTAAGTGAAATAAGTCACACAGAAAAAGGAACTTATCATAAGATATCACTTATGAAGATCCTGTAAACATGGCTACACGTGAACTGAGTTAGGAAAGAGAACAGAGTCTCACATTTAGAAAACACTCTTATGCCTGCATAAAGGGGAAGGAGAGGTGGGGTGATGCATAAAACCAGAGTTTGATATAAGCACAGGGACCGTTTCAAAAACCAACTTTGGAATTGACAAGACCGACACCTTCCTTAGTGAAAGAGACTCAAAACTCCATATTTCCCACCGAGGAATATATCTGACTAGTAAGAATCATAAAACCTATGTATTGATATATCTCCATAAGGGAATCAAGTGTGTCTAGAGTGGCATAAACATGGCAGCGAGAATCAGCTCAAACCCACTATAAAAAGGAATTTCAAAAGCAAAACCAAAAAACAGGGAAATTCTTTACAATTCCTTCAGGGTGTCTGAGGAAACCTGGAAAGACCCTATCTACAATGACAGCTGGATGTGGCATAAGGCTGGACACTTGGGACTGAGAGGATTGGTGAGATTGGGTGAGCAAATGCAGACCCTTTCAAGCAATAATGCATGGCCCACATTCCATGGGTCCCAACTCTCCAGGTTCAAGGGAATATTACTACAGCTATAACATGTACAGGAAACCTAGAGAATGGACACACTGTGAATACGAAAGGTTTCTAAAACTCAACGAATAGTCCCTCTCCTGGTGCTCCAGTTTGACTTTCCAACTGCCTTACTATCAATCTCCCAACTTGGAGAGACAGGCCCTTTAACCTCCTGGTTTGCACAGGTTCCCAATTTGGCAGAGGATGGAAGGGACGAGGGAGAACCCATGAGAGAGTAGCTGTTAGGCATTTGGACGGGCACATGTCACTCTAATTTCCCGGCAGGAAGAAGAATTAACCAAAGTCTCAGCCACCCACCGGGAACCAGTATAGGACATGATCCAAAATTTTGGACTTGCGTTCAGCTCACAAAAAAACGAGTTGAGTAATGGAGCTCAGGGGCACAGCAATTCACAAACTGGCAGAGTGATAAAGGACAACTATCGTCCAAAAATCTGTTGAGGGAAGTCAACGAGGCGGACTTGAAAGTGAGGCAAAATAGCAGGAAACAGATTTCAAGAGGTACCTTGGAATCGCCTGTAAAGCACATCAAGAGGGGAACAACTTGGACAATGGTGCACTTGGCCAAAAAGGGCGTATGCGTTTTCTCCTGAATATATTCAGGAGAAAACGCATACGCCCTTTTTGGCCAATCAAGCAAGCGGGCAATGCAAATCTGAACTACAAATAAGTATCACTTCCCACCGGTCAAAAGGGACATCCACAAAATGTGTAAAAACCAGAAAGGCAAGACAGGCCCTGGAGAACAGGGAGCCTTGTTATGCTGATGGGCGGGATGTCAATTGCCAACTGCCTCACTGGAGGAGTGCATTGTGTTCCGTAAAACAAGTAAACAACAGAGCTACAGAGCCAAGGCCACTTCCAGTCTAGGGAATATACCTTGGGAAAACTGAAAATCAATAAGAAAGAGCCACCTCCAAATTTAGGGCTGCACTGACTACAAGAACCTCAACTTGTGTACACCTTAAATATCCCAGGAAATATAAAAATGGTTCAAAACATTGTGGTACTTACGTATGATGGAATATCCCTCAGCGATGAAATCAATGCCATAAGACCAGTAGCAGCAAAGTGAGTGGATTCAGGTACAATGATTCTAATTGAAATAAGTCACACAGAATAAGAAACTTATCATAAGATATCACTTATGAAGATTCTGTAAACATGGCTACACGTGAACTGAGTTAGGAAAGAGAACAGAGTCTCACATTTAGAAAACACTCTTATGCCTGCATAAAGGGGAAGGAGAGGTGGGGTGATGCATAAAACCAGAGTTTGATATAAGCACAGGGACCGTTCCAAAAACCAACTTTGGAATAGACAAGACCTACACCTTCCTCAGTGAAAGAGACTCAAAACCCCATATTTCCCGCAGAGGAATATATCTGACTAGTAAGAATCTTAAAACCTATGTATTGATATGACTCCACAAGGGAATCAAGTGTGTCTAGAGTGGCATAAACATGGCAGCGAAAATCAGCTCAAACCCACTATAAAAAGGAATTTCAAAAGCAAAACCAAAAAACAGGGAAATTCTTTACAATTCCTTCAGGGTGTCTGAGGAAACCTGGAAAGACCCTATCTACAATGACAGCTGGATGTGGCATAAGGCTGGACACTTGGGACTGAGAGGATTGGTGAGATTGGGTGAGCAAATGCAGACCCTTTCAAGCAGTAATGCATGGCCCCCATTCCATGGGTCCCAACTCTCCATGTTCAAGGGAATATTACTACAGCTATAACATGTACAGGAAACCTAGAGAATGTACACACTGTGAATACGAAAGGTTTCTAAAACTCAACGAATAGTCCCTCTCCTGGTGCTCCAGTTTGACTATCCAACTGCCTTACTATCAATCTCCCAACTTGGAGAGACAGGCCCTTTAACCTCCTGGTTTGCACAGGTTCCCAATTTGGCAGAGGATGGAAGGGACGAGGGAGAACCCATGAGAGAGTAGCTGTTAGGCATTTGGACGGGCACATGTCACTCTAATTTCCCGGCAGGAAGAAGAATTAACCAAAGTCTCAGCCACCCACCGGGATCCAGTATAGGACATGATCCAAAATTTTGGACTTGCGTTCAGCTCACAAAAAACGAGTTGAGAAATGGAGCTCAGGGGCACAGCAATTCACAAACTGGCAGAGTGATAAAGGACAACTATCGTCCAAAAATCTGTTGAGGGAAGTCAACGAGGCGGACTTGAAAGCGAGGCAAAATAGCAGGAAACAGATTTCAAGAGGTACGTTGCAATCGCCTGTAAAGCACAGGAAGAGGGGCACAACTTGGACAATGGTGCACTTGGCCAAAAAGGGCGTATGGTTTTCTCCTGAATATATTCAGGAAAAAATGCATACGCCCTTTTTGGCCAAGCAAGTAAGCGGGCAATGCAAATCTGCACTACAAAGAAGTATCATTTCCCACCGGTCAAAAGGGACATCCACAAAATGTGTAAAAACCAGAAAGGCAAGACAGGCCCTGGAGAACTGGGAGCCTTGTTATGCTGATGGGCGGGATGTAAATTGCCAACTGCCTCACTGGAGGAGTGCATTGTGTTCCCTAAAACAAGTAAACAACAGAGCTACAGAGCCAAGGCCACTTCCAGTCTAGGGAATATACCTTGGGAAAACTGAAAATCAATAAGAAAGAGCCACCTCCAAATTTAGGGCTGCACTGACTACAAGAACCTCAACTTGGGTACACCTTAATTATCCCAGGAAATATAAAAATGGTTCAAAACATTGTGGTACTTACGTACGATGGAATATCCCTCAGCCATGAAATCAATGTCATAAGACCAGTAGCAGCAAAGTGAGTGGATTCAGGTACGATGATTCTAAGTGAAATAAGTCACACAGAAAAAGAAACTTATCATAAGATATCACTTATGAAGATCCTGTAAACATGGCTACACGTGAACTGAGTTAGGAAAGAGAACAGAGTCTCACATTTAGAAAACACTCTTATGCCTGCATAAAGGGGAAGGAGAGGTGGGGTGATGCATAAAACCAGAGTTTGATATAAGCACAGGGACCGTTTCAAAAACCAACTTTGGAATTGACAAGACCGACACCTTCCTCAGTGAAAGAGACTCAAAACCCCATATTTCCCGCAGAGGAATATACCTGAATAGTAAGAATCTTAAAACCTATGTATTGATATGTCTCCATAAGGGAATCAAGTGTGTCTAGAGTGGCATAAACATGGCAGCGAGAATCAGCTCAAACCCACTATAAAAAGGAATTTCAAAAGCAAAACCAAAAAACAGGGAAATTCTTTACAATTCCTTCAGGGTGTCTGAGAAAACCTGGAAAGACCCTATCTACAATGAAAGCTGGATGTGGCATAAGGCTGGACACTTGGGACTGAGAGGATTGGTGAGATTGGGTGAGCAAATGCAGACCCTTTCAAGCAATAATGCATGGCCCCCATTCCATGGGTCCCAACTCTCCAGGTTCAAGGGAATATTACCACAGCTATAACATGTACAGGAAACCTAGAGAATGGACACACTGTGAATACGAAAGGTTTCTAAAACTCAACGAATAGTCCCTCTCCTGGTGCTCCAGTTTGACTTTCCAACTGCCTTACTATCAATCTCCCAACTTGGAGAGACAGGCCCTTTAACCTTCTGGTTTGCACAGGTTCCCAATTTGGCAGAGGATGGAAGGGACGAGGGAGAACCCATGAGAGAGTAGCTGTTAGGCATTTGGACGGGCACATGTCACTCTAATTTCCCGGCAGGAAGAAGAATTAACCAAAGTCTCAGCCACCCACCGGGAACCAGTATAGGACATGATCCAAAATTTTGGACATGCGTTCAGCTCACAAAAAAACGAGTTGAGAAATGGAGCTCAGGGGCACAGCAATTCACAAACTGGCAGAGTGATAAAGCAGAGCTATCGTCCAAAAATCTGTTGAGGGAAGTCAACGAGGCGGACTTGAAAGTGAGGCAAAATAGCAGGAAACAGATTTCAAGAGGTACGTTGGAATCGCCTGTAAAGCACAGGAAGAGGGGAACAACTTGGACAATGGTGCACTTGGCCAAAAAGGGCGTATGCGTTTTCTCCTGAATATATTCAGGAGAAAATGCATACGCCCTTTTTGGCCAAGCAAGCAAGCAGGCAATGCAAATCTGCACTACAAAGAAGTATCACTTCCCACCGGTCAAAAGGGACATCCACAAAATGTGTAAAAACCAGAAAGGCAAGACAGGCCCTGGAGAACAGGGAGCCTTGTTATGCTGATGGGCGGGATGTAAATTGCCAACTGCCTCACTGGAGGAGTGCATTGTGTTCCCTAAAACAAGTAAACAACAGAGCTACAGAGCCAAGGCCACATCCAGTCTAGGGAATATACCTTGGGAAAACTGAAAATCAATAAGAAAGAGCCACCTCCAAATTTAGGGCTGCACTGGCTACAAGAACCTCAACTTGGGTACACCTTAAATATCCCAGGAAATATAAAAATGGTTCAAAACATTGTGGTACTTACGTACGATTGAATATCCCTCAGCGATGAAAGAAATATCATAAAACCAGTAGCAGCAAAGTGAGTGGATTCAGGTACGATGATTCTAAGTGAAATAAGTCACACAGAAAAAGGAACTTATCATAAGATATCACTTATGAAGATCCTGTAAACATGGCTACACGTGAACTGAGTTAGGAAAGAGAACAGAGTCTCACATTTAGAAAACACTCTTATGCCTGCATAAAGGGGAAGGAGAGGTGGGGTGATGCATAAAACCAGAGTTTGATATAAGCACAGGGACCGTTTCAAAAACCAACTTTGGAATTGACAAGACCGACACCTTCCTTAGTGAAAGAGACTCAAAACTCCATATTTCCCACAGAGGAATATATCTGACTAGTAAGAATCTTAAAACCTATGTATTGATATATCTCCATAAGGGAATCAAGTGTGTCTAGAGTGGCATAAACATGGCAGCGAGAATCAGCTCAAACCCACTATAAAAAGGAATTTCAAAAGCAAAACCAAAAAACAGGGAAATTCTTTACAATTCCTTCAGGGTGTCTGAGGAAACCTGGAAAGACCCTATCTACAATGACAGCTGGATGTGGCATAAGGCTGGACACTTGGGACTGAGAGGATTGGTGAGATTGGGTGAGCAAATGCAGACCCTTTCAAGCAATAATGCATGGCCCCTATTCCATGGGTCCCAACTCTCCAGGTTCAAGGGAATATTACTACAACTATAACATGTACAGGAAACCTAGAGAATGGACACACTGTGAATACGAAAGGTTTCTAAAACTCAACGAATAGTCCCTCTCCTGGTGCTCCAGTTTGACTTTCCAACTGCCTTACTATCAATCTCCCAACTTGGAGAGACAGGCCCTTTAACCTCCTGGTTTGCACAGGTTCCCAATTTGGCAGAGGATGGAAGGGACGAGGGAGAACCCATGAGAGAGTAGCTGTTAGGCATTTGGACGGGCACATGTCACTCTAATTTCCCGGCAGGAAGAAGAATTAACCAAAGTCTCAGCCACCCACCGGGAACCAGTATAGGACATGATCCAAAATTTTGGACTTGCGTTCAGCTCACAAAAAACGAGTTGAGTAATGGAGCTCAGGGGCACAGCAATTCACAAACTGGCAGAGTGATAAAGGACAACTATCGTCCAAAAATCTGTTGAGGGAAGTCAACGAGGCGGACTTGAAAGTGAGGCAAAATAGCAGGAAACAGATTTCAAGAGGTACCTTGGAATCGCCTGTAAAGCACATGAAGAGGGGAACAACTTGGACAATGGTGCACTTGGCCAAAAAGGGCGTATGCGTTTTCTCCTGAATATATTCAGGAGAAAATAATATATATATGCCAAGCAAGCAAGCGGGCAATGCAAATCTGCACTACAAAGAAGTATCACTTCCCACCGGTCAAAAGGGACATCCACAAAATGTGTAAAAACCAGAAAGGCAAGACAGGCCCTGGAGAACAGGGAGCCTTGTTATGCTGATGGGCGGGATGTAAATTGCCACCTGCCTCACTGGAGGAGTGCATTGTGTTCCCTAAAACAAGTAAACAACAGAGCTACAGAGCCAAGGCCACTTCCAGTCTAGGGAATATACCTTGGGAAAACTGAAAATCAATAAGAAAGGGCCACCTCCAAATTTAGGGCTGCACTGACTACAAGAACCTCAACTTGTGTACACCTTAATATCCCAGGAAATATAAAAATGGTTCAAAACATTGTGGTACTTACGTATGATGGAATATCCCTCAGCGATGAAATCAATGTCATAAGACCAGTAGCAGCAAAGTGAGTGGATTCAGGTACAATGATTCTAAGTGAAATAAGTCACACAGAAAAGGAAACTTATCATAAGATATCACTTATGAAGATCCTGTAAACATGGCTACACGTGAACTGAGTTAGGAAAGAGAACAGAGTCTCACATTTAGAAAACACGCTTATGCCTGCATAAAGGGGAAGGAGAGGTGGGGTGATGCATAAAACCAGAGTTTAATATAAGCACAGGGACCGTTTCAAAAACCAACTTTGGAATAGACAAGACCTACACATTCCTCAGTGAAAGAGACTCAAAACACCATATTTCCCGCAGAGGAATATATCTGACTAGTAAGAATCTTAAAACCTATGTATTGATATGACTCCACAAGGGAATCAAGTGTGTCTAGAGTGGCATAAACATGGCAGCGAAAATCAGCTCGAACCCACTATAAAAAGGAATTTCAAAAGCAAAACCAAAAAACAGGGAAATTCTTTACAATTCCTTCAGGGTGTCTGAGGAAACCTGGAAAGACCCTATCTACAATGACAGCTGGATGTGGCATAAGGCTGGACACTTGGGACTGAGAGGATTGGTGAGATTGGGTGAGCAAATGCAGACCCTTTCAAGCAATAATGCATGGCCCCCATTCCATGGGTCCCAACTCTCCAGGTTCAAGGGAATATTACTACAGCTATAACATGTACAGGAAACCTAGAGAATGTACACACTGTGAATACGAAAGGTTTCTAAAACTCAATGAATTGTCCCTCTCCTGGTGCTCCAGTTTGACTTTCCAACTGCCTTACTATCAATCGCCCAACTTGGAGAGACAGGCCCTTTAACCTCCTGGTTTGCACAGGTTCCCAATTTGGCAGAGGATGGAAGGGACGAGGGAGAACCCATGAGAGAGTAGCTGTTAGGCATTTGGACGGGCACATGTCACTCTAATTTCCTGGCAGGAAGAAGAATTAACCAAAGTCTCAGCCACCCACCGGGAACCAGTATAGGACATGATCCAAAATTTTGGACATGCGTTCAGCTCACAAAAAACGATTTGAGAAATGGAGCTCAGGGGCACAGCAATTCACAAACTGGCAGAGTGATAAAGGACAACTATCGTCCTAAAATCTGTTGAGGGAAGTCAACGAGGCGGACTTGAAAGTGAGGCAAAATAGCAGGAAACAGATTTCAAGAGGTACGTTGGAATCGCCTGTAAAGCACAGGAAGAGGGGAACAACTTGGACAATGGTGCACTTGGCCAAAAAGGGCGTATGCGTTTTCTCCTGAATATATTCAGGAGAAAACGCATACGCACTTTTTGGCCAAGCAAGCAAGTGGGCAATGCAAATCTGCACTACAAAGAAGTATCACTTCCCACCGGTCAAAAGGGACATCCACAAAATGTGTAAAAACCAGAAAGGCAAGACAGGCCCTGGAGAACAGGGAGCCTTTTTATGCTGATGGGCGGGATGTAAATTGCCAACTGCCTCACTGGAGGAGTGCATTGTGTTCCCTAAAACAAGTAAACAACAGAGCTACAGAGCCAAGGCCACATCCAGTCTAGGGAATATAGCTTGGGAAAACTGAAAATCAATAAGAAAGAGCCACCTCCAAATTTAGGGCTGCACTGGCTACAAGAACCTCAACTTGGGTACACCTTAAATATCCCAGGAAATATAAAAATGGTTCAAAACATTGTGGTACTTACGTACGATGGAATATCCCTCAGCGATGAAATCAATATCATAAAACCAGTAGCAGCAAAGTGAGTGGATTCAGGTACGATGATTCTAAGTGAAATAAGTCACACAGAAAAAGGAACTTATCATAAGATATCACTTATGAAGATCCTGTAAACATGGCTACACGTGAACTGAGTTAGGAAAGAGAACAGAGTCTCACATTTAGAAAACACTCTTATGCCTGCATAAAGTGGAAGGAGAGGTGGGGTGATGCATAAAACCAGAGTTTGATATAAGCACAGGGACCGTTTCAAAAACCAACTTTGGAATTGACAAGACCGACACCTTCCTTAGTGAAAGAGACTCAAAACTCCATATTTCCCACAGAGGAATATACCTGACTAGTAAGAATCTTAAAACCTATGTATTGATATATCTCCATAAGGGAATCAAGTGTGTCTAGAGTGGCATAAACATGGCAGCGAGAATCAGCTCAAACCCACTATAAAAAGGAATTTCAAAACCAAAACCAAAAAACAGGGAAATTCTTTACATTTCTTTCAGGGTGTCTGAGGAAACCTGGAAAGACCCTATCTACAATGACAGCTGGATGTGGCATAAGGCTGGACACTTGGGACTGAGAGGATTGGTGAGATTGGGTGAGCGAATGCAGACCCTTTCAAGCAATAATGCATGGCCCCCCTTCCATGGGTCCCAACTCTCCATGTTCAAGGGAATATTACTACAGCTATAACATGTACAGGAAACCTAGAGAATGGACACACTGTGAATACGAAAGGTTTCTAAAACTCAACGAATAGTCCCTCTCCTGGTGCTCCAGTTTGACTTTCCAACTGCCTTACTATCAATCTCCCAACTTGGAGAGACAGGCCCTTTAACCTCCTGGTTTGCACAGGTTCCCAATTTGGCAGAGGATGGAAGGGACGAGGGAGAACCCATGAGAGAGTAGCTGTTAGGCATTTGGACGGGCACATGTCACTCTAATTTCCCGGCAGGAAGAAGAATTAACCAAAGTCTCAGCCACCCACCGGGAACCAGTATAGGACATGATCCAAAATTTTGGACTTGCGTTCAGCTCAAAAAAAACGACTTGAGAAATGGAGCTCAGGGGCACAGCAATTCACAAACTGGCAGAGTGATAAAGGACAACTATCGTCCAAAAATCTGTTGAGGGAAGTCAACGAGGCGGACTTGAAAGTGAGGCAAAATAGCAGGAAACAGATTTCAAGAGGTACCTTGGAATCGCCTGTAAAGCACAGGAAGAGGGGAACAACTTGGACAATGGTGCACTTGGCCAAAAAGGGCGTATGCGTTTTCTCCTGAATATATTCAGGAGAAAACGCATACGCCCTTTTTGGCCAAGCAAGCAAGCGGGCAATGCAAATCTGCACTACAAAGAAGTATCACTTCCCACCGGTCAAAAGGGACATCCACAAAATGTGTAAAAACCAGAAAGGGAAGACAGGCCCTGGAGAACAGGGAGCCTTGTTATGCTGATGGGCGGGATGTAAATTGCCAACTGCCTCACTGGAGGAGTGCATTGTGTTCCCTAAAACAAGTAAACAACAGAGCTACAGAGCCAAGGCCACTTCCAGTCTAGGGAATATACCTTGGGAAAACTGAAAATCAATAAGAAAGAGCCACCTCCAAATTTAGGGCTGCACTGACTACAAGAACCTCAACTTGTGTACAACTTAAATATCCCAGGAAATATAAAAATGGTTCAAAACATTGTGGTACTTACGTATGATGGAATATCCCTCAGCGATGAAATCAATGTCATAAGACCAGTAGCAGCAAAGTGAGTGGATTCAGGTACAATGATTCTAAGTGAAATAAGTCACACAGAAAAAGAAACTTATCATAAGATATCACTTATGAAGATCCTGTAAACACGGCTACACGTGAACTGAGTTAGGAAAGAGAACAGAGTCTCACATTTAGAAAACACTCTTATGCCTGCATAAAGGGGATGGAGAGGTGGGGTGATGCATAAAACCAGAGTTTGATATAAGCACAGGGACCGTTCCAAAAACCAACTTTGGAATAGACAAGACCTACACCTTCCTCAGTGAAAGAGACTCAAAACCCCATATTTCCCACAGAGGAATATATCTGACTAGTAAGAATCTTAAAACCTATGTATTGATATGACTCCACAAGGGAATCAAGTGTGTCTAGAGTGGCATAAACATGGCAGCGAAAATCAGCTCAAACCCACTATAAAAAGGAATTTCAAAAGCAAAACCAAAAAACAGGGAAATTCTTTACAATTCCTTCAGGGTGTCTGAGGAAACCTGGAAAGACCCTATCTACAATGACAGCTGGATGTGGCATAAGGCTGGACACTTGGGACTGAGAGGATTGGTGAGATTGGGTGAGCAAATGCAGACCCTTTCAAGCAATAATGCATGGCCCCCATTCCATGGGTCCCAACTCCCCAGGTTCAAGGGAATATTACTACAGCTATAACATGTACAGGAAACCTAGAGAATGGACACACTGTGAATACGAAAGGTTTCTAAAACTCAATGAATAGTCCCTCTCCTGGTGCTCCAGTTTGACTTTCCAACTGCCTTACTATCAATCTCCCAACTTGGAGAGACAGGCCCTTTAACCTCCTGGTTTGCACAGGTTTCCAATTTGGCAGAGGATGGAAGGGACGAGGGAGAACCCATGAGAGAGTAGCTGTTAGGCATTTGGACGGGCACATGTCACTCTAATTTCCCGGCAGGAAGAAGAATTAACCAAAGTCTCAGCCACCCACCGGGAACCAGTAGAGGACATGATCCAAAATTTTGGACTTGCGTTCAGCTCACAAAAAACGAGTTGAGAAATGGAGCTCAGGGGCACAGCAATTCACAAACTGGCAGAGTGATAAAGGACAACTATCGTCCAAAAATCTGTTGAGGGAAGTCAACGAGGCGGACTTGAAAGCGAGGCAAAATAGCAGGAAACAGATTTCAAGAGGTACCTTGGAATCGCCTGTAAAGCACAGGAAGAGGGGCACAACTTGGACAATGGTGCACTTGGCCAAATAGGGCGTATGCGTTTTCTCCTGAATATATTCAGGAGAAAACGCGTACGCCCTTTTTGGCCAAGCAAGCAAGCGGGCAATGCAAATCTGCACTACAAAGAAGTATCACTTCCCACCGGTCAAAAGGGACATCCACAAAATGTGTAAAAACCAGAAAGGCAAGACAGGCCCTGGAGAAGTGGGAGCCTTGTTATGCTGATGGGCGGGATGTAAATTGCCAACTGCCTCACTGGAGGAGTGCATTGTGTTCCCTAAAACAAGAAAACAACAGAGCTACAGAGCCAAGGCCACTTCCATTCTAGGGAATATACCTTGGGAAAACTGAAAATCAATAAGAAAGAGCCACCTCCAAATTTAGGGCTGCACTGACTACAAGAACCTCAACTTGGGTACACCTTAAATATCCCAGGAAATATAAAAATGGTTCAAAACATTGTGGTACTTACGTACGATGGAATATCCCTCAGCCATGAAATCAATGTCATAAGACCAGTAGCAGCAAAGTGAGTGGATTCAGGTACGATGATTCTAAGTGAAATAAGTCACACAGAAAAAGAAACTTATCATAAGATATCACTTATGAAGATCCTGTAAACATGGCTACACGTGAACTGAGTTAGGAAAGAGAACAGAGTCTCACATTTAGAAAACACTCTTATGCCTGCATAAAGGGGAAGGAGAGGTGGGGTGATGCATAAAACCAGAGTTTGATATAAGCACAGGGACCGTTTCAAAAACCAACTTTGGAATTGACAAGACCGACACCTTCCTCAGTGAAAGAGACTCAAAACCCCATATTTCCCACAGAGGAATATATCTGACTAGTAAGAATCTTAAAACCTATGTATTGATATGTCTCCATAAGGGAATCAAGTGTGTCTAGAGTGGCATAAACATGGCAGCGAGAATCAGCTCAAACCCACTATAAAAAGGAATTTCAAAAGCAAAACCAAAAAACAGGGAAATTCTTTACAATTCCTTCAGGGTGTCTGAGGAAACCTGGAAAGACCCTATCTACAATGACAGCTGGATGTGGCATAAGGCTGGACACTTGGGACTGAGAGGATTGGTGAGATTGGGTGAGCAAATGCAGACCCTTTCAAGCAATAATGCATGGCCCCCATTCCATGGGTCCCAACTCTCCAGGTTCAAGGGAATATTACTACAGCTATAACATGTACAGGAAACCTAGAGAATGGACACACTGTGAATACGAAAGGTTTCTAAAACTCAACGAATAGTCCCTCTCCTGGTGCTCCAGTTTGACTTTCCAACTGCCTTACTATCAATCTCCCAACTTGGAGAGACAGGCCCTTTAACCTCCTGGTTTGCACAGGTTCCCAATTTGGCAGAGGATAGAAGGGACGAGGGAGAACCCATGAGAGAGTAGCTGTTAGGCATTTGGACGGGCACATGTCACTCTAATTTCCCGGCAGGAAGAAGAATTAACCAAAGTCTCAGCCACCCACCGGGAACCAGTATAGGACATGATCCAAAATTTTGGACTTGCGTTCAGCTCACAAAAAACGAGTTGAGAAATGGAGCTCAGGGGCACAGCAATTCACAAACTGGCAGAGTGATAAAGGACAACTATCGTCCAAAAATCTGTTGAGGGAAGTCAACGAGGCGGACTTGAAAGTGAGGCAAAATAGCAGGAAACAGATTTCAAGAGGTACGTTGGAATCGCCTGTAAAGCACAGGAAGAGGGGCACAACTTGGACAATGGTGCACTTGGCCAAAAAGGGCGTATGCATTTTCTCCTGAATATATTCAGGAGAAAACGCATACGCCCTTTTTGGCCAAGCAAGCAAGCGGGCAATGCAAATCTGCACTACAAAGAAGTATCACTTCCCACCGGTCAAAAGGGACATCCACAAAATGTGTAAAAACCAGAAAGGCAAGACAGGCCCTGGAGAACAGGGAGCCTTGTTATGCTGATGGGCGGGATGTAAATTGCCAACTGCCTCACTGGAGGAGTGCATTGTGTTCCCTAAAACAAGTAAACAACAGAGCTACAGAGCCAAGGCCACTTCCAGTCTAGGGAATATACCTTGGGAAAACTGAAAATCAATAAGAAAGAGCCACCTCCAAATTTAGGGCTGCACTGACTACAAGAACCTCCAGTTGGGTACACCTTAAATATCCCAGGAAATATAAAAATGGTTCAAAACATTGTGGTACTTACGTACGATGGAATATTCCTCAGCCATGAAATCAATGTCATAAGACCAGTAGCAGCAAAGTGAGTGGATTCAGGTACGATGATTCTAAGTGAAATAAGTCACACAGAAAAAGGAACTTATCATAAGATATCACTTATGAAGATCCTGTAAACATGGCTACACGTGAACTGAGTTAGGAAAGAGAACAGAGTCTCACATTTAGAAAACACTCTTATGCCTGCATAAAGGGGAATGAGAGGTGGGGTGATGCATAAAACCAGAGTTTGATATAAGCACAGGGACCGTTTCAAAAACCAACTTTGGAATTGACAAGACCGACACCTTCCTTAGTGAAAGAGACTCAAAACTCCATATTTCCCACAGAGGAATATATCTGACTAGTAATAATCTTAAAACCTATGTATTGATATGTCTCCATAAGGGAATCAAGTGTGTCTAGAGTGGCATAAACATGGCAGCGAGAATCAGCTCAAACCCACTATAAAAAGGAATTTCAAAAGCAAACTCAAAAAACAGGGAAATTCTTTACAATTCCTTCAGGGTGTCTGAGGAAACCTGGAAAGACCCTATCTACAATGACAGCTGGATGTGGCATAAGGCTGGACACTTGGGACTGAGAGGATTGGTGAGATTGGGTGAGCAAATGCAGACCCTTTCAAGCAATAATGCATGGCCCCCATTCCATGGGTCCCAACTCTCCAGGTTCAAGGGAATATTACTACAGTTATAACATGTACAGGAAACCTAGAGAATGGACACACTGTGAATACGAAAGTTTTCTAAAACTCAACGAATAGTCCCCCTCCTGGTGCTCCAGTTTGACTTTCCAACTGCCTTACTATCAATCTCCCAACTTGGAGAGACAGGCCCTTTAACCTCCTGGTTTGCACAGGTTCCCAATTTGGCAGAGGATGGAAGGGACGAGGGAGAACCCATGAGAGAGTAGCTGTTAGGCATTTGGACGGGCACATGTCACTCTAATTTCCCAGCAGGAAGAAGAATTAACCAAAGTCTCAGCCACCCACCGGGAACCAGTATAGGACATCATCCAAAATTTTGGACTTGCGTTCAGCTCACAAAAAACGAGTTGAGAAATGGAGCTCAGGGGCACAGCAATTCACAAACTGGCAGAGTGATAAAGGACAACTATCGTCCAAAAATCTGTTGAGGGAAGTCAACGAGGCGGACTTGAAAGCGAGGCAAAATAGCAGGAAACAGATTTCAAGAGGTACCTTGGAATCGCCTGTAAAGCACAGGAAGAGGGGAACAACTTGGACAATGGTGCACTTGGCCAAAAAGGGCGTATGCGTTTTCTCCTGAATATATTCAGGAGAAAACGCATACGCCCTTTTTGGCCAAGCAAGCAAGCGGGCAATGCAAATCTGCACTACAAAGAAGTATCACTTCCCACCGGTCAAAAGGGACATCCACAAAATGTGTAAAAACCAGAAAGGCAAGACAGGCCCTGGAGACGTGGGAGCCTTGTTAGGGTGATGGGCGGGATGTAAATTGCCAACTGCCTCACTGGAGGAGTGCATTGTGTTCCCTAAAACAAGTAAACAACAGAGCTACAGAGCCAAGGCCACTTCCAGTCTAGGGAATATACCTGGGGAAAACTGAAAATCAATAAGAAAGAGCCACCTCCAAATTTAGGGCTGCACTGACTACAAGAACCTAAACTTGGGTACACCTTAAATATCCCAGGAAATATAAAAATGGTTCAAAACATTGTGGTACTTACGTACGATGGAATATCCCTCAGCCATGAAATCAATGTCATAAGACCAGTAGCAGCAAAGTGAGTGGATTCAGGTACGATGATTCTAAGTGAAATAAGTCACACAGAAAAAGAAACTTATCATAAGATATCACTTATGAAGATCCTGTAAACATGGCTACACGTGAACTGAGTTAGGAAAGAGAACAGAGTCTCACATTTAGAAAACACTCTTATGCCTGCATAAAGGGGAAGGAGAGGTGGGGTGATGCATAAAACCAGAGTTTGATATAAGCACAGGGACCGTTTCAAAAACCAACTTTGGAATTGACAAGACCGACACCTTCCTCAGTGAAAGAGACTCAAAACCCCATATTTCCCACAGAGGAATATATCTGACTAGTAAGAATCTTAAAACCTATGTATTGATATGTCTCCATAAGGGAATCAAGTGTGTCTAGAGTGGCATAAACATGGCAGCGAGAATCAGCTCAAACCCACTATAAAAAGGAATTTCAAAAGCAAAACCAAAAAACAGGGAAATTCTTTACAATTCCTTCAGGGTGTCTGAGAAATCTTGGAAAGACCCTATCTACAATGACAGCTGGATGTGGCATAAGGCTGGACACTTGGGACTGAGAGGATTGGTGAGATTGGGTGAGCAAATGCAGACCCTTTCAAGCAATAATGCATGGCCCCCATTCCATGGGTCCCAACTCTCCAGGTTCAAGGGAATATTACTACAGCTATAACATGTACAGGAAACCTAGAGAATGGACACACTGTGAATACGAAAGGTTTCTAAAACTCAACGAATAGTCCCTCTCCTGGTGCTCCAGTTTGACTTTCCAACTGCCTTACTATCAATCTCCCAACTTGGAGAGACAGGCCCTTTAACCTCCTGGTTTGCACAGGTTCCCAATTTGGCAGAGGATAGAAGGGACGAGGGAGAACCCATGAGAGAGTAGCTGTTAGGCATTTGGACGGGCACATGTCACTCTAATTTCCCGGCAGGAAGAAGAATTAACCAAAGTCTCAGCCACCCACCGGGAACCAGTATAGGACATGATCCAAAATTTTGGACTTGCGTTCAGCTCACAAAAAACGAGTTGAGAAATGGAGCTCAGGGGCACAGCAATTCACAAACTGGCAGAGTGATAAAGGACAACTATCGTCCAAAAATCTGTTGAGGGAAGTCAACGAGGCGGACTTGAAAGTGAGGCAAAATAGCAGGAAACAGATTTCAAGAGGTACGTTGGAATCGCCTGTAAAGCACAGGAAGAGGGGCACAACTTGGACAATGGTGCACTTGGCCAAAAAGGGCGTATGCATTTTCTCCTGAATATATTCAGGAGAAAACGCATACGCCCTTTTTGGCCAAGCAAGCAAGCGGGCAATGCAAATCTGCACTACAAAGAAGTATCACTTCCCACCGGTCAAAAGGGACATCCACAAAATGTGTAAAAACCAGAAAGGCAAGACAGGCCCTGGAGAACAGGGAGCCTTGTTATGCTGATGGGCGGGATGTAAATTGCCAACTGCCTCACTGGAGGAGTGCATTGTGTTCCCTAAAACAAGTAAACAACAGAGCTACAGAGCCAAGGCCACTTCCAGTCTAGGGAATATACCTTGGGAAAACTGAAAATCAATAAGAAAGAGCCACCTCCAAATTTAGGGCTGCACTGACTACAAGAACCTCAACTTGGGTACACCTTAAATATCCCAGGAAATATAAAAATGGTTCAAAACATTGTGGTACTTACGTACGATGGAATATTCCTCAGCCATGAAATCAATGTCATAAGACCAGTAGCAGCAAAGTGAGTGGATTCAGGTACGATGATTCTAAGTGAAATAAGTCACACAGAAAAAGGAACTTATCATAAGATATCACTTATGAAGATCCTGTAAACATGGCTACACGTGAACTGAGTTAGGAAAGAGAACAGAGTCTCACATTTAGAAAACACTCTTATGCCTGCATAAAGGGGAAGGAGAGGTGGGGTGATGCATAAAACCAGAGTTTGATATAAGCACAGGGACCGTTTCAAAAACCAACTTTGGAATGGACAAGACCGACACCTTCCTCAGTGAAAGAGACTCAAAACCCCATATTTCCCACAGAGGAATATATCTGACTAGTAAGAATCTTAAAACCTATGTATTGATATGTCTCCATAAGGGAATCAAGTGTGTCTAGAGTGGCATAAACATGGCAGCGAGAATCAGCTCAAACCCACTATAAAAAGGAATTTCAAAAGCAAAACCAAAAAAAAGGGAAATTCTTTACAATTCCTTCAGGGTGTCTGAGGAAACCTGGAAAGACCCTATCTACAATGACAGCTGGATGTGGCATAAGGCTGGACACTTGGGACTGAGAGGATTGGTGAGATTGGGTGAGCAAATGCAGACCCTTTCAAGCAATAATGCATGGCCCCCATTCCATGGGTCCCAACTCTCCAGGTTCAAGGGAATATTACTACAGCTATAACATGTACAGGAAACCTAGAGAATGGACACACTGTGAATACGAAAGGTTTCTAAAACTCAACGAATAGTCCCTCTCCTGGTCCTCCAGTTTGACTTTCCAACTGCCTTACTATCAATCTCCCAACTTGGAGAGACAGGCCCTTTAACCTCCTGGTTTGCACAGGTTCCCAATTTGGCAGAGGATGGAAGGGACGAGGGAGAACCCATGAGAGAGTAGCTGTTAGGCATTTGGACGGGCACATGTCACTCTAATTTCCCGGCAGGAAGAAGAATTAACCAAAGTCTCAGCCACCCAACGGGAACCAGTATAGGACATGATCCAAAATTTTGGACTTGCGTTCAGCTCACAAAAAACGAGTTGAGAAATGGAGCTCAGGGGCACAGCAATTCACAAACAGGCAGAGTGATAAAGGACAACTATCGTCCAAAAATCTGTTGAGGGAAGTCAACGAGGCGGACTTGAAAGCGAGGCAAAATAGCAGGAAACAGATTTCAAGAGGTACCTTGGAATCGCCTGTAAAGCACAGGAAGAGGGGCACAACTTGGACAATGGTGCACTTGGCCAAAAAGGGCATATGCGTTTTCTCCTGAATATATTCAGGAGAAAATGCATACGCCCTTTTTGGCCAAGCAAGCAAGCGGGCAATGCAAATCTGCACTACAAAGAAGTTTCATTTCCCACCGGTCAAAAGGGACATCCACAAAATGTGTAAAAACCAGAAAGGCAAGACAGGCCCTGGAGAACTGGGAGCCTTGTTATGCTGATGGGCGGGATGTAAATTGCCAACTGCCTCACTGGAGGAGTGCATTGTGTTCCCTAAAACAAGTAAACAACAGAGCTACAGAGCCAAGGCCACTTCCAGTCTAGGGAATATACCTTGGGAAAACTGAAAATCAATAAGAAAGAGCCACCTCCAAATTTAGCGCTGCACTGACTACAAGAACCTCAACTTGGGTTCAACTTAAATATCCCAGGCAATATAAAAATGGTTCAAAACATTGTGGTACTTATGTACGATGGAATATCCCTCAGCCATGAAATCAATATCATAAGACCAGTAGCAGCAAAGTGAGTGGATTCAGGTACGATGATTCTAAGTGAAATAAGTCACACAGAAAAAGAAACTTATCATAAGATAACACTTATGAAGATCTTGTAAACATGGCTACACATGAACTGAGTTAGGAAAGAGAACAGAGTCTCACATTTAGAAAACACTCTTATGCCTGCATAAAGGGGAAGGAGAGGTGGGGTGATGCATAAAACCAGAGTTTGATATAAGCACAGGGACCGTTTCAAAAACCAACTTTGGAATTGACAAGACCGACACCTTCCTCAGTGAAAGAGACTCAAAACCCCATATTTCCCACAGAGGAATATATCTGACTAGTAAGAATCTTAAAACCTATGTATTGATATGTCTCCATAAGGGAATCAAAAGGAATTTCAAAAGCAAAACCAAAAAACAGGGAAATTCTTTACAATTCCTTCAGGGTGTCTGAGGAAACCTGGAAAGACCCTATCTACAATGACAGCTGGATGTGGCATAAGGCTGGACACTTGGGACTGAGAGGATTGGTGAGATTGGGTGAGCAAATGCAGACCCTTTCAAGCAATAATGCATGGCCCCCATTCCATGGGTCCCAACTCTCCAGGTTCAAGGGAATATTACTACAGCTATAACATGTACAGGAAACCTAGAGAATGGACACACTGTGAATACGAAAGGTTTCTAAAACTCAACGAATAGTCCCTCTCCTGGTGCTCCAGATTGACTTTCCAACTGCCTTACTATCAATCTCCCAACTTGGAGAGACAGGCCCTTTAACCTCCTGGTTTGCACAGGTTCCCAATTTGGCAGAGGATGGAAGGGACGAGGGAGAACCCATGAGAGATTAGCTGTTAGGCATTTGGACGGGCACATGTCACTCTAATTTCCCGGCAGGAAGAAGAATTAACCAAAGTCTCAGCCACCCACCGGGAACCAGTATAGGACATGATCCAAAATTTTGGACTTGCGTTCAGCTCACAAAAAACGAGTTGAGAAATGGAGCTCAGGGGCACAGCAATTCACAAACTGGCAGAGTGATAAAGGACAACTATCGTCCAAAAATCTGTTGAGGGAAGTCAACGAGGCGGACTTGAAAGCGAGGCAAAATAGCAGGAAACAGATTTCAAGAGGTACCTTGGAATCGCCTGTAAAGCACAGGAAGAGGGGCACAACTTGGACAATGGTGCACTTGGCCAAAAAGGGCGTATGCGTTTTCTCCTGAATATATTCAGGAGAAAAAGCATACGCCCTTTTTGGCCAAGCAAGCAAGCGGGCAATGCAAATCTGCACTACCAAGAAGTATCACTTCCACCGGTCAAAAGGGACATCCACAAAATGTGTAAAAACCAGAAAGGCAAGACAGGCCCTGGAGAACAGGGAGCCTTGTTATGCTGATGGGCGGGATGTAAACTGCCAACTGCCTCACTGGAGGAGTGCATTGTGTTCCCTAAAACAAGTAAACAACAGAGCTACAGAGCCAAGGCCACTTCCAGTCTAGGGAATATACCTTGGGAAAACTGAAAATCAATAAGAAAGAGCCACCTCCAAATTTAGGGCTGCACTGACTACAAGAACCTCAACTTGGGTACACCTTAAATATCCCAGGAAATATAAAAATGGTTCAAAATATTGTGGTACTTACGTACGATGGAATATCCCTCAGCCATGAAATCAATGTCATAAGACCAGTAGCAGCAAAGTGAGTGGATTCAGGTACGATGATTCTAAGTGAAATAAGTCACACAGAAAAAGAAACTTATCATAAGATATCACTTATGAAGATCCTGTAAACATGGCTACACGTGAACTGAGTTAGGAAAGAGAACAGAGTCTCACATTTAGAAAACACTCTTATGCCTGCATAAAGGGGAAGGAGAGGTGGGGTGATGCATAAAACCAGAGTTTGATATAAGCACAGGGACCGTTTCAAAAACCAACTTTGGAATTGACAAGACCGACACCTTCCTCAGTGAAGGAGACTCAAAACCCCATATTTCCAACAGAGGAATATATCTGACTAGTAAGAATCTTAAAACCTATGTATTGATATGTCTCCATAAGGGAATCAAGTGTGTCTGGAGTGGCATAAACATGGCAGCGAGAATCAGCTCAAACCCACTATAAAAAGGAATTTCAAAAGCAAAACCAAAAAACAGGGAAATTCTTTACAATTCCTTCAGGGTGTCTGAGGAAACCTGGAAAGACCCTATCTACAATGACAGCTGGATGTGGCATAAGGCTGGACACTTGGGACTGAGAGGATTGGTGAGATTGGGTGAGCAAATGCAGACCCTTTCAAGCAATAATGCATGGCCCCCATTCCATGGTTCCCAACTCTCCAGGTTCAAGGGAATATTACTATAGCTATAACATGTACAGGAAACCTAGAGAATGGACACACTGTGAATACGAAAGGTTTCTAAAACTCAACGAATAGTCCCTCTCCTGGTGCTCCAGTTTGACTTTCCAACTGCCTTACTATCAATCTCCCAACTTGGAGAGACAGGCCCTTTAACCTCCTGGTTTGCACAGGTTCCCAATTTGGCAGAGGATGGAAGGGACGAGGGAGAACCCATGAGAGAGTAGCTGTTAGGCATTTGGACGGGCACATGTCACTCTAATTTCCCGGCAGGAAGAAGAATTAACCAAAGTCTCAGCCACCCACCGGGAACCAGTATAGGACATGATCCAAAATTTTGGACTTGCGTTCAGCTCACAAAAAACGAGTTGAGAAATGGAGCTCAGGGGCACAGCAATTCACAAACTGGCAGAGTGATAAAGGACAACTATCGTCCAAAAATCTGTTGAGGGAAGTCAACGAGGCGGACTTGAAAGCGACGCAAAATAGCAGGAAACAGATTTCAAGAGGTACGTTGGAATCGCCTGTAAAGCACAGGAAGAGGGGCACAACTTGGACAATGGTGCACTTGGCCAAAGAGGGCGTATGCGTTTTCTCCTGAATATATTCAGGAAAAAATGCATACGCCCTTTTTGGCCAAGCAAGCAAGCGGGCAATGCAAATCTGCACTACAAAGAAGTATCACTTCCACCGGTCAAAAGGGACATCCACACAATGTGTAAAAACCAGAAAGGCAAGACAGGCCCTGGAGAACAGGGAGCCTTGTTATGCTGATGGGCGGGATGTAAATTGCCAACTGCCTCACTGGAGGAGAGCATTGTGTTCCCTAAAACAAGTAAACAACAGAGCTACAGAGCCAAGGCCACTTCCAGTCTAGGGAATATACCTGGCGAAAACTGAAAATCAATAAGAAAGAGCCACCTCCAAATTTAGGGCTGCACTGGCTACAAGAACCTCAACTTGGGTACACCTTAAATATCCCAGGAAATATAAAAATGGTTCAAAACATTGTGGTACTTACGTACGATGGAATATCCCTCAGCCATGAAATCAATGTCATAAGACCAGTAGCAGCAAAGTGAGTGGATTCAGGTACGATGATTCTAAGTGAAATAAGTCACACAGAAAAAGGAACTTATCATAAGATATCACTTATGAAGATCCTGTAAACATGGCTACACGTGAACTGAGTTAGGAAAGAGAACAGAGTCTCACATTTAGAAAACACTCTTATGCCTGCATAAAGGGGATGGAGAGGTGGGGTGATGCATAAAACCAGAGTTTGATATAAGCACAGGGACCGTTCCAAAAACCAACTTTGGAATAGACAAGACCTACACCTTCCTCAGTGAAAGAGACTCAAAACCCCATATTTCCCACAGAGGAATATATCTGACTAGTAAGAATCTTAAAACCTATGTATTGATATGTCTCCATAAGGGAATCAAGTGTGTCTAGAGTGGCATAAACATGGCATCGAGAATCAGCTCAAACCCACTATAAAAAGGAATTTCAAAAGCAAAACCAAAAAACAGGGAAATTCTTTACAATTCCTTCAGGGTGTCTGAGGAAACCTGGAAAGACCCTATCTACAATGACAGCTGGATGTGGCATAAGGCTGGACACTTGGGACTGAGAGGATTGGTGAGATTGGGTGAGCAAATGCAGACCCTTTCAAGCAATAATGCATGGCCCCCATTCCATGGGGCCCAACTCTCCAGGTTCAAGGGAATATTACTACAGCTATAACATGTACAGGAAACCTAGAGAATGGACACACTGTGAATACGAAAGGTTTCTAAAACTCAACGAATAGTCCCTCTCCTGGTGCTCCAGTTTGACTTTCCAACTGCCTTACTATCAATCCCCCAACTTGGAGAGACAGGCCCTTTAACCTCCTGGTTTGAACAGGTTCCCAATTTGGCAGAGGATGGAAGGGACGAGGGAGAACCCATGAGAGAGTAGCTGTTAGGCATTTGGACGGGCACATGTCACTCTAATTTCCCGGCAGGAAGAAGAATTAACCAAAGTCTCAGCCACCCACCGGGAACCAGTATAGGACATGATCCAAAATTTTGGACTTGCGTTCAGCTCACAAAAAACGAGTTGAGAAATGGAGCTCAGGGGCACAGCAATTCACAAACTGGCAGAGTGATAAAGGACAACTATCGTCCAAAAATCTGTTGAGGGAAGTCAACGAGGCGGACTTGAAAGCGAGGCATAATAGCAGGAAACAGATTTCAAGAGGTACCTTGGAATCGCCTGTAAAGCACAGGAAGAGGGGCACAACTTGGACAATGGTGCACTTGGCCAAAAAGGGCGTATGCGTTTTCTCCTGAATATATTCAGGAGAAAAAGCATACGCCCTTTTTGGCCAAGCAAGCAGGCGGGCAATGCAAATCTGCACTACAAAGAAGTATCACTTCCACCGGTCAAAAGGGACATCCACAAAATGTGTAAAAACCAGAAAGGCAAGACAGGCCCTGGAGAACAGGGAGCCTTGTTATGCTGATGGGCGGGATGTAAACTGCCAACTGCCTCACTGGAGGAGTGCATTGTGTTCCCTAAAACAAGTAAACAACAGAGCTACAGAGCCAAGGCCACTTCCAGTCTAGGGAATATACCTTGGGAAAAATGAAAATCAATAAGAAAGAGCCACCTCCAAATTTAGGGCTGCACTGACTACAAGAACCTCAACTTGGGTACACCTTAAATATCCCAGGAAATATAAAAATGGTTCAAAACATTGTGGTACTTACGTACGATGGAATATCCCTCAGCCATGAAATCAATGTCATAAGACCAGTAGCAGCAAAGTGAGTGGATTCAGGTACGATGATTCTAAGTGAAATAAGTCACACAGAAAAAGAAACTTATCATAAGATATCACTTATGAAGATCCTGTAAACATGGCTACACGTGAACTGAGTTAGGAAAGAGAACAGAGTCTCTCATTTAGAAAACACTCTTATGCCTGCATAAAGGGGAAGGAGAGGTGGGGTGATGCATAAAACCAGAGTTTGATATAAGCACAGGGACCGTTTCAAAAACCAACTTTGGAATTGACAAGACCGACACCTTCCTTAGTGAAAGAGACTCAAAACCCCATATTTCCCACAGAGGAATATATCTGACTAGTAAGAATCTTAAAACCTATGTATTGATATGTCTCCATAAGGGAATCAAGTGTGTCTAGAGTGGCATAAACATGGCATCGAGAATCAGCTCAAACCCACTATAAAAAGGAATTTCAAAAGCAAAACCAAAAAACAGGGAAATTCTTTACAATTCCTTCAGGGTGTCTGAGGAAACCTGGAAAGACCCTATCTACAATGACAGCTGGATGTGGCATAAGGCTGGACACTTGGGACTGAGAGGATTGGTGAGATTGGGTGAGCAAATGCAGACCCTTTCAAGCAATAATGCATGGCCCCCATTCCATTGGTCCCAACTCTCCAGGTTGAAGGGAATATTACTACAGCTATAACATGTACAGGAAACCTAGAGAATGGACACACTGTGATTACGAAAGGTTTCTAAAACTCAACGAATAGTCCCTCTCCTGGTGCTCCAGTTTGACTTTCCAACTGCCTTACTATCAATCTCCCAACTTGGAGAGACAGGCCCTTTAACCTCCTGGTTTGCACAGGTTCCCAATTTGGCAGAGGATGGAAGGGACGAGGGAGAACCCATGAGAGAGTAGGTGTTAGGCATTTGGACGGGCACATGTCACTCTAATTTCCCGGCAGGAAGAAGAATGAACCAAAGTCTCAGCCACCCACCGGGAACCAGTATAGGACATGATCCAAAATTTTGGACTTGCGTTCAGCTCACAAAAAACGAGTTGAGAAATGGAGCTCAGGGGCACAGCAATTCACAAACTGGCAGAGTGGTAAAGGACAACTATCGTCCAAAAATCTGTTGAGGGAAGTCAACGAGGCGGACTTGAAAGTGAGGCAAAATAGCAGGAAACAGATTTCAAGAGGTACGTTGGAATCGCCTGTAAATCACAGGAAGAGGGGCACAACTTGGACAATGGTGCACTTGGCCAAAAAGGGCGTATGCGTTTTCTCCTGAATATATTCAGGAGAAAACGCATACGCCCTTTTTGGCCAAGCAAGCAAGCAGGCAATGCAAATCTGCACTACAAAGAAGTATCACTTCCCACCGGTCAAAAGGGACATCCACAAAATGTGTAAAAACCAGAAAGGCAAGACAGGCCCTGGAGAACAGGGAGCCTTGTCATGCTGATGGGCGGGATGTAAATTGCCAACTGCCTCACTGGAGGAGTGCATTGTGTTCCCTAAAACAAGTAAACAACAGAGCTACAGAGCCAAGGCCACTTCCAGTCTAGGGAATATACCTGGCGAAAACTGAAAATCAATAAGAAAGAGCCACCTCCAAATTTAGGGCTGCACTGGCTACAAGAACCTAAACTTGGGTACACCTTAAATATCCCAGGAAATATAAAAATGGTTCAAAACATTGTGGTACTTACGTACGATGGAATATCCCTCAGCCATGAAATCAATGTCATAAGACCAGTAGCAGCAAAGTGAGTGGATTCAGGTACGATGATTCTAAGTGAAATAAGTCACACAGAAAAAGGAACTTATCATAAGATATCACTTATGAAGATCCTGTAAACATGGCTACACGTGAACTGAGTTAGGAAAGAGAACAGAGTCTCACATTTAGAAAACACTCTTATGCCTGCATAAAGGGGATGGAGAGGTGGGGTGATGCATAAAACCAGAGTTTGATATAAGCACAGGGACCGTTCCAAAAACCAACTTTGGAATTGACAAGACCGACAACTTCCTCAGTGAAAGAGACTCAAAACCCCATATTTCCCACAGAGGAATATATCTGACTAGTAAGAATCTTAAAACCTATGTATTGATATGTCTCCATAAGGGAATCAAGTGTGTCTAGAGTGGCATAAACATGGCATCGAGAATCAGCTCAAACCCACTATAAAAAGGAATTTCAAAAGCAAACCAAAAAACAGGGAAATTCTTTACAATTCCTTCAGGGTGTCTGAGGAAACCTGGAAAGACCCTATCTACAATGACAGCTGGATGTGGTATAAGGCTGGACACTTGGGACTGAGAGGATTGGTGAGATTGGGTGAGCAAATGCAGACCCTTTCAAGCAATAATGCATGGCCCCCATTCCATGGGTCCTAACTCTCCAGGTTCAAGGGAATATTACTACAGCTATAACATGTACAGGAAACCTAGAGAATGGACACACTGTGAATACGAAAGGTTTCTAAAACTCAACGAATAGTCCCTCTCCTGGTGCTCCAGTTTGACTTTCCAACTGCCTTACTATCAATCTCCCAACTTGGAGAGACAGGCCCTTTAACCTCCTGGTTTGCACAGGTTCCCAATTTGGCAGAGGATGGAAGGGACGAGGGAGAACCCATGAGAGAGTAGCTGTTAGGCATTTGGACGGGCACATGTCACTCTAATTTCCCGGCAGGAAGAAGAATTAACCAAAGTCTCAGCCAACAACCGGGAACCAGTATAGGACATGATCCAAAATTTTGGACTTGCGTTCAGCTCACAAAAAAAACGAGTTGATAAATGGAGCTCAGGGGCACAGCAATTCACAAACTGGCAGAGTGATAAAGGACAACTATCGTCCAAAAATCTGTTGAGGGAAGTCAATGAGGTGGACTTGAACGTGAGGCAAAATAGCAGGAAAGAGATTTCAAGAGGTACGTTGGAATCGCCTGTAAAGCACAGGAAGAGGGGCACAACTTGGACAATGGTGCACTTGGCCAAAAAGGGCGTATGCGTTTTCTCCTGAATATATTCAGGAGAAAACGCATACGCCCTTTTTGGCCAAGCAAGCAAGCGGGCAATGCAAATCTGCACTACAAAGAAGTATCACTTCCCACCGGTCACAAGGGACATCCAAAAAATTTGTAAAAACCAGAAAGGCAAGACAGGCCCTGGAGAACAGGGAGCCTTGTTATGCTGATGGGTGGGATGCAAATTGCCAACTGCCTCACTGGAAGAGTGCATTGTGTTCCCTAAAAGAAGTAAACAACAGAGCTACAGAGCCAAGGCCACTTCCAGTCTAGGGAATATACCTTGGGAAAACTGAAAATCAATAAGAAAGAGCCACCTCCAAATTTAGGGCTGCACTGACTACAAGAACCTCAACTTGGGTACACCTTAAATATCCCAGGAAATACAAAAATTGTTCAAAATATTGTGGTACTTACGTACGATGGAATATCCCTCAGCCATTAAATCAATGTCATAAGACCAGTAGCAGCAAAGTCAGTGGATTCAGGTACGATGATTCTAAGTGAAATAAGTCACACAGAAAAAGGAACTTATCATAAGATATCTCTTAGGAAGATTCTGTAAAAATGGCTACACGTGAACTGAGTTAGGAAAGAGAACAGAGTCTCACATTTAGAAAACACTCTTATGCCTGCTTAAAGGGGAAGGAGAGGTGGAGTGATGCATAAAACCAGAGTTTGATATAAGCACAGGGACCGTTCCAAAAACCAACTTTGGAATAGACAAGACCTACACCTTCCTCAGTGAAAGAGACTCAAAACCCCATATTTCCCACAGAGGAATATATCTGACTAGTAAGAATCTTAAAACCTATGTACTGATATGTCTGCATAAGGGAATCAAGTGTGTCTAGAGTGGCATAAACATGGCAGCGAGAATCAGCTCACACCCACTATAAAAAGGAATTTCAAAAGCAAAACCAAAAAACAGGGAAATTCTTTACAATTCCTTCAGGGTGTCTGAGGAAACCTGGAAAGACCCTGTCTACAATGACAGCTGTATGTGGCATAAGGCTGGACACTTGGGACTGAGAGGATTGGTGAGATTGGGTGAGCAAATGCAGACCCTTTCAAGCAATAATGCATGGCCCCCATTCCATGGGTCCCCACTCTCCAGGTTCAAGGGAATATTACTACAGCTATAACATGTACAGGAAACCTAGAGAATGGACACACTGTGAATACGAAAGGTTTCTAAAACTCAACGAATAGTCCCTCTCCTGGTGCTCCAGTTTGACTTTCCAACTGCCTTACTATCAATCTCCCAACTTGGAGAGACAGGCCCTTTAACCTCCTGGTTTGCACAGGTTCCCAATTTGGCAGAGGATGGAAGGGACGAGGGAGAACCCATGAGAGAGTAGCTGTTAGGCATTTGGACGGGCACATGTCACTCTAATTTCCCGGCAGGAAGAAGAATTAACCAAAGTCTCAGCCACCCACCGGGAACCAGTATAGGACATGATCCAAAATTTTGGACTTGCGTTCAGCTCACAAAAAAAACGAGTTGAGAAATGGAGCTCAGGGGCACAGCAATTCACAAACTGGCAGAGTGATAAAGGACAACTATCGTCCAAAAATCTGTTGAGGGAAGTCAATGAGGCGGACTTGAAAGTGAGGCAAAATAGCAGGAAACAGATTTCAAGAGGTACGTTGGAATCGCCTGGAAAGCACAGGAAGAGGGGCACAACTTGGACAATGGTGCACTTGGCCAAAAAGGGCGTATGCGTTTTCTCCTGAATATATTCAGGAGAAAACGCATACGCCCTTTGTGGCCAAGCAAGCAAGCGGGCAATGCAAATCTGCACTACAAAGAAGTATCACTTCCCACAGGTCAAAAGGGACATCCAAAAAATGAGTAAAAACCAGAAAGGCAAGACAGGCCCTGGAGAACAGGGAGCCTTGTTATGCAGATGGGTGGGATGCAAATTGCCAACTGCCTCACTGGAAGAGTGCATTGTGTTCCCTAAAAGAAGTAAACAACAGAGCTACAAAGCCAAGGCCACTTCAAGTCTAGGGAATATACCTTGCGAAAACTGAAAATCAATAAGAAAGAGCCACCTCCAAATTTAGGGCTGCACTGACTACAAGAACCTCAACTTGGGTACACCTTAAATATCCCAGGAAATATAAAAATGGTTCAAAACATTGTGGTACTTACGTACGATGGAATATCCCTCAGTCATGAAATCAATGTCATAAGACCAGTAGCAGCAAAGTGAGTGGATTCAGGTACGATGATTCTAAGTGAAATAAGTCACACAGAAAAAGAAACTTATCATAAGATATCACTTATGAAGATCCTGTAAACATGGCTACATGTGAACTGAGTTAGGAAAGAGAACAGAGTCTCACATTTAGAAACCACTCTTATGCCTGCATAAAGGGGAAGGAGAGGTGGGGTGATGCATAAAACCAGAGTTTGATATAAGCACAGGGACCGTTTCAAAAACCAACTTTGGAATTGACAAGACCGACACCTTCCTCAGTGAAAGAGACTCAAAACCCCATATTTCCCACAGAGGAATATATCTGACTAGTAAGAATCTTAAAACCTATGTATTGATATGTCTCCATAAGGGAATCAAGTGTGTCTAGAGTGGCATAAACATGGCAGCGAGTATCAGCTCAAACCCACTCTAAAAAGGAATTTCAAAAGCAAAACCAAAAAACAGGGAAATTCTTTACAATTCCTTCAGGGTGTCTGAGGAAACCAGGAATGACCCTATCTACAATGACAGCTGGATGTGGCATAAGGCTGCACACTTGGGACTGAGAGGATTGGTGAGATTGGGTGAGCAAATGAAGACCCTTTCAAGCAATAATGCATGGCCCCCATTCCATGGGTCCCAACTCTCCAGGTTCAAGGGAATATTACTACAGCTATAACATGTACAGGAAACCTAGAGAATGGACACACTGTGAATACGAAAGGTTTCTAAAACTCAACGAATAGTCCCTCTCCTGGTGCTCCAGTTTGACTTTCCAACTGCCTTACTATCAATCTCCCAACTTGGAGAGACAGGCCCTTTAACCTCCTGGTTTGCACAGGTTCCCAATTTGGCAGAGGATGGAAGGGACGAGGGAGAACCCATGAGAGAGTAGCTGTTAGGCATTTGGACGGGCACATGTCACTCTAATTTCCCGGCAGGAAGAAGAATTAACCAAAGTCTCAGCCACCCACCGGGAACAAGTATAGGACATGATCCAAAATTTTGGACTTGCGTTCAGCTCACAAAAAACGAGTTGATAAATGGAGCTCAGGGGCACAGCAATTCACAAACTGGCAGAGTGATAAAGGACAACTATCGTCCAAAAATCTGTTGAGGGAAGTCAATGAGGTGGACTTGAACGTGAGGCAAAATAGCAGGAAAGAGATTTCAAGAGGTACGTTGGAATCGCCTGTAAAGCACAGGAAGAGGGGCACAACTTGGACAATGGTGCACTTGGCCAAAAAGGGCGTATGCGTTTTCTCCTGAATATATTCAGGAGAAAACGCATACGCCCTTTTTGGCCAAGCAAGCAAGCGGGCAATGCAAATCTGCACTACAAAGAAGTATCACTTCCCACCGGTCACAAGGGACATCCAAAAAATTTGTAAAAACCAGAAAGGCAAGACAGGCCCTGGAGAACAGGGAGCCTTGTTATGCTGATGGGTGGGATGCAAATTGCCAACTGCCTCACTGGAAGAGTGCATTGTGTTCCCTAAAAGAAGTAAACAACAGAGCTACAGAGCCAAGGCCACTTCCAGTCTAGGGAATATACCTTGGGAAAACTGAAAATCAATAAGAAAGAGCCACCTCCAAATTTAGGGCTGCACTGACTACAAGAACCTCAACTTGGGTACACCTTAAATATCCCAGGAAATACAAAAATTGTTCAAAATATTGTGGTACTTACGTACGATGGAATATCCCTCAGCCATTAAATCAATGTCATAAGACCAGTAGCAGCAAAGTCAGTGGATTCAGGTACGATGATTCTAAGTGAAATAAGTCACACAGAAAAAGGAACTTATCATAAGATATCTCTTAGGAAGATTCTGTAAAAATGGCTACACGTGAACTGAGTTAGGAAAGAGAACAGAGTCTCACATTTAGAAAACACTCTTATGCCTGCTTAAAGGGGAAGGAGAGGTGGAGTGATGCATAAAACCAGAGTTTGATATAAGCACAGGGACCGTTCCAAAAACCAACTTTGGAATAGACAAGACCTACACCTTCCTCAGTGAAAGAGACTCAAAACCCCATATTTCCCACAGAGGAATATATCTGACTAGTAAGAATCTTAAAACCTATGTACTGATATGTCTGCATAAGGGAATCAAGTGTGTCTAGAGTGGCATAAACATGGCAGCGAGAATCAGCTCACACCCACTATAAAAAGGAATTTCAAAAGCAAAACCAAAAAACAGGGAAATTCTTTACAATTCCTTCAGGGTGTCTGAGGAAACCTGGAAAGACCCTGTCTACAATGACAGCTGTATGTGGCATAAGGCTGGACACTTGGGACTGAGAGGATTGGTGAGATTGGGTGAGCAAATGCAGACCCTTTCAAGCAATAATGCATGGCCCCCATTCCATGGGTCCCCACTCTCCAGGTTCAAGGGAATATTACTACAGCTATAACATGTACAGGAAACCTAGAGAATGGACACACTGTGAATACGAAAGGTTTCTAAAACTCAACGAATAGTCCCTCTCCTGGTGCTCCAGTTTGACTTTCCAACTGCCTTACTATCAATCTCCCAACTTGGAGAGACAGGCCCTTTAACCTCCTGGTTTGCACAGGTTCCCAATTTGGCAGAGGATGGAAGGGACGAGGGAGAACCCATGAGAGAGTAGCTGTTAGGCATTTGGACGGGCACATGTCACTCTAATTTCCCGGCAGGAAGAAGAATTAACCAAAGTCTCAGCCACCCACCGGGAACCAGTATAGGACATGATCCAAAATTTTGGACTTGCGTTCAGCTCACAAAAAAAACGAGTTGAGAAATGGAGCTCAGGGGCACAGCAATTCACAAACTGGCAGAGTGATAAAGGACAACTATCGTCCAAAAATCTGTTGAGGGAAGTCAATGAGGCGGACTTGAAAGTGAGGCAAAATAGCAGGAAACAGATTTCAAGAGGTACGTTGGAATCGCCTGGAAAGCACAGGAAGAGGGGCACAACTTGGACAATGGTGCACTTGGCCAAAAAGGGCGTATGCGTTTTCTCCTGAATATATTCAGGAGAAAACGCATACGCCCTTTGTGGCCAAGCAAGCAAGCGGGCAATGCAAATCTGCACTACAAAGAAGTATCACTTCCCACAGGTCAAAAGGGACATCCAAAAAATGAGTAAAAACCAGAAAGGCAAGACAGGCCCTGGAGAACAGGGAGCCTTGTTATGCAGATGGGTGGGATGCAAATTGCCAACTGCCTCACTGGAAGAGTGCATTGTGTTCCCTAAAAGAAGTAAACAACAGAGCTACAAAGCCAAGGCCACTTCAAGTCTAGGGAATATACCTTGCGAAAACTGAAAATCAATAAGAAAGAGCCACCTCCAAATTTAGGGCTGCACTGACTACAAGAACCTCAACTTGGGTACACCTTAAATATCCCAGGAAATATAAAAATGGTTCAAAACATTGTGGTACTTACGTACGATGGAATATCCCTCAGTCATGAAATCAATGTCATAAGACCAGTAGCAGCAAAGTGAGTGGATTCAGGTACGATGATTCTAAGTGAAATAAGTCACACAGAAAAAGAAACTTATCATAAGATATCACTTATGAAGATCCTGTAAACATGGCTACACGTGAACTGAGTTAGGAAAGAGAACAGAGTCTCACATTTAGAAACCACTCTTATGCCTGCATAAAGGGGAAGGAGAGGTGGGGTGATGCATAAAACCAGAGTTTGATATAAGCACAGGGACCGTTTCAAAAACCAACTTTGGAATTGACAAGACCGACACCTTCCTCAGTGAAAGAGACTCAAAACCCCATATTTCCCACAGAGGAATATATCTGACTAGTAAGAATCTTAAAACCTATGTATTGATATGTCTCCATAAGGGAATCAAGTGTGTCTAGAGTGGCATAAACATGGCAGCGAGTATCAGCTCAAACCCACTCTAAAAAGGAATTTCAAAAGCAAAACCAAAAAACAGGGAAATTCTTTACAATTCCTTCAGGGTGTCTGAGGAAACCAGGAATGACCCTATCTACAATGACAGCTGGATGTGGCATAAGGCTGCACACTTGGGACTGAGAGGATTGGTGAGATTGGGTGAGCAAATGAAGACCCTTTCAAGCAATAATGCATGGCCCCCATTCCATGGGTCCCAACTCTCCAGGTTCAAGGGAATATTACTACAGCTATAACATGTACAGGAAACCTAGAGAATGGACACACTGTGAATACGAAAGGTTTCTAAAACTCAACGAATAGTCCCTCTCCTGGTGCTCCAGTTTGACTTTCCAACTGCCTTACTATCAATCTCCCAACTTGGAGAGACAGGCCCTTTAACCTCCTGGTTTGCACAGGTTCCCAATTTGGCAGAGGATGGAAGGGACGAGGGAGAACCCATGAGAGAGTAGCTGTTAGGCATTTGGACGGGCACATGTCACTCTAATTTCCCGGCAGGAAGAAGAATTAACCAAAGTCTCAGCCACCCACCGGGAACAAGTATAGGACATGATCCAAAATTTTGGACTTGCGTTCAGCTCACAAAAAACGAGTTGAGAAATGGAGCTCAGGGGCACAGCAATTCACAAACTGGCAGAGTGATAAAGGACAACTATCGTCCAAAAATCTGTTGAGGGAAGTCAACGAGGCGGACTTGAAAGCGAGGCAAAATAGCAGGAAACAGATTTCAAGAGGTACCTTGGAATCGCCTGTAAAGCACAGGAAGAAGGGCACAACTTGGACAATGGTGCACTTGGCCAAAAAGGGCGTATGCGTTTTCTCCTGAATATATTCAGGAGAAAACGCATACGCCCTTTTTGGCCAAGCAAGCAAGCGGGCAATGCAAATCTGCACTACAAAGAAGTATCACTTACCACCGGTCAAAAGGGACATCCACAAAATGTGTAAAAACCAGAAAGGCAAGACAGGCCCTGGAGAACTGGGAGCCTTGTTATGCTGATGGGCGGGATGTAAATTGCCAACTGCCTCACTGGAGGAGTGCATTGTGTTCCCTAAAACAAGTGAACAACAGAGCTAGAGAGCCAAGGCCACTTCCAGTCTAGGGAATATACCTTGGGAAAACTGAAAATCAATAAGAAAGAGCCACCTCCAAATTTAGGGCTGCACTGACTACAAGAACCTCAACTTGGGTACACCTTAAATATCCCAGGAAATACAAAAATGGTTCAAAATATTGTGGTACTTACGTACGATGGAATATCCCTCAGCCATTAAATCAATGTCATAAGACCAGTAGCAGCAAAGTCAGTGGATTCAGGTACGATGATTCTAAGTGAAATAAGTCACACAGAAAAAGGAACTTATCATAAGATATCACTTAGGAAGATTCTGTAAAAATGGCTACACGTGAACTGAGTTAGGAAAGAGAACAGAGTCTCACATTTAGAAAACACTCTTATGCCTGCTTAAAGGGGAAGGAGAGGTGGGGTGATGCATAAAACCAGAGTTTGATATAAGCACAGGGACCGTTCCAAAAACCAACTTTGGAATAGACAAGACCTACACCTTCCTCAGTGAAAGAGACTCAAAACCCCATATTTCCCACAGAGGAATATATCTGACTAGTAAGAATCTTAAAACCTATGTACTGATATGTCTGCATAAGGGAATCAAGTGTGTCTAGAGTGGCATAAACATGGCAGCGAGAATCAGCTCACACCCACTATTAAAAGGAATTTCAAAAGCAAAACCAAAAAACAGGGAAATTCTTTACAATTCCTTCAGGGTGTCTGAGGAAACCTGGAAAGACCCTGTCTACAATGACAGCTGTATGTGGCATAAGGCTGGACACTTGGGACTGAGAGGATTGGTGAGATTGGGTGAGCAAATGCAGACCCTTTCAAGCAATAATGCATGGACCCCATTCCATGGGTCCCCACTCTCCAGGTTCAAGGGAATATTACTACAGCTATAACATGTACAGGAAACGTAGAGAATGGACACACTGTGAATACGAAAGGTTTCTAAAACTCAACGAATAGTCCCTCTCCTGGTGCTCCAGTTTGACTTTCCAACTGCCTTACTATCAATCTCCCAACTTGGAGAGACAGGCCCTTTAACCTCCTGGTTTGCACAGGTTCCCAATTTGGCAGAGGATGGAAGGGACGAGGGAGAACCCATGAGAGAGTAGCTGTTAGGCATTTGGACGGGCACATGTCACTCTAATTTCCCGGCAGGAAGAAGAATTAACCAAAGTCTCAGCCACCCACCGGGAACCAGTATAGGACATGATCCAAAATTTTGGACTTGCGTTCAGCTCACAAAAAAAACGAGTTGAGAAATGGAGCTCAGGGGCACAGCAATTCACAAACTGGCAGAGTGATAAAGGACAACTATCGTCCAAAAATCTGTTGAGGGAAGTCAATGAGGCGGACTTGAAAGTGAGGCAAAATAGCAGGAAACAGATTTCAAGAGGTACGTTGGAATCGCCTGTAAAGCACAGGAAGAGGGGCACAACTTGGACAATGGTGCACTTGGCCAAAAAGGGCGTATGCGTTTTCTCCTGAATATATTCAGGAGAAAACGCATACGCCCTTTTTGGCCAAGCAAGCAAGCAGGCAATGCAAATCTGCACTACAAAGAAGTATCACTTCCCACCGGTCAAAAGGGACATCCACAAAATGTGTAAAAACCAGAAAGGCAAGACAGGCCCTGGAGAACAGGGAGCCTTGTCATGCTGATGGGCGGGATGTAAATTGCCAACTGCCTCACTGGAGGAGTGCATTGTGTTCCCTAAAACAAGTAAACAACAGAGCTACAGAGCCAAGGCCACTTCCAGTCTAGGGAATATACCTGGCGAAAACTGAAAATCAATAAGAAAGAGCCACCTCCAAATTTAGGGCTGCACTGGCTACAAGAACCTAAACTTGGGTACACCTTAAATATCCCAGGAAATATAAAAATGGTTCAAAACATTGTGGTACTTACGTACGATGGAATATCCCTCAGCCATGAAATCAATGTCATAAGACCAGTAGCAGCAAAGTGAGTGGATTCAGGTACGATGATTCTAAGTGAAATAAGTCACACAGAAAAAGGAACTTATCATAAGATATCACTTATGAAGATCCTGTAAACATGGCTACACGTGAACTGAGTTAGGAAAGAGAACAGAGTCTCACATTTAGAAAACACTCTTATGCCTGCATAAAGGGGATGGAGAGGTGGGGTGATGCATAAAACCAGAGTTTGATATAAGCAGAGGGACCGTTCCAAAAACCAACTTTGGAATTGACAAGACCGACAACTTCCTCAGGGAAAGAGACTCAAAACCCCATATTTCCCACAGAGGAATATATCTGACTAGTAAGAATCTTAAAACCTATGTATTGATATGTCTCCATAAGGGAATCAAGTGTGTCTAGAGTGGCATAAACATGGCATCGAGAATCAGCTCAAACCCACTATAAAAAGGAATTTCAAAAGCAAACCAAAAAACAGGGAAATTCTTTACAATTCCTTCAGGGTGTCTGAGGAAACCTGGAAAGACCCTATCTACAATGACAGCTGGATGTGGCATAAGGCTGGACACTTGGGACTGAGAGGATTGGTGAGATTGGGTGAGCAAATGCAGACCCTTTCAAGCAATAATGCATGGCCCCCATTCCATGGGTCCTAACTCTCCAGGTTCAAGGGAATATTACTATAGCTATAACATGTACAGGAAACCTAGAGAATGGACACACTGTGAATACGAAAGGTTTCTAAAACTCAACGAATAGTCCCTCTCCTGGTGCTCCAGTTTGACTTTCCAACTGCCTTACTATCAATCTCCCAACTTGGAGAGACAGGCCCTTTAACCTCCTGGTTTGCACAGGTTCCCAATTTGGCAGAGGATGGAAGGGACGAGGGAGAACCCATGAGAGAGTAGCTGTTAGGCATTTGGACGGGCACATGTCACTCTAATTTCCCGGCAGGAAGAAGAATTAACCAAAGTCTCAGCCACCCACCGGGAACCAGTATAGGACATGATCCAAAATTTTGGACTTGCGTTCAGCTCACAAAAAACGAGTTGAGAAATGGAGCTCAGGGGCACAGCAATTCACAAACTGGCAGAGTGATAAAGGACAACTATCGTCCAAAAATCTGTTGAGGGAAGTCAACGAGGCGGACTTGAAAGCGAGGCAAAATAGCAGGAAACAGATTTCAAGAGGTACCTTGGAATCGCCTGTAAAGCACAGGAAGAAGGGCACAACTTGGACAATGGTGCACTTGGCCAAAAAGGGCGTATGCGTTTTCTCCTGAATATATTCAGGAGAAAACGCATACGCCCTTTTTGGCCAAGCAAGCAAGCGGGCAATGCAAATCTGCACTACAAAGAAGTATCACTTACCACCGGTCAAAAGGGACATCCACAAAATGTGTAAAAACCAGAAAGGCAAGACAGGCCCTGGAGAACTGGGAGCCTTGTTATGCTGATGGGCGGGATGTAAATTGCCAACTGCCTCACTGGAGGAGTGCATTGTGTTCCCTAAAACAAGTAAACAACAGAGCTACAGAGCCAAGGCCACTTCCAGTCTAGGGAATATACCTAGGGAAAACTGAAAATCAATAAGAAAGAGCCACCTCCAAATTTAGGGCTGCAATGACTACAAGAACCTCAACTTGGGTACACCTTAAATATCCCAGGAAATATAAAAATGGTTCAAAACATTGTGGTACTTACGTACGATGGAATATCCCTCAGCAATGAAATCAATGTCATAAGACCAGTACCAGCAATTGAGTGGATTCAGGTACGATGATTCTAAGTGAAATAAGTCACACAGAAAAAGAAACTTATCATAAGATATCACTTAGGAAGATCCTGTAAACATGGCTACACGTGAACTGAGTTAGGAAAGAGAACAGAGTCTCACATTTAGAAAACACTCTTATGCCTGCTTAAAGGGGAAGGAGAGGTGGGGTGATGCATAAAACCAGAGTTTGATATAAGCACAGGGACCGTTCCAAAAACCAACTTTGGAATAGACAAGACCTACACCTTCCTCAGTGAAAGAGACTCAAAACCCCATATTTCCCACAGAGGAATATATCTGACTAGTAAGAATCTTAAAACCTATGTACTGATATGTCTGCATAAGGGAATCAAGTGTGTCTAGAGTGGCATAAACATGGCAGCGAGAATCAGCTCACACCCACTATAAAAAGGAATTTCAAAAGCAAAACCAAAAAACAGGGAAATTCTTTACAATTCCTTCAGGGTGTCTGAGGAAACCTGGAAAGACCCTGTCTACAATGACAACTGTATGTGGCATAAGGCTGGACACTTGGGACTGAGAGGATTGGTGAGATTGGGTGAGCAAATGCAGACCCTTTCAAGCAATAATGCATGGCCCCCATTCCATGGGTCCCAACTCTCCAGGTTCAAGGGAATATTACTACAGCTATAACATGTACAGGAAACCTAGAGAATGGACACACTGTGAATACGAAAGGTTTCTAAAACTCAACGAATAGTCCCTCTCCTGGTGCTCCAGTTTGACTTTCCAACTGCCTTACTATCAATCTCCCAACTTGGAGAGACAGGCCCTTTAACCTCCTGGTTTGCACAGGTTCCCAATTTGGCAGAGGATGGAAGGGACGAGGGAGAACCCATGAGAGAGTAGCTGTTAGGCATTTGGACGGGCACATGTCACTCTAATTTCCCGGCAGGAAGAAGAATTAACCAAAGTATCAGCCACCCACCGAGAACCAGAATAGGACATGATCCAAAATTTTGGACTTGAGTTCAGCTCAAAAAAAACGAGTTGAGAAATGGAGCTCAGGGGCACAGCAATTCACAAACTGGCAGAGTGATAAAGGACAACTATCGTCCAAAAATCTGTTGAGGGAAGTCAACGAGGTGGACGTGAAAGCGAGGGAAAATAGCAGGAAACAGATTTCAAGAGGTACCTTGGAATCGCCTGTAAAGCACAGGAAAAGGGGCACAACTTGGACAATGGTGCACTTGGCCAAAAAGGGCGTATGCGTTTTCTCCTGAATATATTCAGGAGAAAACGCATACGCCCTTTTTGGCCAAGCAAGCAAGCGGGCAATGCAAATCTGCATTACAAAGAAGTATCACTTCCCACCGGTCAAATGGGACATCCACAAAATGTGTAAAAACCAGAAAGGCAAGACAGGCCCTGGAGAACTGGGAGCCTTGTTATGCTGATGGGCGGGATGTAAATTGCCAACTGCCTCACTGGAGGAGTGCATTGTGTTCCCTAAAACAAGTAAACAACAGAGCTACAGAGCCAAGGCCACTTCCAGTCTAGGGAATATACCTTGAGAAAACTGAAAATCAATAAGAAAGAGCCACCTCCAAATTTAGGGCTGCACTGACTACAAGAACCTCAACTTGGGTACACCTTAAATATCCCAGGAAATATAAAAATGGTTCAAAACATTGTGGTACTTACGTACGATGGAATATCCCTCAGCAATGAAATCAATGTCATAAGACCAGTACCAGCAATTGAGTGGATTCAGGTACGATGATTCTAAGTGAAATAAGTCACACAGAAAAAGAAACTTATCATAAGATATCACTTAGGAAGATCCTGTAAACATGGCTACACGTGAACTGAGTTAGGAAAGAGAACAGAGTCTCACATTTAGAAAACACTCTTATGCCTGCTTAAAGGGGAAGGAGAGGTGGGGTGATGCATAAAACCAGAGTTTGATATAAGCACAGGGACCGTTCCAAAAACCAACTTTGGAATAGACAAGACCTACACCTTCCTCAGTGAAAGAGACTCAAAACCCCATATTTCCCACAGAGGAATATATCTGACTAGTAAGAATCTTAAAACCTATGTACTGATATGTCTGCATAAGGGAATCAAGTGTGTCTAGAGTGGCATAAACATGGCAGCGAGAATCAGCTCACACCCACTATAAAAAGGAATTTCAAAAGCAAAACCAAAAAACAGGGAAATTCTTTACAATTCCTTCAGGGTGTCTGAGGAAACCTGGAAAGACCCTGTCTACAATGACAACTGTATGTGGCATAAGGCTGGACACTTGGGACTGAGAGGATTGGTGAGATTGGGTGAGCAAATGCAGACCCTTTCAAGCAATAATGCATGGCCCCCATTCCATGGGTCACAACTCTCCAGGTTCAAGGGAATATTACTACAGCTATAACATGTACAGGAAACCTAGAGAATGGACACACTGTGAATACGAAAGGTTTCTAAAACTCAACGAATAGTCCCTCTCCTGGTGCTCCAGTTTGACTTTCCAACTGCCTTACTATCAATCTCCCAACTTGGAGAGACAGGCCCTTTAACCTCCTGGTTTGCACAGGTTCCCAATTTGGCAGAGGATGGAAGGGACGAGGGAGAAGCCATGAGAGAGTAGCTGTTAGGCATTTGGACGGGCACATGTCACTCTAATTTCCCGGCAGGAAGAAGAATTAACCAAAGTATCAGCCACCCACCGAGAACCAGAATAGGACATGATCCAAAATTTTGGACTTGAGTTCAGCTCAAAAAAAACGAGTTGAGAAATGGAGCTCAGGGGCACAGCAATTCACAAACTGGCAGAGTGATAAAGGACAACTATCGTCCAAAAATCTGTTGAGGGAAGTCAACGAGGTGACGTGAAAGCGCGGGAAAATAGCAGGAAACAGATTTCAAGAGGTACCTTGGAATCGCCTGTAAAGCACAGGAAAAGGGGCACAACTTGGACAATGGTGCACTTGGCCAAAAAGGGCGTATGCGTTTTCTCCTGAATATATTCAGGAGAAAACGCATACGCGCTTTTTGGCCAAGCAAGCAAGCGGGCAATGCAAATCTGCATTACAAAGAAGTATCACTTCCCACCGGTCAAATGGGACATCCACAAAATGTGTAAAAACCAGAAAGGCAAGACAGGCCCTGGAGAACTGGGAGCCTTGTTATGCTGATGGGCGGGATGTAAATTGCCAACTGCCTCACTGGAGGAGTGCATTGTGTTCCCTAAAACAAGTAAACAACAGAGCTACAGAGCCAAGGCCACTTCCAGTCTAGGGAATATACCTTGAGAAAACTGAAAATCAATAAGAAAGAGCCACCTCCAAATTTAGGGCTGCACTGACTACAAGAACCTCATCTTGGGTACACCTTAAATATCCCAGGAAATATAAAAATGGTTCAAAACATTGTGTTACTTACGTACGATGGAATATCCCTCAGCCATGAAATCAATGTCATAAGACCAGTAGCAGCAAAGTGAGTGGATTCAGGTACGATGATTCTAAGTGAAATAAGTCACACAGAAAAAGAAACTTATCATAAGATATCACTTATGAAGATCCTGTAAACATGGCTACACGTGAACTGAGTTAGGAAAGAGAACAGAGTCTCACATTTAGAAAACACTCTTATGCCTGCATAAAGGGGAAGGAGAGGTGGGGTGATGCATAAAATCAGAGTTTGATATAAGCACAGGGACCGTTTCAAAAACCAACTTTGGAATTGACAAGACCGACACCTTCCTCAGTGAAAGAGACTCAAAACCCCATATTTCGCACAGAGGAATATATCTGACTAGTAAGAATCTTAAAACATATGTATTGATATGTCTCCATAAGGGAATCAATTGTGTCTAGAGTGGCATAAACATGGCATCGAGAATCAGCTCAAACCCACTATAAAAAGGAATTTCAAAAGCAAAACCAAAAAACAGGGAAATTCTTTACAATTCCTTCAGGGTGTCTGAGGAAACCTGGAAAGACCCTATCTACAATGACAGCTGGATGTGGCATAAGGCTGGACACTTGGGACTGAGAGGATTGGTGAGATTGGGTGAGCAAATGCAGACCCTTTCAAGCAATAATGCATGGCCCCCATTCCATGGGTCCCAACTCTCCAGGTTCAAGGGAATATTACTACAGCTACAACATGTACAGGAAACCTAGAGAATGGACACACTGTGAATACGAAAGGTTTCTAAAACTCAACGAATAGTCCCTCTCCTGGTGCTCCAGTTTGACTTTCCAACTGCCTTACTATCAATCTCCCAACTTGGAGAGACAGGCCCTTTAACCTCCTGGTTTGCACAGGTTCCCAATTTGGCAGAGGATGGAAGGGACGAGGGAGAACCCATGAGAGAGTAGCTGTTAGGCATTTGGACGGGCACATGTCACTCTAATTTCCCGGCAGGAAGAAGAATTAACCAAAGTCTCAGCCACCCACCGGGAACCAGTATAGGACATGATCCAAAATTTTGGACTTGCGTTCAGCTCACAAAAAACGAGTTGAGAAATGGAGCTCAGGGGCACAGCAATTCACAAACTGGCAGAGTGATAAAGGACAACTATCGTCCAAAAATCTGTTGAGGGAAGTCAACGAGGCGGACTTGAAAGCGAGGCAAAATAGCAGGAAACAGATTTCAAGAGGTACCTTGGAATCGCCTGTAAAGCACAGGAAGAAGGGCACAACTTGGACAATGGTGCACTTGGCCAAAAAGGGCGTATGCGTTTTCTCCTGAATATATTCAGGAGAAAAAGCATACGCCCTTTTTGGCCAAGCAAGCAAGCGGGCAATGCAAATCTGCACTACAAAGAAGTATCACTTCCCACCGGTCAAAAGGGACATCCACAAAATGTGTAAAAACCAGAAAGGCAAGACAGGCCCTGGAGAACTGGGAGCCTTGTTATGCTGATGGGCGGGATGTAAATTGCCAACTGCCTCACTGGAGGAGTGCATTGTGTTCCCTAAAACAAGTAAACAACAGAGCTACAGAGCCAAGGCCACTTCCAGTCTAGGGAATATACCTTGAGAAAACTGAAAATCAATAAGAAAGAGCCACCTCCAAATTTAGGGCTGCACTGACTACAAGAACCTCAACTTGGGTACACCTTAAATATCCCAGGAAATATAAAAATGGTTCAAAACATTGTGGTACTTACGTACGATGGAATATCCCTCAGCAATGAAATCAATGTCATAAGACCAGTACCAGCAATTGAGTGGATTCAGGTACGATGATTCTAAGTGAAATAAGTCACACAGAAAAAGAAACTTATCATAAGATATCACTTAGGAAGATCCTGTAAACATGGCTACACGTGAACTGAGTTAGGAAAGAGAACAGAGTCTCACATTTAGAAAACACTCTTATGCCTGCTTAAAGGGGAAGGAGAGGTGGGGTGATGCATAAAACCAGAGTTTGATATAAGCACAGGGACCGTTCCAAAAACCAACTTTGGAATAGACAAGACCTACACCTTCCTCAGTGAAAGAGACTCAAAACCCCATATTTCCCACAGAGGAATATATCTGACTAGTAAGAATCTTAAAACCTATGTACTGATATGTCTGCATAAGGGAATCAAGTGTGTCTAGAGTGGCATAAACATGGCAGCGAGAATCAGCTCAAACCCAATATAAAAAGGAATTTCAAAAGCAAAACCAAAAAACAGGGAAATTCTTTACAATTCCTTCAGGGTGTCTGAGGAAACCTGGAAAGACCCTATCTACAATGACAACTGTATGTGGCATAAGGCTGGACACTTGGGACTGAGAGGATTGGTGAGATTGGGTGAGCAAATGCAGACCCTTTCAAGCAATAATGCATGGCCCCCATTCCATGGGTCCCAACTCTCCAGGTTCAAGGGAATATTACTACAGCTATAACATGTACAGGAAACCTAGAGAATGGACACACTGTGAATACGAAAGGTTTCTAAAACTCAACGAATAGTCCCTCTCCTGGTGCTCCAGTTTGACTTTCCAACTGCCTTACTATCAATCTCCCAACTTGGAGAGACAGGCCCTTTAACCTCCTGGTTTGCACAGGTTCCCAATTTGGCAGAGGATGGAAGGGACGAGGGAGAACCCATGAGAGAGTAGCTGTTAGGCATTTGGACGGGAACATGTCACTCTAATTTCCCGGCAGGAAGAAGAATTAACCAAAGTATCAGCCACCCACCGAGAACCAGAATAGGACATGATCCAAAATTTTGGACTTGAGTTCAGCTCAAAAAAAACGAGTTGAGAAATGGAGCTCAGGGGCACAGCAATTCACAAACTGGCAGAGTGATAAAGGACAACTATCATCCAAAAATCTGTTGAGGGAAGTCAACGAGGTGGACGTGAAAGCGAGGGAAAATAGCAGGAAACAGATTTCAAGAGGTACCTTGGAATCGCCTGTAAAGCACAGGAAAAGGGGCACAACTTGGACAATGGTGCACTTGGCCAAAAAGGGCGTATGCGTTTTCTCCTGAATATATTCAGGAGAAAACGCATACGCCCTTTTTGGCCAAGCAAGCAAGCGGCAATGCAAATCTGCATTACAAAGAAGTATCACTTCCCACCGGTCAAATGGGACATCCACAAAATGTGTAAAAACCAGAAAGGCAAGACAGGCCCTGGAGAACTGGGAGCCTTGTTATGCTGATGGGCGGGATGTAAATTGCCAACTGCCTCACTGGAGGAGTGCATTGTGTTCCCTAAAACAAGTAAACAACAGAGCTACAGAGCCAAGGCCACTTCCAGTCTAGGGAATATACCTTGAGAAAACTGAAAATCAATAAGAAAGAGCCACCTCCAAATTTAGGGCTGCACTGACTACAAGAACCTCAACTTGGGTACACCTTAAATATCCCAGGAAATATAAAAATGGTTCAAAACATTGTGGTACTTACGTACGATGGAATATCCCTCAGCAATGAAATCAATGTCATAAGACCAGTACCAGCAATTGAGTGGATTCAGGTACGATGATTCTAAGGGAAATAAGTCACACAGAAAAAGAAACTTATCATAAGATATCACTTAGGAAGATCCTGTAAACATGGCTACACGTGAACTGAGTTAGGAAAGAGAACAGAGTCTCACATTTAGAAAACACTCTTATGCCTGCTTAAAGGGGAAGGAGAGGTGGGGTGATGCATAAAACCAGAGTTTGATATAAGCACAGGGACCGTTCCAAAAACCAACTTTGGAATAGACAAGACCTACACCTTCCTCAGTGAAAGAGACTCAAAACCCCATATTTCCCACAGAGGAATATATCTGACTAGTAAGAATCTTAAAACCTATGTACTGATATGTCTGCATAAGGGAATCAAGTGTGTCTAGAGTGGCATAAACATGGCAGCGAGAATCAGCTCACACCCACTATAAAAAGGAATTTCAAAAGCAAAACCAAAAAACAGGGAAATTCTTTACAATTCCTTCAGGGTGTCTGAGGAAACCTGGAAAGACCCTGTCTACAATGACAACTGTATGTGGCATAAGGCTGGACACTTGGGACTGAGAGGATTGGTGAGATTGGGTGAGCAAATGCAGACCCTTTCAAGCAATAATGCATGGCCCCCATTCCATGGGTCCCAACTCTCCAGGTTCAAGGGAATATTACTACAGCTATAACATGTACAGGAAACCTAGAGAATGGACACACTGTGAATACGAAAGGTTTCTAAAACTCAACGAATAGTCCCTCTCCTGGTGCTCCAGTTTGACTTTCCAACTGCCTTACTATCAATCTCCCAACTTGGAGAGACAGGCCCTTTAACCTCCTGGTTTGCACAGGTTCCCAATTTGGCAGAGGATGGAAGGGACGAGGGAGAACCCATGAGAGAGTAGCTGTTAGGCATTTGGACGGGCACATGTCACTCTAATTTCCCGGCAGGAAGAAGAATTAACCAAAGTCTCAGCCACCCACCGGGAACCAGTATAGGACATGATCCAAAATTTTGGACTTGCGTTCAGCTCACAAAAAACGAGTTGAGAAATGGAGCTCAGGGTCACAGCAATTCACAAAATGGCATAGTGATAAAGGACAACTATCGTCCAAAATTCTGTTGACGGAAGTCAACGAGGCGGACTTGAAAGTGAGGCAAAATAGCAGGAAACAGATTTCAAGAGGTACCTTGGAATCGCCTGTAAAGCACAGGAAGAGGGGCACAACTTGGACAATGGTGCACTTGGCCAAAAAGGGCGTATGCGTTTTCTCCTGAATATATTCAGGAGAAAACGCATACGCCCTTTTTGGCCAAGCAAGCAAGCGGGCAATGCAAATCTGCACTACAAAGAAGTATCACTTCCCACCGGTCAAAAGGGACATCCACAAAATGTGTAAAAACCAGAAAGGCAAGACAGGCCCTGGAGAACTAGGAGCCTTGTTATGCTGATGGGCGGGATGTAAATTGCCAACTGCCTCACTGGAGGAGTGCATTGTGTTCCCTAAAACAAGTAAACAACAGAGCTACAGAGCCAAGGCCACTTCCAGTCTAGGGAATATACCTAGGGAAAACTGAAAATCAATAAGAAAGAGCCACCTCCAAATTTAGGGCTGCACTGACTACAAGAACCTCAACTTGGGTACACCTTAAATATCCCAGGAAATATAAAAATGGTTCAAAACATTGTGGTACTTACGTACGATGGAATATCCCTCAGCAATGAAATCAATGTCATAAGACCAGTAGCAGCAAAGTGAGTGGATTCAGGTACGATGATTCTAAGTGAAATAAGTCACACAGAAAAAGGAACTTATCATAAGATATCACTTATGAAGATCCTGTAAACATGGCTACACGTGAACTGAGTTAGGAAAGAGAACAGAGTCTCACATTTAGAAAACACTCTTATGCCTGCATAAAGGGGATGGAGAGGTGGGGTGATGCATAAAACCAGAGTTTGATATAAGCACAGGGACCGTTCCAAAAACCAACTTTGGAATAGACAAGACCTACACCTTCCTCAGTGAAAGAGACTCAAAACCCCATATTTCCCGCAGAGGAATATATCTGACTAGTAAGAATCTTAAAACCTATGTATAGATATGACTCCATAAGGGAAACAAGTGTGTCTAGAGTGGCATAAACATGGCAGCGAGAATCAGCTCAAACCCACTATAAAAAGAATTTTAAAAGCAAAACCAAAAAACAGGGAAATTCTTTACAATTCCTTCAGGGTGTCTGAGGAAACCTGGAAAGACCCTATCTACAATGACAGCTGGATGTGGCATAAGGCTGGACACTTGGGACTGAGAGGATTGGTGAGATTGGGTGAGCAAATGCAGACCCTTTCAAGCAATAATGCATGGCCCCCATTCCATGGGTCCCAACTCTCCAGGTTCAAGGGAATATTACTACAGCTATAACATGTACAGGAAACCTAGAGAATGGACACACTGTGAATACGAAAGGTTTCTAAAACTCAACGAATAGTCCCTCTCCTGGTGCTCCAGTTTGACTTTCCAACTGCCTTACTATCAATCTCCCAACTTGGAGAGACAGGCCCTTTAACCTCCTGGTTTGCACAGGTTCCCAATTTGGCAGAGGATGGAAGGGACGAGGGAGAACCCATGAGAGAGTAGCTGTTAGGCATTTGGACGGGCACATGTCACTCTAATTTCCCGGCAGGAAGAAGAATTAACCAAAGTCTCAGCCACCCACCGGGAACCAGTATAGGACATGATCCAAAATTTTGGACTTGCGTTCAGCTCACAAAAATCGAGTTGAGAAATGGAGCTCAGGGGCACAGCAATTCACAAACTGGCAGAGTGATAAAGGACAACTATCGTCCAAAAATCTGTTGAGGGATCTCAACGAGGCGGACTTGAAAGCGAGGCAAAATAGCAGGAAACAGATTTCAAGAGGTACCTTGGAATCGCCTGTAAAGCACAGGAAGAGGAGCACAACTTGGACAATGGTGCACTTGGCCAAAAAGGGCGTATGCGTTTTCTCCTGAATATATTCAGGAGAAAACGCATACGCCCTTTTTGGCCAAGCAAGCAAGCGGGCAATGCAAATCTGCACTACAAAGAAGTATCATTTCCCACCGGTCAAAAGGGACATCCACAAAATGTGTAAAAACCAGAAAGGCAAGACAGGCCCTGGAGAACTGGGAGCCTTGTTATGCTGATGGGCGGGATGTAAATTGCCAACTGCCTCACTGGAGGAGTGCATTGTGTTCCCTAAAACAAGTAAACAACAGAGCTACAGAGCCAAGGCCACTTCCAGTCTAGGGAATATACCTTGGGAAAACTGAAAATCAATAAGAAAGAGCCACCTCCAAATTTAGGGCTGCACTGACTACAAGAACCTCAACTTGGGTACACCTTAAATATCCCAGGAAATATAAAAATGGTTCAAAACATTGTGGTACTTACGTACGATGGAATATCCCTCAGCCATGAAATCAATGTCATAAGACCAGTAGCAGCAAAGTGAGTGGATTCAGGTACGATGATTCTAAGTGAAATAAGTCACACAGAAAAAGGAACTTTTCATAAGATATCACTTATGAAGATCCTGTAAACATGGCTACACGTGAACTGAGTTAGGAAAGAGAACAGAGTCTCACATTTAGAAAACACTCTTATGCCTGCATAAAGGGGAAGGAGAGGTGGGGTGATGCATAAAACCAGAGTTTGATATAAGCACAGGGACCGTTTCTAAAACCAACTTTGGAATTGACAAGACCGACACCTTCCTCAGTGAAAGAGACTCAAAACCCCATATTTCCCACAGAGGAATATATCTGACTAGTAAGAATCTTAAAACCTATGTATTGATATGTCTCCATAAGGGAATCAAGTGTGTCTAGAGTGGCATAAACATGGCAGCGAGAATCAGCTCAAACCCACTATAAAAAGGAATTTCAAAAGCAAAACCAAAAAACAGGGAAATTCTTTACAATTCATTCAGGGTGTCTGAGGAAACCTGGAAAGACCCTATCTACAATGACAGCTGGATGTGGCATAAGGCTGGACACTTGGGACTGAGAGGATTGGTGAGATTGAGTGAGCAAATACAGACCCTTTCAAGCAATAATGCATGGCCCCCATTCCATGGGTCCCATCTCACCAGGTTCAAGGGAATATTACTACAGCTATAACATGTACAGGAAACCTAGAGAATGGACACACTGTGAATACGAAAGGTTTCTAAAACTCAACGAATAGTCCCTCTCCTGGTGCTCCAGTTTGACTTTCCAACTGCCTTACTATCAATCTCCCAACTTGGAGAGACAGGCCCTTTAACCTCCTGGTTTGCACAGGTTCCCAATTTGGCAGAGGATGGAAGGGACGAGGGAGAACCCATGAGAGAGTAGCTGTTAGGCATTTGGACGGGCACATATCACTCTAATTTCCCGGCAGGAAGAAGAATTAACCAAAGTCACAGCCACCCACCGGGAACCAGTATAGGACATGATCCAAAATTTTGGACTTGCGTTCAGCTCACAAAAAACGAGTTGAGAAATGGAGCTCAGGGGCACAGCAATTCACAAACTGGCAGAGTGATAAAGGAAAACTATCGTCCAAAAATCTGTTGAGGGAAGTAAACGAGGCGGACTTGAAAGCGAGGCAAAATAGCAGGAAACAGATTTCAAGAGGTACCTTGGAATCGCCTGTAAAGCACAGGAAGAGGGGCACAACTTGGACAATGGTGCACTTGGCCAAAAAGGGAGTATGCGTTTTCTCCTTAATATATTCAGGAGAAAATGCATACGCCCTTTTTGGCCAAGCAAGCAATCGGGCAATGCAAATCTGCACTACAAAGAAGTATCACTTCCCACCGGTCAAAAGGGACATCCAAAAAAGGTGTAAAAACCAGAAAGGCAAGACAGGCCCTGGAGAACTGGGAGCCTTGTTATGCTGATGGGCGGGATGTAAATTGCCTACTTCTCACTGGAGGAGTGCATTGTGTTCCCTAAAACAAGTAAACAACAGAGCTACAGAGCCAAGGCCACTTCCAGTCTAGGGAATATACCTTGGGAAAACTGAAAATCAATAAGAAAGAGCCACCTCCAAATTTAGGGCTGCACTGACTACAAGAACCTCAACTTGGGTACACCTTAAATATCCCAGGAAATATAAAAATGGTTCAAAACATTGTGGTACTTACGTACGATGGAATATCCCTCAGCCATGAAATCAATGTCATAAGACCAGTAGCAGCAAAGTGAGTGGATTCAGGTACGATGATTCTAAGTGAAATAAGTCACACAGAAAAAGGAACTTTTCATAAGATATCACTTATGAAGATCCTGTAAACATGGCTACACGTGAACTGAGTTAGGAAAGAGAACAGAGTCTCACATTTAGAAAACACTCTTATGCCTGCATAAAGGGGAAGGAGAGGTGGGGTGATGCATAAAACCAGAGTTTGATATAAGCACAGGGACCGTTTCTAAAACCAACTTTGGAATTGACAAGACCGACACCTTCCTCAGTGAAAGAGACTCAAAACCCCATATTTCCCACAGAGGAATATATCTGACTAGTAAGAATCTTAAAACCTATGTATTGATATGTCTCCATAAGGGAATCAAGTGTGTCTAGAGTGGCATAAACATGGCAGCGAGAATCAGCTCAAACCCACTATAAAAAGGAATTTCAAAAGCAAAACCAAAAAACAGGGAAATTCTTTACAATTCCTTCAGGGTGTCTGAGGAAACCTGGAAAGGCCCTATCTACAATGACAGCTGGATGTGGCATAAGGCTGGACACTTGGGACTGAGAGGATTGGTGAGATTGGGTGAGCAAATGCAGACCCTTTCAAGCAATAATGCATGGCCCCCATTCCATGGGTCCCAACTCTCCATGTTCAAGGGAATATTATTACAGCTATAACATGTATAGGAAACCTAGAGAATGGACACGCTGTGAATACGAAAGGTTTCTAAAACTCAACGAATAGTCCCTCTCCTGGTGCTCCAGTTTGACTTTCCAACTTCCTTACTATCAATCTCCCAACATGGAGAGACAGGCCCTTTAACCTCCTGGTTTGCACATGTTCCCAATTTGGCAGAGGATGGAAGGGACGAGGGAGAACCCATGAGAGAGTAGCTGTTAGGCATTTGGACGGGCACATGTCACTCTAATTTCCCGGCAGGAAGAAGAATTAACCAAAGTCTCAGCCACCCACCGGGAACCAGTATAGGACAGGATCCAAAATTTTGGACTTGCGTTCAGCTCACAAAAAACGAGTTGAGAAATGGAGCTCAGGGGCACAGCAATTCACAAACTGGCAGAGTGATAAAGGACAACTATCGTCCAAAAATCTGTTGAGGGAAGTCAACGAGGCGGACTTGAAAGCGAGGCAAAATAGCAGGAAACAGATTTCAAGAGGTACCTTGGAATCGCCTGTAAAGCACAGGAAGAGGGGCACAACTTGGACAATGGTGCACTTGGCCTAAAAGGGCGTATGCGTTTTCTCCTGAATATATTCAGGAGAAAACGCATACGCCCTTTTTGGCCAAGCAAGCAAGCGGGCAATGCAAATCTGCACTACAAAGAAGTATCACTTCCCACCGGTCAAAAGGGACATCCACAAAATGTGTAAAAACCAGAAAGACAAGACAGGCCCTGGAGAACTGGGAGCCTTGTTATGCTGATGGGCGGGATGTAAATTGCCAACTGCCTCACTGGAGGAGTGCATTGTGTTCCCTAAAACAAGTAAACAACAGAGCTACAGAGCTAAGGCCACTTCCAGTCTAGGGAATATACCTTGGGAAAACAGAAAATCAATAAGAAAGATCCACCTCCAAATTTAGGGCTGCACTGACTACAAGAACCTCAACTTGGGTACACCTTAAATATCCCAGGAAATATAAAAATGGTTCAAAACATTGTGGTACTTATGTACGATGGAATATCCCTCAGCCATGAAATCAATGTCATAAGACCAGTAGCAGCAAAGTGAGTGGATTCAGGTACGATGATTCTAAGTGAAATAAGTCACACAGAAAAAGAAACTTTTCATAAGATATCACTTATGAAGATCCTGTAAACATGGCTACACGTGAACTGAGTTAGGAAAGAGAACAGAGTCTCACATTTAGAAAACACTCTTATGCCTGCATAAAGGGGAAGGAGAGGTGGGTTGATGCATAAAACCAGAGTTTGATATAAGCACAGGGACCTTTTCCAAAACCAACTTTGGAATTGACAAGACCGACACCTTCCTCAGTGAAAGAGCCTCAAAACCCCATATTTCCCACAGAGGAATATATCTGACTAGTAAGAATCTTAAAACCTATGTACTGATATATCTCCATAAGGGAATCAAGTGTGTCTAGAGTGGCATAAACATGGCAGCGAGAATCAGCTCAAACCCACTATAAAAAGGAATTTCAAAAGCAAAACCAAAAAACAGGGATATTCTTTACAATTCCTTCAGGGTGTCTGAGGAAACCTGGAAAGACCCTATCTACAATGACAGCTGGATGTGGCATAAGGCTGGACACTTGGGACTGAGAGGATTGGTGAGATTGGGTGAGCAAATGCAGGCCCTTTCAAGCAATAATGCATGGCCCCCATTCCATGGGTCCCAACTGTCCATCTTCAAGGGAATATTACTACAGCTATAACATGTACAGGAAACCTAGAGAATGGACACACTGTGAATACGAAAGGTTTCTAAAACTCAACGAATAGTCCCTCTCCTGGTGCTCCAGTTTGACTTTCCAACTGCCTTACTATCAATCTCCCAACTTGGAGAGACAGGCCCTTTAACCTCCTGGTTTGCACAGTTTCCCAATTTGGCAGAGGATGGAAGGGACGAGGGAGAACCCATGAGAGAGTAGCTGTTAGGCATTTGGACGGGCACATGTCACTCTAATTTCCCGGCAGGAAGAAGAATTAACCAAAGTCTCAGCCACCCACCGGGAACCAGTATAGGACAGGATCCAAAATTTTGGACTTGCGTTCAGCTCACAAAAAACGAGTTGAGAAATGGAGCTCAGGGGCACAGCAATTCACAAACTGGCAGAGTGATAAAGGACAACTATCGTCCAAAAATCTGTTGAGGGAAGTCAACGAGGCGGACTTGAAAGCGAGGCAAAATAGCAGGAAACAGATTTCAAGAGGTACCTTGGAATCGCCTGTAAAGCACAGGAAGAGGGGGACAACTTGGACAATGGTGCACTTGGCCAAAAAGGGTGTATGCATTTTCTCCTGAATATATTCAGGAGAAAACACATACGCCCTTTTTGGCCAAGCAAGCAAGCGGGCAATGCAAATCTGCACTACAAAGAAGTATCACTTCCCACCGGTCAAAAGGGACATCCACAAAATGTGTAAAAACCAGAAAGACAAGACAGGCCCTGGAGAACTGGGAGCCTTGTTATGCTGATGGGCAGGATGTAAATTGCCAACTGCCTCACTGGAGGAGTGCATTGTGTTCCCTAAAACAAGTAAACAACAGAGCTACAGAGCTAAGGCCACTTCCAGTCTAGGGAATATACCTTGGGAAAACTGAAAATCAATAAGAAAGAGCCACCTCCAAATATAGGGCTGCACTGACTACAAGAACCTCAACTTGGGTACACCTTAAATATCCCAGGAAATATAAAATGGATTCAAAAAATTGTGGTACATACGAAAGATGTAATATCCCTCATCCATGAAATCAATGTCATAAGACCAGTAGCAGCAAAATGAGTCGATTCAGGTACGATGATTCTAAGTGAAATAAGTCACACAGAAAAAGAAACTTATCATAAGATATGACTTTTGGAGATCCTGTAAACATGGCTACATATGAACTGAGTTAGGAAAGAGAACAGTGTCTCACATTTAGAAAAAAACTCGTATGCATGCTTAAGGGAGAAAGAGAGGTGGGGTAATGCATAAAACCAGAGTTTGATATAATCACAGGGACCGTTCCAAAAACTTACTATAGAATAGATAAGACCTACACCTTCCTCAGTGAAAGGGACTCAAAACCACATATTTCCCGCAGAGGAATAGATCTGACTAGTAAGAATCTTAAAACCTATGTATTGATATGTCTCCATAAGGTTATCAAGTGTGTCTTGACTGGCATAAACATGGCAGCGAGAATCAGCTCAAACCCACTATAAAAAGGAATTTCAAAAACAAAACAAAAAAAAAAACAGGGAAAGTCTTTACAATTCCTTCAGGGTCTCTGATGAAACCTGGAATGAACCTATCTACAATGACAGCTGGATATGGCATAAAGCTGGACACTTGGGACTGAGAGGATTGGTGAGATTGGGTGAGCAAATGCAGACCCTTTAAAGCAAGAATGCATGGCCCCCATTCCATGGGTCCCAACTCTCGAGGTTGAAGGGAATATTAATACAGCAAGAACTGGTACAGGAAACCTAGAGAATGGACACAATGTGAATATGAAATGTTTCTAAATCTCAATGAATAGTCCCTCTCCTGGTGCTCTGGTTTGACTTTCGAACTGCTTTACTATCAATCTCCAAACTTGGAGACACAGCGCCATTTACCTCCTGGTTCGAACAGGTTGCCAATTTGGCAGAGGATGAAAGGGAAGACGGAGAACCAATGAGAGAGTACCTTTTAGGCATTTGGACGGGCACGTGTCACTCTAATATACCGGCAGGAAGAAGAATTAACCAAAGCCTCAGCCACCCACCGTGAACCAGTATAGGTCCTGAACCAAAATTTTGGACTTGCGTTCAGCTCACTAAAAACGAGTTGAAAAATGGAGCTCAGGGGCACAGCAATTCACAACTGGCAGAGTAATAAAACACAACTATCGTGCAAAAATCTGTTGAGGGAAGGCAACGAGGCGGACTTTAATGCGAGGCAGAATAGCAAGAAACAGGTTTAAAGAGGTACGTTGGAATCGACTGTAAAGCACAGGAAGAGGGGCACAAGTTCGACAATGATGCACTTGGCCAAAAAGGGCGTATGCGTTTTTTCCTGAATATATTCAGGAGAAAACGCATACGCCCTTTTTGGCCAAGCAAGCAAGCAGGCAATGCAAATCTGCACTACAAAGTAGTATCACTTCCCACCGGTCAAAAGGGACATCCACAAAATGTGTAAAAACCAGAAAGGCAAGACAGGCCCTGGAGAACTGGGAGCCTTGTTATGCTGATGGGCGGGATGTAAATTGCCTACTTCTCACTGGAGGAGTGCATTGTGTTCCCTAAAACAAGTAAACAACAGAGCTACAGAGCCAAGGCCACTTCCAGTCTAGGGAATATACCTTGGGAAAACTGAAAATCAATAAGAAAGAGCCACCTCCAAATTTAGGGCTGCACTGACTACAAGAACCTCAACTTGGGTACACCTTAAATATCCCAGGAAATATAAAAATGGTTCAAAACATTGTGGTACTTACGTACGATGGAATATCCCTCAGCCATGAAATCAATGTCATAAGACCAGTAGCAGCAAAGTGAGTGGATTCAGGTACGATGATTCTAAGTGAAATAAGTCACACAGAAAAAGGAACTTTTCATAAGATATCACTTATGAAGATCCTGTAAACATGGCTACACGTGAACTGAGTTAGGAAAGAGAACAGAGTCTCACATTTAGAAAACACTCTTATGCCTGCATAAAGGGGAAGGAGAGGTGGGGTGATGCATAAAACCAGAGTTTGATATAAGCACAGGGACCGTTTCAAAAACCAACTTTGGAATTGACAAGACCGACACCTTCCTTGTGAAAGAGACTCAAAACCCCATATTTCCCACAGAGGAATATATCTGACTAGTAAAATCTTAAAACCTATGTATTGATATGACTCCATAAGGGAATCAAGTGTGTCTAGAGTGGCATAAACATGGCAGCGAGAATCAGCTCAAACCCACTATAAAAAGGAATTTCAAAAGCAAAAGCAAAAAACAGGGAAATTCTTTACAATTCCTTCAGGGTGTCTGAGGAAACCTGGAAAGACCCTATCTACAATGACAGCTGGATGTGGCATAAGGCTGGACACTTGGGACTGAGAGGATTGGTGAGATTGGGTGAGCAAATGCAGACCCTTTCAAGCAATAATGCATGGCCCCCATTCCATGGGTCCCAACTCTCCAGGTTCAAGGGAATATTACTACAGCTATAACATGTACAGGAAACCTAGAGAATGGACACACTGTGAATACGAAAGGTTTCTAAAACTCAACGAATAGTCCCTCTCCTGGTGCTCCAGTTTGACTTTCCAACTGCCTTACTATCAATCTCCCAACTTGGAGAGACAGGCCCTTTAACCTCCTGGTTTGCACAGGTTCCCAATTTGGCAGAGGATGGAAGGGACGAGGGAGAACCCATGAGAGAGTAGCTGTTAGGCATTTGGACGGGCACATGTCACTCTAATTTCCCGGCAGGAAGAAGAATTAACCAAAGTCTCAGCCACCCACCGGGAACCAGTATAGGACATGATCCAAAATTTTGGACTTGCGTTCAGCTCACAAAAAACGAGTTGAGAAATGGAGCTCAGGGGCACAGCAATTCACAAACTGGCAGAGTGATAAAGGACAACTATCGTCCAAAAATCTGTTGAGGGAAGTCAAGGAGCCGGACTTGAAAGTGAGGCAAAATAGAAGGAAACAGATTTCAAGAGGTACGTTGGAATCGCCTGTAAAGCACAGGAAGAGGGGCACAACTTGGACAATGTTGCACTTGGGCAAAAAGGGCGTATGCGTTTTCTCCTGAATATATTCAGGAGAAAACGCATACGCCCTTTTTGGCCCAGCAAGCAAGCGGGCAATGCAAATCTGCACTACAAAGAAGTATAACTTCCCACCGGTCAAAAGGGACATCCAAAAAATGTGTAAAAACCAGAAAGGCAAGACAGGCCCTGGAGAACAGGGAGCCTTGTTATGCTGATGGGCGGGATGCAAATTGCCAACTGCCTCACTGGAAGAGTGCATTGTGTTCCCTAAAACAAGTAAACAACAGAGCTACAGAGCCAAGGCCACTTCCAGTCTAGGGAATATACCTTGGGAAAACTGAAAATCAATAAGAAAGAGCCACCTCCAAATTTAGGGCTGCACTGACTACAAGAACCTCAACTTGGGTACACCTTAAATATCCCAGGAAATATAAAAATGGTTCAAAACATTGTGGTACTTACGTACGATGGAATATTCCTCAGCGATGAAATCAATGTCATAAGACCAGTAGCAGCAAAGTGAGTGGATTCATGTACGATGATTCTAAGTGAAATAAGTCACACAGAAAAAGGAACTTATCATAAGATATCACTTATGAAGATCCTGTAAACATGGCTACACGTGAACTGAGTTAGGAAAGAGAACAGAGTCTCACATTTAGAAAACACTCTTATGCCTGCATAAAGGGGATGGAGAGGTGGGGTGATGCATAAAACCAGAGTTTGATATAAGCACAGGGACCGTTCCAAAAACCAACTTTGGAATAGACAAGACCTACACCTTCCTCAGTGAAAGAGACTCAAAACCCCATATTTCCCGCAGAGGAATATATCTGACTAGTAAGAATCTTAAAACCTATGTATTGATAGGACTCCATAAGGGAATCAAGTGTGTCTAGAGTGGCATAAACATGGCAGAGAGAATCAGCTCAAACCCACTATAAAAAGGAATTTCAAAAGCAAAACCAAAAAACAGGGAAATTCTTTACAATTCATTCAGGGTGTCTGAGGAAACCTGGAAAGACCCTATCTACAATGACAGCTGGATGTGGCATAAGGCTGGACACTTGGGACTGAGAGGATTGGTGAGATTGAGTGAGCAAATACAGACCATTTCAAGCAATAATGCATGGCCCCCATTCCATGGGTCCCAACTCTCCAGGTTCAAGGGAATATTACTACAGCTATAACATGTACAGGAAACCTAGAGAATGGACACACTGTGAATACGAAAGGTTTCTAAAACTCAACGAATAGTCCCTCTCCTGGTGCTCCAGTTTGACTTTCCAACTGCCTTACTATCAATCTCCCAACTTGGAGAGACAGGCCCTTTAACCTCCTGGTTTGCACAGGTTCCCAATTTGGCAGAGGATGGAAGGGACGAGGGAGAACCCATGAGAGAGTAGCTGTTAGGCATTTGGACGGGCACATATCACTCTAATTTCCCGGCAGGAAGAAGAATTAACCAAAGTCACAGCCACCCACCGGGAACCAGTATAGGACATTATCCAAAATTTTGGACTTGCGTTCAGCTCACAAAAAACGAGTTGAGAAATGGAGCTCAGGGGCACAGCAATTCACAAACTGGCAGAGTGATAAAGGACAACTATCGTCCAAAAATCTGTTGAGGGAAGTAAACGAGGCGGACTTGAAAGCGAGGCAAAATAGCAGGAAACAGATTTCAAGAGGTACCTTGGAATCGCCTGTAAAGCACAGGAAGAGGGGCACAACTTGGACAATGGTGCACTTGGCCAAAAAGGGAGTATGCGTTTTCCCCTTAATATATTCAGGAGAAAATGCATACGCCCTTTTTGGCCAAGCAAGCAATCAGGCAATGCAAATCTGCACTACAAAGAAGTATCACTTCCCACCGGTCAAAAGGGACATCCAAAAAATGTGTAAAAACCAGAAAGGCAAGACAGGCCCTGGAGAACTGGGAGCCTTGTTATGCTGATGGGCGGGATGTAAATTGCCTACTTCTCACTGGAGGAGTGCATTGTGTTCCCTAAAACAAGTAAACAACAGAGCTACAGAGCCAAGGCCACTTCCAGTCTAGGGAATATACCTTGGGAAAACTGAAAATCAATAAGAAAGAGCCACCTCCAAATTTAGGGCTGCACTGACTACAAGAACCTCAACTTGGGTACACCTTAAATATCCCAGGAAATATAAAAATGGTTCAAAACATTGTGGTACTTACGTACGATGGAATATCCCTCAGCCATGAAATCAATGTCATAAGACCAGTAGCAGCAAAGTGAGTGGATTCAGGTACGATGATTCTAAGTGAAATAAGTCACACAGAAAAAGGAACTTTTCATAAGATATCACTTATGAAGATCCTGTAAACATGGCTACACGTGAACTGAGTTAGGAAAGAGAACAGAGTCTCACATTTAGAAAACACTCTTATGCCTGCATAAAGGGGAAGGAGAGGTGGGGTGATGCATAAAACCAGAGTTTGATATAAGCACAGGGACCGTTTCTAAAACCAACTTTGGAATTGACAAGACCGACACCTTCCTCAGTGAAAGAGACTCAAAACCCCATATTTCCCACAGAGGAATATATCTGACTAGTAAGAATCTTAAAACCTATGTATTGATATGTCTCCATAAGGGAATCAAGTGTGTCTAGAGTGGCATAAACATGGCAGCGAGAATCAGCTCAAACCCACTATAAAAAGGAATTTCAAAAGCAAAACCAAAAAACAGGGAAATTCTTTACAATTCCTTCAGGGTGTCTGAGGAAACCTGGAAAGACCCTATCTACAATGACAGCTGGATGTGGCATAAGGCTGGACACTTGGGACTGAGAGGATTGGTGAGATTGGGTGAGCAAATGCAGACCCTTTCAAGCAATAATGCATGGCCCCCATTCCATGGGTCCCAACTCTCCAGGTTCAAGGGAATATTACTACAGCTATAACATGTACAGGAAACCTAGAGAATGGACACACTGTGAATACGAAAGGTTTCTAAAACTCAACGAATAGTCCCTCTCCTGGTGCTCCAGTTTGACTTTCCAACTGCCTTACTATCAATCTCCCAACATGGAGAGACAGGCCCTTTAACCTCCTGGTGTGCACATGTTCCCAATTTGGCAGAGGATGGAAGGGACGAGGGAGAACCCATGAGAGAGTAGCTGTTAGGCATTTGGACGGGCACATGTCACTCTAATTTCCTGGCAGGAAGAAGAATTAACCAAAGTCTCAGCCACCCACCGGGAACCAGTATAGGACAGGATCCAAAATTTTGGACTTGCGTTCAGCTCACAAAAGACGAGTTGAGAAATGGAGCTCAGGGGCACAGCAATTCACAAACTGGCAGAGTGATAAAGGACAACTATCGTCCAAAAATCTGTTGAGGGAAGTCAACGAGGCGGACTTGAAAGCGAGGCAAAATAGCAGGAAACAGATTTCAAGAGGTACCTGGGAATCGCCTGTAAAGCACAGGAAGAGGGGCACAACTTGGACAATGGTGCACTTGGCCAAAAAGGGCGTATGCATTTTCTCCTGAATATATTCAGGAGAAAACGCATACGCCCTTTTTGGCCAAGCAAGCAAGCGGGCAATGCAAATCTGCACTACAAAGAAGTATCACTTCCCACCGGTCAAAAGGGACATCCACAAAATGTGTAAAAACCAGAAAGACAAGACAGGCCCTGGAGAACTGGGAGCCTTGTTATGCTGATGGGCGGGATGTAAATTGCCAACTGCCTCACTGGAGGAGTGCATTGTGTTCCCGAAAACAAGTAAACAACAGAGCTACAGAGCTAAGGCCACTTCCAGTCTAGGGAATATACCTTGGGAAAACAGAAAATCAATAAGAAAGATCCACCTCCAAATTTAGGGCTGCACTGACTACAAGAACCTCAACTTGGGTACACCTTAAATATCCCAGGAAATATAAAAATGGTTCAAAACATTGTGGTACTTATGTACGATGGAATATCCCTCAGCCATGAAATCAATGTCATAAGACCAGTAGCAGCAAAGTGAGTGGATTCAGGTACGATGATTCTAAGTGAAATAAGTCACACAGAAAAAGAAACTTTTCATAAGATATCACTTATGAAGATCCTGTAAACATGGCTACACGTGAACTGAGTTAGGAAAGAGAACAGAGTCTCACATTTAGAAAACACTCTTATGCCTGCATAAAGGGGAAGGAGAGGTGGGTTGATGCATAAAACCAGAGTTTGATATAAGCACAGGGACCGTTTCCAAAACCAACTTTGGAATTGACAAGACCGACACCTTCCTCAGTGAAAGAGCCTCAAAACCCCATATTTCCCACAGAGCAATATATCTGACTAGTAAGAATCTTAAAACCTATGTACTGATATATCTCCATAAGGGAATCAAGTGTGTCTAGAGTGGCATAAACATGGCAGCGAGAATCAGCTCAAACCCACTATAAAAAGGAATTTCAAAAGCAAAACCAAAAAACAGGGATATTCTTTACAATTCCTTCAGGGTGTCTGAGGAAACCTGGAAAGACCCTATCTACAATGACAGCTGGATGTGGCATAAGGCTGGACACTTGGGACTGAGAGGATTGGTGAGATTGGGTGAGCAAATGCAGGCCCTTTCAAGCAATAATGCATGGCCCCCATTCCATGGGTCCCAACTGTCCATCTTCAAGGGAATATTACTACAGCTATAACATGTACAGGAAACCTAGAGAATGGACACACTGTGAATACGAAAGGTTTCTAAAACTCAACGAATAGTCCCTCTCCTGGTGCACCAGTTTGACTTTCCATCTGCCTTACTATCAATCTCCCAACTTGGAGAGACAGGCCCTTTAACCTCCTGGTTTGCACAGTTTCCCAATTTGGCAGAGGATGGAAGGGACGAGGGAGAACCCATGAGAGAGTAGCTGTTAGGCATTTGGACGGGCACATGTCACTCTAATTTCCCGGCAGGAAGAAGAATTAACCAAAGTCTCAGCCACCCACCGGGAACCAGTATAGGACAGGATCCAAAATTTTGGACTTGCGTTCAGCTCACAAAAAAACGAGTTGAGAAATGGAGCTCAGGGGCACAGCAATTCACAAACTGGCAGAGTGATAAAGGACAACTATCGTCCAAAAATCTGTTGAGGGAAGTCAACGAGGCGGACTTGAAAGCGAGGCAAAATAGCAGGAAACAGATTTCAAGAGGTACCTTGGAATCGCCTGTAAAGCACAGGAAGAGGGGCACAACTTGGACAATGGTGCACTTGGCCAAAAAGGGTGTATGCATTTTCTCCTGAATATATTCAGGAGAAAACACATACGCCCTTTTTGGCCAAGCAAGCAAGCGGGCAATGCAAATCTGCACTACAAAGAAGTATCACTTCCCACCGGTCAAAAGGGACATCCACAAAATGTGTAAAAACCAAGAGACAAGACAGGCCCTGGAGAACTGGGAGCCTTGTTATGCTGATGGGCAGGATGTAAATTGCCAACTGCCTCACTGGAGGAGTGCATTGTGTTCCCTAAAACAAGTAAACAACAGAGCTACAGAGCTAAGGCCACTTCCAGTCTAGGGAATATACCTTGGGAAAACTGAAAATCAATAAGAAAGAGCCACCTCCAAATTTAGGGCTGCACTGACTACAAGAACCTCAACTTGGGTACACCTTAAATATCCCAGGAAATATAAAATGGATTCAAAAAATTGTGGTACATACGAAAGATGTAATATCCCTCATCCATGAAATCAATGTCATAAGACCAGTAGCAGCAAAATGAGTCGATTCAGGTACGATGATTCTAAGTGAAATAAGTCACACAGAAAAAGAAACTTATCATAAGATATGACTTTTGGAGATCCTGTAAACATGGCTACATATGAACTGAGTTAGGAAAGAGAACAGTGTCTCACATTTAGAAAAAAACTCGTATGCATGCTTAAGGGAGAAAGAGAGGTGGGGTAATGCATAAAACCAGAGTTTGATATAATCACAGGGACCGTTCCAAAAACTTACTATAGAATAGATAAGACCTACACCTTCCTCAGTGAAAGGGACTCAAAACCACATATTTCCCGCAGAGGAATAGATCTGACTAGTAAGAATCTTAAAACCTATGTATTGATATGTCTCCATAAGGTTATCAAGTGTGTCTTGACTGGCATAAACATGGCAGCGAGAATCAGCTCAAACCCACTATAAAAAGGAATTTCAAAAACAAAACAAAAAAAAAACAGGGAAAGTCTTTACAATTCCTTCAGGGTCTCTGATGAAACCTGGAATGAACCTATCTACAATGACAGCTGGATATGGCATAAAGCTGGACACTTGGGACTGAGAGGATTGGTGAGATTGGGTGAGCAAATGCAGACCCTTTAAAGCAAGAATGCATGGCCCCCATTCCATGGGTCCCAACTCTCGAGGTTGAAGGGAATATTAATACAGCAAGAACTGGTACAGGAAACCTAGAGAATGGACACAATGTGAATATGAAATGTTTCTAAATCTCAATGAATAGTCCCTCTCCTGGTGCTCTGGTTTGACTTTCGAACTGCTTTACTATCAATCTCCAAACTTGGAGACACAGCGCCATTTACCTCCTGGTTCGAACAGGTTGCCAATTTGGCAGAGGATGAAAGGGAAGACGGAGAACCAATGAGAGAGTACCTTTTAGGCATTTGGACGGGCACGTGTCACTCTAATATACCGGCAGGAAGAAGAATTAACCAAAGCCTCAGCCACCCACCGTGAACCAGTATAGGTCCTGAACCAAAATTTTGGACTTGCGTTCAGCTCACTAAAAACGAGTTGAAAAATGGAGCTCAGGGGCACAGCAATTCACAACTGGCAGAGTAATAAAACACAACTATCGTGCAAAAATCTGTTGAGGGAAGGCAACGAGGCGGACTTTAATGCGAGGCAGAATAGCAAGAAACAGGTTTAAAGAGGTACGTTGGAATCGACTGTAAAGCACAGGAAGAGGGGCACAAGTTCGACAATGATGCATTTGGCCAAAAAGGGCGTATGCGTTTTTTCCTGAATATATTCAGGAGAAAACGCATACGCCCTTTTTGGCCAAGCAAGCAAGTGGGCAATGCAAATCTGCACTACAAAGTAGTATCACTTCCCACCGGTCAAAAGGGACATCCACAAAATGTGTAAAAACCAGAAAGGCAAGACAGGCCCTGGAGAACTGGGAGCCTTGTTATGCTGATGGGCGGGATGTAAATTGCCAACGACCTCACTGCAGGAGTGCATTGTGTTCCCTAAAACAAGTAAACAACAGAGCTACAGAGCGAAGGGCAATTCCAGTCTAGGGAATATATCTTGGGAAAACTGAAAATCAATAAGAAAGAGCCACCTCCAAATTTAGGGCTGCACTGACTACAAGAACCTCAACTTGGGTACACCTTAAATATCCCAGGAAATATAAAAATGGTTCAAAACATTGTGGTACTTATGTACGATGGAATATCCCTCAGCCATGAAATCAATGTCATAAGACCAGTAGCAGCAAAGTGAGTGGATTCAGGTACGATGATTCTAAGTGAAATAAGTCACACAGAAAAAGAAACTTATCATAAGATATCACTTAGGAAGATCCTGTAAACATGGCTACACGTGAACTGAGTTAGGAAAGAGAACAGAGTCTCACATTTAGAAAACACTCTTATTCCTGCATAAAGTGGAAGGAGAGGTGGGGTGATGCATAAAACCAGAGTTTGATATAAGCACACGGACCGTTCCAAAAACCAACTTTGGAATAGACAAGACCTACACCTTCCTCAGTGAAAGAGACTCAAAACCCCATATTTCCCGCAGAGGAATATATCTGACTAGTAAGGATCTTAAAACCTATGTATTGATATGTCTCCATAAGGGAATCAAGTGTGTCTAGAGTGGCATAAACATGGCAGCGAGAATCAGCTCAAACCCACTATAAAAAGGAATTTCAAAAGCAAAACCAAGAAACAGGGAAATTCTTTACAATTCCTTCAGGGTGTCTGAGGAAACATGGAAAGACCCTATCTACAATGACAGCTGAATGTGGCATAAGGCTGGACACTTGGGACTGAGAGGATTGGTGAGATTGGGTGAGCAAATGCAGACCCTTTCAAGCAATAATGCATGGCCCCCATTCCATGGGTCCCAACTCTCCAGGTTCAAGGGAATATTACTACAGCTCTAACATGTATGGGAAACCTAGAGAATGGACACACTGTGAATACGAAAGGTTTCTAAAACTCAACGAATAGTCCCTCTCCTGGTGCTCCAGTTTGACTTTCCAACTGCTTTACTATCAACCTCCCAACTTGGAGAGACAGCCCCCTTAACCTCCTGGTTCGAACAGGTTGCCAATTTGGCAGAGGATGAAATGGAAGAGGGAGAACCAATGAGAGAGTAGCTATAGGAATTTGGACGGACACATTTCACTCTAATTTCCCAGCAGGAAGAAAAATTATCCAAAGTCTCAGGCACCCACCGGGAACCAGTATATGCCCTGCACCAAAATTTTGGACTTGCGTTCAGCTCACAAAAAACGAGTTCAAAAATGGAGCTCAGGGGCACAGCAATTCACAAACTGGCAGAGTAATAAAGGACAAGTATCGTCAAAAAATCTGTTGAGGTAAGGCAATGAGGTGGACTTGAAAGCGAGGCAGAATAGCAGGAAACAGATTTCAAGAGGTACCTTGGAATCGCCTTGAAAGCACAGGAAGAGGGGCACAACTTCAACAATGATGCACTTGGCCAAAAAGGGCGTATGCGTTTTCTCCTGAATATATTCAGGAGAAAACGCATACGCCCTTTTTGTCCAAGCAAGCAAGCAGGCAATGCAAATCTGCACTACAAATAAGTTTCAGTTCCCACCGGTCAAAAGGGACATCCACAAAATATGTAAAAACCAGAAAGGCAAGACAGGCCCTGGAGAACAGGGAGCTTTTTTAGGCTAATGGGTGGCATGTAAATTGCTAACTGCCTCTCTGGAGGAGTGCATTGTGTTCCCTAAAACAAATAAACAACAGAGCTACAGAGCAATGGGGTGTTCCTGTCTAGGGAATATATCTTTGGAAAACTGAAAATCAATAAGACACAGGCATGCCAAAATTTAAGGCTGCACTGCTTACAAGAACCTCATCGTGGGTACACCTTATATATCCCAGGAAAGACAAAAATATTTCAAGAAACTCTGGTACTTACGTACGATGTAATATCCGTTAGCCATGAAATCAATGTCATAAGGCAAGTAGCAGCAAAATGAGTGGATTCACGTACGATGATTCTAAGTGAAATAAGTCACACTGAAAAAGAAACTTATCATAAGATATCACTTATGAAAATCCTGTAAACATGGCTACACATGAACTGAGTTAGGAAATATAACAGAATAACAAATCTTATCATAAGATATCACTCATAGTGTGAATGTAAACATGAACTGAATTTCAAACACAATAGAGTCATACATTTAGAAAACAATCTTCTGCCAGCTTAAGGGGAAAGGCGAGGTGGGGTGATGCATAAAACCACAGTTTTAAATTAGCACAAATACTGTTACATAAACCAAGTAAGTAATAGACAACACCTACTGCCGGAACAATGAACTGGACTTAACGCCCCCTATTCATTGCAGAGTAATATATCTGACTCTAGAATTTTAAAACATATGTATTCTCATGTCTCCATAAAGGTATCATATGTGTGTATAATGGCATGAACACAGCACTGAAATTCAGCTAAACCCCCTTATAAAATTAAGTTTCAAAAGCAAAATGCAAAAACAGCGAAACAGAGAGAAAGCCTTAAAAATTACGTTCAGGGCCTGTGATCCCACCTGGATTGACCACCTTTACACCCACAGCTGGATGAGACATAAGACTGGACACTTGGGGCTGACAAGTTTGCTGAGGTTGTGTGAGCAAAAGAACACCACTTAGAGCAATACTGTGTGCTACCCATTCTAGTGGTGCCAACTCTCCAGGTTTAAGGGAATCTTCCTACAGTTAAAACATGCATGGGACACCCAGTGGATGGTACACTGTGCGATTGGGAAAGTTTTCTAAAAGGTACCTCATTTTTCCTTTCGTCGTGCTCGGCTTCACCATTCCATCTGCATTACTAAAAATGTCCCCACTTGGAATGTCAGCGCCTTTACCCTCCTGTATGCTCAGTTTGCAAATTGTGCAGAGGATGAAAAGGAAGAGGGGAAACAAATGAGAGATTAGCTGTAGGTGTTTGGATGGGCACATGTCACTCTAGTTTCCCATCAGGAAGAAGAATTAACCAAAGGCTCAGCCTGAAGCCCTGGAACCAGACTAGGGCCTAAAGCCATCCTGCGGTATTGCAGCCAGCTCACAAATAGGCGAGTTGAAAAATGGAGCTCAGGGACACAGCAATTCACAAACTTGCAGAGTTTTAAAGGACAACTATCATCCAGAAATATATTGAGGTAAGGCAGTGAAGAGGATTTGAATGCAAGGCAGAATTGAAGGAAACAGATTTCAAGAGGTACACTGGAGTCATCTTTAAAGCACATGAAAAGCGACAGAACTTCAACAATGTTGCCCTTGACCGAAAAGTGATTATGTGTATTTTCTTGAATATAATCGGGAAAAAATGCATACGCCCTTTTTGGCCAAGCATGCCATCAGGCATTGAAAATCCACACCACATAGAAGTGTCCCTTACCTCCAGTCGAAAGGGCCATCCACAAACAGTGTAAAAACCACAAATGCAGGACAGGCCATGGAGAAAAGGGAGCCTGGTTACACCGATGGAGAGGATGTAAATTGCCAACAGCCTCTCTGGAGAACTGTATGTTGTTTTCTAAAACAGAGCTACAGAGCATAGCACACTTCCACTCATGGGCGTGTATTTTGGGAAAACTAAAAATCCACAACACACAGCCAGCCCAAAGTTTAGGGCTGCTCTGTTTACAAGAACCTCGACTTTGGTACACTTTAAATATCCCAGGAAAGGAAAAAAATTGATATAGATGTTGTGGTACTTATATACAATGGAATGTCACTCAGACATAAAATCAATGTCATAAGGCCAATAGCAGCATAATGAGTGGCTTTAGGTACGATGATGCTAAGTGAAATGAGCCTCAAAGAAAAAGAAACTTATTGTAATATATCACTTATAGAGGGAATGTAAACATGGCTACACATGAACTGAATTACAAAAGAGAACAGAGTTACACATTTAGAAAACACACTTATGCCTCCTTAAGGGGAAAGGTGACGTGGGGTGATGTGTAAAAGCAGAGTTTGAAATTAGCACAGATACCATTCCATATACCAAATATGTAATAGACAAGACCTACTCCTTTCTCAATGAACTGGACACAAAATACCCTATTCACTGAAGAGGAATATATCTGACTGGTAATAATCTTGAAACCTATGTATTTATAAGTCTCCATAATGGAATCAAGTGTATGTAGATTGGCATAAACACAGATCAATGGAACAGGACAGAAAGCCCAGAGATAAACCTACATACCTATGGCTATCTCATCTATGACAAAGGAGCTAAGGATATACAATGGAGAAAAGACAGTCTCTTCAGTAATTGGTGCTGGGAAAACTGGACCCCTACACATAAAAGAATGAAATTAGAACACTCCATAACACCATACACAAAAATAAACTCTAAATGGATTAGAGATCTAAATAGAAGACCAGACACTATAAAACACTTAGAGGAAACCATAGGCAGAACACTCTATGACATAAATCACAGCAAGATCCTTTTTGACTCACCTCCTAGAGAAATGGAAATAAAAACAGAAATCAACAAATGGGACCTAATGAAACTTAAAAGCTTTTACACAGTATAGGAAAACATAAACAAGATGCAGAAACAACCCTCAGAATGGGAGAAAATATTTTCAAATGAAGCAATAGACAAAGGATTAATCTCCAAACTTTACAAGCACCACATGTAGCTCAATATCACAAAAACAAACAACCCAATCCAAAAACGGGCAGAAGACTTAAATAGACATTTCTCCAAAGAAGATATACAGATTACCAAGAAACACATGAAAGGATGCTGAACATCACTAATCATTAGAGAAATGCAAATCAAAACTACCGTGAGGTATCACCGCACAGCAGTCAGAGTGGCAATCATCCAAAAAAATCTACAAAACAATAAATGCTGGAGAGGCCTTTATTGGAGAAAAGGGAACACACTTGCACTGTGGGTGGGAATGTAAATTGATATGGGCACTAGGGAGAACAGTCCGGAGGTTCCTCTAAATAGCTAACAATAGAGGTACCATACGACACAACAATCCAACTACTGGGCATTTGCCTTGCTAAAACCATAATTCAAAAAGAGTTATGTAAAAAAATGTTCATTGCAGCTCTATTTACAATAGCCAGGACATAGAAGCAACCTAAGTGTCCATCGACAGATGAATGGATAAAGAAGATCTGGCACATATATACAATGGAATATTACTCAGCCATAAAAAGAAGCAAAACTGAGTTATTTGTACTGAGGTGGATGGACTTAGTATCTGTCCTACAAAGTGAAGTAAGTCAGAAAGGGAAAAACAAATACTGTATGTTAACAGAGATATACGGAATCTAATGAAGAAAAAAAAATATTTTGAAGAACCTAGTGGCAGGACAGGATTAAGGACACAGACGTAGAGAAAGGACTTGAGGACACTGGAAGGGGGATGGGTAAGCTGAGACGAAGTGACAGAGTGGCATGGACATAAATACATTATGAAATGTAACACTGATAGCTACTGGAAAGCAGCCACATAGAACAGGGAGATCAGCTCGGTGCTTTGTGACCACATAAAGGGGTGGGATATGGAGTGTGGGAGGGAGATGCAAGAGGGAGGGGATCTGGTGATATTTGTATATGTATAGCTGATTCACTTTGTTATACAGCAGAAACTAACACTCCATTGTAAAACAATTATACTCCAATAAACGTGTAAAAGGAAAAAAAAAAAAAGAATGCCCAGGGATAAACCTACACACCTATGGTCAATTAATCTATGACAAAGGAGGCAAGACTATACAATGGAGATAAGACAGTCTCTTCAATCATTGGTGCTGGGAAATATGGACAGCTACATGTAAAAGAATGAAATTAGAACACTCCCCAACACCATACATAAAAATATATTCAAAATGGATTAGAGACCTTAATGTAAGACGGGACAGTATAAAACTCTGAGAGGAAAACTTACGAAGGATACTCTGACGTAAATCACAGCAAGATCTTTTTTGATCCACCTCCTGTAGTAATGAAATAAAAAAGAAAACTAAACAGATGGGACCTAATGAAATGTAAAAGCTTTTACAAAGCAAAGGAAACTACAAACAAGACGAAAAGACAACCCTCAGAATGGCAGAAAATATTTGCAAATGAATCAATGGACAAATAATTAATCTCCAATATATATATATAAACAGCTCATGCAGCTCAATATTAATAAAACAAACAACCCAATACAAAAATGGAAGAAGATCTAAATAGACATTTCTTCCAAGAAGACATAGAGATGGCCAGTACGCACATGAAAATCTGCTCAACATCACTAATTATTAGAGAAATGGAAATCGAAACTACAATGAGGTATCACGTCACACCTGTTAGAATGGGCATCATCAGAAAATCTACAAACAACAAATGCTGGAGACGCTGTGGAGAAAAGGAACCTTCTTCCACTATTGTTGGGAATGTAAATTGATATAGTCTCTATGGAGAACAGTATGGAGGTTCCTTAAAAAACTAAAAATAGAATTACCATATAATCCAGCAATCCCACTACTGGACATATACCCAGAGAAAACCATAAATCAAAAAGACACATTCACCACAATGTTCATTGCAGCACTATTTACAATAGCCAGGTAATGAAAGCAACCTAAGTGCCCACAGACAGATGAATGGATAAAGATGTGGTACATATATACAATGGAATATTACTCAGCCATACATAGGAATGAAATTGGGTCATTTGTAGAGACCTTGATGGATCTAGAGACTGTCATACAGAGTGAAGTAAGTCAGAAAGAGAAAAACAAATATTGTATGTTAATGCATATATGTGGAACCTAGAAAAATGGTACAGATGAACCGGTTTGCAGGGCAGAGATAGAGACACAGATGTAGAGAACAAACATATGGACACCAAGGGGGTAATGCCATGTGAGGGTGGTGGTGGGATGAATTGGGAGACTGGGATTCACATGTGCACACTTATATGTATAAAATAGATATCCAATAAGAACCTGCTGTATAAAAGAAATAAATAAATTTTAAAAAAATTAAAAATAAATAAATAACATTTAATAAATAAACCAAAAAATGTTTTTCCCTTCACATAGACGTCTTTATCTTAATGCATTATTTCCATGTTTATATCTCCAAATTAAAAAAAAGAGGAATAAATAAAATCTACCTTGAACCAAAAATAAAAAAAAAAGAAAAATGAAAAAAACAGAACCCACCAGTTATACAGAGGAAAATCATATCAGGGCACTTGCTCCAGTGGTAAAAGATTCTTAAGTTGGTCAGAGGTGGGAAATCTTCTCCCATGCAGTCAGCCCCACAAGGAGCAACCTCATTGCAAAGCTGGGGGACTGTGTCGAGGCGTCTGTGAGTAAATGTGAGCTGAGCCCCAGTCCTGCTGCAGCTGAACTCTTCCCACCCTTTCCAGGTAAAACACATGAATATGCACAAGAACTTGCAAGCCTAGAGGAAGGGCTGTGGAGCCACACCAGCGACAGCACGCAGGCCGACTTGGTGCCTGCAGGCCAGCCAGGATGGTCCTGGCCTCAGATGCTCTTCTGGAAGCTTTCCATTTCCCTACCTGTGATACCCCTCCTGCCACGGCCCCCACTGCTTTTTTACTTCCTCACCTCTGCCTGGGGAGACATTCCAGTGGCAGGTATGGGTGACACATCCTCTTCTTTAGCAGGTGGCAGCCTGGCAACTCCTGCAGAAAGTCCAGCAGAGCCCCACTCACAATGGGCCACCCACAAAGCCACGGCCCCTCACTCCCTCCCACCACCCCAGCCCCGACACTGCTGACGGGGCCGAGAATATGGCGTCAGGTACAGCTACAGGGGCTCTTGATGACTGGAGAGGTGTTTATATTGACCTCAACCAGGCACACGTGGGGAGGGCTGGCAGGCAGCGTCAGGCTGCCCAAATCAGCCAATCCTCACCCCTCAGGGACTCACAGTTGCAGAAAATGAACCTTGCTAAACGGGCCACGCCCAAGGAACAGGTGTGGGCTCTTGAGAGTCAGGATAGACAAGGGGCTGCAGCTGCGGCTTGTTTTCTTCTCATTTTATCTGGTCCATGAGTGGAAAACAACTTCAAGAAGACCCTATACTAATGAGAGGAACCCAGGAGTCAGGGAGAGGAGTGATGGTGGGTGGAGACAGAGGTCTGGTGCCTGGCTGCAGTGGAAGTGTCTGGAAGACCAGGCAGAGAGAGGCTGCACAGAGTGATAGCCAGGGTCACAGACCTGTCAGAGCTGCTGTTTGTTAGTTCAAGTCCTGCTCTGTGGTGTTCTGTGTCAGCTGTGAGCGACAGGTGAGCTGGGGGTTCTCTGCATGGTGGGCTATGTGCACAGTTCCTGTGTTTCCAGCCCTGCTGGGGTACCTGCCCAGGGGAGCTCCATATCCTGGGAAGGGCCTGACTATGAGAGCCCCATGGGCTGCTGGGTAGCTGCACAGGTGAGCTCCATACCCTGGGAGGGACTTGACCACGAGAGCCCCGTGGGCTGTGGGGTGGGGGTGCAGCGCAGGTGAGCTCCATATCCTGGGATTGGCCTGACCACGAGAGCCCCATGGGCTGCTGGAAACCTGGTAAAGGATATCGGGACAGTCAGTGAAGCCACCGAGGATATACATCCAGTAGCTCCTATTTGCTACACCCTGCTGGTCATTCTACCATCCACCAGGCCATGGCATTCTGTATTAGACTTCAATGATGCCTTCTTCTGTATTCCATTCATCTCAGAGTCACAAGAATTTTTGGCTTGTGAGTGGCAGGACACAACATGCAACCAAAGCAATAATGCTGGGCCGTCCTGCCCCAATGGTTCAAAAATACCCACACCATCATTGGGGAAATGTCCTCTAAAGACCTAAAAGTTCTACCTCTGTGAAAGGGAATCCTCCTTCAATATGCAGAGGACATTCTGATCGCCAGGCCTACTAAAGACGCCTCTGAACTACCTAGCCAAGAAAGGATAGAAGGTGTCCAAGAAAAAGGCTCAAATATCCCAGGCTAAGGTGACATGCCTGAGCTTCATTCTCACAGATATTCGGAGAAATGCATCCCAGGATAGGGAAGAAGCCATTTGCAGCCTTACCTCTTCTAAACCTAGAGGACAGCTTAGGGGTTCCTGGGGAGGCCAAGGTTTTCTGCATCTGGATCCCTAACTACAGTCTAATAGCTGGGCCTCTACATGAAACACTGACATGAAAAGATGATGATCCTTTTGAATAGAATCCAGAAGCAGCCTCTCAAGAATGGAAAGAGCAGTCAATTCAGACCCTTGCCCAGGAACTCCCTAATTTAGCTAAACCCTTTGACCTTTACATACCCGGTCATAGGTTAATTGCCCTTGGAGCCTTAGTGCAAAAACTGGGACCACTTGAAATGGAGCAACACAAGAATGCCCTTCAGGTATGATAAACTATGGTCACCAAGGGCTTTGCCCACCGACTCATCAGGCCAGGATACTGGGGTATCTAAAAAGATGGAAATCAGCAGCCCACAAGGCCAGCTCCCTCCTAAGGGAAAAGGACCCCACGTGGTGATCCTAACCACGCATCATGCCCTGAAGTTGCAGGGGTCACTCTGTGGACACACTGACCTCGAGTGAGGAGGCCCTCCAACGCCAACCTCCAGAGAGACAAACGGGGGCAACGGGCCACCAAGATGACTCATGTGACCATCACTTGACCTGGAGTTTCTCTCAGAAAACAACAAGACTGTGCCCCGAAAGAGCAGACTACTGCTTGCAGGACTTACTGCACCCAGAGGGGAGCTAATAAGCTTGGCGGGGGAAACGTATATCATGCTTTCACCATAGAAAACCCTACAGACACCACGGTGATGGTGGCCAATATGACCGGCTGGACTGCTGGCTACTTCTAAAGGCCGTTGACTCAGTGGACCTCATGGCCCTGGATCACCACTGGCCCTGGACTGTCTGGGAGTTGTGCAGGCAGGGCTCTCACACATGGTGCTGTTTGTACATTAATTCAGGGACCTAATTAAAGAAAGCACAGACTACTGCTCAGAGCATCTAGGCTGGCAAAATCCGTCAGCCTAAGGTCGCCGAACAAATGTGGGGTGGGGTGAAACCTGCCACCGCAGCATCTCTGCGCATCTCTTTCCCGGACCTTAAAGGTCATTAGAATCTATAACACTTCCAATGCTGGTGCTCAGGCGGACGAGAAGTGAGGCAGGAGGCCTTGGGACAATCAACCTCACCTGGAGGCTGGTGGGGAGACATTTTGCCCCTCCCCCCATGTATCAGGGCTCCCACCACAGCATGAAGCAGTTACAAAAGAGGGGTCTGCACCCTCAACACCCCAAGGATGAGGAATGGAACAAAAAGCAGAGGAGGTGTTCATCTCCGGCAACGTTCATTAAAAATTCCTGGGAGATAAAAAGAGAATCTGGGCAATAAAATAAAGTCTAACCTGTTTTTCCTTTGTGCTTTGTCTAATTTCACGTGTTCCTAGGGTTCCGCATGCAGAGGTCCCACACCCGTCACTTCAGACCCGATTTCCTAGTGCAGAATGGCTGGGTCGACACCTCAGCTAGCGGGGTCCCATGCAAACTCTGCGGCATAGAGCCCGAGCTGCAGCCAACCCAGCCCTCGAGAGCTCCATCCCCTCCCTCCCACTGACGCTGCCGGGATCCCTACACAGCAGCCCAGCCCACAGCCCGTGGGGCAGTGCACGCTCTCACCTCTCCATTCTGTTTTCAAAATAATGTTTCCTTTGCTTCTGAACCAAACTCAGTCTTGATCTGTTGGCTCCAATGACACTGGGCACGGGGACTCCTGTTGGGGTCCACTCTGGAGGATCAGTAACAGAAATTGAGAACATTGTAACTTCAATGAACAGGTGTGTGAGCCAAACTGTAGTTAACATAGAGCAGTGTATAATGCTCGGGTAAAATAAGATGTTTTTAAGACTTACATTTGATATTTCCATCACTTTCCTATAAGCAAGTTCAGTGAAGACGTCTGTCTTATTTGTCAGGTCAACATTAGATAAATGAAGTGATTTATTTCCATGGATGTAGATCGAATACTCTTGGCTGAAGCTTCAATCTTGTTTTGAATGCTTTTCCATTGAAAAGGATACCTCTCTTTCAGCTCCCCCATTTCTGAGAAGTATAAAATCTTATAATTTATTATTACCAAAGGGGAAAGGTAGGAGAAGGGATAAATTAACAGTTTGGGATTAACACATACACACTGCTATGTATAAAATAGATCATCAACAAGGAACTACTGTATAGCCCAGGGAACTACACTGAATATTTTGCAATAACCTATAAGGGGAAATAATCTGAAAAAGAATCGATATTTTTATTGACATCATCTATCAATGACAGATAAAATGTAACCTAAGCAAGGCCGATGGTGAGCGCTTCTGACCCTGAAGATTTCAATCATCTAAAGTTTGGGCTCTGCCTATTTCCCAAGGATCTTAATGGACATACGTGTAGCCGTAGCTTAAAAATTCCCCAGTTTGGGGTTCGGGGAGGCACTGATTTGGAAAAATCCCTGGTGTTCTCCTTACATGCACATGACCCTTCCTACAGCTAAAACATGCCTGTCACACCTAGAGGATGGTACACCATTTGATCGGAAAGAGTTTGGAAAAGGCACCTCATCTCCTCATCGCCTGGTGCTCGGGTTCACCCCGCCAGCATCTTTCCTAACAATCTCCTCACTTGGGGATATCAACACCGTCAACATCCTGTTGCACAGAGTTTGGAATTTGTCCAGAGCATGAAGCGGAAGGATGAGAAAAATTTAGAGACCAGTCTTAGGTCTGCGGACAGGCACATGTCACTCTAATTTCCAATCCGGAAGAAAAATTCATCAAAGGCTAGAATTGCCCACGGAAACAGAATAGGGCTATAGGAAATCCCGCTGTTTTGTGTCCAGTTTCCAAAAACACAAGTTGAAAAATGGAACTCAGGGGCACTAAAATTCATGAAACTGCAGAGTTGAAAATATCTATCGTCGAAAAATGTCTTGAGGTAAGCCACAGAAAAAGACTTGTAAGCAAGGGAGAGTGGCAGGAAACATATTTGAAGAGGTAGAAAGGACTCCCCATTAAAGCACAAGAAAAGGGGCTGAACGTCGCCAATGATGCAGTTGGCCAAAAAGGGCGTATGCATTTTTTCTGAATATATTCAAGTAAAGGCCATACACACTTTTTATCCAACCAAACAGGTGGACACTGGAAATCAATACTACAAAATATATCACTTCACATCAGTCAGAAGGGCCATCCACATAAAGTGTAAACACCAGAAATGCAGGACAGGGCGAGGAGAAAAGGGAGCCCTCTGAGGCTGATAGTGGAAATGTAATTTGCCAATGGCCACTCTGGAGAAGTGTATTGTGTTTGCTAAAACATCTAAAAAATGATCTACAGAGCATAGGGCACTTGCACTCATGGGCGTATACCTTGGGAAAAACAAAAATCAAAAGAAAACAGGCACCCCAACGTTTACCACCTCTCTGTTAAAAAGGGCCTCCACTTGGATATAACCTAAATGTCCCTGGAAGGATAAAATGGATAAAAGAGATGGGGTACTTATGTAGAGTGGAATATTACTCATCCAGAAATCAATGAAATAAGGCCAGTTGGAACAACTCTGGAGGAGTTACCTACGATCATTCTAAGTGACATATGTCAGAAAGAAAAAGACACATATCATAAGATGTCACTTAAAGGTGGAATCAAAAATGGCTACACATGAAATAACTTACAAAACAGAAACATACTCAAATATGTAGAAAATAGACATAAGGCTGCTAAATGGGAAAGGTGGGGAATGGTGAGGTATTATCGAGGAGGTTGAAATTAGCAAAGATACCATTCCAAGTACCACATTGAATAACTGACAAGGCCTACATGGTACCTCAAAGAACTGCACTCAGCCCACTCAAGTCACTGGAAAATAATACATAAGACTGGTAAGCATCTGAAAAAGAATTTATTGTTGTCTCACAGTACATGAATCAAGTGGATGTACAGCAGCAAAACACAGAGCTTTGAAAATCAGCTGTAACCAATATAAAAATAAATTTAAAAATATTTATAAAAACAGTGAGACAGACAAAAATTCTTACAACTTTTGTTGAAGGGCTACAATGTAATATGGATTGAACACATGTAGACCCACAGCAGGATGATATATAAGGCTGGAAGCTATGCACGCTAAGAGATGTTAGAGAGGCTGGGTGAGGAAATGCAGACCTTTTAAAGTAATACTGCCTGGTACCCATTCCATGGGTCCCAAATCTGCAGGTTCAAGGGAATCTTCTGACAGTGAATACATGCCTGGGAAACCGAGATGAATGTACACCGTGTGCTCAGGAAAGGTGTCTAAAATGCACCTCATTTTTGATCTCCTGGTGCTGGGGTTCGCCATTCCAGCTACATTACGAACAATCTCCCCACTTGGAGAATCAGCACCTTTAACCTCCTGTTTTACACAGTTTTCAATTTGTGTAGAGGATAAATGGGAAGAGGGGGAACCAATGAGAGATTAGCTGTAGGAGTTTTGACAGGCATATGTCACTCTAATTTCCCATTAGGAAGAAGAATTAACCAAAAGCTCAGCCTGCCTCCCCAGAACCAGAATAGGGCCGGAAGCAATCCAATGGTTTGGCGGCCAGCTCACAAAAAAAGCGAGTTGCAAAATGGAGCTCAGGAGCAGACAATTCAAAGACCTGCAAAGATATAAATGATAACCAACGTCCAAAAATATATTCAGGTAAGGCAACGAAGAGGATCTGAATGAGAGGCAGAATTGCAGGAAACAGATTTCAAAAGGTAGATTCTACTCACATTTAAAGCATATGAAAAGCAGCAGAATTTCTAAAATGATGCAGTTGGGAAAAAGGGTGTATGCGTTTTTTTCGTGAATATCTTCAGGAAAAAAACACATACAGAGATTTTGGCCAACCAAACAAGAGGGAAATGCAAATCCGCACAACAAAGAAGTCTCAATTTCCACTGCTCAGAAAGGCCATCCAAAAAATGTGTGCAAAGCAGAAATGCAGGAGAGGCCATGGAAAACAGGGAGCCTAGTCACGCTGATGGGTGGGGTATAAATATCCAAGAGCCTTTCTGAAGAAGTGTATGCTGTTTCCTAAAACATCTAAAATACAAAGCCCCCGAGCAAAGGGGACTTCAACTCATGGGTATATAACTTGGGAAGATTAAATATCAATAAGACACAGGCACCCCAAAATTTAGGGCTGCTCTGCATACAAGGACCTCAACTTTGGTACACCTAAAATATGCCAGGAAAAAGAGAAATGCATAAATAACTTGTGGTAATTTTGCACAATGGAATATCACTCAGACGTGAAATCAATGTATATAAGGCCAGTAGCAGCATAAGGAGTGGATTTAGGTATGATGAATCTAAGGGAAATTAGTCACACAGAAAAATAATCTTATCATAAGATATCACTTATGAAGATCCTGTAAACATGGCTACACAAGAACTGAGTTAGGAAAGAGAACAGAGTCTCTCATTTAGAAAAAACTCTTATGACTGCTTAAGGGGGAAGGAGAGGTGGGGTGATGCATAAAACCAGAGTTTGATATAAGTACAAATAACGTTCCAGAAAACAACTATGGAACAGACAAGACCTACAACTTCCTCAGTGAAAGGGACTCAAAACCCCATATTTACCGCAGAGGAATATATCTCACTAGTAAGAATCTTAAAACCTATGTATTGATATGTCTGCGTAAGGGAATCAAGTGTGTCTAGACTGGCATAAACATGGCAGCGAGAATCAGCTCAAACCCTCTATAAAAAGGAATTTCAAAAACAAAACAAAAAAACAGGGAAATTCTTTACAAATCTTTCAGGGTCTCTGATGAAACGTGGAATGACCCTATCGACAATGACAGCTGGATGTGGCATAAGGCTGGACACTTGGGACTGAGAGGATTGGTGAGATTGGGTGAGCAAATGCAGACCCTTTAAAGCAATAAGGCATGGCACCCATTCCTTGGGTCACAACTCTCCAGGTTGAAGGGAATATTACAACAGCTATAACATGTACAAAAAACCTAGAGAAAGGACACAGTGTGAATACGAAAGGTTTCAAAACCTCAATGAATAGTCCCTCACCTGGTGCTCCGTTTTGACTTTCCAACTGCTTTACTATCAATCCCACGACTTGGAGAGACAGCCCCTTAACCTCCTGGTTCACACAGGTTGCCAATTTGGCAGAGGATGAAAGGGAAGAGGGAGTACCAATGAGAGAGTAGCTCTTAGGCATTTGGACTAGCACATGTCACTCTAATATCCTGGCAGGAAGAAGAATTTACCAAAGTCTCAGCCACCCACTGGGAACCAGTATAGGTCCTGAACCAAAATTTTGGACTTGCGTTCAGCTCACAAAAAACGAGTGGAAAAATGGAGCTCAGGGGCACAGCAATTCACAAACTGGCAGAGTAATAAAGGACAACTATCGTCCAAAAATCTGTTTAGGGAAGGCAACGAGGCGTACTTGAAAGCGAGGCTGAATAGCAGGAAACAGATTTCAAGAGGTACGTTGCAATCACATTGAAAGCACAGGAAGAGGGGCACAACTTTGACACTGATGCACTTGGCCAAAAAGGCCGTATGTGTATTCTCCTGAATATATTCAGGAGAAAACACATACACCCTTTTTGGCCAAGCAAGAAAGTGGGCAATGCAAATCTGCACTACAAAGAAGTATCACTTCCCACTGGTCAAAAGGGACATCCACAAAATGTGTAAAAACCAGAAAGGCAAGACAGGCCCTGGAGAACAGGGAGCCTTGTTATGCTGATGGGCAGGATGTAAATTGCCAACTGCCTCACTGGAGGAGTGCATTGTGTTCCCTAAAACAAGTAAACAACAGAGGTACAGAGCCAGGGGCGCCTCCAGTCTAGGGAATATACCTTGGGAAAACTGAAAATCAGTAAGACAGAGCCACACCAAAATTTAGGGCTGAATTGCTTACAAGAACCTCAACTTGGGTACACCTTAAATATCCCAGGAAATATAAAAATGGTTCAAAACATTGTGGTACTTACATACGATGGAATATCCCTCAGCCATGAAATGAATGTCATAAGACCAGTAGCAGCAAAATGAGTGGATTCAGTACGATGATTCTAAGTGAAATAAGTCACACAGAAAAAGAAACATATCATAAGATATCACTTATGAAGATCCTGTAAATATGGCTACACTTGAAATGAGTTAGGAAAGAGAAGAGGGTCTCACATTTAGAAAACATTCTTTTATCTGCTTAAGGGGGGGGAAAGGTGGGGTGATGAATAAAAGCAGAGTTTGATATAAGCACAGGGACCGTTCCAAAAACGAACTATGGAATAGAAAAGACCTACACCTTCCTCAGTGAAAGGGACGCAAAACCCCATATTTCACGCAGAGGAATATACCTCACTAGTAGGAATCTTAAAACCTATGTATTGGTATGTGTGCGTAAGGGAATCAAGAGTGTCTAGACTGGCATAAACATGGCAGCGAGAATCAGCTCAAAACCACTATAAAAAGGAATTTCATAAACAAAACCAAAAAACAGGGAAATTTATACAATTCCTTCAGGGTCTCTGATGAAACCTGGAATGACCCTATGTACAATCACATCTGGATGTGGCATAAGGCTGGACACATGGGCCTGAGAGGATTGATGAGATTGGGTGAGCAAATGCAGACCCTTTAAAGCAATAATGCATGGCACCCATTCCACGGGTCCCAACTCTCCAGGTTGAAGGGAATATTACGACAGCTATAACATGTACGGGAAACAAAGAGAATGGACACTCTGTGAATACGAAAGGTTTCTAAAACTCAACGAATAGTCCCTCTCCTGGTGCTACGGTTTGACTTTCCAACTACTTTCCTATCAATCTCTAAACTTGGAGAGACAGCCGCTTTAACCTCCTGGTTCGCACAGGGTGCCAATTTGGCAGAGGATGAAAGGGAGGTGGAAGAAGCAATGAGATAGTAGCTGTTAGGCATTTGGACGGGCACGTGTCACTCTAATTTCCCGGCAGGAAGAAGAATTAACCAAAGTCTCAGCCACCCACCGGGAACCAGTATAGGACATGATCCAATATTTTGGACTTGCGTTCAGCTCACAAAAAACGAGTTGAGAAATGGAGCTCAGGGGCACAGCAATTCACAAACTGGCAGAGTGATAAAGGACAACTATCGTCCAAAAATCTGTTGAGGGAAGTCAACGAGGCAGACTTGAAAGCGAGGCAAAATAGTAGGAAACAGATTTCAAGAGGTACGTTGGAATCGCCTGTAAAGCACAGGAAGAGGGGCACAACTTCGACAATGATGCACTAGGCCAAAAAGGGCGTATGCGTTTTCTCCTGAATATATTCAGGAGAAAACGCATACGCCCTTTTTGGCCAAGCAAGCAAGCGGGCAATGCAAATCTGCACTACAAAGAAGTATCACTTCCCACTGGTCAAAAGGGACACCCACAAAATGTGTAAAAACCAGAAAGGCAAGACAGGCCGTGGAGAACAGGGAACCTTGTTATGCTGATGGGCGGGATGTAAATTGCCAACTGCCTCACTGGAGGAGTGCATTGTGTTCCCTAAAACAAGTAAACAACAGAGCTACAGAGCCAAGTCCACTTCCATCTAGGGAATATGCCTGGGGAAAACTGAAAATCAATAAGAAAGAGCCACCTCCAAATTTAGGGCTGTACTGACTACAAGAACCTCAACTTGCGTACACCTTATATATCACAGGAAATATAAAAATGGTTCAAAACATTGTGGTACTTACGTACGATGGAATATCCCTCAGCCATGAAATCAATGTCATAAGACCAGTAGCAGCAAAGTGAGTGGATTCTGATCCGATGATTCTAAGTGAAATAAGTCACACAGAAAAAGAAACTTATCATAAGATATCACTTATGAAGATCCTGTAAACATGGCTACACATGACCTGAGTTAGGAAAGAGAACAGAGTCTCACATTTAGAAAACACTCTTATGCCTGCATAAAGGGGAAGGAGAGGTGGGGTGATGCATAAAACCAGAGTTTGATATAAGCACAAGGACCGTTCCAAAAACCAACTTTGGAATAGACAAGACCTACACATTCCTCAGTGAAAGAGACTCAAAACCCCATATTTCCCGCAGAGGAAAATATCTGACTAGTAAGAATCTTAAAACCTATGTATTGATATGTCTCCATAAGGGAATCATGTGTGTCTAGAGTGGCATAAACATGGCAGCGAGTAACAGCTCAAACCCACTATAAAAAGGAATTTCAAAAGCAAAACCATAAAACAGGGAAATTCTTTACAATTCCTTCAGGGTGTCTGAGGAAACCTGGAAAGACCCTATCTACAATGACAGCTGGATGTGGCATAAGGCTGGACACTTGGGACTGAGAGGATTGGTGAGATTGGGTGAGCAAATGCAGACCCTTTCAAGCAATAATGCATGGCCCCCATTCCATGGGTCCCAACTCTCCAGGTTGAAGGGAATATTACTACAGCTATAACATGTACAGGAAACCTAGAGAATGTAAACACTGTGAATACGAAATGTTTCTAAAACTCAGCGAATAGTCCCTCTCCTGGTGTTCCACTCTGACTTTCGAACTGCCTTACTATCAATCTCCCAACTTGGAGAGACAGGCCCTTTAACCTCCTCGTTTGCACAGGTTCCCAATTTGGCAGAGGATGGAAGGGACGAGGGAGAACCCATGAGAGAGTAGCTGTTAGGCATTTGGACGGGCACATGTCACTCTCATTTCCTGGCAGGAAGAAGAATTAACCAAAGTCTCAGCCACTCACAGGGAACCAATATAGGAGAGGATCCAAAATTTTGGACTTGCATTCAGCTCACAAAAAACGAGTTGAGAAATGGAGCTCAGGGCCATAGCAATTCAGAAACTGGCAGAGTGATAAAGGACAACTATCGTCCAAAAATCTGTTGAGGGAAGTCAACGAGGCGGACTTGAAAGCGAGGCAAAATAGCAGGAAACAGATTTCAAAAGGTATCTTGGAATCGCCTGTAAAGCACAGGAAGAGGGGCACAACGTCGAAAATGATGCACTTGGCCAAAAAGGGCGTATGTGTTTTCCCCTGATTATATTCAGGAGAAAACGCATACGCCCTTTTTGGCCAAGCAAGCAAGCAGGCAATGCAAATCTGCACTACAAAGAAGTATCACTTCCCACCGGTCAAAAGGGACATCCACAAAATGTGTAAAAACCAGAAAGGCAAGACAGGCCCTGGAGAACAGGGAGACTTGTTATGCTGATGGGCGGGATGTAAATTGACAACTGCCTCACTGGAGGAGTGCATTGTGTTCCCTAAAACAAGTAAACAACAGAGCTACAGAGCCAAGGCCACTTCCAGTCTAGGGAATATACCTTGGGAAAACTGAAAATCAATAAGAAAGAGCCACCTCCATATTTAGGGCTGCACTGACTACAAGAACCTCAACTTGGGTACACCTTAAATATCCCAGGATATATAAAAATGGTTCAAAACTTTGTGGTACTTATACGATGGAATATCCCTCAGCCATGAAATCAATGTCATAAGACCAGTAGCAGCAAAGTGAGTGGATTCAGGTACGATGATTCTAAGTGAAATAAGTCACACAGAAAAAGAAACTTATCATAAGATATCACTTATGAAGATCCTGTAAACATGGCTACACATGAACTGAGTTAGGAAAGAGAACAGAGTCTCACATTTAGAAAACACTCTTATGCCTGCATAAAGGGGATGGAGAGGTGGGGTGATGCATAAAACCAGAGTTTGATATAAGCAGAGGGACCGTTCCAAAAACCAACTTTGGAATTGACAAGACCGACACCTTCCTCAGTGAAAGAGACTCAAAACCCCATATTTCCCACAGAGGAATATATCTGACTAGTAAGAATCTTAAAACCTATGTATTGATATGACTCCATAAGGGAATCAAGTGTGTCTAGAGTGGCATAAACATGGCAGCGAGAATCAGCTCAAACCCACTCTAAAAAGGAATTTCAAAAGCAAAACCAAAAAACAGGGAAATTCTTTACAATTCCTTCAGGGTGTCTGAGGAAACCTGGAAAGACCCTATCTACAATGACAGCTGGATGTGGCATAAGGCTGGACACTTGGGACTGAGAGGATTGGTGAGATTGGGTGAGCAAATGCAGACCCTTTCAAGCAATAATGCATGGCCCCCATTCCATGGGTCCCAACTCTCCAGGTTCAAGGGAATATTACTACAGCTATAACATGTACAGGAAACCTAGAGAATGTACACACTGTGAATACGAAAGGTTTCTAAAACTCAACGAATAGTCCCTCTCCTGGTGCTCCAGTTTGACTTTCCAACTGCCTTACTATCAATCTCCCAACTTGGAGAGACAGGCCCTTTAACCTCCTGGTTTGCACAGGTTCCCAATTTCGCAGAGGATGGAAGGGACGAGGGAGAACCCATGAGAGAGTAGCTGTTAGGCATTTGGACGGGCACATGTCACTCTAATTTCCCGGCAGGAAGAAGAATTAACCAAAGTCTCAGCCACCCACCGGGAACCAGTATAGGACATGATCCAAAATTTTGGACTTGCGTTCTGCTCACAAAAAACGAGTTGAGAAATGGAGCTCAGGGGCACAGCAATTCACAAACAGGCAGAGTGATAAAGGACAACTATCGTCCAAAAATCTGTTGAGGGAAGTCAACGAGGCGGAATTGAAACCGAGGCAAAATAGCAGGAAACAGATTTCAAGAGGTACGTTGGAATCGCCTGTAAAGCACAGGAAGAGGGGCACAACTTGGACAATGGTGCACTTGGCCAAAAAGGGCGTATGCGTTTTCTCCTGAATATATTCAGGAGAAAACACATACGCCCTTTTTGGCCAAGCAAGCAAGCAGGCAATGCAAATCTGCACTACAAAGAAGTATCACTTCCCACCGGTCAAAAGGGACATCCACAAAATGTGTAAAAACCAGAAAGGCAAGACAGGCCCTGGAGAACTGGGAGCCTTGTTATGCTGATGGGCGGGATGTAAATTGCCAACTGCCTCACTGGAGGAGTGCATTGTGTTCCCTAAAACAAGTAAACAACAGAACTACAGAGCCACGGCCACTTCCAGTCTAGGGAATATACCTTGGGAAAATTGAAAATCAATAAGAAAGAGCCACCTCCAAATTTAGGGCTGCATTGTCTACAAGAACCTCAACTAGGTTACACCTTAAATATCCCAGGAAATATAAAAATGGTTCAAAACATTGTGGTACTTACGTACGATGGAATATCCCTCAGCCATGAAATCAATGTCATAAGACCAGTAGCAGCAGAGTGAGTGCATTCAGGTACGATGATTCTAAGTGAAATAAGTCACACAGAAAAAGAAACTTATCATATGATATCACTTATGAAGATCCTGTAAACATGGCTACACGTGAACTGAGTTAGGAAAGAGAACAGAGTCTCACATTTAGAAAACACTCTTATGCCTGCTTAAAGGGGAAGAAGAGGTGGGGTGATGCATAAAACCAGTGTTTGATATAAGCACAGGGACCGTTCCAAAAACCAACTTTGGAATAGACAAGACCTACACCTTCCTCAGTGAAAGAGACTCAAAACCCCATATTTCCCGCGGAGGAATATATCTGACTAGTAAGAATTTTAAAACCTATGTATTGATATGTCTCCATAAGGGAATCAAGTGTGTTTAGAGTGGCATAAACATGGCAGCGAGAATCAGCTCAAACCCAGTATAAAAAGGAATTTCAAAAGCAAAATCAAAAAACAGGGAAATTCTTTACAATTCCTTCAGGATGTCTGAGGAAACCTGGAAAGACCCTATCTACAATGACAGCTGGATGTAGCATAAGGCTGGACTCTTGGGACTGAGAGGATTGGTGAGATTGGGTGAGCAAATGCAGACCCTTTCAAGCAATAATGCATGGCCCCCATTCCATGGGTCCCAACTCTCCAGGTTCAAGGGAATATTACTACAGCTATAACATGTACAGGAAACCTAGAGAATGTATACACTGTGAATACGAAAGGTTTCTAAAACTCAACGAATAGTCCCTCTCCTGGTGCTCCAGTTTGACTTTCCAACTGCTTTACTATCAATCTCCCAACTTGGATAGACAGGCCCTTTAACCTCCTGGTTTGCACAGGTTCCCAATTTGGCAGAGGATGGAAGGGACGAGGGAGAACCCATGAGAGAGTAGCTGTTAGGCATTTGGACGGGCACATGTCACTCTAATTTCCCGGCAGGAAGAAGAATTAACCAAAGTCTCAGCAACCCACCGGGAACCAGTATAGGACAGGATCCAAAATTTTGGACTTGCGTTCAGCTCACAAAAAACGAGTTGAGAAATGGAGCTCAGGGGCACAGCAATTCACAAACTGCCAGAGTGATAAAGGACAACTATCATCCAAAAATCTGTTGAGGGAAGTCAACGAGGCGGACTTGAAAGCGAGGCAAAATAGCAGGAAACAGATTTCAAGAGGTACGTTGGAATCGCCTGTAAAGCACAGGAAGAGGGGCACAACTTGGACAATGGTGCACTTGGCCAAAAAGGGCGTATGCGTTTTCTCCTGAATATATTCAGGAGAAAACGCATACGCACTTTTTGGCCAAGCAAGCAAGCGGGCAATGTAAATCTGAACTACAAAGAAGTATCACTTCCCACCGGTCAAAAGGGACATCCACAAAATGTGTAAAAACCAAAAAGGCAAGACAGGACCTGGAGAAGAGGGAGCCTTGTTATGCTGATGGGCGGGATGTAAATTGCCAACTGCCTCACTGGAGGAGTGCATTGTGTTCCCTAAAACAAGTAAACAACAGAGCTACAGAGCCAAGGCCACTTCCAGTCTAGGGAATATACCTTGGGAAAACTGAAAATCAATAAGAAAGAGCCACCTCCCAATTTAGGGCTGCACTGACTACAAGAACCTCAACTTGGGTACACCTTAAATATCCCAGGAAATATAAAAATGGTTCAAAACATTGTGGTACTTACGTACGATGGAATATCCCTCAGCCATGAAATCAATGTCATAAGACCAGTAGCAGCAAAGTGAGTGGATTCAGGTACGATGATTCTAAGTGAAATAAGTCACACAGAAAAAGAAACTTATCATAAGATATCACTTATGATGATGCTGTAAACATGGCTACACGTGAACTGAGTTAGGAAAGAGAACAGTGTCTCACATTTAGAAAACACTCTTATGCCTGCATAAAGGGGAAGGAGAGGTGGGGTGATGCATAAAACCAGAGTTTGATATAAGCACAGGGACCGTTCAAAAAACCAACTTTGGAATAAACAAGACCTACACCTTCCTCAGTGAAAGAGACTCAAAACCACATATTTCCCGCAGAGGAATATATCTGACTAGTAAGAATCTTAAAACCTATGTATTGATATGACTCCATAAGGGAACCAAGTGTGTCTAGAGTGGCATAAACATGGCAGCGAGAATCAGCTCAAACACACTATAAAAAGGAATTTCAAAAGCAAAACCAAAAAACAGGGAAATTCTTTACAATTCCTTCAGGGTGTCTGAGGAAACCTGGAAAGACCCTATCTACAATGACAGCTGGATGTGGCATAAGGCTGGACACTTGGGACTGAGAGGATTGGTGAGATTGGGTGAGCAAATGCAGACCCTTTCAAGCAATAATGCATGGCCCCCATTCCATGGGTCCCAACTCTCCAGGTTCAAGGGAATATTACTACAGCTATAACATGTACAGGAAACCTAGAGAATGGACACACTGTGAATACAAAAGGTTTCTAAAACTCAACGAATAGTCCCTCTCCTGGTGCTCCAGTTTGACTTTCCAACTGCCTTACTATCAATCTCCCAACTTGGAGAGACAGGCCCTTTAACCTCCTGGTTTGCACAGGTTCCCAATTTGGCAGAGGATGGAAGGGACGAGGGAGAACCCATGAGAGAGTAGCTGTTAGGCATTTGGACGGGCACATGTCACTCTAATTTCCCGGCAGGAAGAAGAATTAACCAAAGTCTCAGCCACCCACCGGGAACCAGTATAGGACATGATCCAAAATTTTGGACTTGCGTTCAGCTCACAAAAAACGAGTTGAGAAATGGAGCTCAGGGGCACAGCAATTCACAAACTGGCAGAGTGATAAAGGACAACTATCGTCCAAAAATCTGTTGAGGGAAGTCAACGAGGCGGACTTGAAAGCGAGGCAAAATAGCAGGAAACAGATTTCAAGAGGTACCTTGGAATCGCCTGTAAAGCACAGGAAGAGGGGCACAACTTGGACAATGATGCACTTGGCCAAAAAGGGCGTATGCGTTTTCTCCTGAATATATTCAGGAGAAAACGCATACGCCCTTTTTGGCCAAGCAAGCAAGCGGGCAATGCAAATCTGCACTACAAAGAAGTATCACTTCCCACAGGTCAAAAGGGACATCCACAAAATGTGTAAAAACCAGAAAGGCAAGACAGGCCCTGGAGAACAGGGAGCCTTGTTATGCTGATGCGTGGGATGTAAATTGCCAACTGCCTCACTGGAGGAGTGCATTGTGTTCCCTAAAACAAGTAAACAACAGAGCTACAGAGCCAAGGCCACTTCCAGTCTAGGGAATATACCTTGGGAAAACTGAAAATCAATAAGAAAGAGCCACCTCCAAATTTAGGGCTGCACTGACTACAAGAACCTCAACTTGGGTACACCTTAAATATCCCAGGAAATATAAAAATGGTTCAAAACATTGTGGTACTTACGTACGATGGAATATCCCTCAGCCATGAAATCAATGTCATAAGACCAGTAGCAGCAAAGTGAGTGGATTCAGGTATGATGATTCTAAGTGAAATAAGTCACACAGAAAAAGAAACTTATCATAAGATATCACTTATGAACATCCTGTAAACATGGCTACACGTGAACTGAGTTAGGAAAGAGAACAGAGTCTCACATTTAGAAAACACTCTTATGCCTGCATAAAGGGGATGGAGAGGTGGGGTGATGCATAAAACCAGAGTTTGATATAAGCACAGGGACCGTTCCAAAAACCAACTTTGGAATAGACAAGACCTACACCTTCCTCAGTGAAAGAGACTCAAAACCCCATATTTCCCACAGAGGAATATATCTGACTAGTAAGAATCTTAAAACCTATGTATTGATATGACTCCATAAGGGAATCAAGTGTGTCTAGAGTGGCATAAACATGGCAGCGAGAATCAGCTCAAACCCACTCTAAAAAGGAATTTCAAAAGCAAAACCAAAAAACAGGGAAATTCTTTACAATTCCTTCAGGGTGTCTGAGGAAACCTGGAAAGACCCTATCTACAATGACAGCTGGATGTGGCATAAGGCTGGACACTTGGGACTGAGAGGATTGGTGAGATTGGGTGAGCAAATGCAGACCCTTTCAAGCAATAATGCATGGCCCCCATTCCATGGGTCCCAACTCTCCAGGTTCAAGGGAATATTACTACAGCTATAACATGTACAGGAAACCTAGAGAATGTACACACTGTGAATACGAAAGGTTTCTAAAACTCAACGAATAGTCCCTCTCCTGGTGCTCCAGTTTGACTTTCCAACTGCCTTACTATCAATCTCCCAACTTGGAGAGACAGGCCCTTTAACCTCCTGGTTTGCACAGGTTCCCAAATTGACAGAGGATGGAAGGGACGAGGGAGAACCCATGAGAGAGTAGCTGTTAGGCATTTGGACGGGCACATGTCACTCTTATTTCCCGGCAGGAAGAAGAATTAACCAAAGTCTCAGCCACCCACCGGGAAACAGTATAGGACATGATCCAAAATTTTGGACTTGCGTTCAGGTCACAAAAAAACGAGTTGAGAAATGGAGCTCAGGGGCACAGCAATTCACAAACTGGCAGAGTGATAAACGACAACTATCGTCCAAAAATCTGTTGAGGGAAGTCAACGAGGCGGACTTGAAAGCGAGGCAAAATAGCAGGAAAGATATTTCAAGAGGTACGTTGGAATCGCCTGTAAAGCACAGGAAGAGGGGCACAACTTGGACAATGGTGCACTTGGCCAAAAAGGGCGTATGCGTTTTCTCCTGAATATATTCAGGAGAAAACGCATACGCCCTTTTTGGCCAAGCAAGCAAGCGGGCAATGCAAATCTGCACTACAAAGAAGTATCACTTCCCACCGGTCAAAAGGGACATCCACAAAATGTGTAAAAACCAGAAAGGCAAGACAGGCCCTGGAGAACAGGGAGCCTTGTTATGCTGATGGGCGGGATGTAAATTGCCAACTGCCTCACTGGAGGAGTGCATTGTGTTCCCTAAAACAAGTAAACAACAGAGCTACAGAGCCAAGGCCACTTCCAGTCTAGGGCATATACCTTGGGAAAACTGAAAATCAATAAGAAAGAGCCACCTCCAAATTTAGGGCTGCACTGACTACAAGAATCTCAACTTGGGTACACCTTAAATATCCCAGGATATATAAAAATGGTTCAAAACATTGTGGTACTTATACGATGGAATATCCCTCAGCCATGAAATCAATGTCATAAGACCAGTAGCAGCAAAGTGAGTGGATTCAGGTACAATGATTCTAAGTGAAATAAGTCACACAGAAAAAGAAACTTATCATAAGATATCACTTATGAAGATCCTGTAAACATGGCTACACGTGAACTGAGTTAGGAAAGAGAACAGAGTCTCACATTTAGAAAACACTCTTATGCCTGCATAAAGGGGATGGAGAGGTGGGGTGATGCATAAAACCAGAGTTTGATATAAGCAGAGGGACTTTTCCAAAAACAAACTTTGGAATAGACAAGACCTACACCTTCCTCAGTGAAAGAGACTCAAAACCCCATATTTCCCGCAGAGGAATATATCTGACTAGTAAGAATCTTAAAACCTATGTATTGATATGACTCCATAAGGGAAACAAGTGTGTCTAGAGTGGCATAAACATGGCAGCGAGAATCAGCTCAAACACACTATAAAAAGGAATTTCAAAAGCAAAACCAAAAAACAGGGAAATTCTTTACAATTCCTTCAGGGTGTCTGAGGAAACCTGGAAAGGCCCTCTCTACAATGACAGCTGGATGTGGCATAAGGCTGGACACTTGGGACTGAGAGGATTGGTGAGATTGGGTGAGCAAATGCAGACCCTTTCAAGCAATAATGCATGGCCCCCATTCCATGGGTCCCAACTCTCCAGGTTCAAGGGAATATTACTACAGCTATAACATGTACAGGAAACCTAGAGAATGGACACACTGTGAATACGAAAGGTTTCTAAAACTCAACGAATAGTCCCTCTCCTGGTGCTCCAGTTTGACTTTCCAACTGCCTTACTATCAATCTCCCAACTTGGAGAGACAGGCCCTTTAACCTCCTGGTTTGCACAGGTTCCCAATTTGACAGAGGATGGAAGGGACGAGGGAGAACCCATGAGAGAGTAGCTGTTAGGCATTTGGACGGGCACATGTCACTCTTATTTCCCGGCAGGAAGAAGAATTAACCAAAGTCTCAGCCACCCACCGGGAAACAGTATAGGACATGATCCAAAATTTTGGACTTGCGTTCAGGTCACAAAAAAACGAGTTGAGAAATGGAGCTCAGGGGCACAGCAATTCACAAACTGGCAGAGTGATAAAGGACAACTATCGTCCAAAAATCTGTTGAGGGAAGTCAACGAGGCGGACTTGAAAGCGAGGCAAAATAGCAGGAAAGAGATTTCAAGAGGTACGTTGGAATCGCCTGTAAAGCACAGGAAGAGGGGCACAACTTGGACAATGTTGCACTTGGCCAAAAAGGGCGTATGCGTTTTCTCCTGAATATATTCAGGAGAAAACGCATACGCCCTTTTTGGCCAAGCAAGCAAGCGGGCAATGCAAATCTGCACTACAAAGAAGTATCACTTCCCACAGGTCAAAAGGGACATCCACAAAATGTGTAAAAACCAGAAAGGCAAGACAGGCCCTGGAGAACAGGGAGCCTTGTTATGCTGATGGGCGGGATGTAAATTGCCAACTGCCTCACTGGAGGAGTGCATTGTGTTCCCTAAAACAAGTAAACAACAGAGCTACAGAGCCAAGGCCACTTCCAGTCTAGGGAATATACCTTGGGAAAACTGAAAATCAATAAGAAAGAGCCACCTCCAAATTTAGGGCTGCACTGACTACAAGAACCTCAACTTGGGTACACCTTAAATATCCCAGGAAATATAAAAATGGCTCAAAACATTGTGGTACTTACGTACGATGGAATATCCCTAAGCCATGAAATCAATGTGATAAGACCAGTAGCAGCAAAGTGAGTGGATTCAGGTACGATGATTCTAAGTGAAATAAGTCACACAGAAAAAGAATCTTATCATAAGATATCACTTATGAACATCCTGTAAACATGGCTACACGTGAACTGAGTTAGGAAAGAGAACAGAGTCTCACATTTAGAAAACACTCTTATGCCTGCATAAAGGGGATGGAGAGGTGGGGTGATGCATAAAACCAGAGTTTGATATAAGCACAGGGACCGTTCCAAAAACCAACTTTGGAATAGACAAGACCTACACCTTCCTCAGTGAAAGAGACTCAAAACCCCATATTTCCCACAGAGGATTATATCTGACTAGTAAGAATCTTAAAACCTATGTATTGATATGACTCCATAAGGGAATCAAGTGTGTCTAGAGTGGCATAAACATGGCAGCGAGTATCAGCTCAAACCCACTATAAAAAGGAATTTCAAAAGCAAAACCAAAAAACAGGGAAATTCTTTACAATTCCTTCAGGGTGTCTGAGGAAACCTGGAAAGACCCTATCTACAATGACAGCTGGATGTGGCATAAGGCTGGACACTTGGGACTGAGAGGATTGGTGAGATTGGGTGAGCAAATGCAGACCCTTTCAAGCAATAATGCATGGCCCCCATTCCATGGGTCCCAACTCTCCAGGTTCAAGGGAATATTACTACAGCTATAACATGTACAGGAAACCTAGAGAATGGACACACTGTGAATACGAAAGGTTTCTAAAACTCAACGAATAGTCCCTCTCCTGGTGCTCCAGTTTGACTTTCCAACTGCCTTACTATCAATCTCCCAACTTGGAGAGACAGGCCCTTTAACCTCCTGGTTTGCACAGGTTCCCAATTTGGCAGAGGATGGAAGGGACGAGGGAGAACCCATGAGAGAGTAGCTGTTAGGCATTTGGACGGGCACATGTCACTCTAATTTCCCGGCAGGAAGAAGAATTAACCAAAGTCTCAGCCACCCACCGGGAACCAGTATAGGACATGATCCAAAATTTTGGACTTGCGTTCAGCTCACAAAAAACGAGTTGAGAAATGGAGCTCAGGGGCACAGCAATTCACAAACTGGCAGAGTGATAAAGGACAACTATCGTCCAAAAATCTGTTGAGGGAAGTCAACGAGGCGGACTTGAAAGCGAGGCAAAATAGCAGGAAACAGATTTCAAGAGGTACCTTGGAATCGCCTGTAAAGCACAGGAAGAGTTGCACAACTTGGACAATGATGCACTTGGCCAAAAAGGGTGTATGCGTTTTCTCTTGAATATATTCAGGAGAAAACGCATACGCCCTTTTTGGCCAAGCAAGCAAGCAGGCAATGCAAATCTGCACTACAAAGAAGTATCACTTCCCACCGGTCAAAAGGGACATCCACAAAATGTGTAAAAACCAGAAAGGCAAGACAGGCCCTGGAGAACTGGGAGCCTTGTTATGCTGATGGGCGGGATGTAAATTGCCAACTGCCTCACTGGAGGAGTGCATTGTGTTCCCTAAAACAAGTAAACAACAGAGCTACAGAGCCAAGGCCACTTCCAGTCTAGGGAATATACCTTGGGAAAACTGAAAATCAATAAGAAAGAGCCACCTCCAAATTTAGGGCTGCACTGACTACAAGAATCTCAACTTGGGTACACCTTAAATATCCCAGGATATATAAAAATGGTTCAAAACATTGTGGTACTTATACGATGGAATATCCCTCAGCCATGAAATCAATGTCATAAGACCAGTAGCAGCAAAGTGAGTGGATTCAGGTACGATGATTCTAAGTGAAATAAGTCACACAGAAAAAGAATCTTATCATAAGATATCACTTATGAAGATCCTGTAAACATGGCTACACGTGAACTGAGTTAGGAAAGAGAACAGAGTCTCACATTTAGAAAACACTCTTATATTTGCATAAAGGGCATGGAGAGGTGGGGTGATGCATAAAACCAGAGTTTGATATAAGCAGAGGGACTGTTCCAAAAACAAACTTTGGAATAGACAAGACCTACACCTTCCTCAGTGAAAGAGACTCAAAACCCCATATTTCCCGCAGAGGAATATATCTGACTAGTAAGAATCTTAAAACCTATGTATTGATATGACTCCATAAGGGAATCAAGTGTGTCTAGAGTGGCATAAACATGGCAGCGAGAATCAGCTCAAACCCACTCTAAAAAGGAATTTCAAAAGCAAAACCAAAAAACAGGGAAATTCTTTACAATTCCTTCAGGGTGTCTGAGGAAACCTGGAAAGACCTTATCTACAATGACAGCTGGATGTGGCATAAGGCTGGACACTTGGGACTGAGAGGATTGGTGAGATTGGGTGAGCAAATGCAGACCCTTTCAAGCAATAATGCATGGCCCCCATTCCATGGGTCCCAACTCTCCAGGTTGAAGGGAATATTACTACAGCTATAACATGTACAGGAAACCTAGAGAATGGACACACTGTGAATACGAAAGGTTTCTAAAACTCAACGAATAGTCCCTTTCCTGGTGCTCCAGTTTGACTTTCCAACTGCCTTACTATCAATCTCCCAACTTGGAGAGACAGGCCCTTTTACCTCCTGGTTTGCACAGGTTCCCAATTTGGCAGAGGATGGAAGGGACGAGGGAGAACCCATGAGAGAGTAGCTGTTAGGCATTTGGACGGGCACATGTCACTCTAATTTCCCGGCAGGAAGAAGAATTAACCAAAGTCTCAGCCACCCACCGGGAACCAGTATAGGACATCATCCAAAATTTTGGACTTGCGTTCAGCTCACAAAAAAAACGAGTTGAGAAATGGAGCTCAGGGGCACAGCAATTCACAAACTGGCAGAGTGATAAAGGACAACTATCGTCCAAAAATCTGTTGAGGGAAGTCAACGAGGCGGACTTGAAAGCGAGGCAAAATAGCAGGAAACAGATTTCAAGAGGTACCTTGGAATCGCCTGTAAAGCACAGGAAGAGGGGCACAACTTGGACAATGATGCACTTGGCCAAAAAGGGCGTATGCGTTTTCTCCTGAATATATCCAGGAGAAAACGCATACGCCCTTTTTGGCCAAGCAAGCAAGCGGGCAATGCAAATCTGCACTACAAAGAAGTATCACTTCCCACCGGTCAAAAGGGACATCCACAAAATGTGTAAAAACCAGAAAGGCAAGACAGGCCCTGGAGAACAGGGAGCCTTGTTATGCTGATGGGCGGGATGTAAATTGCCAACTGCCTCACTGGAGGAGTGCATTGTGTTCCCTAAAACAAGTAAACAACAGAGCTACAGAGCCAAGGCCACATCCAGTCTAGGGAATATACCTTGGGAAAACTGAAAATCAATAAGAAAGAGCCACCTCCCAATTTAGGGCTGCACTGACTACAAGAACCTCAACTTGGGTACACCTTAAATATCCCAGGAAATATAAAAATGGTTCAAAACATTGTGGTACTTACGTACGATGGAATATCCCTCAGCCATGAAATCAATGTCATAAGACCAGTAGCAGCAAAGTGAGTGGATTCAGGTACGATGATTCTAAGTGAAATAAGTCACACAGAAAAAGAAACTTATCATAAGATATCACTTATGATGATCCTGTAAACATGGCTACACGTGAACTGAGTTAGGAAAGAGAACAGAGTCTCACATTTAGAAAACACTCTTATGCCTGCATAAAGGGGAAGGAGAGGTGGGGTGATGCATAAAACCAGAGTTTGATATAAGCACAGGGACCGTTCAAAAAACCAACTTTGGAATAGACAAGACCTACACCTTCCTCAGTGAAAGAGACTCAAAACCACATATTTCCCGCAGAGGAATATATCTGACTAGTAAGAATCTTAAAACCTATGTATTGATATGACTCCATAAGGGAAACAAGTGTGTCTAGAGTGGCATAAACATGGCAGCGAGAATCAGCTCAAACCCACTCTAAAAAGGAAATTCAAAAGCAAAACCAAAAAACAGGGAAATTCTTTACAATTCCTTCAGGGTGTCTGAGGAAACCTGGAAAGGCCCTATCTACAATGACAGCTGGATGTGGCATAAGGCTGGACACTTGGGACTGAGAGGATTGGTGAGATTGGGTGAGCAAATGCAGACCCATTCAAGCAATAATGCATGGCCCCCATTCCATGGGTCCCAACTCTCCAGGTTCAAGGGAATATTACTACAGCTATAACATGTACAGGAAACCTAGAGAATGGACACACTGTGAATACGAAAGGTTTCTAAAACTCAACGAATAGTCCCTCTCCTGGTGCTCCAGTTTGACTTTCCAACTGCCTTACTATCAATCTCCCAACTTGGAGAGACAGGCCCTTTAACCTCCTGGTTTGCACAGGTTCCCAAATTGACAGAGGATGGAAGGGACGAGGGAGAACCCATGAGAGAGTAGCTGTTAGGCATTTGGACGGGCACATGTCACTCTTATTTCCCGGCAGGAAGAAGAATTAACCAAAGTCTCAGCCACCCACCGGGAAACAGTATAGGACATGATCCAAAATTTTGGACTTGCGTTCAGGTCACAAAAAAACGAGTTGAGAAATGGAGCTCAGGGGCACAGCAATTCACAAACAGGCAGAGTGATAAACGACAACTATCGTCCAAAAATCTGTTGAGGGAAGTCAACGAGGCGGACTTGAAAGCGAGGCAAAATAGCAGGAAAGATATTTCAAGAGGTACGTTGGAATCGCCTGTAAAGCACAGGAAGAGGGGCACAACTTGGACAATGGTGCACTTGGCCAAAAAGGGCGTATGCGTTTTCTCCTGAATATATTCAGGAGAAAACGCATACGCCCTTTTTGGCCAAGCAAGCAAGCGGGCAATGCAAATCTGCACTACAAAGAAGTATCACTTCCCACCGGTCAAAAGGGACATCCACAAAATGTGTAAAAACCAGAAAGGCAAGACAGGCCCTGGAGAACAGGGAGCCTTGTTATGCTGATGGGCGGGATGTAAATTGCCAACTGCCTCACTGGAGGAGTGCATTGTGTTCCCTAAAACAAGTAAACAACAGAGCTACAGAGCCAAGGCCACTTCCAGTCTAGGGCATATACCTTGGGAAAACTGAAAATCAATAAGAAAGAGCCACCTCCAAATTTAGGGCTGCACTGACTACAAGAATCTCAACTTGGGTACACCTTAAATATCCCAGGATATATAAAAATGGTTCAAAACATTGTGGTACTTATACGATGGAATATCCCTCAGCCATGAAATCAATGTCATAAGACCAGTAGCAGCAAAGTGAGTGGATTCAGGTACAATGATTCTAAGTGAAATAAGTCACACAGAAAAAGAAACTTATCATAAGATATCACTTATGAAGATCCTGTAAACATGGCTACACGTGAACTGAGTTAGGAAAGAGAACAGAGTCTCACATTTAGAAAACACTCTTATGCCTGCATAAAGGGGATGGAGAGGTGGGGTGATGCATAAAACCAGAGTTTGATATAAGCAGAGGGACTGTTCCAAAAACAAACTTTGGAATAGACAAGACCTACACCTTCCTCAGTGAAAGAGACTCAAAACCCCATATTTCCCGCAGAGGAATATATCTGACTAGTAAGAATCTTAAAACCTATGTATTGATATGACTCCATAAGGGAACCAAGTGTGTCTAGAGTGGCATAAACATGGCAGCGAGAATCAGCTCAAACACACTATAAAAAGGAATTTCAAAAGCAAAACCAAAAAACAGGGAAATTCTTTACAATTCCTTCAGGGTGTCTGAGGAAACCTGGAAAGGCCCTCTCTACAATGACAGCTGGATGTGGCATAAGGCTGGACACTTGGGACTGAGAGGATTGGTGAGATTGGGTGAGCAAATGCAGACCCATTCAAGCAATAATGCATGGCCCCCATTCCATGGGTCCCAACTCTCCAGGTTCAAGGGAATATTACTACAGCTATAACATGTACAGGAAACCTAGAGAATGGACACACTGTGAATACGAAAGGTTTCTAAAACTCAACGAATAGTCCCTCTCCTGGTGCTCCAGTTTGACTTTCCAACTGCCTTACTATCAATCTCCCAACTTGGAGAGACAGGCCCTTTAACCTCCTGGTTTGCACAGGTTCCCAATTTGACAGAGGATGGAAGGGACGAGGGAGAACCCATGAGAGAGTAGCTGTTAGGCATTTGGACGGGCACATGTCACTCTTATTTCCCGGCAGGAAGAAGAATTAACCAAAGTCTCAGCCACCCACCGGGAAACAGTATAGGACATGATCCAAAATTTTGGACTTGCGTTCAGGTCACAAAAAAACGAGTTGAGAAATGGAGCTCAGGGGCACAGCAATTCACAAACTGGCAGAGTGATAAAGGACAACTATCGTCCAAAAATCTGTTGAGGGAAGTCAACGAGGCGGACTTGAAAGCGAGGCAAAATAGCAGGAAAGAGATTTCAAGAGGTACGTTGGAATCGCCTGTAAAGCACAGGAAGAGGGGCACAACTTGGACAATGTTGCACTTGGCCAAAAAGGGCGTATGCGTTTTCTCCTGAATATATTCAGGAGAAAACGCATACGCCCTTTTTGGCCAAGCAAGCAAGCGGGCAATGCAAATCTGCACTACAAAGAAGTATCACTTCCCACAAGTCAAAAGGGACATCCACAAAATGTGTAAAAACCAGAAAGGCAAGACAGGCCCTGGAGAACAGGGAGCCTTGTTATGCTGATGGGCGGGATGTAAATTGCCAACTGCCTCACTGGAGGAGTGCATTGTGTTCCCTAAAACAAGTAAACAACAGAGCTACAGAGCCAAGGCCACTTCCAGTCTAGGGAATATACCTTGGGAAAACTGAAAATCAATAAGAAAGAGCCACCTCCAAATTTAGGGCTGCACTGACTACAAGAACCTCAACTTGGGTACACCTTAAATATCCCAGGAAATATAAAAATGGCTCAAAACATTGTGGTACTTACGTACGATGGAATATCCCTAAGCCATGAAATCAATCTGATAAGACCAGTAGCAGCAAAGTGAGTGGATTCAGGTACGATGATTCTAAGTGAAATAAGTCACACAGAAAAAGAATCTTATCATAAGATATCACTTATGAACATCCTGTAAACATGGCTACACGTGAACTGAGTTAGGAAAGAGAACAGAGTCTCACATTTAGAAAACACTCTTATGCCTGCATAAAGGGGATGGAGAGGTGGGGTGATGCATAAAACCAGAGTTTGATATAAGCACAGGGACCGTTCCAAAAACCAACTTTGGAATAGACAAGACCTACACCTTCCTCAGTGAAAGAGACTCAAAACCCCATATTTCCCACAGAGGATTATATCTGACTAGTAAGAATCTTAAAACCTATGTATTGATATGACTCCATAAGGGAATCAAGTGTGTCTAGAGTGGCATAAACATGGCAGCGAGTATCAGCTCAAACCCACTATAAAAAGGAATTTCAAAAGCAAAACCAAAAAACAGGGAAATTCTTTACAATTCCTTCAGGGTGTCTGAGGAAACCTGGAAAGACCCTATCTACAATGACAGCTGGATGTGGCATAAGGCTGGACACTTGGGACTGAGAGGATTGGTGAGATTGGGTGAGCAAATGCAGACCCTTTCAAGCAATAATGCATGGCCCCCATTCCATGGGTCCCAACTCTCCAGGTTCAAGGGAATATTACTACAGCTATAACATGTACAGGAAACCTAGAGAATGGACACACTGTGAATACGAAAGGTTTCTAAAACTCAACGAATAGTCCCTCTCCTGGTGCTCCAGTTTGACTTTCCAACTGCCTTACTATCAATCTCCCAACTTGGAGAGACAGGCCCTTTAACCTCCTGGTTTGCACAGGTTCCCAATTTGGCAGAGGATGGAAGGGACGAGGGAGAACCCATGAGAGAGTAGCTGTTAGGCATTTGGACGGGCACATGTCACTCTAATTTCCCGGCAGGAAGAAGAATTAACCAAAGTCTCAGCCACCCACCGGGAACCAGTATATGACATGATCCAAAATTTTGGACTTGCGTTCAGCTCACAAAAAACGAGTTGAGAAATGGAGCTCAGGGGCACAGCAATTCACAAACTGGCAGAGTGATAAAGGACAACTATCGTCCAAAAATCTGTTGAGGGAAGTCAACGAGGCGGACTTGAAAGCGAGGCAAAATAGCAGGAAACAGATTTCAAGAGGTACCTTGGAATCGCCTGTAAAGCACAGGAAGAGTTGCACAACTTGGACAATGATGCACTTGGCCAAAAAGGGTGTATGCGTTTTCTCTTGAATATATTCAGGAGAAAACGCATACGCCCTTTTTGGCCAAGCAAGCAAGCAGGCAATGCAAATCTGCACTACAAAGAAGTATCACATCCCACCGGTCAAAAGGGACATCCACAAAATGTGTAAAAACCAGAAAGGCAAGACAGGCCCTGGAGAACAGGGAGCCTTGTTATGCTGATGGGCGGGATGTAAATTGCCAACTGCCTCACTGGAGGAGTGCATTGTGTTCCCTAAAACAAGTAAACAACAGAGCTACAGAGCCAAGGCCACTCCAGTCTAGGGAATATACCTTGGGAAAACTGAAAATCAATAAGAAAGAGCCACCTCCCAATTTAGGGCTGCACTGACTACAAGAACCTCAACTTGGGTACACCTTAAATATCCCAGGAAATATAAAAATGGTTCAAAACATTGTGGTACTTACGTACGATGGAATATCCCTCAGCCATGAAATCAATGTCATAAGACCAGTAGCAGCAAAGTGAGTGGATTCAGGTACGATGATTCTAAGTGAAATAAGTCACACAGAAAAAGAAACTTATCATAAGATATCACTTATGATGATCCTGTAAACATTGCTACACTTGAACTGAGTTAGGAAAGAGAACAGAGTCTCACATTTAGAAAACACTCTTATGCCTGCATAAAGGGGAAGGAGAGGTGGGGTGATGCATAAAACCAGAGTTTGATATAAGCACAGGGACCGTTCAAAAAACCAACTTTGGAATAGACAAGACCTACACCTTCCTCAGTGAAAGAGACTCAAAACCACATATTTCCCGCAGAGGAATATATCTGACTAGTAAGAATCTTAAAACCTATGTATTGATATGACTCCATAAGGGAACCAAGTGTGTCTAGTGTGGCATAAACATGGCAGCGAGAATCAGCTCAAACACACTATAAAAAGGAATTTCAAAAGCAAAACCAAAAAACAGGGAAATTCTTTACAATTCCTTCAGGGTGTCTGAGGAAACCTGGAAAGGCCCTCTCTACAATGACAGCTGGATGTGGCATAAGGCTGGACACTTGGGACTGAGATGATTGGTGAGATTGGGTGAGCAAATGCAGACCCATTCAAGCAATAATGCATGGCCCCCATTCCATGGGTCCCCACTCTCCAGGTTCAAGGGAATATTACTACAGCTATAACATGTACAGGAAACCTAGAGAATGGACACACTGTGAATACGAAAGGTTTCTAAAACTCAACGAATAGTCCCTCTCCTGGTGCTCCAGTTTGACTTTCCAACTGCCTTACTATCAATCTCCCAACTTGGAGAGACAGGCCCTTTAACCTCCTGGTTTGCACAGGTTCCCAATTTGACAGAGGATGGAAGGGACGAGGGAGAACCCATGAGAGAGTAGCTGTTAGGCATTTGGACGGGCACATGTCACTCTTATTTCCCGGCAGGAAGAAGAATTAACCAAAGTCTCAGCCACCCACCGGGAAACAGTATAGGACATGATCCAAAATTTTGGACTTGCGTTCAGGTCACAAAAAAACGAGTTGAGAAATGGAGCTCAGGGGCACAGCAATTCACAAACTGGCAGAGTGATAAAGGACAACTATCGTCCAAAAATCTGTTGAGGGAAGTCAACGAGGCGGACTTGAAAGCGAGGCAAAATAGCAGGAAAGAGATTTCAAGAGGTACGTTGGAATCGCCTGTAAAGCACAGGAAGAGGGGCACAACTTGGACAATGGTGCACTTGGCCAAAAAGGGCGTATGCGTTTTCTCCTGAATATATTCAGGAGAAAACGCATACGCCCTTTTTGGCCAAGCAAGCAAGCGGGCAATGCAAATCTGCACTACAAAGAAGTATCAATTCCCACAGGTCAAAAGGGACATCCACAAAATGTGTAAAAACCAGAAAGGCAAGACAGGCCCTGGAGAACAGGGAGCCTTGTTATGCTGATGCGTGGGATGTAAATTGCCAACTGCCTCACTGGAGGAGTGCATTGTGTTCCCTAAAACAAGTAAACAACAGAGCTACAGAGCCAAGGCCACTTCCAGTCTAGGGAATATACCTTGGGAAAACTGAAAATCAATAAGAAAGAGCCACCTCCAAATTTAGGGCTGCACTGACTACAAGAACCTCAACTTGGGTACACCTTAAATATCCCAGGATATATAAAAATGGTTCAAAACATTGTGGTACTTATACGATGGAATATCCCTCAGCCATGAAATCAATGTCATAAGACCAGTAGCAGCAAAGTGAGTGGATTCAGGTACGATGATTCTAAGTGAAATAAGTCACACAGAAAAAGAATCTTATCATAAGATATCACTTATGAAGATCCTGTAAACATGGCTACACGTGAACTGAGTTAGGAAAGAGAACAGAGTCTCACATTTAGAAAACACTCTTATGCCTGCATAAAGGGCATGGAGAGGTGGGGTGATGCATAAAACCAGAGTTTGATATAAGCAGAGGGACTGTTCCAAAAACAAACTTTGGAATAGACAAGACCTACACCTTCCTCAGTGAAAGAGACTCAAAACCCCATATTTCCCGCAGAGGAATATATCTGACTAGTAAGAATCTTAAAACCTATGTATTGATATGACTCCATAAGGGAATCAAGTGTGTCTAGAGTGGCATAAACATGGCAGCGAGAATCAGCTCAAACCCACTCTAAAAAGGAATTTCAAAAGCAAAACCAAAAAACAGGGAAATTCTTTACAATTCCTTCAGGGTGTCTGAGGAAACCTGGAAAGACCTTATCTACAGTGACAGCTGGATGTGGCATAAGGCTGGACACTTGGGACTGAGAGGATTGGTGAGATTGGGTGAGCAAATGCAGACCCTTTCAAGCAATAATGCATGGCCCCCATTCCATGGGTCCCAACTCTCCAGGTTGAAGGGAATATTACTACAGCTATAACATGTACAGGAAACCTAGAGAATGGACACACTGTGAATACGAAAGGTTTCTAAAACTCAACGAATAGTCCCTTTCCTGGTGCTCCAGTTTGACTTTCCAACTGCCTTACTATCAATCTCCCAACTTGGAGAGACAGGCCCTTTAACCTCCTGGTTTGCACAGGTTCCCAATTTGGCAGAGGATGGAAGGGACGAGGGAGAACCCATGAGAGAGTAGCTGTTAGGCATTTGGACGGGCACATGTCACTCTAATTTCCCGGCAGGAAGAAGAATTAACCAAAGTCTCAGCCACCCACCGGGAACCAGTATAGGACATCATCCAAAATTTTGGACTTGCGTTCAGCTCACAAAAAAAACGAGTTGAGAAATGGAGCTCAGGGGCACAGCAATTCACAAACTGGCAGAGTGATAAAGGACAACTATCGTCCAAAAATCTGTTGAGGGAAGTCAACGAGGCGGACTTGAAAGCGAGGCAAAATAGCAGGAAACAGATTTCAAGAGGTACCTTGGAATCGCCTGTAAAGCACAGGAAGAGGGGCACAACTTGGACAATGGTGCACTTGGCCAAAAAGGGCGTATGCGTTTTCTCCTGAATATATTCAGGAGAAAACGCATACGCCCTTTTTGGCCAAGCAAGCAAGCGGGCAATGCAAATCTGCACTACAAAGAAGTATCACTTCCCACTGGTCAAAAGGGACATCCACAAAATGTGTAAAAAACAGAAAGGCAAGACAGGCCCTGGAGAACAGGGAGCCTTGTTATGCTGATGGGCGGGATGTAAATTGCCAACTGCCTCACTGGAGGAGTGCATTGTGTTCCCTAAAACAAGAAAACAACAGAGCTACAGAGCCAAGGCCACATCCAGTCTAGGGAATATACCTTGGGAAAACTGAAAATCAATAAGAAAGAGCCACCTCCCAATTTAGGGCTGCACTGACTACAAGAACCTCAACTTGGGTACACCTTAAATATCCCAGGAAATATAAAAATGGTTCAAAACATTGTGGTACTTACGTACGATGGAATATCCCTCAGCCATGAAATCAATGTCATAAGACCAGTAGCAGCAAAGTGAGTGGATTCAGGTACAATGATTCTAAGTGAAATAAGTCACACAGAAAAAGAAACTTATCATAAGATATCACTTATGAAGATCCTGTAAACATGGCTACACGTGAACTGAGTTAGGAAAGAGAACAGAGTCTCACATTTAGAAAACACTCTTATGCCTGCATAAAGGGGATGGAGAGGTGGGGTGATGCATAAAACCAGAGTTTGATATAAGCACAGGGACCGTTCCAAAAACCAACTTTGGAATAGACAAGACCTACACCTTCCTCAGTGAAAGAGACTCAAAACCCCATATTTCCCACAGAGGAATATATCTGACTAGTAAGAATCTTAAAACCTATGTATTGATATGACTCCATAAGGGAATCAAGTGTGTCTAGAGTGGCATAAACATGGCAGCGAGAATCAGCTCAAACCCACTATAAAAAGGAATTTCAAAAGCAAAACCAAAAAACAGGGAAATTCTTTACAATTCCTTCAGGGTGTCTGAGGAAACCTGGAAAGACCCTATCTACAATGACAGCTGGATGTGGCATAAGGCTGGACACTTGGGACTGAGAGGATTGGTGAGATTGGGTGAGCAAATGCAGACCCTTTCAAGCAATAATGCATGGCCCCCATTCCATGGGTCCCAACTCTCCAGGTTCAAGGGAATATTACTACAGCTATAACATGTACAGGAAACCTAGAGAATGTACACACTGTGAATACGAAAGGTTTCTAAAACTCAACGAATAGTCCCTCTCCTGGTGCTCCAGTTTGACTTTCCAACTGCCTTACTATCAATCTCCCAACTTGGAGAGACAGGCCCTTTAACCTCCTGGTTTGCACAGGTTCCCAATTTGGCAGAGGATGGAAGGGACGAGGGAGAACCCATGAGAGAGTAGCTGTTAGGCATTTGGACGGGCACATGTCACTCTAATTTCCCGGCATGAAGAAGAATTAACCAAAGTCTCAGCCACCCACCGGGAACCAGTATAGGACATGATCCAAAATTTTGGACTTGCGTTCTGCTCACAAAAAACGAGTTGAGAAATGGAGCTCAGGGGCACATCAATTCACAAACAGGCAGAGTGATAAAGGACAACTATCGTCCAAAAATCTGTTGAGGGAAGTCAACGAGGCGGACTTGAAACCGAGGTAAAATAGCAGGAAACAGATTTCAAGAGGTACGTTGGAATCGCCTGTAAAGCACAGGAAGAGGGGCACAACTTGGACAATGGTGCACTTGGCCAAAAAGGGCGTATGCGTTTTCTCCTGAATATATTCAGGAGAAAACGCATACGCCCTTTTTGGCCAAGCAAGCAAGCAGGCAATGCAAATCTGCACTACAAAGAAGTATCACTTCCCACCGGTCAAAAGGGACATCCACAAAATGTGTAAAAACCAGAAAGGCAAGACAGGCCCTGGAGAACTGGGAGCCTTGTTATGCTGATGGGCGGGATGTAAATTGCCAACTGCCTCACTGGAGGAGTGCATTGTGTTCCCTAAAACAAGTAAACAACAGAGCTACAGAGCCAAGGCCACTTCCAGTCTAGGGAATATACCTTGGGAAACCTGAAAATCAATAAGAAAGAGCCACCTCCCAATTTAGGGCTGCACTGACTACAAGAACCTCAACTTGGGTACACCTTAAATATCCCAGGAAATATAAAAATGGTTCAAAACATTGTGGTACTTACGTACGATGGAATATCCCTCAGCCATGAAATCAATGTCATAAGACCAGTAGCAGCAAAGTGAGTGGATTCAGGTACGATGATTCTAAGTGAAAAAAGTCACACAGAAAAAGAAACTTATCATAAGATATCACTTATGATGATCCTGTAAACATTGCTACACGTGAACTGAGTTAGGAAAGAGAACAGAGTCTCACATTTAGAAAACACTCTTATGCCTGCATAAAGGGCATGGAGAGGTGGGGTGATGCATAAAACCAGAGTTTGATATAAGCAGAGGGACTGTTCCAAAAACAAACTTTGGAATAGACAAGACCTACACCTTCCTCAGTGAAAGAGACTCAAAACCCCATATTTCCCGCAGAGGAATATATCTGACTAGTAAGAATCTTAAAACCTATGTATTGATATGACTCCATAAGGGAATCAAGTGTGTCTAGAGTGGCATAAACATGGCAGCGAGAATCAGCTCAAACCCACTCTAAAAAGGAATTTCAAAAGCAAAACCAAAAAACAGGGAAATTCTTTACAATTCCTTCAGGGTGTCTGAGGAAACCTGGAAAGACCTTATCTACAATGACAGCTGGATGTGGCATAAGGCTGGACACTTGGGACTGAGAGGATTGGTGAGATTGGGTGAGCAAATGCAGACCCTTTCAAGCAATAATGCATGGCCCCCATTCCATGGGTCCCAACTCTCCAGGTTCAAGGGAATATTACTACAGCTATAACATGTACAGGAAACCTAGAGAATGGAAACACTGTGAATACGAAAGGTTTCTAAAACTGAACGGATAGTCCCTTTCCTGGTGCTCCAGTTTGACTTTCCAACTGCCTTACTATCAATCTCCCAACTTGGAGAGACAGGCCCTTTAACCTCCTGGTTTGCACAGGTTCCCAATTTGGCAGAGGATGGAAGGGACGAGGGAGAACCCATGAGAGAGTAGCTGTTAGGCATTTGGACGGGCACATGTCACTCTAATTTCCCGGCAGGAAGAAGTATTAACCAAAGTCTCAGCCACCCACCGGGAACCAGTATAGGACATGATCCAAAATTTTGGACTTGCGTTCTGCTCACAAAAAACGAGTTGAGAAATGGAGCTCAGGGGCACATCAATTCACAAACAGGCAGAGTGATAAAGGACAACTATCGTCCAAAAATCTGTTGAGGGAAGTCAACGAGGCGGACTTGAAACCGAGGTAAAATAGCAGGAAACAGATTTCAAGAGGTACGTTGGAATCGCCTGTAAAGCACAGGAAGAGGGGCACAACTTGGACAATGGTGCACTTGGCCAAAAAGGGCGTATGCGTTTTCTCCTGAATATATTCAGGAGAAAACGCATACGCCCTTTTTGGCCAAGCAAGCAAGCAGGCAATGCAAATCTGCACTACAAAGAAGTATCACTTCCCACCGGTCAAAAGGGACATCCACAAAATGTGTAAAAACCAGAAAGGCAAGACAGGCCCTGGAGAACTGGGAGCCTTGTTATGCTGATGGGCGGGATGTAAATTGCCAACTGCCTCACTGGAGGAGTGCATTGTGTTCCCTAAAACAAGTAAACAACAGAGCTACAGAGCCAAGGCCACTTCCAGTCTAGGGAATATACCTTGGGAAAACTGAAAATCAATAAGAAAGAGCCACCTCCCAATTTAGGGCTGCACTGACTACAAGAACCTCAACTTGGGTACACCTTAAATATCCCAGGAAATATAAAAATGGTTCAAAACATTGTGGTACTTACGTACGATGGAATATCCCTCAGCCATGAAATCAATGTCATAAGACCAGTAGCAGCAAAGTGAGTGGATTCAGGTACGATGATTCTAAGTGAAATAAGTCACACAGAAAAAGAAACTTATCATAAGATATCACTTATGATGATCCTGTAAACATTGCTACACGTGAACTGAGTTAGGAAAGAGAAAAGAGTCTCACATTTAGAAAACACTCTTATGCCTGCATAAAGGGGAAGGAGAGGTGGGGTGATGCATAAAACCAGAGTTTGATATAAGCACAGGGACCGTTCAAAAAACCAACTTTGGAATAGACAAGACCGACACCTTCCTCAGTGAAAGAGACTCAAAACCCCATATTTCCCGCAGAGGAATATATCTGACTAGTAAGAATCTTAAAACTTATGTATTGATATGACTCCATAAGGGAATCAAGTGTGTCTAGAGTGGCATAAACATGGCAGCGAGAATCAGCTCAAACCCACTCTAAAAAGGAATTTCAAAAGCAAAACCAAAAAACAGGGAAATTCTTTACAATTCCTTCAGGGTGTCTGAGGAAACCTGGAAAGACCTTATCTACAATGACAGCTGGATGTGGCATAAGGCTGGACACTTGGGACTGAGAGGATTGGTGAGATTGGGTGAGCAAATGCAGACCCTTTCAAGCAATAATGCATGGCCCCCATTCCATGGGTCCCAACTCTCCAGGTTGAAGGGAATATTACTACAGCTATAACATGTACAGGAAACCTAGAGAATGGAAACACTGTGAATACGAAAGGTTTCTAAAACTGAACGGATAGTCCCTTTCCTGGTGCTCCAGTTTGACTTTCCAACTGCCTTACTATCAATCTCCCAACTTGGAGAGACAGGCCCTTTAACCTCCTGGTTTGCACAGGTTCCCAATTTGGCAGAGGATGGAAGGGACGAGGGAGAACCCATGAGAGAGTAGCTGTTAGGCATTTGGACGGGCACATGTCACTCTAATTTCCCGGCAGGAAGAAGTATTAACCAAAGTCTCAGCCACCCACCGGGAACCAGTATAGGACATGATCCAAAATTTTGGACTTGCGTTCTGCTCACAAAAAAACGAGTTGAGAAATGGAGCTCAGGGGCACATCAATTCACAAACAGGCAGAGTGATAAAGGACAACTATCGTCCAAAAATCTGTTGAGGGAAGTCAACGAGGCGGACTTGAAACCGAGGTAAAATAGCAGGAAACAGATTTCAAGAGGTACGTTGGAATCGCCTGTAAAGCACAGGAAGAGGGGCACAACTTGGACAATGGTGCACTTGGCCAAAAAGGGCGTATGCGTTTTCTCCTGAATATATTCAGGAGAAAACGCATACGCCCTTTTTGGCCAAGCAAGCAAGCAGGCAATGCAAATCTGCACTACAAAGAAGTATCACTTCCCACCGGTCAAAAGGGACATCCACAAAATGTGTAAAAACCAGAAAGGCAAGACAGGCCCTGGAGAACTGGGAGCCTTGTTATGCTGATGGGCGGGATGTAAATTGCCAACTGCCTCACTGGAGGAGTGCATTGTGTTCCCTAAAACAAGTAAACAACAGAGCTACAGAGCCAAGGCCACTTCCAGTCTAGGGAATATACCTTGGGAAAACTGAAAATCAATAAGAAAGAGCCACCTCCCAATTTAGGGCTGCACTGACTACAAGAACCTCAACTTGGGTACACCTTAAATATCCCAGGAAATATAAAAATGGTTCAAAACATTGTGGTACTTACGTACGATGGAATATCCCTCAGCCATGAAATCAATGTCATAAGACCAGTAGCAGCAAAGTGAGTGGATTCAGGTACGATGATTCTAAGTGAAATAAGTCACACAGAAAAAGAAACTTATCATAAGATATCACTTATGATGATCCTGTAAACATTGCTACACGTGAACTGAGTTAGGAAAGAGAAAAGAGTCTCACATTTAGAAAACACTCTTATGCCTGCATAAAGGGGAAGGAGAGGTGGGGTGATGCATAAAACCAGAGTTTGATATAAGCACAGGGACCGTTCAAAAAACCAACTTTGGAATAGACAAGACCTACACCTTCCTCAGTGAAAGAGACTCAAAACCACATATTTCCCGCAGAGGAATATATCTGACTAGTAAGAATCTTAAAACCTATGTATTGATATGACTCCATAAGGGAACCAAGTGTGTCTAGTGTGGCATAAACATGGCAGCGAGAATCAGCTCAAACACACTATAAAAAGGAATTTCAAAAGCAAAACCAAAAAACAGGGAAATTCTTTACAATTCCTTCAGGGTGTCTGAGGAAACCTGGAAAGGCCCTATCTACAATGACAGCTGGATGTGGCATAAGGCTGGACACTTGGGACTGAGAGGATTGGTGAGATTGGGTGAGCAAATGCACACCCATTCAAGCAATAATGCATGGCCCCCATTCCATGGGTCCCAACTCTCCAGGTTCAAGGGAATATTACTACAGCTATAACATGTACAGGAAACCTAGAGAATGGACACACTGTGAATACGAAAGGTTTCTAAAACTCAACGAATAGTCCCTCTCCTGGTGCTCCAGTTTGACTTTCCAACTGCCTTACTATCAATCTCCCAACTTGGAGAGACAGGCCCTTTAACCTCCTGGTTTGCACAGGTTCCCAATTTGACAGAGGATGGAAGGGACGAGGGAGAACCCATGAGAGAGTAGCTGTTAGGCATTTGGACGGGCACATGTCACTCTTATTTCCCGGCAGGAAGAAGAATTAACCAAAGTCTCAGCCACCCACCGGGAAACAGTATAGGACATGATCCAAAATTTTGGACTTGCGTTCAGGTCACAAAAAAACGAGTTGAGAAATGGAGCTCAGGGGCACAGCAATTCACAAACTGGCAGAGTGATAAAGGACAACTATCGTCCAAAAATCTGTTGAGGGAAGTCAACGAGGCGGACTTGAAAGCGAGGCAAAATAGCAGGAAAGAGATTTCAAGAGGTACGTTGGAATCGCCTGTAAAGCACAGGAAGAGGGGCACAACTTGGACAATGGTGCACTTGGCCAAAAAGGGCGTATGCGTTTTCTCCTGAATATATTCAGGAGAAAACGCATACGCCCTTTTTGGCCAAGCAAGCAAGCGGGCAATGCAAATCTGCACTACAAAGAAGTATCACTTCCCACAGGTCAAAAGGGACATCCACAAAATGTGTAAAAACCAGAAAGGCAAGACAGGCCCTGGAGAACAGGGAGCCTTGTTATGCTGATGCGTGGGATGTAAATTGCCAACTGCCTCACTGGAGGAGTGCATTGTGTTCCCTAAAACAAGTAAACAACAGAGCTACAGAGCCAAGGCCACTTCCAGTCTAGGGAATATACCTTGGGAAAACTGAAAATCAATAAGAAAGAGCCACCTCCAAATTTAGGGCTGCACTGACTACAAGAACCTCAACTTGGGTACACCTTAAATATCCCAGGAAATATAAAAATGGTTCAAAACATTGTGGTACTTACGTACGATGGAATATCCCTCAGCCATGAAATCAATGTCATAAGACCAGTAGCAGCAAAGTGAGTGGATTCAGGTATGATGATTCTAAGTGAAATAAGTCACACAGAAAAAGAAACTTATCATAAGATATCACTTATGAAGATCCTGTAAACATGGCTACACGTGAACTGAGTTAGGAAAGAGAACACAGTCTCACATTTAGAAAACACTCTTATGCCTGCATAAAGGGGATGGAGAGGTGGGGTGATGCATAAAACCAGAGTTTGATATAAGCACAGGGACCGTTCCAAAAACCAACTTTGGAATAGACAAGACCTACACCTTCCTCAGTGAAAGAGACTCAAAACACCATATTTCCCACAGAGGAATATATCTGACTAGTAAGAATCTTAAAACCTATGTATTGATATGACTCCATAAGGGAATCAAGTGTGTCTAGAGTGGCATAAACATGGCAGCGAGAATCAGCTCAAACCCACTCTAAAAAGGAATTTCAAAAGCAAAACCAAAAAACAGGGAAATTCTTTACAATTCCTTCAGGGTGTCTGAGGAAACCTGGAAAGACCCTATCTACAATGACAGCTGGATGTGGCATAAGGCTGGACACTTGGGACTGAGAGGATTGGTGAGATTGGGTGAGCAAATGCAGACCCTTTCAAGCAATAATGCATGGCCCCCATTCCATGGGTCCCAACTCTCCAGGTTCAAGGGAATATTACTACAGCTATAACATGTACAGGAAACCTAGAGAATGTACACACTGTGAATACGAAAGGTTTCTAAAACTCAACGAATAGTCCCTCTCCTGGTGCTCCAGTTTGACTTTCCAACTGCCTTACTATCAATCTCCCAACTTGGAGAGACAGGCCCTTTAACCTCCTGGTTTGCACAGGTTCCCAATTTGGCAGAGGATGGAAGGGACGAGGGAGAACCCATGAGAGAGTAGCTGTTAGGCATTTGGACGGGCACATGTCACTCTAATTTCCCGGCAGGAAGAAGAATTAACCAAAGTCTCAGCCACCCACCGGGAACCAGTATAGGACATGATCCAAAATTTTGGACTTGCGTTCTGCTCACAAAAAACGAGTTGAGAAATGGAGCTCAGGGGCACATCAATTCACAAACAGGCAGAGTGATAAAGGACAACTATCGTCCAAAAATCTGTTGAGGGAAGTCAACGAGGCGGACTTGAAACCGAGGTAAAATAGCAGGAAACAGATTTCAAGAGGTACGTTGGAATCGCCTGTAAAGCACAGGAAGAGGGGCACAACTTGGACAATGGTGCACTTGGCCAAAAAGGGCGTATGCGTTTTCTCCTGAATATATTCAGGAGAAAACGCATACGCCCTTTTTGGCCAAGCAAGCAAGCAGGCAATGCAAATCTGCACTACAAAGAAGTATCACTTCCCACCGGTCAAAAGGGACATCCACAAAATGTGTAAAAACCAGAAAGGCAAGACAGGCCCTGGAGAACTGGGAGCCTTGTTATGCTGATGGGCGGGATGTAAATTGCCAACTGCCTCACTGGAGGAGTGCATTGTGTTCCCTAAAACAAGTAAACAACAGAGCTACAGAGCCAAGGCCACTTCCAGTCTAGGGAATATACCTTGGGAAAACTGAAAATCAATAAGTAAGAGCCACCTCCAAATTTAGGGCTGCACTGACTACAAGAATCTCAACTTGGGTACACCTTAAATATCCCAGGATATATAAAAATGGTTCAAAACATTGTGGTACTTATACGATGGAATATCCCTCAGCCATGAAATCAATGTCATAAGACCAGTAGCAGCAAAGTGAGTGGATTCAGGTACGATGATTCTAAGTGAAATAAGTCACACAGAAAAAGAATCTTATCATAAGATATCACTTATGAAGATCCTGTAAACATGGCTACACGTGAACTGAGTTAGGAAAGAGAACAGAGTCTCACATTTAGAAAACACTCTTATGCCTGCATAAAGGGCATGGAGAGGTGGGGTGATGCATAAAACCAGAGTTTGATATAAGCAGAGGGACTGTTCCAAAAACAAACTTTGGAATAGACAAGACCTACACCTTCCTCAGTGAAAGAGACTCAAAACCCCATATTTCCCGCAGAGGAATATATCTGACTAGTAAGAATCTTAAAACCTATGTATTGATATGACTCCATAAGGGAATCAAGTGTGTCTAGAGTGGCATAAACATGGCAGCGAGAATCAGCTCAAACCCACTCTAAAAAGGAATTTCAAAAGCAAAACCAAAAAACAGGGAAATTCTTTACAATTCCTTCAGGGTGTCTGAGGAAACCTGAAAGACCTTATCTACAATGACAGCTGGATGTGGCATAAGGCTGGACACTTGGGACTGAGATGATTGGTGAGATTGGGTGAGCAAATGCAGACCCTTTCAAGCAATAATGCATGGCCCCCATTCCATGGGTCCCAACTCTCCAGGTTGAAGGGAATATTACTACAGCTATAACATGTACAGGAAACCTAGAGAATGGACACACTGTGAATACGAAAGGTTTCTAAAACTCAACGAATAGTCCCTTTCCTGGTGCTCCAGTTTGACTTTCCAACTGCCTTACTATCAATCTCCCAACTTGGAGAGACAGGCCCTTTAACCTCCTGGTTTGCACAGGTTCCCAATTTGGCAGAGGATGGAAGGGACGAGGGAGAACCCATGAGAGAGTAGCTGTTAGGCATTTGGACGGGCACATGTCACTCTAATTTCCCGGCAGGAAGAAGAATTAACCAAAGTCTCAGCCACCCACCGGGAACCAGTATAGGACATCATCCAAAATTTTGGACTTGCGTTCAGCTCACAAAAAAAACGAGTTGAGAAATGGAGCTCAGGGGCACAGCAATTCACAAACTGGCAGAGTGATAAAGGACAACTATCGTCCAAAAATCTGTTGAGGGAAGTCAACGAGGCGGACTTGAAAGCGAGGCAAAATAGCAGGAAACAGATTTCAAGAGGTACCTTGGAATCGCCTGTAAAGCACAGGAAGAGGGGCACAACTTGGACAATGATGCACTTGGCCAAAAAGGGGGTATGCGTTTTCTCCTGAATATATTCAGGAGAAAACGCATACGCCCTTTTTGGCCAAGCAAGCAAGCGGGCAATGCAAATCTGCACTACAAAGAAGTATCACTTCCCACCGGTCAAAAGGGACATCCACAAAATGTGTAAAAACCAGAAAGGCAAGACAGGCCCTGGAGAACAGGGAGCCTTGTTATGCTGATGGGCGGGATGTAAATTGCCAACTGCCTCACTGGAGGAGTGCATTGTGTTCCCTAAAACAAGTAAACAACAGAGCTACAGAGCCAAGGCCACATCCAGTCTAGGGAATATACCTTGGGAAAACTGAAAATCAATAAGAAAGAGCCACCTCCCAATTTAGGGCTGCACTGACTACAAGAACCTCAACTTGGGTACACCTTAAATATCCCAGGAAATATAAAAATGGTTCAAAACATTGTGGTACTTACGTACGATGGAATATCCCTCAGCCATGAAATCAATGTCATAAGACCAGTAGCAGCAAAGTGAGTGGATTCAGGTACGATGATTCTAAGTGAAATAAGTCACACAGAAAAAGAAACTTATCATAAGATATCACTTATGATGATCCTGTAAACATGGCTACACGTGAACTGAGTTAGGAAAGAGAACAGAGTCTCACATTTAGAAAACACTCTTATGCCTGCATAAAGGGGAAGGAGAGGTGGGGTGATGCATAAAACCAGAGTTTGATATAAGCACAGGGACCGTTCAAAAAACCAACTTTGGAATAGACAAGACCTACACCTTCCTCAGTGAAAGAGACTCAAAACCACATATTTCCCGCAGAGGAATATATCTGACTAGTAAGAATCTTAAAACCTATGTATTGATATGAATCCATAAGGGAACCAAGTGTGTCTAGAGTGGCATAAACATGGCAGCGAGAATCAGCTCAAACCCACTCTAAAAAGGAATTTCAAAAGCAAAACCAAAAAACAGGGAAATTCTTTACAATTCCTTCAGGGTGTCTGAGGAAACCTGGAAAGGCCCTATCTACAATGACAGCTGGATGTGGCATAAGGCTGGACACTTGGGACTGAGAGGATTGGTGAGATTGGGTGAGCAAATGCAGACCCATTCAAGCAATAATGCATGGCCCCCATTCCATGGGTCCCAACTCTCCAGGTTCAAGGGAATATTACTACAGCTATAACATGTACAGGAAACCTAGAGAATGGACACACTGTGAATACGAAAGGTTTCTAAAACTCAACGAATAGTCCCTCTCCTGGTGCTCCAGTTTGACTTTCCAACTGCCTTACTATCAATCTCCCAACTTGGAGAGACAGGCCCTTTAACCTCCTGGTTTGCACAGGTTCCCAAATTGACAGAGGATGGAAGGGACGAGGGAGAACCCATGAGAGAGTAGCTGTTAGGCATTTGGACGGGCACATGTCACTCTTATTTCCCGGCAGGAAGAAGAATTAACCAAAGTCTCAGCCACCCACCGGGAAACAGTATAGGACATGATCCAAAATTTTGGACTTGCGTTCAGGTCACAAAAAAACGAGTTGAGAAATGGAGCTCAGGGGCACAGCAATTCACAAACTGGCAGAGTGATAAAGGACAACTATCGTCCAAAAATCTGTTGAGGGAAGTCAACGAGGCGGACTTGAAAGCGAGGCAAAATAGCAGGAAAGAGATTTCAAGAGGTACGTTGGAATCGCCTGTAAAGCACAGGAAGAGGGGCACAACTTGGACAATGGTGCACTTGGCCAAAAAGGGCGTATGCGTTTTCTCCTGAATATATTCAGGAGAAAACGCATACGCCTTTTTTGGCCAAGCAAGCAAGCGGGCAATGCAAATCTGCACTACAAAGAAGTATCACTTCCCACCGGTCAAAAGGGACATCCACAAAATGTGTAAAAACCAGAAAGGCAAGACAGGCCCTGGAGAACAGGGAGCCTTGTTATGCTGATGGGCGGGATGTAAATTGCCAACTGCCTCACTGGAGGAGTGCATTGTGTTCCCTAAAACAAGTAAACAACAGAGCTACAGAGCCAAGGCCACTTCCAGTCTAGGGAATATACCTTGGGAAAACTGAAAATCTATAAGAAAGAGCCACCTCCAAATTTAGGGCTGCACTGACTACAAGAATCTCAACTTGGGTACACCTTAAATATCCCAGGATATATAAAAATGGTTCAAAACATTGTGGTACTTATATGATGGAATATCCCTCAGCCATGAAATCAATGTCATAAGACCAGTAGCAGCAAAGTGAGTGGATTCAGGTACAATGATTCTAAGTGAAATAAGTCACACAGAAAAAGAAACTTATCATAAGATATCACTTATGAAGATCCTGTAAACATGGCTACACGTGAACTGAGTTAGGAAAGAGAACAGAGTCTCACATTTAGAAAACACTCTTATGCCTGCATAAAGGGGATGGAGAGGTGGGGTGATGCATAAAACCAGAGTTTGATATAAGCAGAGAGACTGTTCCAAAAACAAACTTTGGAATAGACAAGACCTACACCTTCCTCAGTGAAAGAGACTCAAAACCCCATATTTCCCGCAGAGGAATATATCTGACTAGTAAGAATCTTAAAACCTATGTATTGATATGACTCCATAAGGGAACCAAGTGTGTCTAGAGTGGCATAAACATGGCAGCGAGAATCAGCTCAAACACACTATAAAAAGGAATTTCAAAAGCAAAACCAAAAAACAGGGAAATTCTTTACAATTCCTTCAGGGTGTCTGAGGAAACCTGGAAAGGCCCTCTCTACAATGACAGCTGGATGTGGCATAAGGCTGGACACTTGGGACTGAGAGGATTGGTGAGATTGGGTGAGCAAATGCAGACCCATTCAAGCAATAATGCATGGCCCCCATTCCATGGGTCCCAACTCTCCAGGTTCAAGGGAATATTACTACAGCTATAACATGTACAGGAAACCTAGAGAATGGACACACTGTGAATACGAAAGGTTTCTAAAACTCAACGAATAGTCCCTCTCCTGGTGCTCCAGTTTGACTTTCCAACTGCCTTACTATCAATCTCCCAACTTGGAGAGACAGGCCCTTTAACCTCCTGGTTTGCACAGGTTCCCAATTTGACAGAGGATGGAAGGGACGAGGGAGAACCCATGAGAGAGTAGCTGTTAGGCATTTGGACGGGCACATGTCACTCTTATTTCCCGGCAGGAAGAAGAATTAACCAAAGTCTCAGCCACCCACCGGGAAACAGTATAGGACATGATCCAAAATTTTGGACTTGCGTTCAGGTCACAAAAAAACGAGTTGAGAAATGGAGCTCAGGGGCACAGCAATTCACAAACTGGCAGAGTGATAAAGGACAACTATCGTCCAAAAATCTGTTGAGGGAAGTCAACGAGGCGGACTTGAAAGCGAGGCAAAATAGCAGGAAACAGATTTCAAGAGGTACGTTGGAATCGCCTGTAAAGCACAGGAAGAGGGGCACAACTTGGACAATGGTGCACTTGGCCAAAAAGGGCGTATGCGTTTTCTCCTGAATATATTCAGGAGAAAACCCATACGCCCTTTTTGGCCAAGCAAGCAAGCGGGCAATGCAAATCTGCACTACAAAGAAGTATCACTTCCCACAGGTCAAAAGGGACATCCACAAAATGTGTAAAAACCAGAAAGGCAAGACAGGCCCTGGAGAACAGGGAGCCTTGTTATGCTGATGGGCGGGATGTAAATTGCCAACTGCCTCACTGGAGGAGTGCATTGTGTTCCCTAAAACAAGTAAACAACAGAGCTACAGAGCCAAGGCCACTTCCAGTCTAGGGAATATACCTTGGGAAAACTGAAAATCAATAAGAAAGAGCCACCTCCAAATTTAGGGCTGCACTGACTACAAGAACCTCAACTTGGGTACACCTTAAATATCCCAGGAAATATAAAAATGGCTCAAAACATTGTGGTACTTACGTACGATGGAATATCCCTAAGCCATGAAATCAATGTCATAAGACCAGTAGCAGCAAAGTGAGTGGATTCAGGTACGATGATTCTAAGTGAAATAAGTCACACAGAAAAAGAAACTTATCATAAGATATCACTTATGAAGATCCTGTAAACATGGCTACACGTGAACTGAGTTAGGAAAGAGAACAGAGTCTCACATTTAGAAAACACTCTTATGCCTGCATAAAGGGGATGGAGAGGTGGGGTGATGCATAAAACCAGAGTTTGATATAAGCACAGGGACCGTTCCAAAAACCAACTTTGGAATAGACAAGACCTACACCTTCCTCAGTGAAAGAGACTCAAAACCCCATATTTCCCACAGAGGAATATATCTGACTAGTAAGAATCTTAAAACCTATGTATTGATATGACTCCATAAGGGAATCAAGTGTGTCTAGAGTGGCATAAACATGGCAGCGAGTATCAGCTCAAACCCACTATAAAAAGGAATTTCAAAAGCAAAACCAAAAAACAGGGAAATTCTTTACAATTCCTTCAGGGTGTCTGAGGAAACCTGGAAAGACCCTATCTACAATGACAGCTGGATGTGGCATAAGGCTGGACACTTGGGACTGAGAGGATTGGTGAGATTGGGTGAGCAAATGCAGACCCTTTCAAGCAATAATGCATGGCCCCCATTCCATGGGTCCCAACTCTCCAGGTTCAAGGGAATATTACTACAGCTATAACATGTACAGGAAACCTAGAGAATGGACACACTGTGAATACGAAAGGTTTCTAAAACTCAACGAATAGTCCCTCTCCTGGTGCTCCAGTTTGACTTTCCAACTGCCTTACTATCAATCTCCCAACTTGGAGAGACAGGCCCTTTAACCTCCTGGTTTGCACAGGTTCCCAATTTGGCAGAGGATGGAAGGGACGAGGGAGAACCCATGAGAGAGTAGCTGTTAGGCATTTGGACGGGCACATGTCACTCTAATTTCCCGGCAGGAAGAAGAATTAACCAAAGTCTCAGCCACCCACCGGGAACCAGTATATGACATGATCCAAAATTTTGGACTTGCGTTCAGCTCACAAAAAACGAGTTGAGAAATGGAGCTCAGGGGCACAGCAATTCACAAACTGGCAGAGTGATAAAGGACAACTATCGTCCAAAAATCTGTTGAGGGAAGTCAACGAGGCGGACTTGAAAGCGAGGTAAAATAGCAGGAAAGAGATTTCAAGAGGTACGTTGGAATCGCCTGTAAAGCACAGGAAGAGGGGCACAACTTGGACAATGGTGCACTTGGCCAAAAAGGGCGTATGCGTTTTCTCCTGAATATATTCAGGAGAAAACGCATACGCCCTTTTTGGCCAAGCAAGCAAGCGGGCAATGCAAATCTGCACTACAAAGAAGTATCACTTCCCACAGGTCAAAAGGGACATCCACAAAATGTGTAAAAACCAGAAAGGCAAGACAGGCCCTGGAGAACAGGGAGCCTTGTTATGCTGATGCGTGGGATGTAAATTGCCAACTGCCTCACTGGAGGAGTGCATTGTGTTCCCTAAAACAAGTAAACAACAGAGCGACAGAGCCAAGGCCACTTCCAGTCTAGGGAATATACCTTGGGAAAACTGAAAATCAATAAGAAAGAGCCACCTCCAAATTTAGGGCTGCACTGACTACAAGAATCTCAACTTGGGTACACCTTAAATATCCCAGGAAATATAAAAATGGTTCAAAACATTGTGGTACTTACGTACGATGGAATATCCCTCAGCCATGAAATCAATGTCATAAGACCAGTAGCAGCAAAGTGAGTGGATTCAGGTATGATGATTCTAAGTGAAATAAGTCACACAGAAAAAGAAACTTATCATAAGATATCACTTATGAAGATCCTGTAAACATGGCTACACGTGAACTGAGTTAGGAAAGAGAACAGAGTCTCACATTTAGAAAACACTCTTATGCCTGCATAAAGGGGATGGAGAGGTGGGGTGATGCATAAAACCAGAGTTTGATATAAGCACAGGGACCGTTCCAAAAACCAACTTTGGAATAGACAAGACCTACACCTTCCTCAGTGAAAGAGACTCAAAACCCCATATTTCCCGCAGAGGAATATATCTGACTAGTAAGAATCTTAAAACCTATGTATTGATATGACTCCATAAGGGAATCAAGTGTGTCTAGAGTGGCATAAACATGGCAGCGAGAATCAGCTCAAACCCACTCTAAAAAGGAATTTCAAAAGCAAAACCAAAAAACAGGGAAATTCTTTACAATTCCTTCAGGGTGTCTGAGGAAACCTGGAAAGACCTTATCTACAATGACAGCTGGATGTGGCATAAGGCTGGACACTTGGGACTGAGAGGATTGGTGAGATTGGGTGAGCAAATGCAGACCCTTTCAAGCAATAATGCATGGCCCCCATTCCATGGGTCCCAACTCTCCAGGTTGAAGGGAATATTACTACAGCTATAACATGTACAGGAAACCTAGAGAATGGACACACTGTGAATACGAAAGGTTTCTAAAACTCAACGAATAGTCCCTTTCCTGGTGCTCCAGTTTGACTTTCCAACTGCCTTACTATCAATCTCCCAACTTGGAGAGACAGGCCCTTTAACCTCCTGGTTTGCACAGGTTCCCAATTTGGCAGAGGATGGAAGGGACGAGGAAGAACCCATGAGAGAGTAGCTGTTAGGCATTTGGACGGGCACATGTCACTCTAATTTCCCGGCAGGAAGAAGAATTAACCAAAGTCTCAGCCACCCACCGGGAACCAGTATAGGACATGATCCAAAATTTTGGACTTGCGTTCTGCTCACAAAAAACGAGTTGAGAAATGGAGCTCAGGGGCACATCAATTCACAAACAGGCAGAGTGATAAAGGACAACTATCGTCCAAAAATCTGTTGAGGGAAGTCAACGAGGCGGACTTGAAACCGAGGTAAAATAGCAGGAAACAGATTTCAAGAGGTACGTTGGAATCGCCTGTAAAGCACAGGAAGAGGGGCACAACTTGGACAATGGTGCACTTGGCCAAAAAGGGCGTATGCGTTTTCTCCTGAATATATTCAGGAGAAAACGCATACGCCCTTTTTGGGCAAGCAAGCAAGCAGGCAATGCAAATCTGCACTACAAAGAAGTATCACTTCCCACCGGTCAAAAGGGACATCCACAAAATGTGTAAAAACCAGAAAGGCAAGACAGGGCCTGGAGAACTGGGAGCCTTGTTATGCTGATGGGCGGGATGTAAATTGCCAACTGCCTCACTGGAGGAGTGCATTGTGTTCCCTGAAACAAGTAAACAACAGAGCTACAGAGCCAAGGCCACTTCCAGTCTAGGGAATATACCTTGGGAAAACTGAAAATCAATAAGAAAGAGCCACCTCCAAATTTAGGGCTGCACTGACTACAAGAATCTCAACTTGGGTACACCTTAAATATCCCAGGATATATAAAAATGGTTCAAAACATTGTGGTACTTATACGATGGAATATCCCTCAGCCATGAAATCAATGTCATAAGACCAGTAGCAGCAAAGTGAGTGGATTCAGGTACGATGATTCTAAGTGAAATAAGTCACACAGAAAAAGAATCTTATCATAAGATATCACTTATGAAGATCCTGTAAACATGGCTACATGTGAACTGAGTTAGGAAAGAGAACAGAGTCTCACATTTAGAAAACACTCTTATGCCTGCATAAAGGGCATGGAGAGGTGGGGTGATGCATAAAACCAGAGTTTGATACAAGCAGAGGGACTGTTCCAAAAACAAACTTTGGAATAGACAAGACCTACACCTTCCTCAGTGAAAGAGACTCAAAACCCCATATTTCCCGCAGAGGAATATATCTGACTAGTAAGAATCTTAAAACCTATGTATTGATATGACTCCATAAGGGAATCAAGTGTGTCTAGAGTGGCATAAACATGGCAGCGAGAATCAGCTCAAACCCACTCTAAAAAGGAATTTCAAAAGCAAAACCAAAAAACAGGGAAATTCTTTACAATTCCTTCAGGGTGTCTGAGGAAACCTGGAAAGACCTTATCTACAATGACAGCTGGATGTGGCATAAGGCTGGACACTTGGGACTGAGAGGATTGGTGAGATTGGGTGAGCAAATGCAGACCCATTCAAGCAATAATGCATGGCCCCCATTCCATGGGTCCCAACTCTCCAGGTTGAAGGGAATATTACTACAGCTATAACATGTACAGGAAACCTAGAGAATGGACACACTGTGAATACGAAAGGTTTCTAAAACTCAACGAATAGTCCCTTTCCTGGTGCTCCAGTTTGACTTTCCAACTGCCTTACTATCAATCTCCCAACTTGGAGAGACAGGCCCTTTAACCTCCTGGTTTGCACAGGTTCCCAATTTGGCAGAGGATGGAAGGGACGAGGGAGAACCCATGAGAGAGTAGCTGTTAGGCATTTGGACGGGCACATGTCACTCTAATTTCCCGGCAGGAAGAAGAATTAACCAAAGTCTCAGCCACCCACCGGGAACCAGTATAGGACATCATCCAAAATTTTGGACTTGCGTTCAGCTCACAAAAAAAACGAGTTGAGAAATGGAGCTCAGGGGCACAGCAATTCACAAACTGGCAGAGTGATAAAGGACAACTATCGTCCAAAAATCTGTTGAGGGAAGTCAACGAGGCGGACTTGAAAGCGAGGCAAAATAGCAGGAAACAGATTTCAAGAGGTACCTTGGAATCGCCTGTAAAGCACAGGAAGAGGGGCACAACTTGGACAATGATGCACTTGGCCAAAAAGGGCGTATGCGTTTTCTCCTGAATATATTCAGGAGAAAACGCATACGCCCTTTTTGGCCAAGCAAGCAAGCGGGCAATGCAAATCTGCACTACAAAGAAGTATCACTTCCCACCGGTCAAAAGGGACATCCACAAAATGTGTAAAAACCAGAAAGGCAAGACAGGCCCTGGAGAACAGGGAGCCTTGTTATGCTGATGGGCGGGATGTAAATTGCCAACTGCCTCACTGGAGGAGTGCATTGTGTTCCCTAAAACAAGTAAACAACAGAGCTACAGAGCCAAGGCCACATCCAGTCTAGGGAATATACCTTGGGAAAACTGAAAATCAATAAGAAAGAGCCACCTCCCAATTTAGGGCTGCACTGACTACAAGAACCTCAACTTGGGTACACCTTAAATATCCCAGGAAATATAAAAATGTTTCAAAACATTGTGGTACTTACGTACGATGGAATATCCCTCAGCCATGAAATCAATGTCATAAGACCAGTAGCAGCAAAGTGAGTGGATTCAGGTACGATGATTCTAAGTGAAATAAGTCACACAGAAAAAGAAACTTATCATAAGATATCACTTATGATGATCCTGTAAACATGGCTACACGTGAACTGAGTTAGGAAAGAGAACAGAGTCTCACATTTAGAAAACACTCTTATGCCTGCATAAAGGGGAAGGAGAGGTGGGGTGATGCATAAAACAAGAGTTTGATATAAGCACAGGGACCGTTCAAAAAACCAACTTTGGAATTAACAAGACCGACACCTTCCTTAGTGAAAGAGACTCAAAACCCCATATTTCCCACAGAGGAATATATCTGACTAGTAAGAATCTTAAAACCTATGTATTGATATGTCTCCATAAGGGAATCAAGTGTGTCTAGAGTGGCATAAACATGGCAGCGAGAATCAGCTCAAACCCACTATAAAAAGGAATTTCAAAAGCAAAACGAAAAAACAGGGAAATTCTTTACAATTCCTTCAGGGTGTCTGAGGAAACCTGGAAAGACCCTATCTAAAATGACAGCTGGATGTGGCATAAGGCTGGACACTTGGGACTGAGAGGATTGGTGAGATTGGGTGAGCAAATGCAGACCCTTTCAAGCAATAATGCATGGCCCCCATTCCATGGGTCCCAACTCTCCAGGTTCAAGGGAATATTACTACAACTATAACATGTACAGGAAACCTAGAGAATGGACACACTGTGAATACGAAAGGTTTCTAAAACTCAACGAATAGTCCCTCTCCTGGTGCTCCAGTTTGACTTTCCAACTGCCTTACTATCAATCTCCCAACTTGGAGAGACAGGCCCTTTAACCTCCTGGTTTGCACAGGTTCCCAAATTGACAGAGGATGGAAGGGACGAGGGAGAACCCATGAGAGAGTAGCTGTTAGGCATTTGGACGGGCACATGTCACTCTAATTTCCCGGCAGGAAGAAGAATTAACCAAAGTCTCAGCCACCCACCGGGAAACAGTACAGGACATGATCCAAAATTTTGGACTTGCGTTCAGGTCACAAAAAAACGAGTTGAGAAATGGAGCTCAGGGGCACAGCAATTCACAAACTGGCAGAGTGATAAAGGACAACTATCGTCCAAAAATCTGTTGAGGGAAGTCAACGAGGCGGACTTGAAAGCGAGGCAAAATAGCAGGAAAGATATTTCAAGAGGTACGTTGGAATCGCCTGTAAAGCACAGGAAGAGGGGCACAACTTGGACAATGGTGCACTTGGCCAAAAAGGGCGTATGCGTTTTCTCCTGAATATATTCAGGAGAAAACGCATACGCCCTTTTTGGCCAAGCAAGCAAGCGGGCAATGCAAATCTGCACTACAAAGAAGTATCACTTCCCACCGGTCAAAAGGGACATCCACAAAATGTGTAAAAACCAGAAAGGCAAGACAGGCCCTGGAGAACAGGGAGCCTTGTTATGCTGATGGGCGGGATGTAAATTGCCAACTGCCTCACTGGAGGAGTGCATTGTGTTCCCTAAAACAAGTAAACAACAGAGCTACAGAGCCAAGGCCACTTCCAGTCTAGGGAATATACCTTGGGAAAACTGAAAATCAATAAGAAAGAGCCACCTCCAAATTTAGGGCTGCACTGACTACAAGAATCTCAACTTGGGTACACCTTAAATATCCCAGGATATATAAAAATGGTTCAAAACATTGTGGTACTTATACGATGGAATATCCCTCAGTCATGAAATCAATGTCATAAGACCAGTAGCAGCAAAGTGAGTGGATTCAGGTACAATGATTCTAAGTGAAATAAGTCACACAGAAAAAGAAACTTATCATAAGATATCACTTATGAAGATCCTGTAAACATGGCTACACGTGAACTGAGTTAGGAAAGAGAACAGAGTCTCACATTTAGAAAACACTCTTATGCCTGCATAAAGGGGATGGAGAGGTGGGGTGATGCATAAAACCAGAGTTTGATATAAGCAGAGGGACTGTTCCAAAAACAAACTTTGGAATAGACAAGACCTACACCTTCCTCAGTGAAAGAGACTCAAAACCACATATTTCCCGCAGAGGAATATATCTGACTAGTAAGAATCTTAAAACCTATGTATTGATATGACTCCATAAGGGAACCAAGTGTGTCTAGAGTGGCATAAACATGGCAGCGAGAATCAGCTCAAACCCACTCTAAAAAGGAATTTCAAAAGCAAAACCAAAAAACAGGGAAATTCTTTACAATTCCTTCAGGGTGTCTGAGGAAACCTGGAAAGGCCCTATCTACAATGACAGCTGGATGTGGCATAAGGCTGGACACTTGGGACTGAGAGGATTGGTGAGATTGGGTGAGCAAATGCAGACCCATTCAAGCAATAATGCATGGCCCCCATTCCATGGGTCCCAACTCTCCAGGTTCAAGGGAATATTACTACAGCTATAACATGTACAGGAAACCTAGAGAATGGACACACTGTGAATACGAAAGGTTTCTAAAACTCAACGAATAGTCCCTCTCCTGGTGCTCCAGTTTGACTTTCCAACTGCCTTACTATCAATCTCCCAACTTGGAGAGACAGGCCCTTTAACCTCCTGGTTTGCACAGGTTCCCAAATTGACAGAGGATGGAAGGGACGAGGGAGAACCCATGAGAGAGTAGCTGTTAGGCATTTGGACGGGCACATGTCACTCTTATTTCCCGGCAGGAAGAAGAATTAACCAAAGTCTCAGCCACCCACCGGGAAACAGTATAGGACATGATCCAAAATTTTGGACTTGCGTTCAGGTCACAAAAAAACGAGTTGAGAAATGGAGCTCAGGGGCACAGCAATTCACAAACTGGCAGAGTGATAAAGGACAACTATCGTCCAAAAATCTGTTGAGGGAAGTCAACGAGGCGGACTTGAAAGCGAGGCAAAATAGCAGGAAAGATATTTCAAGAGGTACGTTTGAATCGCCTGTAAAGCACAGGAAGAGGGGCACAACTTGGACAATGGTGCACTTGGCCAAAAAGGGCGTATGCGTTTTCTCCTGAATATATTCAGGAGAAAACGCATACGCCCTTTTTGGCCAAGCAAGCAAGCGGGCAATGCAAATCTGCACTACAAAGAAGTATCACTTCCCACCGGTCAAAAGGGACATCCACAAAATGTGTAAAAACCAGAAAGGCAAGACAGGCCCTGGAGAACAGGGAGTCTTGTTATGCTGATGGGCGGGATGTAAATTGCCAACTGCCTCACTGGAGGAGTGCATTGTGTTCCCTAAAACAAGTAAACAACAG